>NC_089649.1:32565477-33190834 GCF_037042795.1 Molothrus aeneus
GGGAAAGGGCATTTCTTAGACTTTTATATTAAGTTTTCTTTATTTGAAGGATATGATGTTGTGGTTTGACTTCTTTCCTATATAAAACCAATTTGGCTAATTTTGCTTGATAATTATTTTTAAAGTAAAGGACATATGAAATTGCATGGGTTTGTTACTGATGAGAGATCTGTATAAATTATTTCTGTTCAGTTGCTGGAGGCAGGGCACAAAGCTCTCGAGATACGTTAGTGCATGGTGCATTACACAAGAGAGGATATGCAAGGGCACAAGGAGAGAGTTCTCCCAAAAGAAAATGATGTTACACTGGTAAACTCTTCAGTGTTGATTTTAATTGGGAACCCCTGGAGTAGGCTCTTCAGAGAGTCTCCTGGCATGAGACTGTGGCTGGAGACAAAAACCAGTTATTTCCTTCCAACAGACAGCTGAAGTGAGTGAAAATTCTCTCTAACAGGAACCAGCTCTTTCAAAGTTAAACTTCCTCAAACAGAGATAAGTAGCAAGCTACTGTGGGAGAGGTCCAAGTCCACATTAAAAAAGATGAACAGGCAATCTGTTGGTTTTCTGCTGGTCCTGTCTACATCTGCACCTAGAACAAAATTTCAGATTCTCCCTTAAAACATCTAAGTAAGAAACTGCTAGAATCACACACACACACAGAGTCACAGAATCACTAGGTTGGAAGAGACCTTCAAGATCATCAAGTCCAGCCCATGCATTAACAAGTCAATAAACCATGGCACTGAGTGCCACATCCATTTTTTTTTTAAACACATCCAGGTATGGCAACTCCACCACCTCCCCAGGCAGACCATTCCAGTACTTTTTCACCCTTTCTGTAAAAACCTTTTTCCTAATATCCAACCTATATTTTCTTTGGCTTAGATTGAGACTGTGTCCTCTTGTTCTGTCAGTTTCTGCCTGGAGAAAGAGACCAACCCCCACCTGACTACAAGCACCTTTCTGGGAGTTGGAGGGAGTGATAAGGTCAGCCTGAGTCTCCTTTTCTCCAGGCTAAACAAGCCCAGCTCCTACAGTTGTTCCAAGCCCCTCACCAGCCTTGTTGCCCTCAGAAAAGCATATTGTATTAGCTTAGAACAAAACTACTGCCCCTTCACTCCTGCTGAAGTCACCTAATGAATAAATGAACAACAAAAAACAACAGAATACCAGCTAGCATTTACAGGAGACTGCAAATTGTGGGGTTCGTTTGTTTTTAATCCATCAATACTTTGTATCGAGACATTAAATAATTGTTCCCCTGCCTTGGTTGGTCTCAGATACATTCAGTTCTGTGCCACCACAATCATCCTTGCAATGCAAATATGTCAGTGTATTTCAGGTAACAGGTTTCAATGGAACTACTAGTGACCGTAACAATATAGAATGTGGACAGTTGATTGGCCTCAGAAAAATATCTGAGTTTTGGTTTTACATTTTAACAGTGAAGCAGTAGGATACACATAGACGAGTTATGCAGTCATCCATCTTCTTTAAAGTTTTCCTGCATTGTTCTACAGCAAAGAATGTGAAATTTTAGAGTTGCCTCCCATTAAGTGAAGGACTTATGTCCCTGGATTCCTGCTGTGAAATTGGTATGGACATGATGATATGTGGGAGTTTTTGTGGATATTTTGTTGGTTTGTTATTCCTCCAAGATAGTGGGCTGATTTGTATCTCAGTAGTGAACCTTGTCCCCAGCAGGTATGGATGTCCAAGTGCTGTTTAGATCTGGTAAAGAAAACTTGCTACTCCTGTATGCTTGGCATCACGATTCTTCACCTTAAAAGTGTATCTGCTGTTTCGTTTTCATGCTTTTCTCCCCAGTTTAGGAACAGAAAGCACATTCTCACCTTCTCTGATGTAATTAATATGCCATTGTTAAATCTAGTCATTACGCCAACGTGAGAAAATTTTGTAAGTGTTGGGAAAACTTCCATCTATCCTGACATAATGCATTTTTTCCACTTCTGAAGTACTGAAACAGTTAAAGAAATGAAACTAATCTGTGATCATTCTGCCAACTGAAGTCATTAATATTGCAAATTTTATGCCTTATTTTTAACTTTAAATAATGATAATGTATAGTTTTAAAGCCATACATCCAACTTTATGCTTGTGTAAGAATGAGCGCTTTGTTTTGTGTAAAAATCACAGGTAAATCAGTTAAACATCACATAAAGTGACTTGACAAACATGCATATAATATATATATGTATGTAATATATGATTTTGAGAGATATTCTGGAAATAGGACATCTTGTCACATTTTGGATAAGTGACCATCCGTAGGTTTTCTTCATATCTGTTCTAATATAGTTATCAAACATAAGAGGATTCAATGGCAAGTAGTTTAGCTGAATACTGTAAGTTGCTCCCATTTTAAGATGGACAGCATGCAAATAAAAACTTTGCTGTGCTGTGCACAGAAGGTGACAAATGAGTCTGCTGTCAGAGGGAAGATTGGCACATCCACCCAGCTGAGGCACCAGCCTGACTGCTCTGGGCTTTTCATTATTTTAAAGATCTGGATTATAGATTCATCTGCAGCAGCAGTTCAACAGAAGGACATTTGTTCAAATGGTCTGTAACATTAGTAAATGTTATCAAAACAGCACATGCCAGTGCATTATAAGTCTTGCTTTGGTGTTACCAATTGTGCAGTGGACATCGTTACAGTGATGGCAGTGCCACAGACTTAGGAATAAAAAAAAAAATAGCATGCCAAATACTGTTACTTTATCTGCGTGTTTTGACCAAAGTGGTATTTTAGTACCTTGGAGAACATATTGGTAATTTTCTTTTTATTCAACAGTTTTATTTAAAGTTTATTTTATTCAACAGTTTTATTAAAAGTTTTATTTATTTATTTCTCAAAGTTCTTGAGAAAACACTAATGGGGTAGGTATGCCTAGACCATCCCATGTTTGCTTTATGGTGATAAATAGGAGCTCGCTTGCGTGAAGTCAGGTCATACGGCCAGAGACTTAAATTGTTGGCAGTAAATTTGTCTGAATACTTTAGAATAAGATTTATGTATTGTATGGGACATATAAGTGTATCGTAGCATTTTGAGTGAATTATTGTTCTGGGTTTTAGTGGTTTCAGTTGGTGTTTTTAAATCTGATGGGAGCAACAGATTGTTATGTAGTAATCTCTCTGGTAAGGTTAGTGGGAGGCAGAGAACCCCAGCACTATAAAATTCAGAAGCATGCTCCTGGGAGCTTTAGCAGTTTTGTGTCCAATAGCCCTTAGCTTAAATTTAAGTTTTAAACTTCTTTCCAAGTGAGGAGGATGGGCAAAAAAGAAGATAGGTCTGCCTTATTTTCCCTAAAGTTATGTACTCCATTTTTGCACTCTTCAATTTAGCTGTCTGTTATTCCACCTACACAGCTGTGTAATATCTGTGTAATTGTCCCTTCACTGTGAATGTTTTTTCTAGCTACTGGAGTCATGCAGTGGCAGTAAATTCGGTGACCTTAGAGTGTTCTGTTGGTTTTTGACTAGGTATTTGAGCATGAAGGAAATGATACTGTACATTGTGTTTAAAGGGAAGGGGAAAATATGCTGATACTTTTGGATTTTGAGGTACTTCAGGAAAAGAATGGTCTCTGTGTATGTAATGTGTATAAAAATTTAAGTAATTCTGTAAATAGTTGTGAGTTCAGGTAAATGCTTGAAATATAGGAATTGAGGTAATCTGTTGTTGCAGCATTTGTCATTAACCTAAAAAGGTTTAATACTCCAGGCATTGTTTGCACTGCTTAGGAGAATGATATCCATGTGAGATGATGTTCTAGAATGTAAAATAGTTGAGAGACATTACAGTCAGATGATACATGCTGCTGAGGTCTTTACCAATTTCCACCTAGAATTCAGTTTTGCTTGTGAATCCCTAATCCTATGGGGTAGTCCTAGGATGTCCATACATTTGTAGTTGCTTTTGAAATGGCTTTTTAATGTTCTTTTCTGTGACTCATAAAGGGACGCTAGATTTTTTAAAAATAAATACAGTATTTTGAAAGCAGCCAGGGATAGCTCATCATGTGCAATTATTACATGTCAGGTGTATTAACGTTTCACTTTAGTAGCCTAAAAACATTTGCAAAACTGTCTTGCCTTCCCCCCCCAAACTTTTAAGTCTAAGCAAGGAGTTCTTACATGGGTTTTGAAAAACCCATGATCAAAAAGTTGCAGGTTGGTTTTCTGTGATATATTTATACTTGTTTATGGTAGAAACTTTCCACAATATATTGTTCTTGTGTTTTACACTGATTTAAATTCCAATCATTTTTCACTGTAAACTATAACAATTCACTGGACTTATACTTTTTTTTTTTAAATAAATTATATGAGAGTATTTTCTGAACTGAAAATTGACAGTATGTACAGTCACACCATACCTGGAAATGGTGACAGTTGAGGAGGAAGGAGTAGGGGAATGGAATCAACCATTTATTCTTAAAGCTGTTTTGACTCACAAATTGCCTGAGTGATGTTGTCTTCACCTAATTTCATAAATGTCACTTTTCACATTTTGAGGCTTATTTTTCTGTTTTGGAAACCACAAAGTTTTTGTCAGTCTGATGCATGCAAGTGTCAATTAAACTTCGTTAGGTTAATAGTTTTTGTCTTCATGGACAAACTACTGGCTTTATTTACTAACAGATGAGTAGAGGTATATAGTGGTGACCAGCATAAGTAATAAGAAAGTTTTTCATGGCAATATTATATGAAAGTTTTGTGTTTCACTACTATTTTGATGGGTTTAATCATGTTTCCATGTTACTTGGGAAGGCTTATGGCACAGAAACCTATGCTGGATTTCAGCTGGAAATATCAAGTGATGCAGAGAGGGTGCATGTTGACAGTTGTGTGTGTGATGGAGTTCAGAAAGTGATGTGCTGCCTTCCTGCTCTGGGGAGATGTTTCTGTTTTGGCAGAGCTTCATTTTGTTCTTAACATGAGCATAAAATACTCATATTCTGCTCATTAAGTTAACCACAAAGCCACCCAATCAGACTGAAGAGGATTTCAGTTGCTTTGTCAACAAGTAGTATTTTTAAATTTTGTACTAGAGAGGGTTTGCCTTAGCTTCCTAGAATTCATATCTTCTGCTACTTCTAATCAGCACTTCATCAGAAAACTGGTTGTGCTCAGCATTAAACTGTTTTACAAGGCTTAAGCATAATTTAATGTTCTAAAATCATCTGTTAGTTGCACTGGCACATGACAAAGACTTTCAAAATTCTAAAGTAATTGTTGTAATTGAATAATTTAAAGAATAACTTATCTTTTAGAATATATTAAAGACCAAGGGCATAAGTGTCATTAAAGTCACATAAATGTAAATACATTCAATTTAAAAAATGTTGTATATGAAACTGTGTCCATTGAAGAATTTTGCAAAAAATAGACTGGATTATTTCAGGATCTTCTCCACCATTACTAGAATTCATTTTCACTAATTTTTATAGCCTCATTTGCTAGCAATCATTGCCAGAAGTGAATGAAATCAGTGTGTAACAAACTAAGCTCATTATCAGTGTACATGTTAATTTGGGGGAAGGCAGCTGCAGATTGTATGACATAGCATTCTGTAGTATCCAATTTTTTTCCTGTGTATTTTGCCTCTGTAACAACTGTTCCATCTTTTTTTTCTATTGTCCTTATTAGGGCAAAAAATACTTTGAAGTTATTGTAAAGCCAGATGGTCTCTGATTTTAAAGAATGTGTTGTAAAGATGTTACAGAGAACTGTATAAAGTTGAAGCCTAATGGAAGTGGGTCATGTGCCTAGCTTGGTCAATCCTGTGTCAAGTGGTACAAAGCTGGGGCACTTCAGAGGTGCATTGTATGGGGCTGACAATTTATTGCTTGAGCACATCCCTGTTGCATTTCAGCTCCTCTGCAATCTGCAGTATGATTTTACCAATACAGTGTGAGGAGGGGTGTAGTGTAAATGGGAGTGACTGGAGACATTTCTGAGTTTAAGATGCAGTTACATTCTGAGGGGAGAATTCTAAATGCCATGTTTATGTCGATCTCATACCTGTGTGTTTTTAGTAGAATTTGTGTATTCAGTGTGCAAGGAGAAGCAGCAGCTCCATTCAGAAAGGCTTGAAATGGTTATGTTAAAGGTGCCTGGACATGTACCTCCCACACCCTGTGGGTGGATGGCTCTGGCCTGTGAAAGGGCGAAGCTGCTGAAAATCGGAGCGAGCTCATCAAGTGCACTGTTTGTAAATACGTGATAAAAATGTTTACAGCTCTGCAGCAGCTCTCTTTTGGGTGGAGGGATGGGGGGGGAAGGGAGGTGATCTCTCTGCTATAGCATTATCTTCTTGAAAAGTCGTGTTCAGTTCAGGATTTGGCGAGGTAAACGTGGCTCCTCATTCCCACCCTGACTTCAGTGATATCCTTAGGAGCCAGCAGCGAACGGATCCCTCCCCTCTGGGGATGCCTTGATCTTCCGAGGCTGATACCAGACACAGGCAGGAGCTTGCTGTTTTATCTGCATTGTCCATCTCTACCTTAATGAGTGAAACAGTTAAGTATCAGAGGGGGCGAGCCTCTAGGAATGTGTCTTCCATTTGACTGGAATATTTCGGTGGATAAAGGGAGAGGGAGGGAGAGGAGAGAGAGAGAGAAATCCACTTACATCACTCGAACTGCATTGAGTGTGTGCCTGTGTGCAGGTTAAGAGACAGACTTCAGTGTCTTTGCTTTCTGCAGGAAGCAGCAATGCCGTTTGTATCCTAAGAGGAATTTTTTATTTAGAAAAGGAAGCATTCTTTCTACCCAGGAAATGGCTTTCCTTGTGCGTTGCTATGCCAACTGCCTGCAGCCATGGTCTTCCAAAGTAAGCACAATAACGTAATTATATTGGCGTATTGCATTCAGACTCATGATTCTCTGGGTTTTTGTGTGTGTAACTGTTGTATTTTTGTTGCTGACTCTTTGGGCGGTAGAAGTGCTTGTCTCGATTGTGAGGAACAGGCATCATAAAATTAAATGCCCATCAATGTCATGCTGCTGAGATTAATTGTGCAAACTTGGTTAGCTGAGTGGAACAGAGATCACTGGTCACTACTCTGTCAGCATCATTAGCAGCCAGGGGAGGAGGTCCCTCTTCGTGTGCGCTGCTGCCCTGATTTTGGGGGAGTGCAGGGTAGTGGTGGCGGGAGGGGGGAGGCTGCATTTGCGAGTGTGTGATTGCAAATGAAACAGGAGTATTAACAATGCTTGGCTGAGTGCTGGAGGCTGGTTCCCGCACCCTGACCAATATAATACTCTATTAAGCCTTTTTGAGGGAGTCTCTGTGCAGTCAGCCATTTTAGCTTTTTTTTCGTCCTTTTTCCCCCCCCTCCCCTTCCCTTTCCCATTCCTCAGGCTCAGGGTATGGTTTTGTTCCCTTGAATGGATGCTGGATATGTAGGGTTTCATCAGGCTCTGTGCGTCCTGACACGCTTCGACTTTGAGTGTGGCAAAAATGGAGACGAACGGTGTCGTTCGGATTGCTGCTCTGCACTACAAGTGCGAGGGGGGTTTTGAGCTTACCACTAGTGACACTTTTAGCTCCAGCCTGGTTTCACCCCCTCCGCCTCTTTTTAATTTAATGCTGTAGAGGGTGACTTGCCATCCATAAGAAATTGGTACATGATGTGTAAATTCAGTTCAGCTTATGTTTCTTCATTATGAAACCACTTGCAATCCCAG
This sequence comes from Molothrus aeneus, assembly GCF_037042795.1. Classification (NCBI taxonomy): domain Eukaryota; kingdom Metazoa; phylum Chordata; class Aves; order Passeriformes; family Icteridae; genus Molothrus; species Molothrus aeneus. The sequence goes on from NC_089649.1 coordinate 32,573,196, forward strand.
CTAACCATGGAGCTATGGGCCAGCAGGAGAAACACTCAGTAAGTATTGCAAATTCTGTTTGTTCTATCAATAACCTGTCACGGGCAAACTGCATGGAGATTGAAGCTGCTTGTCGTCCTGCTCACTGCCTTTCCTGCTTGTGGATTTCATAGCGGGTTTGGAGGGAAAGCTGCACCTGAGGTGGCATTAATGTCGGTGGCTGTATTTGAAATTGTTTTTAGCTTAAAAAAAAGCAACTCTCTAGGACCTTTTTGAATGTTAAAAATTAGCTGGAAAAATGCTGACATGCTTTGGTTGGGCAGGAGGCTTTGAGCATTCAGTTAAAATCATTATGCATTTGTTAAAACTTTAAAGCAATATGTAAGCTGTATAACAAGTGATATAATTGTAGGTGATGATAAGAATAGATTTATTCTGTCTAGTGTGTGGTACTAGTGTAGTTTTGCCTTGTAGCATGGCGTTGAACATCTGTGATACACTTATGCTGAAATGCAGAAACTGTTAGTAAAACATGGAATGAACAAAAGGCATAAGTACTGATGCTTTCTAATTGATCCCATGAGTCAGCTACACCTTTGTCATGCTTTAATCCCATAGGCTGCCTGTGTTTATTGTTTGGGAAAAATGCATTCATAAGCAGAAGAGCAAACATTATTTAACAAGGCCTCAGGTGTCAGGAATTAGAAATTTAGGTTTTGCATGACAAAAAGGTTCTGTAAGTTCTATAAAAATGTATAGAACCTTATTGCTCAGTTAAAATGTTTAAACCTTCATGCTAGATTTTATATGATTCAATATAGTTTTCAATCTTAACATTTGTTTGTTGGGAAGATATTTATGAATGTGTGTTCTGTGACTACTGTGTCTTAGAATGTACATGGGAATGTGAACAGTATGTTCAGCAGATACAGTTAAAGAATCATAAATAGTGGGAAGAGGTGATAGCAGGAACTTTCTGAAGGCAGAACATTTTTTTGGCAAGAATTCAGTGTTGATTGTGTAGAAATACAGAAAGTAATCTAGAAATGTTTTAGAATGTGTCCAGTGAATTTTTCCTACATATGTAGCAACATATCACAGTTTCTTAGTGTAGATTGTTTTGTTTCTTTCCCTTGTTAATTACGTTCTAAGTATAAGTGAGTTCATGTAACCAAACCGTTGGATGTTCATGAAATATTTAGAACTTAATCTAAAAAAAACCCCAAACATAACCCACCTTTTTTCCTCCTGAAACTCAAGCACTGAAGAAGCTGAAATAGAATAGGATACTTTGAATTTGCAAATAGGAATAAAATAAAAAAGCTGCATACGTATTGCATATGTTTTCCTGCTCTTTCTCCTCTCCAAAGAATGTCAATGAAAAGTTCTAGATTAAGGATAAGTTAAGTTAAGTTGATTAAGTTCTAGATAAAGGAAAAAAGTAAACTAGCTTTTCAGAAACTCTACATTACAAACTCTGTCATATTCTAGTTATATAACTTTGAGGTATTTAAATCACAGAGATGAATTTCACTCTCCAAAATGAATATTGGACTAAAATGTAGGAATAGTAAAAGGAAAAAGGTCAAGGTATTGCTTTATAAATGTCCCCATATATGCAAGAGAAAGAAATCATACTATCAGACATGCAGTTGCAGATTTTGCATGAAAAAACGACTTAGTTTAAAGACTATATAGAACTTTAAACTGTTAGCACACAGACTAGCTCAGCAAAAAACACTGCATTAACAATGAAACTTTTCATGCCTGTTCAGCAGGTAGACATTATTTTCCTTGGAAGGTAAGATTAAAAGATGTAAGTTTTTCATAGAGAGGGAAGGGAAGTTTGGAGTTCCAAGGCATAAGACTTTATCTTACTTTCCCTAAGAGGGAAAACTTCTTGAATTATTCATTTCTGGTAATGAGTTATTTTTATGTTAGTATGTTCCCAGAATTCTAAATATTTTATTGATATCTGACTTGAACTTATTTCAAGGAGAGAGGCTTAATTACTTCTGTCACATCCCCACCCAGAGTCTCACAGCTTGATTTGCTGGAACTGAATGCAAAATTCAGTTCCAATCTGGAACTGAATGCAAAAATCTCCTGTGCTAGGTTTCACAAATTTCTGTGAATTAATTTTACTTAATGCTGTTAAATCTTAATTTCACACTAGTTTAGTTAGGGAATGAGGGATATGGTTTAAATCTATTGTTATGTGAAAGTGGTATGCAAACTGGCCATTGTCTTAATCATGGTGAAAATGGAGAGAGGAAGGGTAAAAATGCTCTTGTGTTTCCTAGATTTTTTTAATATAAAAAATAAAGTCAGCAGCATCAATCAAGTGTATTGATCTTACATGCCTCATATTTCATAAATTGGAGGAGTTTGAATCAGTGCTACAAGCACATATCTGAAAGTGATGTTTCTTGATACACAACTACTGTCATCTGTTTAACAGGGAGTAAAATTATGCTGTGGGTGAAAGATGGCAGAAAAATGAATGTTGCAGAAAAATGAATGTTGCAAAAATACTTCTGCTTTGTTCTTGTATTTGATGTAATTTACCAGATTTTGTGTAATTAAAGGAATCTGAGAATAGTTTGGGTTGGAAGAGTCCTTAAAGACCATCTTCTTCCAACCCCTCTGGCATGGACAGTGACACCTTCTACTAGACCAAGTTGCTCAAAGCCACATGCAGCCTGGCCTTGAACACTTCCAGGGATGGGGCATCTTCAGTAAGTTCATTATGTTTGGCTGTGTCCTTGCTGGTTATAGGAGTCCTCTCAACCAGCTTTGTAGGGCTTTCATTACAATTTTCTTAATCTTAAATTTTAGGAAGATGAATGATGTTGCAAAAAATACTGTTTTGTGGATGTTCAAACAATCTCTTGAAAAGATTCACACATTGCATCTTACACCTGGTTTATTATGTAGAAAAAAATCACATGATGGTCTCATGCATGAAGGTTCCCATTGTAGGCTTGGGCCTTGTAAGGTTTTAGCTTTTGACCTCATTTCTGTTTTTCCTTTGTATCTGTTGTTTGTAGGAACTTTACTCAAGGTCAACTAAAAAAAAAAAACCAAAATGAAAAAATTGACAGGTATAATGACTTGTAAAAATGGGACTTGAGATGCATAGTTCTTATATGACTGTGTACTGATTAACAACTCATGAATTGCACAATGCACTGGAGTGGCTTATGGACAACGTGTAAGAACGTGTAATTTTACTTCAGATGTAATTGAAATAAAGTCTGCTAAAGGACAACTTTTGCTGCTGGCACAGTGACACTTCTTTAGTGGTCATGCGTGCTGCCATCTTTGATGTGCTCAACCTGTCTTGAATTACTAAAAATATTGGAAGCAGTATTTTTATTTATTTTTCAAATTTTTGGGTTGTTCTTACCATATTTTAATTCACAAAGATTTGTGGTCATGTGCCAGGGGTCCCTTCCCTACCAGGAAAGAGAAGGAAATGAGTGATATTTTGAGGAAGTCTTGAATGGGGATTGTTCAAACATGGTTATTTTAGTTTGATGTGTAGTAAAGGTGCCTGTTGGCATGCTTTCCTAAGAAATCTAGAACTATTCTAGAAATCCTTTTCTGTTACTGGAAGAGATCATCAGTATTTTTCCTTGACTCCTATAATAAATGTAGGATGATGTAGTTATTTGTCCTTTGAGTGAGCATCACACTGCACTACTAAGTTGTGGAAAGGTGTGGTGTTGTGATCAGATGGCTACAGTTGCTAAGCTCATTTCTATGTCTGTATCTGGAACAAAAAATAGATGTATGAAAAAGATCTGTCTAGGTAGTAATGACCTGTTAGCTGCTGCAGCTGCTGATGGTTATGATTTTGTTCATCTTGATGAATTACATTTCTCTGGGACTTGATACAGATTATCATCTTTGGTTGTTCGGCACCTTTATTTTTAGCACTTATTGAAACCAGATTTCTGGTTTGGCCTCTTCTGATTATTCCTTTCCTTTTAATTTGCATATTTTAAAAAAAAAATTCCTCTCTGGAGGCTTGTGGATTTTTCATGTGATTAGAAATATAGTCTTTCACCTCTTTATAAGTGCATTATGATGGAGTCTTTAATTGCATGACCATGTATCTTCTGCAAGATTTATCTCGAGGTGGATAGCTTTGTAATGAGCAGCTGTTTGATGTTTTGGGCCAGCTTCATTGCTCAAAAGGCCAGGTTGTGTTTATGGTGTACTATTCAAGTCTTACTCAGAAGAGAAAAGCATAAATATTATTCTCTTCTGTGGCTTTTCAAGAGCTTGTAACTACAGTGCTCAGGCAAATAATTAAGGTATTGCGGGGGTGGCATTATCTTCATTTTTCAGTAAGGTCTGCTGAAGCAAATCTTTGGCAAAACATAAGGGCAGAATTTTGAGAGCTTAAGATGGTCATTCCACAGCACAGGAAGATCTAAGTAAGCATTCAAAGGATGGATTTTGTTGCATGAGAATTCTATATCAGCCCACTTCAGGCACTCACAGCCTAATGATCATACAAAAGGTTGATACTAGGTGACTTGCCTGGCATCCTTCCAGAGGTCTGTGGTAGACTCTGGCTAAATTCCTGTTCTGCAGGACAGCATTTAACTGAAGATTTCCCCTAAAGCTTATAAATGGCAAAATTTGGGTCATTTCAGAGGAATGACTGTGAATGCATTTAGTGACCTGTAGAGATGGCAATGAGAGCATCCTTGGCACATAGAAGATGTCCTGCTATCTTTCTGTTATGGTTTCAATGCCTGGGGATTGCACAGCATATTTCAAAGTGAGAGGAGAAGAGGGAAAAAGAAAAAAAAAAAAAGAAAAGCCTCAAAACCATACCAGAAAGGCTGCCATTTACCTGTAATGAAGTAGTTAAAATTTTTTCAGGTCAACATGGGTAGTTGATGTAGAATATTGCACAGTAGGACAGTTTTTACCAAGTTTATGAAGTAAGAGAGTTTCAGACCTCACAACATATTCGTATTATGGCTCTGGTTTATATTCTAAAGTGGCCAAATGTAGTGGTGCTGTTGGAGTGTTTGCAGAGTGATGTTTTTGATGCTGCATACTGGAATGTGGCATTTATAGTCACAATGCAGATGTGAACCTGAAAAGGAAAGTCAGCTTCTTCCAAAATGCTATTTTGAGACTGCGAGACTAAAGCTATTTATTATTACTGAGTTGTTGGCACTCCTGCCTGATCATCAGATGTGCTGAAAATCTAGCTGCAATTGAGAGCTGCTGGTACCCAACAATTATAATAAACCAAAAACTAGCAGAGCAACCAAAAATCCCAAACATCAAAAGAAGTAAAAAATTCTAAATCCCTTAACATATTGTTGACTTGCTCCTGAGTCTATGAGTTAATAAAGGCATAGGAAGAAGAAAAACTCTAAAAAGCAGAGATAATGTGTTGTGTTAAGTAGCCTAAGTTAAAAATAAGTTAAATATGGAATTCACAATATACACAATGAGTAGCATGAAGTCCATTGTAACTAGAAGCAAGCACTAAGAAAACCAAGGAAATCCTGTGCCTCAGTATCTCAAGTTCATTATTCCACCTGCAAAATAATTGCAGTCCCTTGCTGAATACTGGCTCAAGGGTTTTAATCAGTGATACTTAATGCTGGTACTTCATTTCCAAGTGATGTAAACTCAACAGTTTAGTGAACAAAATGGTAAAAATATTCCAGTGAGAGGAAGCAAGTTAGATTTTTTGGGAAATTTAATTTTTAATTATCTAAGGCAGGGGATCTCAGTGATATGTAAAGAAACATGTAGCCGACAAGAGGATTAGAAAATGCTGTGAGTTGTGCTGCTTTTTTCTGCAGTCGTGACTGCTGCTGGTACCACTCCAGCAGCAAAAGCGAGGGGAGATGTCTCATGTTCTGTATTCTGCTGCTAACATGAAGCTTATCTGCAGAATAGTTCTGTAACTTTGCAGGTTGTCTGCAAAATCAATGAAATATCAAGAGATAGCAGGAATGATTTAAGAATATGAGCATTAGGAAGTGTGATTTCTGAATTCTAAACTAGAATTGCATAAACGTTTAAGGTATGTTCAGACCGTCAGCACTCTGGGATCATGATGTTGGTGCTGGAAACTCTGAAATGTAATTTTTTTAAAGCTTATTTGAAGTTTTTCTTCAATTGTCTTGCAAATTTTTTTATTCATTGTTGTATTCTAGGCTTTAAATTGCTACAAATTGCCCCTTAACAGCATCCCTGATGTTTGAAAAACTGAGCTAATTTTACTAATCCCTCACTGAATACACATGGGTGTGATTTTTGCTTCACTGAAATAAAGACAAGATTTTCAGGATTTTAGGGTTATTTTATTAAAATCTGATTTTTATTTTTGATACCTTAATTGCAGCAGCAGATATATGACGAGACTACTATCATACATTCTTTAATGTACTATTACCGATGGATTCTTGGTAGCTTTTTCTAAAATTTGAAATTAATAGAAGTAATACTACTAGAAAGAGGAAAAAAAGCCCCACTTGACAGGGTATTTCAGGACTTCTGCAAGTGAGTGTAATACTGAACCAGTATTTCCAGTGTTTGAGAAATATGGTTAATATTAAGGATTTGAGAAACACGAAATATGAATGTCTTGAGATTTACCCTTGACCAAAGAGTCATGTACCCACCACATTTCATTGTCAATATTATATTTAAGAATATGGTAGCATAATAAGAAGATGTCAATATTATATTTAAGAATGTGTAGAGCAAGAGAAGTGTGTCATGACTCCAGGAGTTCTGCAGAGGTTTTAGGATTCTAACCTCTGCATGCTTAATCTATCAGTCTGTTACAGAAATGTCACTGGCACTCGCATGGTATCCCAGAATTGGGTAGTTGGTGGTTATTCCAGTTTTGTCAGCTTGCCAGTAGTCTTTTTGCTGTTCATTTTGAGATAGTGATGATTCAGCTGAGAACCAGGAGAAGAATAAACTGTGCTGAAGGGGTCTCTGCTCAGTGGGTTACTTGTGAAAGCTGATCCTGTGCCCAGAAGCTAAAATTTATTGGAGTGTTTATCATTCCTTCCAATCCCCCTGTTCTGTATGAGGATACTAGAAGGACAGATGAAGGACAAGAGATTGCATTGCTGTTATGTGGGTGATGTTGAAGGTAAATTGCTTTACATTATAATAGTACCTAACACAAGCAGTGCTGCTGCTTGGTCCCTAATAAGTCTGAGGTGTAGGGAAGGAAATCAGCTATTGCCCAAATTTATTTGATTTTACTTGTCACTTGGGAAAGATGAAAGTTCACAACATTTGGTGAAATAACTGGAACATAGGAAATTCTGTGTGTGTGTTTGTAATTTACTCTTGTGGTGCTGGACTTGGTTACTAGACTGCAAGAATCAATTAATTCCATTAGCAAGAATGTTGGTCCTTTGGGCAAAAGGCTATATTTGTCATTTTGGGTTGCTCTCACTGCAAATATGAATCTTGCAGGATTGCCAGGAGCCAGTTGGTTCATGGTGTACAGCTAACCTGGCATTCTATACTTGGCCTAAACCTTAAGCTGCCCAAAAAGCTAAAAATAAGGCCTTAGGTCCTTTTGCAATCGCTGGTCTCCATTGCAGATGTTGGAACACAAAATCCTGGCATGTTTGGTTCTCTTTTCATGAAAAGTGAAAGAGGATTTTCCTAAATGGGAAGTAGCTTGCTAAACCTCACAGCTTGGACTGAGTAGTTTTCTAGCATTTCCCAAGTCCTGAGTTTTAGGCAGTCAAGTTGATGTCTCCAGTAATATGGTGTTCCTTCCAAACCCTGTCCAGAACACCTTAAAAAGGCATAAAATAATTTGATCTGCTACAATTTCCATAATTCCTGTCCTTTGTGGTGTATAGAGTGTGACTACCCTTCCTTTAATTCAAATGGATTTTCTGATTTTTCCTTACATGTCTTCTGAATTTGTTTAGTGACTTCTGTAAACAGCAGAAAGCTGTGAACCATTTGACAAAATGTCAAAAAGATTTTGCTTTGAATGTGAAAACAGTTGTGACTCTCTACACTCAAATGTATGCATACCTCTATGGCACTTCCAGCTCTTAGATGCAGATGGAGACAACCATTCTCCTTTGGACTGGGAATATGCAAACTGGTTTAACACCAGCCTTCTCTTTCAGTTCCAGCTTCTCAACATGGATCAAGAGCCAGCTGCTTTTCAAAATAGAGGAAAAGCAGGCTTGTGAGTTAGAATGTGGAGAAGAGAAAAACGTTACATTATATGTGCATTTAGGATCTGTTAATAAGCTAACAAATGCCATAAAATGTAGCTCCATGTAGCCCTTGTAGCTTTCTACCTGTAGATGACTTATTTCAACTGTCCCAGGCTTGGCTGGTGACCATATGCCAGCATTTGGTGGCAGTAATGCATCCTCTTTCTGACTGCAGTTACCTGATCTTCAGAGACATAGGGACAGCCGGGAACCATGCTGCAAACCCAGACAAGAACCTGATGGTCAAATACCTCAGCCTGGGACTTCTTTCCCTCAGTGTATAAACACTGCCTCCTTTTATCTGAGACTGCAGCCTGTCACTCCCTTGCAAGCATAGGTGCTGTGTGCTGGGTCCTTTGGACAAACACTCTAGGTAGGATTCATTAGTTTATAGCTTGACTCCAAACTGTGACCTTGCAAGTCAGAAGAATTGGTTTAAAGCTTTCTTCTTTTATTCCTCCTCTGAAGAATGATTTCATAAAAGTGACGTTGTTCTATTTTGTGGGTCTCCCTTTGTGTGTGTGCTCATGTTGGCTTGTTTTATTGTTAAAAATAGGCTCGTTCTGTTCTGTGCTGCTGTTCTTCCTGCAGAGCCAGAAGAATGGGAGCTGGGCTGTGCTCTTAGGCCTCCATCCATGGCATTGTTTCCTAAATGTCTGTCTGCTGCTGTGTGCCTGCCAGCCTGCCAAATGCTGTAGGGGTTGCATGAATGTCAGGAAGGTCTAATGCAGGGTGATTTGAAAGAGCATGGGGAAGCCTGGAAAAGAACCTGGGTACAGAACTGGGCCATACATTTGCTGTTGGTCGTGGGATTGATGGCTTGAAAATTGGGTGATGAAGGACATTGTATCTGAATGTGTTTGGTCATGGTTGGAAAAAAAAATCGTTATAGATTTTGTGAAATTTAAACTGAATTTTGGGAATTATTTCTTAGTTAGCTTTATCCTAGGATTGCTGAACCATCAGCCCTGTTCTCATTTTAGTCCAAGTAAGTTCTTTGTGCTCTTCATTTATTCAGGAGTTTTTTGGTGGGTTTTTTGTTTGTTGGTTGGTTTGATTTGTTTTTTGTTGTTAATTTGTTGATTTGTTTGTGGTTTTTTTGGTTTGATTTTTTTTTTTTGGTTTTGGGTTGCTTTTGTTTGGTTTCTTTAGGGTTTGTTTTTTATTTTTTTTACATGTAAGGTTTTTTTCGTTACATATAAGGAGCTAAATAAAGGCTCTTCAAAACAAGCACTCTTTGCCTGTGCTGTTTCACCAATCAAGGTATGGCTTGGCCTCTAAATCTTAATGTATTTCTGATAACAAACTAGGGGAAAAGGAACCTGTATTTTCCAAATTCTTGGCAGGCAGTAGCTCTTTTCTCTGCTAGGTTGCTCAGGAAAGATTCAAATGTCAGACTGGGATGTGTCTCATTCACCTTTTCAGTCTTGACCTGCTGAAAATCCTGCTTGACCAGTGGATTTTCAGCTAGGTTTTTTGGCCTTTGAATAAGTAGCTAACTGTAGAGGGATTTTTTCTTTTTAAATACACATAAATAATGTAGAATATTCTTTTTTTCTGTTGTCCTCACTTTTAAGGAACCAGGAGGAAAAGGAAAATGCATGAATTTATGGATTTTGGTGCCTTAGTAAAATGTACTACTTAAATAATTAACTCTGTGTCTGGAAATGGTTGTTCACTGGATTTTTTTTTAAAGCAGCAAAGACTCATATTTTATTTTAAAACTGAAGTTGTTCACAGCTGTAGGAGCAGACTGAAAGTCAAAGTAAAATGAGAACAGTGTTAGTTTCTTTTGAAAGCTATGGAAGCCTGTATTTAGGTGTACCTCTCCTTGCCTGTTGGTGTATGACTTGTGCAAATATTTTCTGTGATCTGACTCTGGGAATTTCTGTCCTATTCAGTCTTGCTCATTTTCAAATCAATAGGTTCTCAATAGTTGATAATATTGTTGTTGTTGGAATTTTTGGGGGGTTTTGTTGGTTGTTTTTTTTTCATTGTGTTGTTTGTTTTTGTTACAAACAACAATTTGGTTTTGGTTTTTTTTTGGTTTTTTTTTTAAATTTTTTTCTTGGGGTGTTGTTTTTTTGTGTCTTGTGGGAAGATTAGAGACTTCTTGCATTTCAGGGCAAAGGATTTTTAGACATTTCCATTTAGCAGATATTTTCAAGGTCCCTGAAAAATACAGCTGCTTTTCCTAAATAAATGATTACTCAAGTGGAGTTTCCCAAACAGTGGCGTGCATGTCAGCAGTAGGATATAGAAAATCTAGTTATCTACTTATTTCCTGTTGAAGGAAGAGGTTGTTTAGGCAGTTAAATGTCATTCCTACACCTGCAACTTCCATTAGTATTGTACATTAGTATTCCTTCTGTGATGATGGTACCCAGGGAAAACTAAACTTAGGAATTCCTGAGTTAGAGTAGCATGATTATTTTTAGAACTTTTTTTAAAGTGGATGTTCAGTGCTCCAACTGGGGTTTTATTCAGTTGAGCATCCAGAGATAACATGCTTAGTGTAGTAATGACTAAAATGTCTACCACTTTTAGGAAAGTAACTTTCTAAATCTCTTGCCCCATGTGTTACAGCAAACAGCTACTGCCATTTCAGTGCTGTTGTAAATGAGCAGTTGGTTTGGCTCTCAAATTATCTGGTCATGGCAAGGTGACCTAGTGCAGTAGTTCAGGTAAATCCACACACCTTGACCATGTAAATGCACACACTACTCCAGCATTTAACTTCTGGTAGATGGGAGAAAAAAGATGAATGTCACTTGATTGTGTTTGTAGAATGGGCTGCAGTTTCTGGTCCTGGTATTTCAACCTGACTTCTCTACTGCTTATTTTTCTGCAGCTTGGCTATCTGTGATGTAAAAATCTCTTCCTAAATAAACACCACTGAAACATTTCATGGTGTCAGTAGAGTATGTAAGTTTTTACATGGGTCGTGTTTTTAGGATGCTGTTGACGCAAGGCAGGAGCATAAGGGATGATTTAAACTCTGTGTGCACACCTGCACAGACACAAATAGATGAATTTCTAAAAGTCACACATGAATGTCAGCATTTTAAGCAGAATAACATGGTGCTTCAGTTGACAATGTCTGCTCACTCCAAAGCAGCCTTGATTATAACAGGCTCCATGTGGGGCGTTGTTGTTTTGCTTATCTCATAATGTAGTTGTGGATATTTGTAAAAGTTAGGCAATTTAAAAAAAAAAACCAAGGTGGGAGGCTAATGAAATTTAGAGTTACATAATACTGCTTTGAGTAAATGTCACTTGGACTACAAAGAAAATCTCTGCAGGTTGTTTCAAAATTTATTGGAGATATTATTACTGTAAGAGATGCTTCTGTGCTGATATAGGTAAATAATTTTAAATGGATTTGCACAGTTGCTGCTGCACTGTGCTCCAGAATTTAGGGAGCACTGTAGCACTTCTTAAAGATGCCTTGATGAAAAGAAGAAGAATGATCCTTTAGTATTTCCCTTCCTATGATCACAGTGTGACACACTAATAAGGTTTTTGGCTAAAGTACTCAATAGTTGAGTTGTTCATAGAAGTTGGAATCTTGCTCTGTGTGACAGAACAGAAACTATGGAGGTATTAGGAATGCATGATGGCATGATAGCACATACAGTTTTGGAAACTTGTGTCAGAGTAAAACATTTTCATTAATTTTCTTTGACTACCATCTGAGGACAGGTGTAAAGTAGCAAGCAAAGCTTGGGGTGTTACAGCAACATTCCCCATTGTTGTGTTGCCATGGCATGAGAACATTTGCACTTGCAAAACTCATAAAATAAGTAACAAAACTATTTGACTAGTAGTCATGTTAGTATAGCATTAAAAAATTGTATTTATGGTAAAATCATAGTATTTGAAGATTTTGCAACATTAATCATTTATAAAGAGAAATGGTTGTCATTAAAACACATTTTATCTTGTTACTGTACTGTTTCTTCATTAGCCAGAAAATTAGGAAGACTACCTATACTATCTGTGATGCAAATATGAAATCTTTTTACTTTTTGCATTGGTCTGAAAAATATTATCTACAGACTTCTTTTTTAAGCAGTCTTTCTTTGGAAATTCACATTTGAAAATAACATCATCCCCATTTTCAATCAAAATTAATTGCCTTGTAGATGTCCAACTTTTAAAAACAATTGTAACATTGTTTTAAATGCTCAATATTGTGCAATTAGCAAGCTGAGACTAGTGATTATGGCAATATACATTTTTCTTGATATTAGAAAATGCTACAATCAGAATATTTCGAAAAACAAGCTTTAGCAAGGGCTTTCATGTCAACGTGTGTGTCATTTGTAATATTGCAATTCTTTGTGTTTTTTTTTTTTATTTGAGCTGAAGCAGAAGTGTGCAACTTCCATTGTCAGTCAAGGAAAATAGTGGAAACTTCCACCCACTTTTCTCCTGAGCTCTTTCTTGATGTTCTAAAGCAAAGATAATCCTTTACTTAAAACTCCAAGGGTGGCATTGACATGGCTGCAGCCATCAGACTTCAAACAAAATTTCCATTTAATTGCTTGTGAATTAGTCATGTCTCTCTTTAAATTTTCATCAAATTTCATTCAATTAATATGGTATTTTATGGAGACAGGGCTCAGTTTTTGCATCTATGCACAGGAACTCCCTAAATATTTGTATCTTTAAAAAAATTTCTTTGGAATTTACACAGTACTTAGGTGTTTACTAAGAAGCTACCAATAAGAACAACTAAAATGTTTTTATGTTAGTTATGTTGGATTTTGTCTTTTTTCTTCCTCTGTTGGTTAGTCTGCTTCTGAACACTAAGTATATCAAACAACAGGCTCACTTCAGACTTTTCTGCTTGGATGAGTGACATGGATCTGGAAAGAATTTTCTGGGTCACTGCCATTACACACTTGTGTAGCACACTCATAACTTTGCCTGGCTTCAGTTTGAAAGCCTTCTCTACCACGGCTCCTGTAGAGTCTGGCTTGGGGAGTCTCTGTGGTTCATTAGATAGCAGCTTTCTTTCAGCTTCCTGCTCATTAGGCTTTACACCTGCATTGCCTTGTACTGAAAATATTTTCTTCCTCCTTTCTATTTCTGCATAGTGATCTTTCTCTCGGTGTGGGCTGAAAAAGCTGTGCTCTTCCTGCACTTTGTCAAGTATTAGTTTTTCTTCTCATAATCCTGATAGTTTTTTTCTGACTGTATGTATGTGTATGGCTTTAAGCCATCTTTATTTAAAACACGCAGCTGGGAATGTGTGCAAAATTTCCAAATAAGGTCTCTGCTGGGGTGGTGGAGAAGAGCCCAGAACTGTATTTCTGGAGGATGCATGCTGTGATCATACTGGGTTCTCCTTCTGCTGCATCACCTGAACAATTCAGTCACCTTCTGATCAGCTAATACATGGAAACTTTTTCACAGTCATTTCTGACAGGGAATTTCCCAGGCTGTTGGTTTTTGTTTTAAAGTGTGTGATTTCAGATCTCTTCCTACTACTCATCTCTTGTTATCAGCAGTGTCTTTTTGCACAGTGATGCCAAGAGGTTTTTTCCTCCGCTTCAAAAGTGTGGAGTTCTAAGATATTTTGTATATCCATCTTTCATATCTCATTATTAAGAAAATAACTGAAGTAGCCCTTAATTTACTTTGCTTTATTCTAGAATCAGTTAACATATCTTTTACTCTTGTAAGTTAGCTCAGTGCAGTAAAATTCAGTGATGTAGTTCAATATTGAAGGGCAGTAGTTCAGGTTGAATGGATTCAGTTCAAAACTGAGCTATCACTTCATCAGTGTTTAAAAAACTTCACTAAGCTTTGTTAGAGTGGCTAGAATGCTGTAATTGTGAAGTATTCTGTGATCAGGTATAAAAAACCCCACCACCAACACATGGTGTGGTGTAAGAACCTCCCTATTGATGGGGAGGCTTCAGCGCTTGGAACTGTAGGCATTTCATAGGTCTTTGCTTTAACCATTTGAGATCTGCCCAGGATATATGTTTTCACCTTTGGGCTAAACTCTTTACTTTTCTGTTGTGGTTTTCAATTCTGAGCAGTGCTTTAAAGCTGAAAATAAAGTCTGGGTTTGGGTGCCATCATTTTTACCCCTGCTGGTGTGATTGCTTTTTAGCATCCTCCATATCCACTTGTGAGACTGCTCTGTAAGTAATCCAAAGTGAGTCTGTATATGAGATATACACAAGTGTTCTATTATTTATTTAAAATATTCTTCAGGATTTAAAGCATCTTCCTTGAAAATGTTTGAATTAACATTTCCTGTAAACATATGTGCCCACATAAATTGCTCTTGAACTTTTTTTTGCTTTTATTTTCCTAGGCATGAATCTTTTGTCTGGTTTCCTGTGGAAACAAAGTTTGTGACCAGGTTTTCTGTTCCTTCCTCTCCCACAGTTACTTGTAATAGGCCAAAGAGTTCAAAATTTAACCTTACAAGCCTCCAGAAGCCCTGAAAGTGGGCCATTGGGTTTCCAACCCAGCAGTAGTCCTCAGTGTATTAAGCACCCAAACAGCCACAAAAGGAAGTATTTAGAAATACTTACTGTGGGAAAAACATCAACTGGAACATGCATTTTCTTAGTATGAAAATCAGTTATTCCCAAGAGAGATCTCTGCAAAGCCAAGCTTTATTATTTTCTCACCCATGTATATCAAGTAATGGGAAACCTTTACAGAAGTTCAGTGATTGAACTCAGTTTTCCACTCTTTCCCTAGAGATATTTCAGAAGTCAATTGAAATGCCTCAGAACAGTCTTTCCTTCAACTTGGAAAGCAGTCATCAGTGAGTGTCTGTCCCTGCTTGTTGGTTTTCTTTATGTAGATTTCCACAAGATGAATTCCCTTCCCAATTTTATTCAGTGTTATTGGGAAGCTGTTAGTTTGTGGGAGGGGGTGGCTGTGCAGCCTCTGTCAGGACACTTAAATGCAAGTTCTTGGGGGGACAACAGGGTGCAACCAAGAGTGATAAGCTGTATCCCTATGGAATAGGGACTCTTTTAATATAGGGACATAATACACTGGAACAGAGATTCTGCTACTCACAGTAGTTCAAAGAGACTGAGAATAGGATTGGACCTAAATCGGATCACTTCATGAAATAAAGCAATCAAATAATGTAAAAATACCAGACACTTAACCAAAAAAAAAAAAAAATCAACCAACCAAAAAAAATACTCCCAAAACCCCCTAAAAACCAATAAAAAGAAAAAAAAAGGAGATTTTGAAATTTGAAAATCCTACTTAACTCCCTTCTGGAAGATTTCACTTCCATTGCACTGTATGGAACAAAAACTATGAGACCATGTAGAAACGTGTGGTTAAGGATGTCAAAGAGTTCTTGATACTTAAATATATATGCACTGTCAAAACAGTTGTAGAACAGTTTTTTTAGCTTGATGCCTGTGGCAGAACTGCTATAACTTTAAAACCATATTTTAAAAGTGAAATTATCCTTTGAATTATCATTTGTTGACCAGTGAAGAAGCTACACTTTAACCAGATATTTTTTGAGATAGGCTTCTGAGTAAATGCTGAATAAAAGTATTTTGATCTTGCATGTTTATATTGTTCATTCTAAACATCATTTATATGTTTTAAATGTTTGAGTTTGGATTTTCAGAAATCTGAGGAAAACTTCAGAAAATTGTTTAACGTTACTTAGTTTAGTTTAGCATGATTGAACTCAAATCCATCCTGCTGGCTTTTGTTTTGTATTTGGGGTTCACTGGTGCTGTAAACACCTGTATAAAACAGTTTTTCTTTTTTTCACCCCCTGACTTCATTTGAGCTGTTGCCAATAAGTTGACATTTGTGTTTCCTGAAGGAATAGTGTTTATGCCAGGTTGTCTGAAGAAGATACTTTTTAATAGGAAATGCTGCATTGAATCTTTGATTCAAATACTTCCAAAAGGAAGAACAAATGCTGACACATTCAGACATACAGCAGAGAAGGTAGTTGAAATAAATATAAATGGACGTGTTTCAGTGATGTATTTCTTACTTTTCCTTTAAAAAGAGTTACTTCTGAGAGGTTTTTCTTCATTCCCCAGACACCCATTTAAATTTTACCACCCCTGTCTCTCTGCAGAAGTCAATAATCCTTCAAGCAAAGGATTCGATGCATGAAGTGCTCATAGGATTAGCTGCTGAGGGTATGAGATGTGCAGTAAGTGGCAGTCAGTGTGTGTTTTCTAAGGGAAGCAGAATGAAGTTCCTGTGCATTCACTCACTCTCTCCCTGAGACCGGCAGCTCCCATTGCAATAGCTTGAACCTCTGAATAGTTTTTCTGGGAGGCTAGCTATAGCAAAATACCGGTGGAGGAAAGAATTAAGAGCTTGGGAAAGGTCCTTATAATACTTTTCATTCTTTTTATTTTTGGTTTGGTTTGTTTTTTTGTTAGAGGTGTTCTTCTGTGGGCTTTGTATACAAGCAACTGCTTAGCAGCAGTAGCATCTACATGCAATGTTTTCAGAACACAAGTTGTGTCCTTTGCTGGATTCCAGATGAAGAACAGTCTTAAGATTAGGTGTCTATGAAGTTTCACAGTTTCACAGAAGAATGTCTTTTCAAGGAAACTCTGGAGGTGAAAAATACATGAGGTATTGTTGTGTAAAGCGAATGATTGTACAGAAGACATAATTCAAGTCGGGAGGTTTTTATTTAAGTCTTGCAGAAGTTTTCATAGAAAATATATAGAAGCTTCTCAATCTTTTCCACCCCTAGGTGCAAGGAAGTCCTGCTTCCCTGGGAATTGCATCCTAATTTTAATTGTATATAGTTTACACTTTTAGTTTAAATTTAACTCTGCATGGACATGTCAGCCTGCATCAGGTCTGTAGCCAGAATCGATAGAAATTACCTTATTATTCTGTAATTACTTACATTTACTGCTGTGTTTAAAATCACTCAACCATAAAAATGTTTTCCTTGATGTCTCTCTTGGTTAATGAAAGAATTATGTTGAAATAGCAAGTTGATGAATGCCCAGCATTATTACAAATATTTCTTCCTTATCTTATTAAATACCATAAATATGGGCATAGCATTAAAATGCAAAATACAACAGATGTACAAACCCTTAATATAAAAAATGTTTCTATAAAATATTGAAATTAAGTGTTAATAATTTTATAGGATACTGAAGAATACTGCCTTTGTGATCTACACTTTCATAGTGCAATAAAAATTTCAGGATTTCTATCTTGGGTGGGGAAAAAAATAATGAGGAAGACTAAGGCACAGTATTGCTTTTAATTGCCTGCTGTTGTTCTCTCTTCATGAAAAAAACCCAGAATCCCAAAATAAGTTCATTGTAGTTTACTTCCTTAGGTTTGTGGGACTAAGTGTAAAAGGAATAAAAAACTTAAAAAAAATATTTATTATGGTGGCTTTTATTGTCTAGTAGCTTTTATTTTTTTATCAGTAAAGAGCTGCTATAGAATAAGTGTTCAGATGCAGGTGTTTGGAGGTTGAAGAATCAGTGCTTTTTGTGTTTTTTTAATTTCAGAAAGTGGAAATAGAGGCTTTAAAGGTGATAGTTTGTGTTGTTTTATGTCTGCTTGCTCAGTCTGTCTCAGTGGCACTTATTTACATATAAAATCATTCATTGGGAATTGCATAACAGAATGTTACACCTTTGCTCTCTTTAATCCCATCTTTTTTGCAAATGTGCTTCAGTCACTTTGCAGGCTTTATAAATCTTTCATAAAGTGCTGAGCAGCCTTCAGCAGAAGACTTTGTTTATATGCTTTGTTTCTTTGTTTCCCTTAAAATGAGTGGTATATTGAAGCTTTCTAACTAGAATTCATTTGGTAATTTAAAATGACATTCTTGTGTTTGTCTTTCACGTTGTTGCATTTATACTTGTTTTCACATATAACTGCATTTAAAAAATAAAATTCCAAATTTTATTTAATTTTTTTATATACTGTATTTGTAGATAAGCCCAGCAATTGCTTTGAGTAGAAGATGCCTTTTGTTATAATGAAAGGCATGCTGTAGGGTAGGAAAAAATAGTAATGTTCTTAAAATAGGAGGAACATATTCAGAGCAAAGTAATTGTTAGTTTTGCATGCATAACATGGTGATTCACTTGGAGGGTGGAAGTAATAAAATGATGCTTTTAAGATGGGAAGATGTGATAGGATTTATGGTATTGTACAGTTCTAAATGGATATATATCTTTTCCCTTAAGATAGTTTCACGTAATTGTTTTAAGTTTTTTTTGGTTTTAGGGTTTTCAAGAAGTAAAAATTGGGAGTTCCCAGATGTATTGTTTTAATCTACGTGTGCAATGTGTTTCTATCTACGTGTGCAATATGTATAAATGGGTGTACTTATGTAGGTATACTTGTGTATTAATAGCTACATTATAAATATAAAATACTGTTTTCACCTCTGTCAAATTAAGACTAGGGCTTAGATCATAACTATTTTATCAGGTCATGTTTTATGCTAGAAACTTTTGTCCATGTTACATGTGATTAGAGCTATGCATATATTTCCTTAATGTCTGTCACTTACAAAGGTTGTGCTTGAGACTAGGTTGTCAGGACAGTTTCTGACCTTTTTAATGATTATGAATTATTTAAGCTAGTGTACATATACTGTGTTTTGAAGCTATGCTTACTTAAGAACAAATCATGCATTAATTTTTCTAAATTACCCTGCTACGTTTTTACTCTGTGTGCCAGTTCCTTCTGATGGTGTGACTAAAGGTGTTCAGTAATGAAGTTAAGAAATATTGTAGGTGTTGGCTTCAGCAAAGCTGTACTTAAGTGTGGTGCTTGTTATGTAAAATATACAAGCTGCTTTTGATCCTTATTACTTTGAATAACTTCTTAAAACTAGGCATCATTTAATGAAAATGTAAAACAAGATAAAAGTGAGAATTCAGTTCTGACACCATTTGTGGTGGTGTCAGTCTGTGAGGGGTGATGTTTCTGAGGCAGGGGTAGGTCCTTAGACTTTCTTATCCTGCTTGTGGTCTGGTAGATATAGCATGTGCTAGATCTAGCTGTGTAAATGTTACAAGAAAACTTGTCTTTGTACTGTTATGCTAAATAGTAAAGTCAGTACTAAACTATGGAACGGAACAATAGCTCAATACAAGCACAGAGTGCTTAATAATTTAATAATAATGTGATACTCAGTAGCACGGCAAACATACCTATTGCCATGAAGTTAAAACTGCCTGGAGATGGTTCCTAGGAAATTTTTTCAGAGTTATAATAGCATGGTTTCATGATGTTCTCTAATCTTGTTCCAATGCAAGTAAGAAATTGGATGTAAATATCTTGATTTGGGGTAGGCCAGCTTTTTGCTGCTTGTTGAATGTTGTGTTCTGCTTACCTGAAAAACATTCACCAAACGTGTTCCAAGAGTAAAGGGTTTACCTGGTATTGGGTTTGTGTGGCTGGATTTTGGTAGTGTGGGGCCACAGGGCCAACCCTTCTTCCTTGAGAAGCTGCCAGAAGCTGCCCCCATGTCTGATGGAGCCAAACCCAGCTGGTGCCAAGACAGACCTGCCACTGGCCAAGGCTGAACTCGGCAGTGATAGTGGCAGCACCTCTGGGATAAGAAAGGGAGAGGGACAGGGGGATTAAAAACTGCAATTGCAGCCACAGAAGAGAGGAGTGAGAATGTGACAGGAGCAGCCCTGCAGACACCAAGGTCAGAGCAGAAGAAGGGGCAGGAGGTGCTCTGGGTGCCCCAGCAGAGATTTACCCAGCCTGTGGTGCAGGTCATGGTGAGGCAGCTGTACCCCTCTGCAGCCTATGTTGATCCACAGGGAAGTAGAATTCCACCTGCAGCCTTTGGAGGACACCCACACCAGAGCAGGTGGATGCCTGTGGAAAGCCCACGCTGGAGCAGGCTCCTGGTGGGATTTGTGACCCTGTGGAGAGAGGAGCCCACGCTGGAACAGGTTTACTGGCAAGAATTATGACCCCAGAGGGGACCCACACCAGAGCAATTTGAGAGGAACTGCAGCCCGTGGGAAGGGCTCCCTTTGAAGGTGATGATGATGATGGAGAATTGCCTCCTTTGGAAGGAGAAGAGTGTGAGAGTCCTCCACCCGGGGAGGGAGGAGCAGTAGAAGCAAAGTGAGATGAACTGACCACAGCCCCCATTCCTTGTCCCTCCACAGCACTGCAAGGGAAGAGGCAGAGAATTTGTGAGTGAAGTTGAGCCTTGGAAGAAAGGAAGGGTGGGAGAAGGTCATTGAGATTTGAGTTTCTTTCTCATTATCCTATTGATAACAAATTCAGTTAATTTGTCCCCAAATTGGGTCTGTTTTGCCCACGACAGTGAGTGATCTCTCTTTGTCCTTAACCATGAGCCTTTCATTGTATTTGCTCTCGCCTGTCCAGCTGAGGAAAATGACAGAGTGGCTTTGGTGGGCATCTGGTGTCAAGCCCACCACCAAGACTTAAGCAGATGTGGGTTTTCATTGTCATCAGTACTTTACTTTTTTCTCCCTTGTGTACAATGCAAATATGAAGTGTTTTAAACAGCAGTGAGTGACTAAAATAGAAATGTATGCATTTCTCACACACGTTTTTCATTGCGTTTACAGTTTAAATGTTTCAGCTTATTTAATTTTTGTATTTTATCTTTTTCTTCATGCAGTCTCTCACCTTAACTTTGGGGGGTAGGGCAGTTGAAGTGGATGCTGCTCTCGGGCATGTAGCACAGACATGTAGTGTTCTGCAAAGATATGAGCATGTGCTTTCTGCTTGTAAATAGTCCTATTTGATTAGGATCAAAGTGACTAGTTAGGTTGCCTAAAGAAAAATGCCTGCTTCTGATCTTCTGTCACCACTTGGCAAGTCCAGCTCAGGCAGCATGGCTTTGACTTGAGGAGTTGCTCTGAAACCAGTAATCACCAAGCATTCAGCTGATTGTCTACAGCCAAAAAGATTCAGAAGGCTTGCTTTTATTTGCAGTGTTTTCCAGTTATTGTGGAATCCTCTGCCTCTTCCTTTTGCCTTATGTGCAGTAGTGACACACAAATCCCTGCTGTTCATTTAAAACACTGAGTGCAATCGTTATATTAAATATAGCTCGATTTAACTTTTTAACATACTAACTGGATTTGCTTTGATGAAAGGTTCTTTAAAATTTTTAATGCATTGATAAAAAATAAATGCTGTTGTTAATGACATGGAGATATTTGCAGGGCACTATAAAATTGAACATGTTTGGCTGAGTGCCACACTGTTCATATACAGTTCCCTATGGAGTTAATATTTATTTGGGATTGCAATACTTAGTGCTTTATAAAAGGTAAAACCCTCAAAATATATCTGTGTAAGTTATCATTAAATGTGTGAATCTTAGACAATTTGTGCTTGTATCTTAAAATACTGTGTAGGATTTCTACTTTGAAATAAATGTGGGCTTCTTCAATTGCAAGAGACTGTACTTTGAGAAGCAGTCAGCAACACATTGCAAAAGCTGTGGCAGTTCATTTCCCTTGCATTCTACCTATGGAATATGTACTTACTTGCAGAATGGCTCAAAAAGGATTAAAAAAAATTGTATAGTGGCCTGAATATCAGTATATATAGTTCCATTATGTGATAATTCAAACTTACAGATTGAAAAGAAAAGCAGCAAAGACCTCAGATATTATAATGCAGTCCATAATGCTGTATTTTCTCCTTCTGATACTTCAATAACAGTAGTGAGCATAACTAGATTTTTCTGGAGGCAGCCTTCATGGCTGTGTGTATTAGAGTATTGCTTTTCTTAATTGCCTTTTCTTTGTTGATGAAGATCAAATCTAGCTCTGGGCTTACTGTAGCTTTTTAGGATTATTAGTATTTGGTTGCTGGTTTTAGCTGCTCTTTCCAGTAAGATACTAGGAAAGAATTATTTAAAATGCAGCCATTTTTGCTATCACTGATGCAGTCATTCTGTGATAATGAAGAAATCCTTTTCAGATGTATTAGAATAGGAAATGCCAGTCAGTCGAAATAAGACTAAGGTTTGCAGTTGTCTGTAATTTCACTGCAAATCCTAAAGCCAAAGTTCTTTCAGGGTGTGTTCCATAAACAGAACTAAACAAGGCAAACAGCAGTAAAACCATTCAGTATCTTTACCTGTATAGAGCTAATAATTTTTTCTAGCATGTTCTCTTGTGACTTTTTTCCCTAACCTTTTATACTGATTGGCTTATTCTCTCTTAATGCTGAATGAGGGCTTATTTCCATTTCCATCCAGGGAGAGCAAGCACCAAGGTAGCATTCATAATTGACATGGACACACTGCATGTGACATTTTTCATACAAACACAACTCTTAGAGATGAGAGAATCTGCCTTGTCTGAGTTGAAACAAAATTAATGAACAAAGATTTTTGGTTTTAATTATTGAAGAATTTATTGCACACCAAAATTGATACATTAACATACTTTTATTAACTAGCTGTGGGATACAGGCTTCTTGGGGAGAAGAGTAATTTGCTCCTGAAATAGCATTTAAATATTTCTTCAGACACCAAATATTTTACTTTGTCAAAGTTCGCTTTCTGCAGTCTGGAAATGTTTACAGTTCTTAAAGATTTTCATGGGAGCTGTGGGCATAAAGCAGTAGTAGAAATATATATCACAAATCTTGGTGAATGATTGTTAAATGATCAAATATACTGTCTCAATTCATTCTTCAGCACTGCATGTGAGCCAACTAATTTCAAGATTATAGCTCTTTGTCTTCCCACATTTCCTATTTGCTGTCATATTATTTGGCTCAAAGTATAATGGATAGCTCAGTGACTTGGATTTTCCTTGTCTCTAATGTATTTTGTCAACTTGAGAAACAAGAGTTTACCAAATCCAGAGCAGTGCTGGTTGATTTTTTAAAGATGTATGTGACTTTACTCCCTTGTTAACTCCCATCCTGCAGGAAACCATTGATTTTGGAAGTAGCACAATATTCCATATACATTTTAATTCTATCCAAACCCCACAGCAAGCTACTGAAGAGTTTTGGCATATTGCTTCACTAATGTTTGTCCTCAGATACATGTTTTTCTTGAATCTCTTATATTTGCAACAATTTGGTGGTATTTTGCTGACCTCTGCATGAGTTAAAAAAGCTGCATAACTCTAAATTTTTATGCTGCATTCTCAAGCCCCAGTGGTTTTCTTAAATAGTTGGTACTGGCAGAGAGTAAAGTATGACATATATGATTTGAATTAATTTTGCTGTGTATCTCCCTCAAATTGTAATGATGCTTTTTCTGCTCCACCTATAGCTTCCTGCAGATTTCACAAAGCTGCACCTTACTGACAGTCTCCACCCACAGGTGACCCACGTTTCATCTAGTCATTCAGGATGTAGCATCACTAGTGATTCAGGAAGCAGCAGCCTTTCTGATATCTACCAGGTAAGACTGGAAGGGATGCTGATGGGAGGTGCAGTTGCCATCAGTTTTGCACTTAATAGCTGAATGTCCTTGCTATTGCCTCTTGTCAGTTTTGAGTACTTGAAGAAGTACTCAATAGACTTCAAAAAAAAATACTTTTTGTTTGAATTGTAATGATTTCAGGCTTTAGGTGTGTTGGGTTCATAATGTAGAGCCTATTCAATGGTGGGAAGAAACAAATATGGAGCGGGCAGCCCGTGCTTCAGGGGCATATTTCTATTTCCCCACCCTGTAGAAACGTGATGCCAACCTCTTAGCAGTGCTTCCTCTCCTGGCCATCCTCAGAAAGGTGGGCAGGTTGAACTGCTGATGCTTCTTAAAGTTATACTTCTGAGGTGGCTGCTTCTTATAAAGCTCTGTGCTAGTAATTGGGCAAAACTTGAGTTTAGAGAGACTCTGAAACTGATCCAGGGTTTAAATATAAATTGGAAAAAAGTCTAACGTGAAATAAAATGAGGAATTATGCATTTTTCACTTGATGTTTATGGTTCTTGCAATGTTGGAGGAGGAGCTGTCCTGATAGGGAAGTGTACCAATTTGTTATTCTGAAAGGAAGGAATCAAATACAATTAAAATATATTTCTATCAAAATAATCATAAAGTAGTGAGACCACTTCAACATGAAGTACTGTTAACTAGAAGAGGAATAATGGTTTTTTGAGATGCTTCTGAAATGGCAAATGTAGTCATTTAAATAACAGGAAAAGCGTATCTATAAATATGAAAGTTCAGCTGTGGTCATAGTTGAAGAATATAATCTCTTTCAGGTGAATAAGCTTATAGGCTTCTTTTTGTGAAAGAAGATAGGCTATAAAAAGATCACAGTTCAATTTAGACAGTAATTACAATAATGCAAAGGTTTATTTTTGCAAAACTATCAAATTAGCTGAACACTTAAGGCATAGCATTTGTCAGTCAAGTAGGTTTGTCAGATTTCTTCTGAAGGCAGGATTACTTTGAGATATGATTTAGGTTTATATTTTGAGACTAAAGAAGTAAAATCAGTTTTGTTCTTCTACTCTTCTATAGATTTTTATTTTTTTCATTACAAAGATTTCCATTCTAACAGAAAAATAACAAGTACCTCTAGAGGCACAGCTGTAGGTGGCATGTAGTTACAGTCATACAGATATTCTTGAGATAAGTTGGAAGTAATTTTTTGCAAACTTCCAGCAAAATGCTCTTAACTGTGAAAAAGATAATTGAATTTCTGTGCAATTAAAAAAAAAAACCAACCAAACAACATAAAAGAACCAAAGAAACCTCAGAAAAATACTTCTCTATGTAGTTGCCAACCTGGTCTATGACTCCTACTAGTTTCATTTGCACTGTTGGAAACAACATACTGATTGGTGTTTGGAGAGAGTTAATGGTATACTGAAGTATTTATACAGACAAAATTTACTCTTTAAGTATTCTTTTAAACTGAATTTACAAACAAAATGCATAGTCCATTCTTAAAAATATTATCTAGTTTCTTCAATTAATCTGCAATTAATATCACATTTAAAGGTGACTTGGCACAGTTTTATCAAGAACTGTGTAATTGCACAATGTCCAAGTATGAATAACCTATGTCCATATCTACATCCAGAAATATGACCATGTACTGTAGAATGCAACCTCATCTTTTTGTCTTAAGACATATACTTGAAGAAATGTTTATTAATGAAATGGTAAATTCAGGTGTGGAAACTGATAAGATTCTTAAATTCTTGAATTTAACTTAATGGTACGAAGTATTGTTTACCTTGATTTCTCAAATTCTGGTAAATCATTAATTTCTGGCCTCAGTTTCAGTCATAAAGGAATGTAATGCAGCAGTGTTGGGCTAGGTTATAGTACTGCAAAAACAAAAAACCCTGAACCAAAACCAAATAAAATGGCTGTAATTTGACTCCTCTAGGGCCAAGATAAGGATTAAAGAGAAATATTATTTAAAGAGAGGGTGAATCAGTCATTCTCTCTCAATTGTTTGCCTTGCAATTCTCTCTCAAGTGTTTATTCAAAACTAGAAAACCATAACCAAGTCATCAACATGTTATTTTTTTCCTTCAAATTTGATAAGTCTTAGGTAAAGCTCATGATCATTATCCCTTTGATTCTTTGATTTTCTGTATATAATGGTATTTTTCTGTTTAGTGGGGTGGACTTGAATTCATTATGGCTAGGTAGAAAGCAATGATTTAGAAAGATCACCATCTTGTCTTGCAGTTGATAGAAAAAATTGTTTTAAAAATTATATTGTTATTTAGATCATTACTGCTGAAATCTGAGGTAATATGTCATGTTCTGCATTCCGTAAGTATTAATTCTGTAGCCTTAAGAGCAGCTGCTTCCAGTGAAAATATGTTCATGGCCTTTTAAGATTTTTTAAATAAATCATGAAGCTGAATCTTCAGATGCTTTCAGCATTGAACTGAGAATACTTCCTTTTAAATATTAATGTGGTATCTAAATTTGTTTGTCAAACGTTGCACATGAAAGAACTTCTTTTAGGATAAGAAATACTTACCAAAATAAAATCAACCTTTGTGTTTACCCCACCCAAGTTTCAAAAACATATCAGGTGCCAATTAGTAAGGTCCTTAAATACTGTTATTTTTATTTTAGGAAATAAGTTCAAGTGACAAACTCTGTAGGGTGACTTGAGAGGAAGGGAATGCTGAATGTCAGTAGATCGTGTGTTGGCTTGTATTTGCCAAGAACAATTCCTTGCTTCTGTCTTTTTTTGACATCTCGTGTATGGTTGCTTACTCTTGATTTCTAGGCTTAGTTAATGAATCTTAAATGAACACATATACCTGTTCCTATATGCTCCTAGATGCTTCCTGCTATAGCTGCTAAATATATTACCAGATGATTGGAGAGTGAGGAGATCTAAGCTCATGAAAGTGTTTTATTGCCCCTCCCTGTTTTGGGAAGCATTGTTGTGTTGGCTCAGCTCTTTGCCAGCCTTTCTTTGCCTTATCCTGTCCTCAGACTGGTGGCTTCCTGCCACACTTACATGCCCTCAGTGCCTGCCTAGATACCACTGTCGGTACAGGAAACCAGGAACATCCTTTCTGAGACCCTCCCAGGATGTGCCTATTGCTTGGAAATTTTCAAGATGTCAGCTTTGTTTTCTCATGATTCTGATATGGTAGCTCCTAGGAGAAAGGTCCACCCTTCAGCAGCTCTTCCTGAGTGAGACCAGTCTTTTGTGTCTCAAACCAGAGAGTCCATGCAGCCTGCCCTTTAGTCACTGTATGCAAAATAAAGACATTTTACCTTAAGATAAAGCCATTCTTTCTGACTGTATCAGCTGCTGAAGTGCAGGGCTCTGGCTGGTGCCAGAGTGGCTGGAACAGCTCAGGTGAATTGTCCTGTGGACTGCCAGCCCTGCTTTTTCAACAAAGTCCAATGCAGTTCTTTATCACCCCTGTAAATTCAGGGCCTCTTAATCTGCTCTGTGGCTTCCAGATCCATGTTCTGTATGCCTGTGCTCCTGGCAGACATTGCTCTGTTCTGAGAAGGAGGCAATCATTGGCAATAAGGGGGGATGCTGTTCCTGGTGGGTTGTCTGCATTGCTACACATTTCCATCGTCAGTGAGCAAAATCGCTCAGACTGACTTTGTGACTCATGTGGGCTGCTGTGTTGTAGATTTTGGGGTGGATGATGAAAGAAAAAATATGGAGAGAACTGTGAAAATCTTGGACTGAAGGAGTTTTAAGGTATTTCTTGGACATTTGCACTTGGGTCAATGTAGCACAAAAAAATAATGTTATTACCTTAGATTGTGTATGATTTCTGTACATGTAATAATTGTAATTGATTGTAGTACATGTGATAACTATCTAATAAACAAATACATATTATAGTTGCATGGATTGAATTTCAACTTAATTTATTGATATTGTAAACTTTTGTTTAGTCATCTGAAAGCTAATTTAAAACAAAACTCCAGACATGATTTCTCTCTCTGTGGAGACACTGAATCCAATGTGACTATATGACATGAGGGAATATTTCAAGCTAATGTGACTTGTGCATGTCATTTAATGAGACAGGTAGAGCCAGTGTTCTTGGTGTTTTTATTGGTATCAGCTTAAAAATTAGAAAGTAAAAATTAGTAGTTTCTGTAAAAGACATTCTTATTTTCATTTTTTAGTTCGTTTTTTAGCCCTTAAATGACAGTGGCTGAAAAGTAGTGTGGAGATGGTGTTTTTGAACTGAGCATGGCTTCTTTGTTAGCTTTGTGGAATTGAAGGAGTGCACCCGGCAATGAACATACTTCTGGGTTGTGCAAGGTGCTTCTTCTATTTTTTTTTTCTTTTGTCCCTGTCTTTTATCTCTTGCGTGTTTAGAGATTTTGGATTGTTGATTTTAGTTGTTAACAGTAGTTACAAGGGGAATTTAGTCTTCAAAATGACACAATGTTTCCTGATGAAAGTAATTAAATTTCTAGAAAAGTAAAGGTTAAAATAGTCTGTTTAAAATAAAAAGAGATCAGTAGTTAGTGTGGTTATTTTACAGGTTTTCTATTTTTTCTCTTAATATTACCATCAGTTGGAAGTTTTTCCCAAACCAGTATAGAAAGAAAACTATGAAGGCCACTTAAAACAGAGCCAGTCATGTAAGCAGCTCTCCAAGTCTTCCCACTTTGTTTCCCTTAGTAAGGGTGAGGAGTGTGTGATGAAGCAGTTGTTTCACTGGAGTGAGAGTTACTTGGTTGAGTAGAGGTAGAGATTGCCCTTAACCTCTTCTAATCTGTTTTCTCAAGAAACTCAAAAATTAGGTGGAGGAAGAGGAAGTCAGGCAGTAAATGAAGTCATCTTGAGCTGCTCATGTAGTCCATCACCTCTCTCATTATACTCATTGTCATGGTGCATCTAAAAAATCAAAGGCCAGTAGAGTTGGCATTAACTGGTTTCCTCTCCTGCCAATCTAAAGTGACCAGAAGGGTCCACCATTTCCCCAGTCTGACCTAGGGAGAATGAATGCTGTTCTTCTTTTCTTAATCCTCCCCTTCTTCCTCATGTCAATCAAGGAACCAAAGGCTAACCAAGAACTTAGACAAGGTTTTTTAGTTTACATCTTTACCCTGGTTATTTCACAGTATTTGTTTAATTATCATTTAAATCTGGAAGTGTATTTGGACTTCAAGATCCTCCTCAGTTGAAGCAGCTAGTTTTTTATTGGTGCTGTATTAAACTTTATGGCCACTGCTTAAAACTGGTCAGATTCTCCTTAGGCGTCAAATATGAAATACTACTGCAACTCAGGCTTGAAAACGTCTGTCTTAGTCTCTTAGCTGTCATGTTGGTGATGTGACAAATAAAATATTAGGATGTCACTATTATGAGATTGCTTTGAAGCGTCAATAATTTTCTCCACAGAAAATGGAAAGATGACATGAGAAATTTGCTATCACAGTTGGTATGGAGAGACATTGTTTTGTACTTCAGGCTGCAACCAACATTTTTCTTGCATTTTTGTTGCATGCAATCTTTTCAGATTTATTTAAGTGAAACTAATTTCTCTTATTGCCCAAGAAGCAAAGTACAACATGCACCCAAGAATGGCAATTCTGAGGTGTATTTCATCCTTGGTTACATACCCTGAGAAGATGTAAGCCTCATGATTGACTGTAGTACAAATTCTGTTGGATATTCATCATTTGGGTTTTTGGTGGCTGAGGTTCATAAGGAATCCCCTATGCCCGAAGGAGCTCATGGGGGTTTTCCCTTTAATCTTGGACAGATGCAAGGCTATTGCTTAGTTACCAAGGGTTCCTGTGCAGACATGTTTGGTTTTTCTCACAGAGAAGGGGGTACAAAAGCACTCAGAGTAGTTGGGTCATGAAGTTTAATGTCTCAGCAAGAGGACCTTGAATACTTGACATCATACATGCTGCTACTAAACCTAAAAAAGCTATTTGCGATGCATAAACACAAGGAGACCTCAGGGTTTTCTTAGTTTCCTGGTTTGGTTTTTTTGGTTGGTTTTTGTTTGCTTGTTTGTGGATTTGGGGTGGGGGGACATGGATTTGTTTGGTTTGGTTTTTGTTTTGTTTTGTCATGCAGAAAGGCTACATTTGTCTTTCTTTTCTATCTTTTGCATGATCATAGAAATTTCAGGAAGTTGTTTGAAAACATGTATTTTTTTTCTTCTAAAGGTGTTTTTAAAGGTGTCCTAAATTAACAAACTTTCTTATTACATTGTAGATTGTTGCATTCAATGCTGAGCTTCTTTGTTGCAATGGTTTGGAATTTTGGTAGGAAATTAGAAGTAGTTGCTTTCCATGCACCAATAACTTCAGTTGTCCAAAAAAAAAAAAAAAAGGAACAACAAGTGTAAATAGTGATCATCTTTGGGAAATCTTGTAGCCTTTGGTAGTATTTGTAAAGTGTTTTCTGAGTCCAATGTTGCATTTAATTCAGTGTGAAAATTTGTTTTAAATAGCATTGACTCTTCTTGATAATAGTTTCAACAGTTTTCCAGTTTTGTTTAATTGCTTTAAGACAGTAAAATAACTTATCTTTTAATAGTCAGATGTTGTACAATAGGTGGAAGTTTCTTGTCTGTTAGCATTGTGTGACTAAATTGAGGTCTGCAATAATTTTGCTATTGTGCTTTTGAGTGAGCTTAATCTGGGCAGGTTGGAGGGGCATTTGTTAGTGATGGGAAGGTTTACAAAACTGACTGTGAATCAGTCCCACTGTCACTGGAATTGTCACTGCTGGAAACTTCAGATTCTGACAGATTGGTGTCATAAGCTGTGTGTCTACTGACTCATCACCACTAATTTTTCCACCAGTCACTTTTGATGAAGGCTATTTTGAAAGAGTAGTTACAGCAGCTGTTTCAAATGTATCACAGGGAATGGGCATGTTAAACACAGTAAGACTGCTCATAAAATACTGCTATCTGTGCTATGTTTTGGGATTTGTTTCTATGCCAGTAACATCTTTCCTTATCCTGGTTAAAAAATGAGCAGCATTTTTTCTTGACAAAATCAAAACCAAAAAAGCCACTAAAGCCCCAAAATGAACAACAACAACTAAAAAAACCCCAACCCAAAACCGCAAAGTGAGAATAATTTGAATATTGCATAGATGCTGTTATCATGCTTTTTTTAATATTAACAAGGCCCAGTTACAAAGCTTGTGTTGTGCTGTAGGACAGAAGCATTTAAGACTCTCACTAGCTGCCCCTGATCCATCTCCAGCCATATGCTGCTGTTCATGAGGTGGCTGTGTATAGTGGCATTAAAGTGACAGATGTTGGCCACAGACAGGAGGCAGGAATAGAGGAGATGATTCTACAAAATTACCAATGCAATTTCTCTTACCTTCCCTGTGTTCAGAGAGTGACCTAGTTTTGTGGGTTGTCTTTTTCACCAGTCTGAGATAGATTGATGAAACAAGCTTTAGTAGGTGTGTTTGTCCCATGTAGTATTTTTCAAGTAGATGTGAATGCATTGTGTGCTCCCAGAGTCTCAGAAACAAACCATCCCTTTAAGGCTGGATTTCTCAAGCCATGGCTTAAAACTTGCTCATTAGAAGCTTGCATTTCCTTAAAAATTGTCATAGCTAAGCCTTGGCAGCTGCTGTGGTATTAAATCAGGTTCTGAGAAAAGGCAGCCGTATCAGCCATGACAGACAAATGTTTGTGGGATTTATTAAAGTGTTCAGTCTTCAAACTCAATCATTTTTGAAATATTTAAATATCAAATTAAAATATATTTACCTTTAGGTGCTATACTAATGACCTTAGTCTGGAC
Organism: Molothrus aeneus; assembly: GCF_037042795.1. Lineage (NCBI taxonomy): Eukaryota > Metazoa > Chordata > Aves > Passeriformes > Icteridae > Molothrus > Molothrus aeneus. Next base: position 32,604,636 of record NC_089649.1, read on the forward strand.
TATGTTTTCATTCATTTTAATACAATTTGGGGGTGGTTAAATTTGACAGATATTTTGGGTAGTCCATCTGTGGTGTTTAAGCAATGACTTTGCTTTTTTCTGCATCTGTAAATTCTTAGGCAATTTATCAACAAATGAAAGCCATATTTAACCATGTTCAACTGGAATTGTAAAACAAAAGTACAGTCCTAGGTGACTGAGAGATAGCAAAATTCCTCTAGCATTCTGATGCTGTTCTTATTTTCCCAAACTGTCTGTTTAAAATTATGTTGCTTTCCTAAGTGTCTGTAAATTTGGAGTGAGCACAGAAATTGTCAAATGAAAACTGTTTATTGAAAAAAATTATATTGGGCTAACAGTTCAAGACATTGCTGCTTGAAATGTAAGAGCCTTCAATCCCCCCAAGACCCACAGATTAAGTAATGTCTCTTGAATCCTTTGTTTGTGTGACTGATTGAAACAAATGTTAAAAGTCATATTTAAACACAGTGGGTTTGGATTGATAAATTGTTAGTTGTTTTAAAAAGATATAAAAAGAAAAAAGCAATATAAAAATATTGAATAAATTTGGGTCATTTAGTAGATGATAGAATTCATCTCTGTACATTTAACCAGAAAACTGCAGCAGTAAATAACATATTCGAATGTTTTTTTAATTGTTTATGCACTAATTAGGCTACAGAAAGTGAGGCTGGTGATATGGATCTCAGTGGATTGCCAGAGACAGCTGTGGATTCTGAGGATGATGATGATGAAGAAGACATTGAAAGGGCATCAGATCCTTTGATGAGTAGGGATATTGTAAGAGACTGCTTGGAGAAAGACCCAATAGACAGGACAGATGATGACATTGGTAAGTATTGCAGTGTAGTAAAATTTTGTCAAACATGTTCTTCTTCACCTCCAAAAACTTTAATTTTTGAGCTTGCGGTTTTATTTTAATCATTGGCCTTTGTAATTGATAAGGTTAGTGTTTATTGTTATTGTTTTTTGTATAAGTATATGTATAATGTGAACAATTAAAGAAAATGCATATAATATGGGTGAAACCTATTACTTGCTGGCCTTTTTGATCTCAAGCTTCTAATTGATATCAGAGCAGGTTTATGAAGGAGATGTCATTGAAAACTGGAAAAAGAACCTTGGCAAAGGTGACATTAATGTCAGCACTGCTTCTCACAGTATATTTTTAATTGTCAGTTGTGACATTGTGACTTGATATTTGTTGCAAACATTGGAGCCTTTAAAACCTTAACATAAATGTGCATCTAATCAAACTAATTTGCTATGTTAACATAGGAGTAAACACATTGAAAGCAAAGCAGAACTAGAATCCAAATTTTAATCTTATCTGTTTCACTGGGGGAGATATTTTTCTTTTATTGAAGTATGACTAAATGATGATTAAGGTTGATTATCTGATGATTAAGGGACTAGAGCATCTCTTATGCAAGGAAGGTCTAAGAGGGCTTGGGGCTCTTCAGCCTGTCTCAGCCTCATTAATGTATGAAAATACCCTGGGTTGAGGGTGTAAAGATGATGGAGCCAGAGTCTTCTCAGTAGTGCCCAGTGAGAGGACAAAGGGCACAAACTAAAACACAGGAGGCTCCATCAGAGCACTAGGAAATGCTTTTTTTCTGCTGAGACTTAGGCCTGGGAGAGGTTATCCAGAGAGGTGTTAGTATTCCTCCCTGAAGATATTCAAAAGATGTTTGCATGTGTTCCTGGGAAACTGGCTGTAGGGTGGCTCTGCTTGAGCAGGCAGGTTTGACCAGATGACTTCTGGAAGTCCCTTTTAACCACAACCTTTCTGTAATTCAGAGTAAATAAAAAATAGAGAAAAGATGGGGTCCTATTGAACTCTTTCAGTAGACATTTTAGATCAAACTGGATGCAAAAACGATTTTGGGGCATATAATCACTTGGCAGGACTGCTAAAATTAAGTTTTGTAGTTATGAACAGCATAAAAAATGAAAATACAGGAAGCTCACTGTTGAGTAGAAGTGCAACTCAAGTGCAGGTAGAAGACAGAGCAGCAGTAGTCACCTTTAAGACAGCAATCCTGTCTGGTCCATCTGAAAGGAACTTTCTGGTGAAACCACCAGACAATGATCAAGTACAGTTTACTGTTAAGCCTAGACTAGGAGGTGTTGGCTTTACCAAACAACTTGCTCAGTTTTGTGACATTTGTCTTGCTGTGTTTTATATAGTTCTAGTCACAATGAAATTATTGCCCTGACTGGGGTATTAAAAATATCACTGGTTATATTCAGAGCTATTGGTTACATTACAATCCTTCCATTATGCTGACTTTTACTTTGCAGGGTTTCTATTGATGATATGACCAGCCAGTCTGTGTCTACAAAATACCCAGTAATTAAAACAGGCCACTGTATACATGATTTATTAGTATACAGAAACGATTGTGCAGCATTTTAGCTTAAGCAGCCTCAGGCATCTTGCTGAAGAACTGTCTTTACTGTGCTTTGTTGTTTTGACATGCACGACTCAGTGGGCTTTTTCTCCTTCAGAACAACTACTGGAATTCATGCATCAATTGCCTGCTTTTGCCAACATGACAATGTCAGTGAGGAGAGAACTCTGTGCTGTGATGGTGTTTGCAGTTGTGGAGAGAGCAGGAACTATTGTACTAAACGATGGGGAAGAGGTCAGTAGAAGTTGCTTTTGACTCTCCTATTATACCAAACATTCCAGATTCCACACGGTTAAGATCCTCTTTTGTTACTTAAAAAAAGGAAAAAAAGAGAAAAAAAAACCAACATTCAGGTAAATCAGAACTCTTTTTGTTCTGGATTTTCTGAAAGCTTTTGTTTAAGCGCTACAAATTTCTTAAGCAATAAAATCAGAAAGCATTCTCTGTAGTGTACTAAATGCTTCCTGCCTATTTGAGCTCATCTGGGGACTTTATTTCAGTGTTCAAGTGCTGTTTTAAAACTTCCTCTTATTTTATTTTTTCCACAGTCTTGCATTACCTCTTAATAGTAAAGATGAGCTTAAGATCCCAGTTTTCTTGAGCTGGAAATAGCTCTACATTTAAGGAAAATTAGCTTATTAAATTGTTAACAGGTGCTAGAAAATAAATTTTGCCTTAGAACAGTTGTGAGAGTTGTATTTATATAGTATGATATTAAAATGTTAAGTGATTTGGTCTTCACATATCCTGCAATATTTGATTTGTAGCTGGATTCCTGGTCAGTCATTTTGAATGGCTCTGTGGAGGTGACATACCCTGATGGAAGAACAGAGATATTGTGCATGGGGAACAGTTTTGGTGTTTCCCCCACCATGGAAAAGGAATATATGAAAGGAGTGATGAGAACCAAAGTGGATGACTGCCAGGTAGAGTGTCTGTGGTACATGCATATTCACACTCACACAGGTGTAGTGCAACTCAATAATGAGACCCAGTTTTATTTTAAACTGAATACATGTAAAATATCCAGTGGGTAACCCTGGACAGTAGTTGGGCAGTATGGCTCCTGCATACTCCCAGCCTGGGAAATGGAGTTATCTTTATCTGGGTAAAGGACCATTTGCATAAAGATGTTTGTCTACATGATTTTTCTAGAATTTGAGGGCCACCAGCCATCCATCCATTGCTTCCAATGTTCCTTAGTAGGATCTCAAGGTCCATTAGCCATGCCAGGCTCCTTCCCTTCTGCAGCTAATAGCCATTCTTCCTTACTCAACTCAGCTACTGAATATCAGAGTAATACAAACTTTATCTCCTCTGGTTTGAGTGAAAGATCTAATTTTGGCTAATCTGACCTTTCAAGGAAAAAGCTTTGATGTTTACTGTAATACAAGCAGTCAGATGTAAAGAATGCTTTTCATAGCATAAAACTACTGGCTGAATCTGGTTATGTGGTTGCTATTTGCTTATTCCCATCCAGAAAATTATAGCAGAGCTGTGGGTGAATTAAGCATTTTGCTTGGTCCTGATGGCTAATTAGCTCAAGTAAATGACCTTTAAAAGGGGTGAAAATGTGTGTTCATAGAGTCACCTGGTTTAGCTTGCCCATCTAACTCCCAAAATGTGCATAAATGGTTTCTCATTAGAGTAATGTTTTCAGCAAATCCAAACCTGGAACTTCTGTTTCAGCTACTACTAGCTGCTGGAAAAATGAAATGGTGTGTAAATGAATTTAAAGAGAAAATACTGTCTCTGATTCTTGGGCTCTTGTCCTAAGTATGTACATAAGGATTTAACAACGTTTCAACCATAAGAAGCACTGTTCCTCTCAGTTAAATACCCAAATTCATATAATAAGGCAGTTTAACCTTGCCCCCCAAAAGAGACAAGTGTATAACAATTTGTGTACAATGTAGTCTTTTTCCAATTTGTTGTGGTTGGTCTTAATTATATTTGCACAGTGTAGGTATTAGGAACATTCTTGAGATATTTATTCTTGCACTTATTCTTGGCTGAACTGATGATTGTAGAAAATAATTTTCCTGCTGTATGCTTTAAGCCAAGAAGTAATTTCTTTCTTCGTGCCTGCACTATTTAATTGAATGAATGTTATTTTTCTTACTAATTGACTTCAATAAAATAACTATTAAAAAAGAAGATTATTTAGCAAAACAATAGCCACAAAAAATAAAAGCTGGGTTTCCACTTAACTCTTCCAAACACCACAGATGAGCTGGGCTTTCATCTCCAGCAGTGGGGAGGTCAGAGCAGCTGAACGAGAATGGCTGGGAATACTAAATCGTATTGCTCTGATGGATCTTGGTGTCCTCTAACTGCAGGATTGTAGTGGCAGTACTGTGCCTGTCTGTTCATCTGCTTGTTAAGGCTGAACTGTTGGAAAGACAAAAACTACTGGAAAGGCTCACTGCAGGTTGAGGAGCTACTTTATCTTGCCCATTGATTGAGTACTTGCACCTTAAGTCTAAATGGTCTTCTGAAGATTTAACCTTTTAATGCTGGTGTGTGATGATTTTTCCAGTTCGTTTGCATAGCCCAGCAAGATTATTGCCGCATCCTCAATCAAGTGGAAAAGAACATGCAGAAGGTGGAAGAGGAAGGGGAGATTGTGATGGTGAAGGAGCACAGGGAGCTGGACCGCACTGGAACGAGGAAAGGCCACATTGTCATCAAGGTAAAAGGAAAAGAGAGAGTCTCTTGAAAAAGTCTGTGTTCTGTAAACCTCATAACTCGGCAAGTTAGGGCCAGCATCAGTTGAGATGTATATTGTAGGAATAAATGTTTGAAAATGGACTGTTAATATTTCTAGATGTTTAAAAAGAATTATGCATGTTGACAACTAGGTGATTTCTATAGAGATAAATTACATAATTTAAAATTTTTTATATTTCTTAACACAGTGGTCAAGCTGTTATGTTTGCTTAGCACATCAGTTAATGGATGGCAGTATTTCTAGTGTGATGAGTCTTCAGTATGCTACAAGAAAACAAATTTGCATGTGTTGAAAATGTGTTAATAAGTATGATTTTTCAATTTTTTGCTTTCAATAGGGAACAGCTGAAAGGTTAACAATGCATTTGGTGGAAGAGCACTCTGTGGTAGACCCAACATTTATAGAAGACTTCCTATTGACATATAGGACCTTTCTTTCCAGCCCAATGGAAGTGGGCAAGAAGTTGTTGGAGTGGTTCAATGACCCCAGCCTCAGGGATAAGGTGAAAATCTCCTGAATTATTACCATTTGCACTGAAATATAAGCTAAAATCTCCTGAATTGTTACCATTTACATTGAAATATAAGCTAATAAGAATAAAATATGCTTTAGAGAGAATGACTAAATTGAATAAGATACAAATAGCTGGTGACATGTTTTAATGGTAGAATATATGGCTAAAACTAAGAACATTTATTTCCCTTATTTTATATAATATTACTGTGTTCATGCAAGGTAAATTGCCCATGCTTTATCTTGCTGTGTTTTTACAACTTAGTTGCCTACAGGTATACAGGAAGCTTTTTTTACAATTGTGAGTATTTTTATTTAATGTAATTCAGTAGAATTTTATTGTGTCTCCAAGTTTGAGCATATAACTAAGTTCTGTGTTTTCTGTACATATTGCTAGTTAATTCAACATGGTAAAAATAATTTTTTTAGAAGAGAATAGAAAATTCATGCATTGTTAAGAATCTGTTGTGCTTTATGTAGCATTAAAAAAGCTACCAAGCCCAACCCAAACACAAGAAAGCAATCAGATATCTTCCCTAAACAAAATTTCCATGATGGAAGAATAAGGCACATCCAGTTTTGGCACACTGGCCATTGAGGCTTTATCATCCTTCAAACTGCATTGCTTTATTTCCTCTTGTACGGAACTTCTTCTTATGTTAAAGAATTCTAAAAATTTCCTGATTTGTGTAAATTTGAAACCATGGGAATTATATTAGTACAGTGAAAAAGAAATTTAGTTTTCAGCTTTTATTTAAATCTGGGTATTTCTTCCAGAAGTATTAGCATAGCCTTGACAGAAGGATCTTCTATATGACAGAGGATAGGCTTTGCAGCTAATACTGCTCAGAGTTATGATATTGGAGCTCATCTTTAAAGTTATGTTGCTTGTCCTCCAATGGACAATCCCCTCAGCCTCTAAAAGCATGAGCCAGCACAGTTGCTTGTATCAGTCTGAACACAGAACAGCTCTTTGTTCTGCTGCCTCAATAACCAACCTTTTCTGACCTCCAGCAGCACTGACAGAAAGGCAAGAGGCAGAGAACAGCTTGGGACAAGTGGAGATAAGCAAGTAGGGAATAAGGAATCTGGAATATTTTGGCTGTTTTGTACTGGGTGCTGATAGGCAGTAAGGGGTGAGTGAAACTTCCTGGAGATGATGAGTACTCAGGAGCATTCTGAGTGGGACACTGGACATCCAGCCTTAGCAATGATTTTGCTCTGCAGCAAGTTACTTGATTTTACAGCTTTAATCCTCTTTTAATGCTGTTCCTGATTTGTGACACAAGTAAGAGCATTCGTCTTGAAGTCAGAGTTCAACTCCTCCCAGCTCAGTGTCCTCTGGGTGTAGATGAGTAAGTCCCAACTCTAAAAGCAGCATTGACAGTGAAGCTGTCACTGCAGTAGTTTAGAATACATTGCGTGGTACAGCTTGCAACTTCCCAGACAGTTTTAATAATCTGCAATTACCCTAAATTTAACCAGACATTGTCTGGATCTTCCAGTGTCATCCACAGTAATGAAAAATATCAAAACTGTTTAACAGGAATGAAGTTCAATTTCAAAGGTGCAGAAATCTCAAGTATTTTCCTGTGGCTGGGAGCTGCAGCATGTAGAGCTGGCTAGTTGCCTTCAGTTGAAATCTGAACTTGAGGAGTTCTGAAGTGTTTGGTTAGTTTGGTCATTAATTTCAGCACTTCTTCTGAATTAATTTCCTTTCTGGGGTAAAAGGGAAACTACTTAGAAACTTTGAGGGTGGCAGGGATTGGTTTTGCATGCCTGGTGTCAGACCTTTAGCACATGGGACTGCAGAAGTTTGGATTTTGTGCAGACACGAAGAATGGGTGGGGATTAGCACTAATTAAAATTAGTATGAGACTTGTAAATTGTGTGAGACTTTGTTCTTAAGCATTAGGTTTTGAAATGTTTAGAGATTTATCCCTACTGATTTACTTTCCCAGCATAAAAGAAGAAATGCAGCTGTATTTTTAGAGGTAGCATTGAGTGGCACAACTGTTTTGGATTCAGCAACTTTTTAAAAATAGCATGAATCAATACTAATTCAAGACACCAAAACACTTTTGTTTTGTCAGGACAACTGCTGCTGATATTCCAGGTCAAATCACATACTAAAAGAAGAATATCAGATTAAAAGCATATAGTTTTAAAAAATGCCACTCTTATTTTGTGGCTTTGCCTTCATTAGTATTAATTAATAATATTTCTTCAGATTTTTTCCTAAGAAACTGTAAAATACCAGTTAAGATTCTTCTCAACTCTATCATCAAAATTGCTTGGGGGGAGTAGCCGGTGGAGGGAAAAAAGGAGAAGTAAATGGAAAGATTGGCTCTAAGGAAAGGAATTGCTGTTTTTGCTGTTAAAACATCTTTCCTGCTTCTTGCAATATCTTGTTTTTCCTGCCTCTATAAACATAGAGGAGCTCTTTTACAGAGCTAAATGCCAAATGAAGTTAATGGTGGCACATCTAAAGACTTAGGAGATTCAAGAGCCAATATTAGGCTGTATTGTAAGCTTTGTGATCCTGTGCTTGGAGAACTAAGCAGATTTGGAAATGTACATGAACAGGAAATTGTTATAAGTCAGAAATGGATCTACCTTGTTTCCTTCTACCTGTGTGCACTATTTCTTATTAATAAAATTTGATACAGCCAGTGTTTTCTGACTTGCAGCATTCATTATGAAATACAGCATACAATTGCTTATACAAGTGAAAGCAATTTTGATACTTATTTTTTTCTATTCTCCTGATATATAATTGCATATTAGTGAAGTTTGATTTGGATGTATATAATAATATAATAGTATAGTAATATAGTATATAATAATACATTTGTATATGTATTATTTAAGATTCCAGTGAAAATTTACAGGGGCTATAATGACCAGTATTTTTAAAGGACTTGGCACTTAGTGTTGTTCTGAGTATTCCAGCAATGTATTTATAATATTGATGCATTTTCAGGTTACACGGGTAGTATTGTTGTGGGTGAACAATCACTTCAATGATTTTGAAGGAGATCCTGCTATGACTCGATTTCTGGAAGAATTTGAGAACAATTTGGAGAGGGAGGTAAGAGTGAGGGTTTTTTTCTGACAACTTGGGATAACAGGGAATAGCCAGGCTGTTGTTATATATAACTTACTATGCTTTTCTCTTATAGAAAATGGGTGGACATTTGAGGCTGTTAAATATTGCTTGTGCTGCTAAAGCTAAACGAAGATTGATAACCTTAACAAAGCCATCTCGAGAAGCCCCTTTGCCTTTTATCTTGCTGGGAGGGTCAGAAAAGGGATTTGGAATCTTTGTTGACAGTGTAGATTTTGGTAGCAAAGCTACAGAAGCAGGCTTGAAACGTGGAGACCAGGTATGTAATTTTAAAATGTGTCCCTCCATTACCCCCTCCTTTTTTTTTGTTTCCTTTCTCTTCACTACATGAAAATTTTTCAAACTTGTTTGAATTTTAGATATTGGAAGTGAATGGTCAAAACTTTGAAAACATTCAGTTGACAAAAGCCATGGAAATCCTTAGAAATAACACTCATCTGTCTATCACTGTGAAAACCAATTTATTTGGTAAGTTTGTCTGCATTGTTCATTCTAGTTTTAATAGAGATCTAAGTTTTTTTAATAGTTTAAAATAGTTTTGTTTGAAACTCTTTTGTACTGGAGAGAATAGAAAAAGGAAACATGAAGGTCCTGAAATACCTAGGTTCATAATTGCAAAGAAAAATTTCTGAGTAGGGATTTACATGATGTGACTTCCCTCTCACAAGTGTATGTTTCTGGATTAAGAGGAGCTATTTTGACCATGTAGCTCAAACTTTAAAAACCTGCTTGTATATATAATGTTTAGTTCTCTCTTAAGAAAGAAGCCTTTTCAGGCATTGCAGCTGATCAGTTGTCTTATTCTGTCTGCTGAATTTACTCGTAGTTTTTCAGCCCACTCTAAGTTTAACAAGCTCAAGACTATTATAACCTTTCCTGACAGCTAAGTGAAGATTCTTTCTACCCTCTGTATTTGTTCTCTACATATTTCCCTCTAACAAGTACTAAAGCACACATGGAAGAGTCTTCAAGCAGCTCAGGACCTCAGTTAGCATCATAAGTAGTGAATAGATTGGGGTTTAGTTTGGTTTTTTACCACTGGGTACTTGGATTACTTACACAATTTAGTGATGTGTTCCTTGAGTATCTCTTTCAGGATCGGGTTCTTCATCACAAGTAAGTCGGGCAGAATATCACCACAGCACATCACTGCACTAACTGAAGATTTAGCTTGCCTATGTTATCTCCAGAAGTCATTGGCCAAAAAGTCTTAAAACTCATTGTTTCCTTGGGACTTTTTTTTTTTTTGCTTTGCAGTAATTATTCTGATATTTCAGTTATTTCTAATAATTAGAGACATTTCTTGATATATTTGGACATGCTTTTTTAGCCAGATGTTCTTGTTTCTCTGTGTTAAGTTCTGTAGCTATCCTCCTCACACTGGGTGTTTGAATTTCATGTGTTGCTTTAATCTGTTAAAGATTAAACTCCATTTCTTCCTTGCTTCAGAAGTGTTTTTCTAATTTTTTTCCTATCTTGTGTCTCCAGTGCAAATAATGAAATCAGATTATAGTACAGTCCCAGAGCAGTTATTTTCTGTGTATTGCATGCAGAGTTTCTTCTCCAAAAATCCCAAAAGCAGTTTCCTTTTTTCAACAGCATCTTCTTATCTTTACCTAATTTCTCTCTCCAGCATCTAAGTCCTATTCAACAGTACAGTTATTGGCTGGGTTTACTCTCCTCCACTTCAGTGTCTTACTTCAAGCTTTTGAAGTCTCTTGGTAATTTGTTGTACCTCTAGATATGAGAGAATATTAAGGACAGAATTAATAAAAAACAGTAAAACATAGCCCCTAATACTCATCCTTAGTTAGTTGCCATTGTTGCTATGTTTTTCTACAATTCCTTAGTTTTAATTATCACTTTTTATTTATTATTACAAATCAAGTCATCAGAGGATTTTTCCATTTTTGTATGGACAGTTCCTCTTTAACACTCAGAATACATGACTTGCTCTCCAGTTCAGTTTTGTATGATTTATTTAAATGTATTGGGGTTTTTTTGAGGCTTGAAGTTGCAGTAGAAGAACTAATTTACAAATTTATCAAATATTTCTGCCTCAGAGATGACTCTTTGCTAGGGAGCTGAGGGACAATGAGAGGTTTTTTTGGTATTTCTGGCAGATGGATACAACAGCCCTGTCAAACATCCAAGGTGTCTCAGTAGTCTCCTGCTTTATTTTCCTTATGGCTGTGTTGCTGTTTTCCTTTTTTGATGCTGTTGCTAATAATTTCTTGTCCATCTGAAAGCTTTTGTTGCTGCCTCTATGTTTAAAATTTCCTTCTCATTTTTATTTTTCTATCTCACTTTTCTCTAATGTGCTCTTTTTATACATGCTGCTTTTCGGCAAAAGCCTTTGTCCTTAGACTAAAAAGTCAAATTCCTTCTGTTGATACCATCCGTGTAACCGTGTGGGCACCTGTGTATTTCTCTTCTAGGCTGGGCCAATCAACTGTTTTTCTGATTCATACTACAGAAAATGAATGTTATTTTTAAGAGCAAAAATGTTTTTGAAGTCTGATACCTAAATTAATTTAATGCTGAAATTGACCGACTAGCCTAGTTTTTTTTTTTTAATGATTAATATCGAACTGGTCTGGTGCACAGAGCTTTCTTTTACATTTTTGTCCTTTTTCTTACCTCCATTTTTCTGTCTTGTGCAGTTTTTAAAGAACTCTTAACAAGGTTGTCAGAGGAAAAAAGAAATGGTGCTCCCCACCTGCCTAAAATCGGTGATATTAAAAAGGCGAGTCGTTATTCCATCCCTGACCTTGCTGTTGATGTGGAGCAGGTAATAGGATTAGAAAAAGTAAATAAGAAAAGTAAAGCCAACACAGTTGGGGGAAGAAATAAGTTAAAGAAGATACTTGACAAGACTCGAATCAGCATTCTGCCTCAGAAACCATACAAGTGAGTTTATTTCCTCCTAAATATTTCCTTTGCATTAAATTATAAGAATTCCTAATGAACTTATAATTTGTGATGATACTTTTTTAGTTATTAATACAAATCATGTTTATATCTGAAAAAATATCAGAAAAAGCCATTCTGAATATTTGAACAAGCATAGACTGCTAACAGTGCAGTTCCTGACATCAATTTAGATGTATTTTGTTTCTTATAGATCAAGTAATGACCAAATACTTCTTTATGTCGTTTTCCCTTTTCTTTTAAGAGGACTGTTAACTGAAATTATTTCAGAATAATTCTGCCAGCAGGTTACTTGCTAAGGGTTGGTATGAGCTAAGATTTCGATGTATCCACATTCCAGTGGTGTATAAGAATTTTTATGTACTGCTGTAAGGAGTGTGAGGTTAAAATTTTAACTTGGGTTCTTTGATAGAATTGTGTGTGGTTTTTTAGTTTATTTTTTTTAATGAAAGCAAAATATGCTATCTGATAGCTTTTATTCTATAAACACATTTTAGAAATAGAGTTCTGAAAATTGCTGGCAACAATAGAAGAGTGAATTTTATATGATATTATGGGAACCTGGTTCTTTGCCAAGGCAAATGGTATTGATGGGGGAAAAACGAATGGTAGAGGGTAGTTGTGTGATCAGTTTTCTCTTGCAGTTTTCTTTCCTGTGTCCCACTAAGGAATAAACTATTATGTGTAAATGAAAAAAAAAAGACACTTGTGCTGAAAATGAAGGGCTTTTTTCCCTGCCATTACTTAAAAAGTTTGCTTAACTGATGTTAGATATTGCCTACTAAATGAAAACTATTCTGAAAATTATATAGAGAATTTTAGTAATAATTTATTAAATTAATATAGACTGTTATACACAAATAATGGCTGTTTCTTGAATTGATGGCAGTACCTTTCCAGTAGAGGAGAATCTGTAAATCCTCTGTTTGTGTTGTTTGTCTTTAGCATGTTTTCCTTTATTTAACTGGTCTTGCATGTGTGTTTCTCTGATGAGCTGTGCATACTTAGGTCTTTCTGCATTGGTCACTATGGTTCATAGCATTTGCATAAAATTTTCATGTTGATTTTTTTTTTTCCTTTATGTACGTTCATTTTTATACTTTTTCTGTGCAGGGACCTCTTTGGGTAAGATTCAGAAAAACTTGACCTATTTTATTTTCTTTTGCTAGCTCTGCTTTATGTGTTATATATAGCAGTTTGTCTGCAAAGCCTCTTGACATTCAGTTGTTTTTGTCTGCAGAGTTTCTGCATAGAGATCTGTAGCTATAGAGTTTAGTGTTTGTGCTTTTCTTTCCTCTATCGTGTAAAAGCATCAATCTCATTCCTCCTTTTAATTACTGGTGTTGAATATATTAAGGGACTTCACCTAGTTTCACATTTTTGCATATAAGAAAATCAAGAGGGGTGAGAAAGCTGATTTACTCTTTAGTTAAAGTAGGCATTTAAAGACTCCACGACTCAGCTGGCTTGGGAGGTGAAACTGTTCACTGTTTTTTGAGTTTGAAGGCTCCAGTGCCTTGAGGATGTAGCCAGACAAAACCAATCTTTAAACTAGAATGAGGTCAGTCTTAGAGGGAGCTTGTCTGCTTCATGAGACATCAAATCAGTATACCAAAGATGAATCAGTTTGAGCAGGACTTCCTTCAGTCCTGCTGTTTAGTTCAATAAGGTTAAATAACTTCCCAAACTGAGCAAACAGCACCATTTCCTCTGCACCTACAGGGAAATCTTCTCTTCAGTGTCTGTGAGACATCTCTTGGGTTACAGGTACAATCTCCACTGGAGCTCTTTGTTTACTTTTCTGACACAGAGTGATTTTGTGGTCTGTAGGCTCAATTGGTCCAAAAAAGGATTAAACACAATTCCCACCTCCCTCTCTGGTGAAGTTCTGCCTGGTCCATAGAGCAGCATCCCAGACAAAGCAGCAGCCCCTGTCTCTCTCCTCTCTGCAGCCCTGCAGTGGGGTCCACAGGATTTTGTGTTCTGAGGGAAGCAGCATTCAGATACTTCTGTCATTTCATTATCCCTTCTACCCTGTTTGTCATTCAACAGGAAAGTTATTTCTTATTAATGTTAGTGTCTCCCTGTATGGCAGATGCATACAGAAAGCAATATAAATGCTGCTTCCTTAAAACCACAATCTTCTTTCATTGGCATAATAAAAATATTTTACCTAACAGTAGATCTTCATGGGACCTGGATTTTTTTAGTGTTGCCCTTTTTATCTGATATTTCTAGACTTCATTACTTGTTTGCATAGGTTAGAACTCAGATTTCAATTTAAGTTTTAAAAATAGAGTAGACTGAGTGTAAAGTAAATGATTTCCAATTTCTTATATGAATACTTAAACTCAAGCACAATTTTAAACACTTCTTTTGCTTTTAAACCTAACATTTTCAGAGTTGATCCACTTTACTGAAGCTGCCTCAGTCATAACCTACAGGATAGGTATAAGATTATATAAACTGGTGAACTGCAAAAGGAATGCATAATGCAAGTGTAACTATTAATATAAGATTCACACTGTCTTAATTTGATTTGAATTTGGAGAAAATACTGTTGTTGGCAGTATTTATGAAATCTGGTATATAGTAGTTTAGAACCACCAGAAAACATTTTGAGGTACTAGGGCTGCAGGGTTTTTTGTTTGCTTTCTTTTTTTTAAATATGGAGTGGTTCCTGCTTGAAGGACCTGATATTGATTGCTGGCATCTCTTTTGATTGTAAGGAAAGACTTACTTGCTTGTGGCTTAGCAGGAGTGTGCTGTGGGCTGAGTAGGTTATCACTTCTTGTCACAGTATTTTGTGCTTGATGTGGAAGTACAAAAATACAAATGTTCAGATTCACCTTAACTTCTGATTAAGAGAGAATCCTATATCTGTTTCCAGTGGACTTGAGTGTTTCTGTCACTCTCATGGCTTGAGATTTACAATTCATAGAAGTGTTCTGGTAATACAGAGTTATCTGTTTTTTAGAAGGAAAACAGTGAGAAAACCCAAACACAACACAGAGGGATACCATGCATTGCCTTCTCAAAAGCAGTTGTGTCTATGTCATTAAAAATGTGTCTTTAGTGCTCAGATACTGTTCTAGCTTTCCAGACTACTGTTCAATTCATAGCACTTAAAGAAGTGGTACAAGGGTGCACGGTGTAGAGTTATTCATCAGTAAGCACAAAAGGATATTGATGCTGTAACAGCTATCAGGGTAATTATCTAGCTTTTATTACTTCTGTTTAGGTTTTCCAAGGATGGATAGAGACAAAGGCTTAAGTGCCCAGCATTAGGGTACAAGTGGTGATTTGTGTTGCATCATTTAATTTACTAGACTGGCTTAGTTGTAACGTTTGCAATGAAGTCTAAATTCTGATTTATGCTTTATTCAAATGTGTAGATACAGATTTAGACGTGCTTGGCTTTTAGAGAGGTCTTGCCTATACTTGCTACATTTTTAATGTTTTTCACTTTCTATAATGACTGCTATTCAACATTTTACACCCTCTGAGTATTTTATTAAGGGTTTTGATCTGTATATTTAGAGAAGTTCAATGGCTGTCTCCAGCTTTACATCTTGTGGCTGGTGTTCTGCTTCACGTTATTATGAACTCAAAAGCAATAAGCAAATCAGTGCCTACTATAACAAGATGATAGCTCTGTCTCTGATCCATCTAGCACTACTGATCTCCTGTGGAACCCTGCCTTACACAATTTAATGGATAAAACACTTCACCTTCATCACAGAGTAGTTTATTTACAGCTGCCAGGTACTTGGAGAGGATACCTATAGCACCCAAGTGTGGCTGTTTAGCTTAGCCTTACCTAGTGTCATTTCAGTCACACAGAGTGGAGAGAAACTCAGAGAAGTGATACAGGGTGGGAAAAGCAAATGATCTCAAATGATCCTCTCTCATCTGTCTGTTGACAGATCTTATATAGTATGGTTACAATACATCGCAAATATAGTTGCAAATTCCTGTCTGTGATGGGATCAAAAATCTGTGAAGTCCAGGCCTGAAAAGAGCACTGAGGGGACAGCAGTATTACTCAAAGTTTGGGTGATGGGGTGGTGCAAGAATGATGAGGTGTGTACCACCTTTTGAACAAACATATTGGCCAAAATCATTAAAAAACGAGCCTAGCAACTCCTCAGAGCTTAGTGGTGAGGATCTTCTGGCAGTGTGAGCAGGCAAATCGAGTCACTCTGAGTGGACTGTTCACAGAGCAAGTCCTGTTGTCTGGAGAACTTTGACTTCTAAATAGCAATTGCTGTATCAACAGTTGAAAGTATGAAAATGTAGCACTAGAGACATCACTGCATCCCTCTAGTATAGCCAATCTCTGAATGTCTGTAAGTCCTGATTTTATTTCTTTCTGGATGCAGTGACATTGGAATTGGCCAGTCTCAGGATGACAGCATTGTAGGACTGAGGCAAACAAAGCACATTCCTCCTGCTTTACCTGTCAGTGGAACCCTGTCATCCAGTAATCCCGACCTGCTGCAGTCTCATCACCGCATCTTAGACTTTAACACTACTCCAGGTAAGGATCCTTTTCTTATTGTAGTTCTTGACCTTTTAATTTCTTTTCATAGTTCAGGTTTGGGGTTTTTTTGTGTGTGGATTTGTAGTCTGAAGAGGCATGTGAGTTTTTATTAACTGTTTGCTGTCATACACAAATTAGCCACATATTCATGAGTGAGGATTTATTCCATTTGCTATAATATACTTTACCTACATATAATAGATGTCTGTTTTTCATGTATGCTGTATACAGAGTGCTTCTTACTGCTTGAGTATTCTTGGTCAGTAATAATCTGTTTTGCTTGGTATTTTATAATTTGCCTTGGTGGATCATTGTTTTCAAGACTGCAATATTTTCAAATGGCATAGCAGATCATTAGCTCATAGTAAAGGGAAAGCATATTCGGCTGAGACACAAGACGTGTATTTCGGTTTTTTTCTGAACAGACTTATATAATTTGTTCTACATTTGTAAGGGACAGAGTTTCAAAGTTTCTTGTTAGTCACCTTGCCCTACAGCTGTATGCCAGATTCTTTGAATATAAAATCCCTTTCTGAAATAGATAAAAAAATGAACACATTTAGAGAGGATCAAAGCACAGGAGTGAATGAGGGAGAAATAGGGGGAGACTATGAGAAACTTGAGAGCCTTATCTTATAAAAACGGTTTAGCTGGAGCTCCTGGTAGGGTTGGGATTTGGGCTCTTATCTGGCTGCAGGAAGGTTCTTAGTGGGAAACCTTTCCTGAGTTAAGTATCCAAGTCTTTGCTGTTAAAATATAGCTTCTGGAGCAGGATATAGTGATGGTAGCTCAGCAGACACTTGGTTATTTTAGCCTAATCTTTAGAGAATTACCTAAAAGTAAAACTGAAAATTCAGTTCCTTCCTAAGACTGAGGGGTTTCAAACATTACCTAAAGGATTAGCTAAAGGGATGGTGCTTAAATATCAGCCTACACACTGGCCAATCATTGTGCTTGAAACTGTGATATTGAACATTACTCCAAGTCAGGTGTTTTAGGGCTAGAGGAGATTGCAAGGAGGCGGTTTTAGATTTTTCCCCCAGTGCCTAAGATTGATCCTGAGAGACTTGGAAGGTGGATAGTTTTTTGTATTTTCTCCAGTGACTAGTGTCCAACACCTTGAAGCTATTCTTTATCAGTAAGAGCGTGGTTTTTCATCAGGACTTTTACTATAAATGGGAAATGGATGAAAATTCCTTTCTCTACCTTGCCACTTACCTAGACCAGACAGTTTTAGCTAATTAAAGTGCTAATGCTAAGTGCAGCAAGTGGCCAACTTCCAGAGCTGTGGGCATTGCTGACTCAAGCAGCTCAGACAAACTTCCATGAGAAAGAAAGCCATTGCAGGCCTAAAGACCTTTCACTGTTACAGATGGAGTTCAGAAAAGCTTAATAAATGAATAAGGTTCAACTGTTTGCATTTTGCATTGAGGGAAGGAGATCAATATGATGTAATGCCGTCACTCCAATGCTTTAACAGTTTGTCTTTGTAGAAAAAATGTATTTCTTCCTTATTAAAAAAAATAATTTTTTTTTTGTTTGGGTCAGTTTTGTTTGGGTTTTTTTTTTTGGTTAAAATTTGCCTGAATGTCCACACGCTGAATATTTTGACAGTAATTCTAAGGTAATTTTTCTTTTCCTGAGTGGAAAGGAAGGAAAAGGGGGCTTGAAATGAAAATCATAAACCTTAAGGACTTTAGAGATGGCTGCATTGTATATAGAAGTGTTGAATTATATTTCTATATATTTCAAGACTTGAAAAAATTAAAGCCTGCAGTTTTAATTCCTTTTACTACCTTGGTCTAAATTAAAGATGGAAATGGAGGCAGCTTGCAAGAAATTGAATGCACTGGAGGAGAAAGAGAAATGGGTAGAGCAGCTGTCCTTTGAGGCTATGAGAAATATCCCTCAGGATAAAAAATAAAACAAC
The DNA here is from genome assembly GCF_037042795.1 of Molothrus aeneus. Taxonomy (NCBI): domain Eukaryota; kingdom Metazoa; phylum Chordata; class Aves; order Passeriformes; family Icteridae; genus Molothrus; species Molothrus aeneus. The sequence continues at coordinate 32,622,846 of NC_089649.1, forward strand.
TTGCTCCTTTTAGAAGGGTAGTCTTTGAGGAGAAAGTGTGAACAGCTTGAAATCTGCAAAGAGTCATTTTAGTTTCCCTTCTGATTGGATCAGGCTGTCTCAAATATACTTTTAAAGGTTTATTTTTAAATGTTCAATAGCACTTTGATTTCTCTTTTCTTGTGCTGCCTTTGCTATTTGATTGGAAGTCAAAATAATAGAGTAATGATGAACTGCCAGTCACTGGTATTTTTTCTTTCCCCTCACAATCTTTCTGAAGGAATAGATTCCTATCACACAGCATTGCATTCTTCAGCCTGCCACTCCAGTTTCCCTTTTTGAAAACCACTGAAGGGGGGTGATTACAATTCTCTTCAAGTGTTTTATTTAAAAATTAGTGGGCTGAATTACTTGCTACCATTGCTATAGCTGCAATCATTTCACTTGCTGGCAGACGTCTATGTGTTCTGTGTAGAGCTTTTCCTCACAGCTCTCATAGGTAGGCAGCCTGAGAAATTGGGTGCTAAAATGCAGTGCAAAGATGGGACTCCTCTATTTGCTGTCCTCTGCATTTCTTCATATTGATTTCAGGGACCCAGCAGAGCAGGTTATTTTCTTGTTGCACAAAACACTTTATTTCTAGGGACTGTTAAACAATTTCTCACCTTGGTATTGTTTACAGTAGCTTCTCAACTTCACAGCATTTCTTTGGCAAATATTTCTGTAACAGCAAGAGGCAGCAAGATCTGGAGAAGGGTCTGGTTTTGAACAACATCTCCAAAAGCCTGTGTCTTTGGCATCTGCCTTCCTCCAGATGTCAAAAAATGTAGAAAATATTACAGAAAATATTCTGCTCTGTATCCTTCTTCAACTAATTACTGAAGGAAGATGGGTCAGTGTAGAGTTGGTGATAAAAGGCAAAATTGGCTTGCTAGTTGTGAAGTATTTGTGCATTTGACTCAAATGCTTAGGATGGGCTAAAAGCTGGCCTGTAATGATATCCTTTATGTGTAACTGATGATGTAATCAGACAGTGTTAGTGTGTTCTAGTATTAGTGCTTCTCAAGCTGCAAAAAACTACTGTGAGTTTCAAAGTTACAGGCTCAGTTGCATGAAATTTGAAAAATAATATATTTAAGCCTAAAAAGCCTTTGTGGCATGTAAATGAACTCATATCAGAGAGATTCATCTTAATGCTTTCCAAATTATTATTTTGGAAACATGCAAGAGCAGTGGGGAGGTGTTCAGTTCTGTTCATTTGTCACAAGATTTCTGCTGCTGAATAGATCTTTCTGTAGTAACTTGAATACATGTTATGCACATTCAGGTCTTGTCAAAAAATCCTCTAGTTGTACTAAAGTGAATGTTTTCACTTAGCAGGTTTTTTTTCCACTATTTTTTCATTATAGTAATTTCAGAAGCCTTCATTTAGATGGCTTCTTGTTATTATATGTTTTCTTGCTTGTATGACTGCTTTAATCTAACAAATTTAATTATTTTTATGAAGAAACATATTAAAGAAAAATGAGTAGATGTCATGCCTCACAAAACTAGAAAAGCTTATTTCTATCAGAGGAAAGAAATTAAATTATTTGAAATACTTGTCAGTTAAAAATACCTGAGGCTAAAAAACCCAATGATGGATACCTGTATAATTTCATTTATCTTTTTTTTTCCCTAATAATACAGTGATAACTACCAAAATTCAGTGGATCAATGGGTTTGGATTTCAATATATTCATGCTCATTAGTTTGTCTGTCCAAACTTGGAAAATTATAATATTTTGTATTATTTATAGCCTAACTAGCTTCTTTTCCTGGATGTTTATAGAACTAGTTTTTACTGAAGATATTCTTTATCAGTAAGAGCCTAGCTTTTCATCAGGACTTTTACTGAAGTAAAAACTGATAACACTAATAATTAAACTCAATGTGACTTGCTCATTCTTATACCATTAAGTTTTTATTTTTCTTTGCTTACTAAATTGCATGACTTGCTTGTGATTTTTTTTCCAGAATTACCAGACCAAGTTCTGCGGGTTTTCAAGGCAGACCAGCAAAGTCGCTACATAATGATCAGCAAGGACACCACAGCAAAGGAAGTGGTCATCCAGGCCATCAGGGAGTTTGCTCTGACTGCAACCCCTGATGCCTATTCACTGTGTGAGGTCTCTGTCACACCTGAGGGTGTCATCAAGCAAAGGAGGCTCCCTGATCAGCTCTCCAAGCTTGCTGACAGGATACAGCTGAGTGGCAGGTAAGATGGAGACTGAGCTAAAGCTGACGATGCCACTTTATCAAGTGAAAATCTTGTTAAAGAGTGTTACTTAATTATTTAATGTTCTGTTTCTTTGCAACACATTGCTGCTTATGCAACATCTCAGTAATACCTAGGCCTGGTGAAGTTCATTTTATTCTCAGGTTCCAACTGGATCATTGCTGTAACTCTCAGCACTAATCTGGGTATACTATATCTATATTATATCTTTTTCTGAATTTTGTTTTTACAGGTATTACCTGAAGAACAACATGGAAACAGAAACTCTTTGTTCAGATGAAGATGCCCAAGAGTTATTAAGGGAAAGCCAAATTTCCCTACTACAGCTCAGTACTGTTGAGGTGGCTACTCAACTCTCCATGAGGAACTTTGAGCTGTTCCGTAATATCGAACCCACGGAATACATAGATGACTTGTTTAAACTCAAATCAAAAACAGGTTGCACTAATCTAAAAAGGTTTGAAGAGGTGATAAATCAAGAAACCTTCTGGGTGGCTTCTGAGATTCTGAGAGAAACCAACCAGCTGAAAAGGATGAAGATCATTAAGCATTTCATTAAGATAGCGCTACACTGCAGAGAATGCAAGAACTTCAACTCAATGTTTGCCATCATTAGGTACTGCCCTCTAATAATTTTACTTATAAGTAAAAAGCAAAGTCTTACTTACTTTAGTCTTAAAAAAAAGTACTTAATAGAGTAAACCAGTTTATACTGCTAGCATCAACAGTCTGCTTGGCAGTTTGCTAAGGAGGGCATTTTCTGCAATTTGAAATGTTTGCTGAAATATTGTTTGAAATGCTAGTGTTACATAATTACTGCTCATGATAGTGTGGCAAGGTGAACATGGCACTAGAGAAACTAATGCATTTATTTAAGGACAAAGATCAAAAGAAACAACAGGAAAACCACACAATTGTTGCAAATGAATGAGCTAATTTCCCCAAAGCAGCTCATTTTTGTCTTACTGCCCAGTACCTTAAATTCATTCAGCCATAATATGTTGCATTTTGTTTTCTTTGTATCAGCAGTTTCTTTCATGGAAATCTGAAAATAATCAATGACAGACTGTGATGCCCTAATATAGTCTGTAAATAAAGATCTTGTAATAAGAATTTTAAAATGTACTGAAAATCTCAGAAAACTTTTCTTAGTTTTGGAATGAGAAGGGAGGGAGGGAGAAAACTCTAATGTCTGTGTTTATACACTTACTTTAAAACCCAAACAAAAACAAACAATCCCCCTATATTGTCTCTCATGAAAAAGCTCAAGTATGTTGAGGTAAACTGACAGTGTTATCCCTGTCTTTGACACAAGGTCTTGTCATCATCTTGACATTCAGTCAACAGATTGAATGTGACACTTTTACTGTGAGTAGGAAAAAAATGAGTAGGTTTGAATACTATTCAGCAAATAAGGCAAGTTCCAAAGTCAAGGATCCATGCTGATGATCAGTCAGCATCTCTGAGACATCAAAATATTGAGATTTTGTTCAGCTATTTCAGCCAATCTCAAGGAGAAATATAAGCACCTCTCTGCTAGAAAAAACTTGAGTGAAGGAAAGATTCTAGGTATCAGACTTTCCCACCAGGTAGAAATTAACAGCAAGGCAGTCAATGTCATTATAGTGGAAAAAGGGGGTTTGTACCAGCTACAGCTTGTGGTATAGAGAATTTTACAAAATTTCATCCTGAAAGAACAAAGTCAGAAGGATTATTGCAGAAAGAAGGTGGGTTGGTGTGCTGTCACCACCTGAACATCATCATGTAGGTGGAAGATGGTTTTTCTGCCAGTTTGTTAATCTGGAAATAAGTGATCATCCTGAGGTACTTAGATTATGATAGTCTTAGCTCAAACTCAGACACTGTTCTTAAGTAACAAATACATATCCTCTTTAAGGTTTAATTACTCATCCAAGCGTAACTTTTTTCTGTTAATTGTTGCATCATGAAGATATCTCCAGTTTTTATAGCTTTTATAAAAATGATCTGCTGTAATATATGCTGGCAAAAAGAATTATTTTAATTTCTGTTATTTTATTGATACTGCTGTGCTTATGTATTCTGTTTATGTGGCATTTCTACCATACAAAATTTAAAATGGTCTTTTCTAGGACTTTTTGTTTCTTTCTCTTGTTCTTCTAACTTCTTTGCACTTCTTTTGTTTCAAGTGGCCTGAATTTGGCACCAGTTGCAAGGCTCCGAACTACTTGGGAGAAGCTTCCAAGCAAGTATGAAAAACTATTTCAAGATCTACAGGACTTGTTTGATCCATCTAGGAATATGGCAAAATATCGTAACGTCCTTAACAGCCAAAACCTACAGCCCCCTATTATCCCTCTGTTTCCTGTCATCAAAAAAGACCTTACATTCCTTCATGAAGGTAAAGGCAGAAGTATATCACCTTTTACTAGCTAAGGAAAAGTAACTTTCCTGCCTGATCACTGATGATGTTGGTTGTAGGAAATGATTCTAAAGTGGAGGGCCTGGTGAATTTTGAGAAGCTGCGGATGATTGCGAAGGAGATACGCCATGTGGGTCGCATGGCGTCCGTGAACATGGATCCTGCTCTCATGTTTAGAACAAGGTAAGTGTGTTGTACCAGGCAGAGCTTTCCCCAGCTGGGAGAAGGCTGGGTGGCAGCAAGAGGGACTTTTATGTGCCCCTTCTGTTGGGGCAGTATGAATTTTTTGTGTTAGCAATTGACCAGCATGACGTGGTGGTCTAAAACTGAAGAAACCATTACATTTTGTGGTTATTGATACTCTAAAATGTTTCTTACTATTCCATATTTGATGGTCACGTCATAAAAATGAGATTTTATCTGTGGGAGGGAGAGAAACTGTCTTGAAAACATATTAGTATATTAGTCTAGTTGAAATATCAACGGGTGTCAGCCTTATAATTTGGATTTAGTAGAAGTGGTAATGTATCTGAAGCAGTGTCAGCTACTTGTGTTAGAAGACCTGGAGTGAATGCTCTTTGGCTTCATATTTGACAAGCTTATTGCATACTCTTTTTTCTTAATTTAAGCTAGAAGAGTTTGTAATATCTGATTGTATGCCCAAGTCAAGGCTCTTTTTAATGTTTGTGGGCTTCCAGAACTGCTTGTCCTGAGGTCTGGTCTTTTTCTTTCTGAGCTTGTGATCTTTCTCTGTCTCTTCTTAAACCCATGCTTTATTCTTCCTGGCTCTCACTTGCAGGAAGAAGAAATGGAGGAGTTTGGGGTAAGTGGTTGGAGACAACACACGCAGACATTCATTCTTCCTTTACCATTTGCATTTTTTCCTACTTGCTCTTTAATTTTCTGGTGCTTTGACATTTTTTTCTTTTGTAACCCTTTTTTACTGACAATACATTTGATTTGAGATTAAAACACAGAAGCTGTAAATTATTTTTAAGTGGTCATAGGTAGAAGTGGAGTGTTTTTTCCCACCTCTAGTTTAAATTGCTGAAGGAAGAGACTTTTTGTCAAAATGAAATTACAAAATGACAAGGTTGCAACAGCTGAAAATAGCTGTTAATTTCCTTATATCTATTAAACAATTATCACAATCAACTTCAAAAGTTTAAACTTAAAGTATCTGCTTGACTAACTTACTTTCATATTACAATTAGCCATCATTTTTACCTTAACAATTTAGGATCAATGCATAGCGTTCATATAGATATACATAAATGTGCATGACATTTATTTCATCATGAACTAGCCAATCATTTTATTTCACAAAATTCTCTTCAGTCTTGTAAGCTACCAAGAAGTTCTATTCTGTAAAACTGAGCTGTACATTTTGTATACAGTCTGATTTAAAACACAGAGGGCTTTCAAAATGTATTTATATGTATTTGAATTTAAACCTCACCTATAGTCTTCTGTCAGCACTGCCTCACTGCATGAGCTTTTCCTAATGCTCCAGTCCTCTCAGTAGATGGCTTATGTGAGAGAGCTACCTTGAATGCTTTTCTAGACGTGTGAAGTGTTATTGCCTAGCTGGAGCAAAATAGGTTAAAATATCTGTGCCATTAAAAGATTTCCTGGCCCTCATCTTTCTATCTGTTATAGCTGTTTGACTTACTGGAATGAGGCATGTAAGCTTTGACATAGACTGACATTCATGCAATCTCTTGCATGTTTCACGTTTATCGGGCGATATCATGTTGGACTAAGTCATACCTTTGCTCTCTTTCTTCCCCCCTCTGCCCCCCTCACTCCAGGTCTCTCAGCCAGGGCAGTGCCAACGCAGCTGTGCTGGATGTTGCACAAGCAGGGGGGCATAAAAAGCGGGTCCGTCGCAGCTCCTTTCTTAATGCTAAAAAGCTCTATGAAGATGCTCAGATGGCACGGAAAGTGAAGCAGTATCTCTCAAACTTGGATCTGGAAATGGATGAAGAGAGCCTTCAGACACTCTCTCTGCAGTGTGAGCCAGCCACAAACACATGTGAGCATTGTCATTTGTTGGGGATTTCAAGAAAAGTGTTCAATATAACTCTGTTTCTAGTTCAGTGAATTAGTTGGGAACAGTAACTAGACAATAAAGTTGAAAATTATTTATCTAGTCATTTTCAAGTACTAAACATCTATGAATCCTAAGGAAATAATCTGTGGATTAACAGGATAGAGACATAGTATACATACAGTTGATAAGGCTTTAAGAATATGTCACAATGAAGTGCACAATGGTTTTTAGATTTGTATGTACAGAGGGTACAGAGGAGTCAAAAGTTCTTCTATATTTCTGATATACTGAGGCTATTAGTGTGAATAACAATATGGTCATTCTGAGAGAGTAGGGGATTTTCTTATGTCCAGGTGTTTCAGAGATACCTGGAGGGCTATACCTGGGGCAGCAGAGGGGAAACTTATCCTGGATATCCATTTTGTTTTGATTTTAAGAAATGTTGTATGTTGTGCCCTTCCTGTCCTGCAGGGTAGCAAAAAGAAGTAATTATATGTCTGCTCTGAATCAGTTGTTGTCCTTATGATAGCCCAGTATAACTTCTGGTCATATTTTTTGTAACAGTGGTTATTTATCAGAGCTTTATTTTGAGAAAGAAAACATTCATTGATAATTGATAGTGTACGTATTTTAAATGGAGTTACATATCCCTCTCTTTTCCTCTTCATCTTTTCTGTCTAAAGATATCATGCTGTATTAATTGGACAAGTATTTCAGCATCTTTTAATTGTTAATCAGAGGGCTTTGCACTGCTCAGACTAAAACACCACTGTGTCCTTGGCTAGCATTCATTCAGTGTTTTGTCCCCTTTCTTGCAAAGTGCCGAAGAGCACGGGAGACAAGCGATCTGGGAAATCTGAAACGTCACCAGTGGCTCCCCGGGCAGGCATCCAGCAGAAAGTGCAGCAGCAGCACAAAGTAAACCAAGCACTGCAGGTCCCAGCCGTGTCTCTCTACCCCTCTCGCAAGAAGGTGCCAGTCAAAGACCTCCCACCATTTGGTAGGTGGAACAAGGGAGAATTTGGTGTAATTTTCTGACGTTTGTTTGCCTGTGTTGGGAAGACATTTTTAATCAAATAAGGTTCTGACTTCCATTTCTGGTAGTATGATACGCAGGTTATATCTGTTCATGTGGTGTCTGGGCATAGTTCTCTAGAAATGGAAAGAAATCTAGGGAAAGCATCCAGTCAATTTAATCAGTGTAAGTATTTACCCATTGCTAACAGCTGGAAAGAATAAATGTTTATCACTGTTTGCCTTGGGATCTTGCCTTAACTTTTCTAGAGGAAGTAGGGACCTGGACTTCTTGAGATGCCTCAGAAGTTTTGGTGTCTCTTCACAAGTTAGATTTTTAAGGTGCAATTGAGGCCTGCTTGAATTGGCAGTACTGTTAGAAATGTGGGTCTGAACTTTCACATTGACAATTGTTCCTTTGGCTTCTACTCCCTTCTGCTTTTTTATTGTTGTTACGCAGTTGTTGCTGCCTCCATATTCTACAGAAAGGCACCAGACTGTAGGAACTTCTGATTTCCAAATCTGTGTCCCAACATGTGTACAAAACATGTATGCACTATTAATGAACTCTTTAAATCACAAGTATGGTAATACTGTTCCCATAATCCCTAGGAAGTATATGTAGCATAACTGGCCTTTACTTTTTCATGATGGTTATTGCACAAGAGCTTAATTCTGATTTCACTCTTTATTGGTTTTCCTCATGCACTGCTTAGGCTGCAAGAAAGCATCAGAAGCAGCAAAATGAGCAAGAAACAATTCAATATTCATTTAGATCTTGTTGATTTTACCATTAAATTTTAATCTTGAAAGGACTTTGAAGCTTCATAAACTGCAATTTTTTGCTCATAGTGGCAAAGTTTCTGAAAACTGACTAGGTTAGGATGATCAGGCAGCTGTGAATTATTGATAGCAGGATTGTGATCCAACAGATCAAAGATAAAAGTCCACGAATGCTTGGAAATAACCTCTACCACAAACATTGGCAAGACTGTCAGAGAAACTCTGTCTTCACTTATAAGGCTGTCCCAAGGTGTATCTTTGAGGGGAGGGGAAGAGAAAGATGAATAATTGTGGTCTGGGAAAAGCTATTCCTGATGTCCTAGATCTTTACATCATACATCATCTTCAGGATGTTTTTACTCTGTAGTTTCCCAAAATAAGCTGGTGCAGAGATCTCAAAAATGAGAGAGAGAAAGGCAGCTGCAGGATGGCCTTGTTTCATAAGCCTAATCCTTATTAATTTTCTTTCCCACTTCCTTTGACCTTCTAGGCTACTCTGAATAGAAAAGAAACAGGAGAGCAGTTTAAGTTCTTACTATATAAATCGTCACTAACCAGTGAGATGGGTGTGTGTCTGTATTTAAGCTAATTTTAGTTCAAGTTTCTCACTAACCATTCCTATGCATATCCTCAATTATATGTTGAGACAGTATTCTGCAACATCAAATTTTCATGTTTTCTCTGGCAAAGTATTTATCTTAAGTGGCCAGAATGAAAGGTCATCTGCACTAATATGCAGAAATAAAGCACTATATTTTAAACAGGAATATGTTTTAACATTTTGCTTCATTTAAGCTGGTGTCAGGAACTCAGCAATATACAGGAAAAATATGTAGCTTTTTCTTCCTGAGGGGTGTCTGCTCTGTAAGTGCATTGTGAAATATAACTATGTATTTATACTGGACTTAACATCTGCCTACTTTAATTCTTACCTGAAGGCATTAACTCCCCACAAGCTTTAAAGAAAATCCTTTCACTATCGGAAGAAGGAAGTTTGGATCGTCACAAGAAACAATCTGAAGACGCTGTCTCAAGTGCGTCTTCGCAGCTCTCTTCTCCTCCTACTTCACCACAGAGCTCTCCAAGGAAAGGTAGTAGATGTTCAGTATTTCTAATCCTGTTTCTTGAAGCTCATGGACTTTGGAAGCTTCTGAGAGAGAATTTGGACACTCAATTCTGCTGCTCCTATTTTTGTCACGTACGGTCAGCAAGAGGGCAGAAAATGTGGTGCAGAGTGGCATATGTGAAAGGTAGCTGTAAATCTGATTTCAAGGGTACCTGAAAGCCCTCTGGTGATCAAAAGCCAGAAAAGATAGCTTGGTATGATACAGGATTTGATGCAGCAGATCACTCTGACTGCAGCTGCTTCTGACAAAAAAATATTCCAATGATGAGTGTTTCCTGCCTTCAGTGGAGGGGTGTTCAGGTTGAAACTTAAAATCTTTGTGCAGCATTGACCACACTGGTCTATCAGAGGAATTATTTGCTCTGTCATGCATCTGAATGGGACGTGACCTACTTATGACAGAAAGGCTTAATGTATTTGGAATTAAAATCAGAATATTTAGTATTGTAATTTATATTTTGTACTACAGAATATTTTAATTGCAGCCTGATTATTTAAATCATGTGTATGAATTTTTGAGGAATGGTATTATACATTGGAGCTTTCTTGATCCAGATCTTTTTAAGTAATTTCACAGAGTTATTTTTAAAGGGAATTTAGGAAAAAAACCTATTTTCTTGTTTTTTTTCATGGTAGTTGTAGTTCTGGCTATGAATTTACAAAATACAGGAGGCATTGTCCTGTAATTTAAACATACTTCCACGCTTTGGAAATATAATAGGCTAGATGTATTGCATGTAACTTCTAAGTTGTTCTCTTTTCAGGATAGCATAAAAGTTTAGTTTGAAGTTACATAATAGAGCATTATGGTAAAATATACATTTTTGGGGACTGAAAATACACATTCAGGGATTGAAGTGACTTCTATTGAAGTATTATTTACTAAGGAGAGAGGGAGGAGGATAATATGTAGAGGATATATCACCTTGAGCTGTCATCATTATTTCTCCCAAATACTACATTAGCAAAGAGTGAACTTATATAAATATGGTCAGGCCTATGCATTTTTTGAAAAAGGAATTGGAATTCTGTACTTGACTCACAGTGTGAACAGCACTTTATTTCCTCAAAAAGCAAATCATAAACATGATTAAAAAAAACATCCTTGGTTTGATGGTTATATGAAGCTAATGATATGTTCTTTCAGATAAAAATGACAGCATTAATTCCCTGCATTAGTTCTCAGCAAGTGAATTGGGGTAGATCAGTTGAAGTAATTCTGCCACTTAGCATTAGAGTGAAAGCAAAATATGAAAACTGTGGTGACTTGTGAATGTGTTTAATGATCTTTAACTTAGCTGACAAGAACATGCAGCACAATTTGTTTAATACTGAAAGAAAAGCTGAATTTGCTTCTATGACATGATTTGCAGATTTTATCTCAGTCAGGCCATGTCAGTGCTACCTACCTCCAAATTTCACCATAATTCTGGTAATATGGAATTTGGAATTAATTAGTGAGCCAAGTATCACAAAAAAAACTTGAAAACCAGCCCCTCTCTCAGCTAAGATACGTAATAAGCAGTCAGCCCAGACATCTGGTCTTCATGTATCTGTTCATCTCTGTAGTGTAGCTTTGCAGAATAAAAAGACTGTATGGGAGGGTCTCTGGGATTACTTTAAGCAGTAATCTCAACCAGAGATCTCTTTCCTTCCAGTCTTGGAGACAGTGTTTATGCACAGGCAGATTTTGAGAAGTAATATTTCATAATGTGAGGATATGATGATGAATTTGAATAGAATTTAGAAGAGGAGAGCAGTTGGTTTGTAAATGAGTAGTACATGTTCCCACAATCCTATATCTGATTAAGATACCAAAGACAGTGTCAGTTTTGCTGTGTATCTTTATCTTTTGCAGTGCTGTGTAAGTGTAATGGTAGCTTTGTTTTAGTGCTAGTTTTTTTGCAGTATTGCCAGTGGCCTGACAAGAATTGAGCAGGCATCTTGGAGAGTCTGATTAATGCCATGTTCCCTTTGCAGGCTACACTTTGGCTCCAAGCAGCACTGTGGATAACTTCTCAGATTCTGGTCACAGTGAAATTTCTTCCAGATCTAGTATTGTCAGCAATTCCTCTTTTGACTCTATGCCAGTCCCCCTGCATGATGAGAGGAGACAGAGGCATTCTGTCAGCATTGTGGAGACAAATCTTGGTGTGGGAAGGATTGATAGAAGAATCATGATTGAACCAGATCAATACAGCTTAGGGTAAGAATTTTATTTGTGCTTACTTACATTATACTTTCATATCGTGTGTATGTGGAGTGTATATTTGTCCATGTATCTCTCAAATATTTTTTCTCCTCTGCTCTTAAAAAACTACTACTTCAGTGCTTCATTTTGTGATAATGCTCCATTCCTGCCAAGAAAAGGTTTTGTACTCCTGAGTGAGTGATGAGGTCTAAGCAACAGGACTTCACCTCAGTAGATGTTAGTATCTGAGCATTTCAGCGGTGCCGTAGATTACCCACTTTGTGGCAGAATAGTATCCTAGCCTGCTTTCTCCATGGGAAATTAACTGAATTAGATGAGATATTCAAACAATTATTCAGAGTTAAACTGAGAACAGAAATAGCTAGCAATTTTCCAGTCTGCTTCATGGAAAAGTGCATATCTGTCTAACTCCAAAATATTTTACTCCAAATATCTCTTCTAGTCAACAATAATTGGAAGCTAAAATTCACATTACGCTGCTGGTTTTCTAGTAATTTTCTAGGTAATTAACTTCTGTAATGGTGGGGAAGCTAGTGCTGTGAGGAGTTCTCTAAATCTCTAGCAGTGAGCCTTGGTGTGAAAATAATTGGAGCTCTGGCTTCGGTTTAGTCTCCATCTACATTTTTTTTTTTTTGGGAGCTGTTATTTGGATGCTTCAGCCCTCTGAATGGTTTCTGGGGTTTTAATCCTGCAGGGTCTTTGAAGGGCAGACCTGTTCCAAAACTGCTGTACTTCAGCTTTGGGAATCTCAGGCTAAGCCAACTCTTTATTCAGATGTCTTAAATATTTGGAAGAAGAGGGTTCTAGTCTGCATAGGAAGGTGCCCTGGAAGAATAAGTCCCAGGAGCCTGGATATCTGCTAAGCAAAAGTGACACTTTGTTGGTTTTATCTGCTGCTGTGTAAGGGATCATGTCAGGCTCACTTAATCACTGAAAGGCTACAGAAAACATACTTGCTCTGTGAAGTAGCATGTGTTTCCAAAACTCAGGTTGAAATACATTTCCATTTGCAGAAAATGTTGAAAAGTTAGCTCTCACAGTTTCCTAAGCAGAATAAAAAAAATCCAAAATCTCAACCTGATTATCAGCTAGCTGCTGCTAAATTCTGTTTCTAGCTTTTGAACCATTTGCTCAGTATGACTGGAAAAGCGATAGAACAACTCTGTCTGTTTCTCTGTATGTGTGTCTGTGTGGTTTGCCTGTCTTAAAAGGCTGTTGTGAAGTTAAGATTTTACCTTTTGAAATTACACCACTGAAGTGTAAGGCTTCAGCAAGTTATCTGTCCAATTTTGTTTGGTTTTTTGTGTTTGTTTTTGTTTTATTGAAAGAAAAGAGTTATATCCTCAAAATTGAATTAGCCATTCATGCAAACAATAAGTACTATCAAGTGCATCAAAATCTTCCATCACAGAATCATAGAATGGCTTGGGTGGAAAGGGACCTTTAAAATGTCATGAAGGTCACCTAGTCCAACCCCACACCATGTTTTGTTTTTCTTTGTTTGTTTCTTTGTGCGTCCTGTTCATGATTTCCAATTCCAACACTGGATTTTTTGTCCCCCTCATCAATGTGTATCCAGCTCATACGCACCGCTGTCAGAGACCAGAGGCCTGTATGCTGGAGCAACTGTACTTTCTTCTCCTAGTACAGAAGAGCTGTCACAGGACCAGGGGGACAGAGCTTCGCTCGACGCAGCTGACAGCGGCCGTGGGAGCTGGACTTCTTGCTCGAGTGGCTCTCATGACAACATCCAGACAATCCAGCACCAGAGGAGCTGGGAGACGCTGCCTTTTGGACACGCTCATTTTGATAGTTCAGGAGATGGGGTGGGACTGTGGGCCTCAGGCGGCCACATGGACCAGCTGATGTTCCCTGACCATGGCGCAAAGTATGGCAGGCAAAGTCAAGGTAGGGAGGGCCTTGATCAAGCACAGTCCAGAGCGAGCTGGGCATCTTCCACAGGATACTGGGGAGAGGACTCCGAGGGTGATACAGGTACCATAAAGCGGAGGGGTGGGAAGGATGTTTCGATTGAAGCTGAAACCAGTAGCATAACGTCTGTACCAGCAGAGGAGACAAAGCCAGCTCCTGTCCCTGCCCACACAGCAGCAGCATCAAGTAGTACCAAGGGGCTTGTTGGTAAGTTAAGTTTCATTTGCCATGAAGTATTTTAATTCATTTGGTTAAGTTTTCTCATATTGTTCTGCATTTCTTTTGTCTGTTTTTCTTTTCTTTTTTTTTTTTTTAATTTTTAAAGCAAAACTGAACATTTTGTAGTCTCAAATTTTTCCCTTTAACTAAGCATTTATTGCTAGGGAAAAGAAAATATCATTTATTGTTGATTCTCAGTTCTGGCGATGCCTTTGTGTTTCAAGAGAGCCTCCCATACATCGAAAAACTAGTTCAACTGCTGGGCAGTATTTTGAGAGGTTATGTATTTAGATGTCAGTTCTGAAATTTGAATTTCTCATCACAGTAAGGCTCCATAAGGCTATATTTAGAAGTCTTAGTAAATGTGGCCTGATTTTTATAGAAGTGTTTTACTTTATACCTTTCTATGACTTGTCTGATAATTGTGAATATTCCTTACTTCTGAAATGGGATCCCTTTGTGCTTAAATGCCAACTGAAATGTTTCTTTGGACTGCTGAAACTGAAGAGGTTTCAAAGAAGTTAGAGCTGAAATACTATTCTGTGCATTCAATAATGGAAAGATCAGATAATGTATAAATTAGTATGAAGGTGTCTTTGGCAGAGCTTAACATTTTTATCGTATTGTTCCTTCTATGCATTCTAATCTGTGGGCCATCCAAAACCTCTGAATTTTTGCCTCTTTTCTTCCTTTCATTCCCCCTCACTTTGCCTTTTGTCAGGTTAACATGAAGAACTATCTAAAAGCCATTTTTTGCTGACACAGCTGAATGTCTGCCAGATTGAGCTCATGCTGAGACCACTGTGATAAACAGCTTTTCCATCTTCTGCCTGAGTATCTTGCTTAGCAGTAGCCTTTTGCCTCAAAGCTTGGGTGCAGGTCTAAATCCCTGGGCTATCAAGAGGAAGAAAGTGAATGGATTCATGCCAATCTCCAATTTTACTCTTTGATACCCTTAGTTTCCTCCAGAATGTGCAACAGGTGTGCTTCCAAACTTGCCTCTCAAGGCAATGCTTGCCAATACATTTTTATAGACTTGAAAGAACATTAAAGACACCTGAAAATTCAAACCAACACAATTCCATGCCCTTCACTACTATTAACTAACTGTCCTGCAAATGTAGCTCTGTGTATCACTATCCCAGAGAACCCTCTGGTGTACATAGTTCTTTTGTACTTAATTGATGTCTTGCAGTATTTCAATAGAATTTTTCTACAATAGAGTTTTTCTATAGAACTTCTTATTTTCAGAAATCTTTGAATAAAGTTTCTCAGAAATTTCTTCATGCTGCTTTGCTCAGTTAAACAGTTTGTCCAAGAAAAATACTTAGACTCTATTGGAAAATGTTTGGTTTTGTTGTAATACCAAGGATTTATTTTAAGTCTATAAAAACTTGCATCCAAGAAGCACCAGTCCATTTTAATCTTGTATTGACCTTTCAGTCAATTCATCCTGCCTGATGCAGGGTGGTGTTGTCATCAGCACTTATGCAAGAATATACAGTGTTTGACAAGCTGTGCCAAGTAAATTGTCTGTGTCAATGGTTTTTCCTGCTGTATGTGTAAGGTTTGTCATTAAAGTGGTCATATATTAAAAGGCTGGGCCCACAATAAGTGTTCAGTATCAAAGTCCCAGCTGACTTCTCTAAGTACTTTGAAACATAGACTCTTGTCTATCTGTTGTGTGTCCCGGCAGACGCTTAGGATTCTTAACTGATATTTTTTCCTTTACAATTCTCTCTGAGAGGGCTTCTCAGTATGCCCTGAGTTAAGCCTTGTTCAGGTAAACAGTTACATCTCAGTGATATCCACAGGCTATGTGGTGGTCTTTCCATCTCCTAGGTAGAGTAATATTCAGTCATTGTTCTTATGGGAATACTTTCAACTTTGATTTTGCAGAGAATACAACCGTAGGGGCTGCAGACAGCAGTGCATGAAAATAGTATAATGATGAAGCCCACTTCTCTTCCTGACCTCTTAGAGTTGTAGCTTATGCCTCATTAAGTAGTAAGATTTGTAGGAAGAAAATAATGTATCAGATGTATTTCTTGTTTCCCCTCTAAGATGCTAAAAACAGAAGAGATGAGCTCTTGGATGCAAGTTTTTATAGACTAAAAATTTCATCCACCTCCAGAATTAAGTTAATCATGCATGTGGAGAGATGCCAAAATTCTTGATGTTTACTATTTCTGTGGACTCCTGAGTCTTTATTGCTTTGATCACTGTACATTTTATTGTATACAATTGATGGAGCCGCTTCAGTTGTGAGGTTTGAACAAATTCCCCATGAAATTTGATGATTTTTGTTAGACTAATGCTTCACTGCTGGAAGAATAGGTATATCCTGTGTATGCTATATATTCTGTACTTTCTTGACTGATTTATTTTTCACAAGCTCCTTGTCTAGCATATGATAGTTAACCTTTGTTACTCAGAGTTTCTCTTCCTGTGCTGTTGAGTTGGTTGATATTTATTTAGCATTTAACTGTCTATTTTCCTTTGAGCATGTTCCTCATCCTGTCTCTAACAATCACCTGTTGTTTTTCCTGCAGCAAGAAAAGAGGGTCGATACCGGGAACCACCTCCAACTCCTCCTGGTTATGTAGGAATACCCATTGCTGAGTTTGCAGAAGGTGGCTCCCATCCAACCAGGAAGCCTCCAGACTACAACGTGGCACTTCAGAGGAGTAGAATGGTGGCACGGACATGTGAGACTCATGGGACAGCAACTCCACAGCAGCAGTCGCACGGCCACTCAACTGGCAGGCCCGTGAACAAACCTCAGTGGCATAAACCAAATGAGTCAGACCCACGTCTTGCTCACTATCCATCTCAAGGGTTTTCCACAGAGGAAGATGGTAAATTTCTACTTGTTAGATTTTGAGTGTGCTGCATGCAAAACGGGTCAGTGTTTTCAGACACGGAGACAAAGCAAATTACACAAATCTTGCCATAATTTGAACTCTATTTAATTTCAAAACTTGCTATTTGTTAACTTTTTTGGAAGGGAAGGAATTCAGTTCATCCTAAAATGTAATTTAAAATTTGGAACGTAGGTTCCTAATTGAATCTTGAACAACCAAACAGTTGGCTTAGGCAGCTTCTCGGGAGATGCCTATGTTCACCTTGTACAGCCCTGCCTGCCAAGATTTTCCACATTAACCACGTATTTAATGATCAAAAAAGTATCCTGGTCTACAGAATACTTGCCCATCCACCCGGCAGAGCACTGTTGCTCAGGTTTATTTGGATAGTTGCTCACATTCTACCTGAAGCTCTTTACACTGTGAACACTGAATCTCCCACTCTGTTTCACATGATGAGCCCACTGCTGTCTCGCTACCTTGCTGGTCCTACAAATGTGTCTACATCTTTATCCTTTAGCTCAACTGTGATGTTTTTCCATGGGGAACAAGTGTAGCGGGATTGCAGCTTTAGGTCCTCAAAGTTTAGGCAGGGTGGTGCCAATATCGCTCACTTGAATGCTTTATTTTGCTTAATGATAGACTTACATTCCCCTTCTCCCTCTAACTGCTTAGTTACTAAGGTTTTAGGTGCAGGATGAACTTCGCAGTTGAACATGATGGGAAAAAAATGAAGTCTACCTTAACTGAATTGCCACAAACTTTGAGAGTTACCATGACTGAGAATTTCAATTGTTTCTACTAATGATGACTAAATTGAAGATATAATTAGGGGAAAATGTCAGATGCCTTTCTGAAGCTGTTAGATATCTAGGAGTATCTGTTGTGCTCCTTGGGATGAATAACTGCATCTAGCTTAGTTTAAGCATGCCCTTTTTTCCTTCAAGATCAAAATTCCAAAGGAATATGTCTCATGAGACCTGAAATGTACTGAAATTTAGATTGTTTTAAAGTATATATATCTACACAATGAAATTGAGAGCACATGGGCACCATACACACAGTTGTTGTTGCATGCACAGCTTGTTTCATTCGGTAGCAGTCTTATTCTTTATAAACTAAACTCTGTTTTCCCTTATCCTATTATGTTTGCAGAAGATGAACAAGTCTCTGCTGTCTAAGACTTGGGCTTTTCTGGATCCAGAGTGAGCCACCTTAAAGGAGAGCACAAGAAGACGTCCCTAGAATAGGAGCCTTGGAACTATGATTAAAGGATGGTGGACCTATTTGCCTCCTTCCCTGCCTTAAAGCAGCATGGGGCTTCTTCCTCTGCCCCTCCCCCTTCTGTCCCCTCTCCCCTTGCATGTGAAATACTGTGAAGAAATCGCCCTGGCACTTTTCAAACTGTGTTGCTTGAAATGCACAGTGCAGCAATCTCCAAGCTACCACTGTCGCTGTCTGCCACATCACACAGTATCATTCCAAATTCCAAGATCATCACATCAGGATGATTAACTCTGGCTGCACTTCCCAATGCCTGGAAGGGTTTTTTTAAATCTTCCTTTTAGATTTTAATCACAATCCTAGCACTTAGTCTCATTGGGATAATGAGATAAGTTAGTTGTCAAATTACGTTTGGCCTTTAACCTACAAAGAGAAAATTGCTTTGAGATCCTTCAAGGAGGCAGTGCTTATTTGCTTGTTTACAATGCCTTTGTTACAATTTTGTATGTTTGTGTTTGGGAGATCAAATAGTGCATCTGAATAGTAATTACAGTATTATTTCACACCTGTAAGTAGGGTTGCCAGCCTGAGCTCCTGGAAGAATATTGCTATCACATGGCTGAGCAGGGCAGAAGGGAAGGCAGAGGTTGTAGGATGCAGCCTTTCCTTGACTACCTGGCTTTGCTCTTAATGTGCCCCACCCTGGAATCTTCACAAGTTTGTAAATGTTAGTGTTAACAGCATCCTCATTTGGGTCTGGTGTAAATGCAGAAACACAACTGGTCAGTGATCAAGAGGACACAGTGTGTCTCATACCTGTGCTTTGTGGAATACAGGATGGCATGCTAAAAAAAAAGTGTCCCACTGTAATAAGACAGATGGCAACCCCACTGTTAAATTATATACTTTTTATTTTTAAACTATATAGTAGTTATATTAAAATAAAAGTTAACTGGATAACACTGCAGTGAAGGCAAGTTGGGATGGCACAGCTCGTGTCAGCTGTTAACACTGATCTAATAACCTCCATCTATTGACTTCGACATTAGGGGATAATCGAGCCTTTAAGTAAAAAAAATAAAGATAACACAGTTAGATTTGCCAGCCTTTGCAATGCAGAAATAGTCACAACTGTTAATGGTTTCATGGAACACTGCATGTGTAGAGAAGGCCAATGTGTAGCAACCACCTGCTCACAGCTGCTATTAACCCTATAATGACTGAAATGACCCTCCCCTCTATTTTTGAGTTGTTTTTGCACAGACTCCGGAGAAGTGAAGGCTGCCAATCCGAGTAGTACTCAAATGTGAGGAACTGCTGGTCTTGGATTTTTTTTTTTCCATTGAACTCAGCTGATCATATTGATCAGTAGATAAACGTAAATAGCTTCAACTTTTAAAGATCAAATTGCAGTGTTTTTTCACTGTATCAAACAAATGTCAGTGCTTTATTTAATTCTCTCTCCAGTAATCATAGCTTTTGTCTATTTGCTTATATATAACATTGTCAATTATGCATTTGTAATTTTACATGTAATATGCATTATTTGCCAGTTTTATTCTCAAGGCTATGGACCTCATGTGCGTATAGAAATACAAAATCCTAGCTCTATCACAAGTTGCACAAATGTTATATAAGCATTAAGTAATTGTAGACCATAGGACTGCTAATCTCAGTTCGCTCTGTGATGTCAAGTGCAGAATGTACAATTAACTGGTGATTTCCTCATACTTTTGATACTACTTGTACCTGTATGTCTTTTAGAAAGACATTGGTGGAGTCTGTATCCTTTTGTATTTTTAATACAATAATTGTACATATTGGTTATATTTTTGTTGAAAATGGTAGAAATGTACTATGTTTATGCTTCTACATCCAGTTTGTATGAAGCTGGAAAATAAATAAATATAACATTAATGAAGTCCATATTGATTCTTATGCATTTTACATGTTCCACATACTTGAACAAATTTATGAAAAAATTTTACTTCTCTGTGTATTAATATTAAAGGGACATTGCCAAGTGATGTGGGCAAACCACTGGTGTGGAGTTTTTCTTGATATACAGTTGTGCTGCTGATAATCTTTGAAAACTTTGGTGCGTGTACTGCTGAATGAGAATGACTGATACTGTGAGCATCACCAGCAGAAACATTTGAGATGCCAAAAAAGGTATGGACTTAGGTGTATGTGGAATGTAAACAATTTTATAGTTAAGGTTGTGTTGATTTTATATTCTACATAGTGTAAAAATAAGGGATATCTGTTTTAACATTTGGGTAGGGAGAAGTATGGAAGGTGATCCATTTGAGTTTTTACCGAACAAGGTATGTCAAATAATAAATATCACCCAATAGCCTCCCCAGTATTAAAAGCTGATGTTAATTCAATATTAAATCTGTAGATTTCATTTTTTTTTCCCAGAGGCTAGACTCTTTATTTCCAATGGTATGCAGAAGAGTGGTTTAAAATGGTCATGCTATAGCCATAAACAGCCGTATCCCATCGAGCTTTGAAATGCCTGGCAGGTGGCGTTTCCAAGTCTAAAATTAGTTCAATGCAAAGAGAAGCAACAAAATGCTGTCTAGATATAAGTCTTCCTAACATAGCTCTAGAAATGATCCACACTTAGAATTATAAGAACGCTAAAAATCACTGAAAATATAGGACTTGTAAACATTGTGTTTTTATTACTGTAATCTCTAGCACTGTAAGGAAAGAAATTATGGATATTTAGATTTGTGTGGTGTAGTGGAACTACTCTTTGTGAATCTGTGGCTAATACTTGTTTGGGTACATTTCAACAAGCTAAAGATTAAAATTTGTTTTTACATTAGTGGAATGAAAACACATTTTTACATCTTTTACTTACAAGATTGTCCTCCAGTAGTACTAAAGGCACAGTGATAGGGAAATAACTCCTCTTACCAACTTTTTTGAGGTGTTTGCACACTTGTCAATTTTTTCTCTGTGCTTGATATATTATTGAATTAGGCAGTGCTCCCTATTCTCCTGTTTATGCCTCCTTACTGTAATTAGTATTTTTAGATCACATTATATAGAGACATCCTCAACATAGCATCCAATATAGATAGCTTAACTTGTTATGGACTGAGTGATAAAAAACACATCACACAGGAACTGATTCAATAGAAATAAAGGCCTTGGTGTGATATCTGAAAGAGGTTTCATATTTGTAGTATGTAATATGAATTTTGTACTTAACTGAGTGGATGCAGCAAAATGCAGGCAAGTAAATACCAATTGCTGGGGTTTAGTGTTGCATTCACCAAAATGGCACTGAAATGAAAGGATTTTTTTGTGTGTGTTTGAAGAAATGACATTCGATCATCTGTGTTCTTTTATGGCTTTTTTTTTACTGAAACTTACTGAGGCAGAGGCTACTCCTTTATGCAGTATATTGCACATTGGAGTCAGCACGAATCTGTAAAAGCTGAAGTATTGAGGGTACTGCTTCAATGGATTCATCTTGGTCATTTCGAGAAGCATGCGTGTTTTACATCTGTAAATCTGAGACTCAGATATTTGGTCAAACTAAGATGAGGAAGAGGTTTTGTTTTAAAAAAGAAACAACACCAAAAACCCTCTATTTTCTTCAAGACTGGTAGGAAATGCAATAAATTTCCAGGCTGTCTCATATGGATTGTTGCATAGTTGAAACAAAATCAACTCTAGAGAATTCAAGTAATGATTTAATTGCAAGTATTAATATTTATGTATTCCTTGGTATGGAATGAAACATTAAAAATACTTCTGTGAATAAAGTAGTAGCAGCAACAGCCTCTCTAACATAAATTAACTAACACAGATCCATTGAAGAAAATATGAACATTGTTAAAATTACTCTGAAAATTGACCCCCTCAGGAGACAGCAGCCATGTGAGATGATTAATATAATTTTGCTCCCCTATCTCTAGATTGTTCTTTAAATAAACTTTACAGTCTTGTCTCTAAAAATTGCATGCTTTGAGAGAAGGCTGAGAGTGAAAGTAGGTTTATTGCTGATTTAAGGTGGAATCTGTTACTTTCTGTTTTCCACTGAAAATGTGATAAATGAAAATTTAGAGTTTTTACTAGAATATGAAAACCTTTAAAGTTCTCTCTTGCTTATATGTGGTGAGTATGTAGGAATAAGTTTAAGATATTCAACAACTAGCAACCATCAACAACACAATCTTAAACTATTCGCATCTGATTTTCCTGGGATTAAATTAATACAGTGACACTCTACACACCTACACACAGACTGCAGTCTCTGCAGAGAAATGAGTCTTGGCTCTCTATGTCAAAACTCAAGTTTGTGTTAAGTAGAAGTGCTGGCTTCTCTTCTTCTTCTTCTTAAGTGTAGACTCATAGCTCCCTCAGGTTTTTAATAGGTGGCTTGACATGCTCAGTCTTCTCTTTCAGTTTTGAGAATTAATTTGGGTTTTCTTTCTTTATTAGGTCTATCCTTAAAGGGGTAGTTTTGGCCTCGATAATTTAATGTGTGAAAGGAGGATTATTTTCTTTGCAGCACTGTTGCCCTTGCTGCCAATGAAATCCTTGGTGTATGTATATGAAAACATTATATATATAAACCTCCATTTTATATATGTGTATGTATAGGAAAAACCCCATTGTATACTATTGCAGCATCCACTTTTTTACCTAGGATATCTGCACTGGAAAAGAAGCCAGTGCAGCATTATTTAAAGTAAGGTTTTTTTTTCAGTGAAACTTACACTGGAGTAGTGATGTTTAAAATGCTTTCTCAGGTACTACCAAACTGTTTTGATATGTAGTTGTTATCTTCTGATACAGTTCCAAGAAAATTTTGTCACGTGTGCCAGGGTCAATAGGTGTGGCAGAGATAAATTGCCTAGGTGCTGTATGCAATATGTTTTGAGGCTTTTCTCATAACTAGAGCAATATGAGCAGTTCTTAATTAGTTTTATTGAGTTTTGCGTAACAAGTAAGATGCTCTGAACTGTGGCTTTCTAAGAGAAGGTAGGCTGTGAGGCCCAGGATGGCTTTTCTGCCTTGGTGTCTTTGGTCAGAGTCCAAGTAAAACACAGGAACTTGCACTGATAAAAAGCAGCCTTCCACATGGAGGCCCTACTTCCAACATCAGTGTAGAACTGGATTTGTTCTGGTTTGACAGTCCTGGGAACCCTCATGTGGCCTTGACACACGTTTTACTCTTCAGGAGAAAGTGCTGAGGCTGCATTTCTTACTTGGGAGGCTGATCCATTCCTCTGGTTGCCAAAAGATAATGAGCCTCCATGTGCCGGTTTATATGTGGATGTAGTTTTTGCTTTGCACATTCTTTGGGCTGAGCAGCTCTCTCTCTTCCCTTCTCCTTTCTTGTCCCCATACCTTACAGTGGCCAGATGTTCTTCCTATCTGTCCTGCCAGAATAAGCCAAACTTAAGCGGGACAGGTAGAGTGGAACTTCTGTATGCACTCTGCATCCCGTGCAGTTTGTTTGGGGAGTTTTGTTGTGTTTAATTGGTTGTTTCTGGTTTCTTTGCTTTTAATGTCAATGTCTAAAAATGCTGCTGAAAATGAAGCATGATCTGCATATTGATCTGAATTTTATTCTAGTTTTGTCACTGTGATTATCATGTCATCACATTGTCCTCTTACAATATTCTGATCTGTTGTCAGTCTCTTCCAACACTGTACTCTCAGCCATTTGTGCTATGATGATAATTGTTCATTATTAAGGTAATAATCTGATCATCAAGGCCTCCAGCAGTAGTCCCTCTCCAAACTGATATTTCCATGACTTACAGCACATAGTTTATTCCCTCTGGTGCAGGTAGATGGTTTATTTTATTTGATATTGCCCTTCCCTTGCATTTTATCCCTTTCTGTATTTTCTCCAGGATCTATAAACAAGCTTCTATTTTGAGATTAGGTCAGACTGATGACTTGTTTGTCCCCACCACATTTCTCATATGTTTGTAATTCTTCGGTCCCCTGGTGTAGCTCCCCATGTGACAGCTTCACCAGGTCTTGTTATTTGGTTTGTGGTATCAAATACTAGCTCTTTCAAAACCAGTAGCTATAGTACATAGCTATAGATGGATTATTCCTGAGCTCTCTTCTTTCTTGGCCATATAGTTACACTGCAGACTCATTTTGGTTTCAAGACATTTATTCAGTTGAAGACTCTGGCTTTTTGAAAAGGTCTAATTCAGATTGATTTCTGTTCATTTTGATTTTTTTTTCTCCATCCTCCAACATACTAATTTGTCAATCTTTGTTTTCTTTGCTAATTTTGGTTTGGGTGAGAGGATAGGTTTTCCTGGTTACTTAAAAAATTTGTTTTGGTTTTATTTCTTACCCTTGCTGATGACACATTCTGGACAGCCTTTGTGTCTTGGGTAACCTTTGAAATAAGTGAATATTTCACTGTAAGTGACATCAGCGGAGAACTTGGCTGAAGAGTTTTATTCAGGTTCTGATGCTGTGCTTTGAGAAAGTCTGTACCTTCTTAGCAGAGGAGAAAAAGAAAACTTGTGAATTGCAACTTCCAAGGAAACCTGGGGTCCTTTTTCCTGTAGCTCCCTGAGAGGAGGTAGTAGCACAGTGGAATGTTTAGACTGAACAGCCCTGAAACTGGTAGAAGTCTTTGTCATTAAGGCTGAGCATAAAAGTTTCAAAAGAATGTTGAATTTTATTTTATGTTCAATTAATGTTGGCAAAATTGCCAAGCTTCCTGAGGTTTTGCATGCTATGCCTTGGTCCACGTGAAGTTCATTTGGCAAATCAGTCATTGTATTATTGAAAAGCTCATAGCAGAGACTTTACCGACATTCATGTTCGTATGACTTATGTATTTATTGGTCTTGAATATGATCCAACAAGCCATTCATGTTTTAAGTGCTTTGTTGACTGTGAAAGGGTGCACTTTGCTGCTTCTCCTCTTCCCAGCACATACGTGCTTTTCCTCTTTCTCATGCCTCCCTTGTTGTTCTTTAGATGCATAATTCTTCCTCCCTGTTAACCTCTTCCTGTGGCTTATATTAGCAGCTTTCTCACACAGCTTCTCTTTGCTCCTTTGTAGAACACAGCACCACCCATTTCCTTCCTCCAAAAGTGTGTTTTGTGTGTAGTCCTCAGAAACAATGGAAGGAGGCAGCACTTTAGTGCTCAGAAAGCTTGAAAGGAGTGTACTTAGGGCAAATTCAGACTCCAGTTCTTTGTCTGTATGTATATAGCCCTTTTCTCAATTGCTGCCTGAAAGCTGGGTTGTTCATGTTTCTGTGTAGTGCCCATAATATATTCATAGCATAAGTCTTAGTTTGTTATGAGCTGATGAATACAAAGTTTTTGGATTTTTTATGTGCTGAAGTCGTTCTCTGATAGAAATCGAGTGTGGCTCAGAACCAGTGAAAGGAGTTGGGGAGGAGGGGAACTGAGGGAGCAGCTGTGGTTCTGGCCAGATTTCTAAAATGCAAACAGTAATCTTACAGGGCAGAGGGGTCTGTTGTATAATTAAAAGGGTCTATTTAGTCTATTATTTTTTGTAAATCACATTTTTGCTGCTTTTCATGTTTAACCAGTATGCATTCTCTATAAAACATGCTTCTTTGCAAAATACTGTTGACGACTGTACAGGACTGAACTATCTCCATGTTGTGTATTACAGGCTCACCAGGGAAGTGGGCACAGCACCAGCCTACCAGAGTTCAAGAAGTGTTTGGGCAATGCTTTCAGGCACATGGTGTGCCTCTGAGGGCTGTCCTGTGCAGGGTCAGGAGTTGAACTTTGATGATCATAGTGCTTCCATTCCAGCTCATAATATTCTGTGATTACAACATTTGTTTGACTGGGATGTCTCCATTCTGGTGCTTGCTCTTCAACCAGTTGACTTTCCAGAGTGGTGTGCATAGGCATTCTTTTTTGGCGTAGCTTTTTTGGTGTAGTTTTATGTTTTGCTCTTTAAATAGTTTTTATGAAAACTGGCATGTCACATATTTAATGTCTTCTGAAATCTCGTGGGTCTTCACTGAAGGTTGTGTCCAGTTCTTGGTTGCTTATACTGTAGAGCTACCTTGGTTAAGGAGTCCATTGGATACACCCTGTTTTCTTTCATGTGGCATGTAGGTGGGCTGTAACACTGCCATTTCAGCTAGAATGCAGCAGTTTGCAAATTCTGATAGTTTCTGAGTAGCTGCAGTAATGTCTTTAGGCAGTTAGCATCATACTTTTCCAGTAAGGGATTGGACTAAGTCTGGCAGAGGTCAGTAAGTGTCCTGTAGGTACTATTGCCTATTTTAATTATACTTTTCTAGATATTTCTGACAGGTATTTCAAGGTTATGGTTATACCTTCCTTCATGTTATCTTTGCACTAGGGACATAGAAATGTCACTTGTGGGCAAAGCTCCCTTAAGGGCCCATTTGAATAACTGGTGAAGTCACTGTGCACAAATATTAATTTAAACATGTCAGTCCACTTCCAGAGAGCAAGTTACTCTATTCAGTCAAGTGATACTGTCTATAACTATCACTAAGAGTATGAGGTGGTTAGTGTTTGTTTAAATCACCTGGATCTGATGCAGACATTATTTTGGTGTCTTTGCAACTACTAGCCTTTGATTTAAGTTTCTAATTTCAGCCTTTGTTTTGCGGGATTTGTTTTTAATTGTGAGTGCAATGAGTTCTCCCTGAAGTAAGTATGGCACACTCTGCATCTTTTTAAATTTTTGCTGACCTCTAAGCTGCTAGGATGTCGCACTGCATTGTTTGCTCTTAGTACTTTTTTTGGTTTCTTTTTTATTCACCTAAGTGCTGTTTGAATTTTTCATTTCAGGTTTAGGGTTGTTGAGGTTTCTGAATTTGTGCTTTAAATGAAATCAGGAATTCAATGATGTTTATGTAGCATCAGCAGCATCAGCCTTTATTCCTTTCATGCTTGTAAGCTTGTCCTTGGTTTCAGTGTTGTCCTGATGACTGTGTCCTCACAATTTTAATAGCTTTGGCTGAATTTTGGCTTTCAACTTCAGTATACTGCTCAAGAAATCTTTGCAGTTGAATGTATTTGCTGCCTCCTGATGTGCTGATGCTATTCCTCTTTGCATCTCCTGCTAGTCTGAGTGTCACAAACAATTTCTTCTCCTTGTGTTGAAGTGCACTAATGCTGCATGCACAAGCTGCCCTTGACACTTAAGATGGACTTTTCTTGGGCACAGTTTCATTTGCAGCAGTTGGTGTCTTTGGACAACAAGGAGACATTTTCTCTTGAGAATGCATCTCAGTATCAGTCAGATGGCTATGAAAGAAAATGTTGATCCTGTCCTAGCTTGTACTGTTAGAGTTCTTAATTCTTCTCATGGCAGCCAGTACTGCAATGTTAACTTGTTGATTTTTTTCTTAAACCAATCTTTCATACTGTGTACTGGTTGTCCTGATAGGATGTTCCTAAAGGAATAATTTTTGTGGCTGGGATATGGAGTAGCTCAAATTTGCAACTGTTTCTGCTGCAGATACTTGATAGGTCTTCCTTAGTCCAATTGGCAAAGACAAAGTAAGAAGTGCATCATTTTCTAGGGAATGTAGTTGGCATTCTCAACACTTTATACTGTGAAGTGAATAAACTTGCTTATTTCTAAACAGTGGAAGACCAATAATGCTGTGGATTTTTAAACAAGATTTCTAAAAGCAAAAGTTACACTCCTTTTTATTAGGATAATCTTCTGTTAATTCCCTGATCGTGCTCCCTGATATTGCAACTGTATTATCCAGTGTTTTAGTTCTAACACTGTTTCATTATGATGTAGACCTGTATCATATGGCTCTAGTGAGCTATCCCAATGGTTTATGATTTGCTATATAATTTCATCACAGCAGAAATCTCAATTCAGTTCATTCTGGTGTGCCTGTAGCTCTGAGCTGAGAGGGTCCTGTCCAAAATTATGAAAGTTGCCATTTGGTGTGGGTCATGCCAAAAAGGCATTGTGGTTGAAGCAGGAGCTTCTTCATATTTCTGAGGCTCTGAAAGTGTGCATAAGTGAAAGGGACACAGAAATAAATGAGAAGAATGCAAATTGCTGACCTGCTGAAAGCGGTCATGTCCCCCCTTCATCCAAATGAGCTGCTTGACAGTAGTTCAAGCTCCTGTGCCCTGCTGGGCTGAAGGCTCTCTTGTGGGCTGTCCCACTTCCCGTGCCTTGCTGGATCCCTGCCTGCCTTGTGTCCTTGTGGAGACAAGGGCATAAAGCTGACTTAGCTAGTGATCAGTGGTGTTCTTTTGATTATTCACCTAGGATAGTCAAGTAAATTGCTGTTGCTGCTGTTTGGAGTTTCAGGGTTGTAGGTTAATGTTTTATACATTATTTTACTGCTTTTCTTCTGTCTTCAGCTATATATCTTGCAGTCTTTGTCAATTTAGCCTATACCAATATTTGTTCCATATATAATCTTTCAATGCACTGTACCAGCACAATCTGTCCTTCATTTCAGTCCCTCCTCACTGTTTACCTTCATTTACTACATCCAATTTGTATGCTTAATTTAGACTGGAGACCCTGTAAGAAAGGAAGTAGGCATTTATAAAATAATATCAGTGCATAGCTCTTGGCTTTTTTCTTTCCCAAAGCATGCTCTGCATTACCAAGGTTACAAAAAAAAAAAAAAGGCCAAAAAAAGCGCCGAGTTCTCTGCAGATTTCTTAAATTATAGATGCACACTTAAATAGTTTAAAATACACTGCTTGCTCTGTGAAGGTCACCTTTTTTCTGAAATATTATTTTATAAATGAAATGTGCTGGGATTTTAGAAACATGGAATTGGCCAGATGTACCCAATCAATAACTTTCACAAAACTGCTAAAAATATGTACTTGCAGAATACTGCATGTTGATGACATAGCATTTATTCTTATTAGAATAAATTGGATTTTTCAAAGATGAGAGTTCAGTTAAAGTTATTGACCTCTTCATACATACTTAAGAAAGAAAAATAGTGATAAATTGACTAAGACTGATAATTGTATAATGGTCTGCACAATTTGAACAAATGGAATGCTTACTTCAATCCCCAACTTTTCCCCAGCACAAAAAAAAGAAAAAAAAGAACTTAGCACTTCCAACTTTTTTGTTAGAAAATGGCATATTTCATTCCAAGGAGAAAAATGTACGAGGAAAAAAAAAACCAGACATCATGCTAATCTGGCCTTCACTCATTAATCTTTAGGTATACTCACATTCTGGCCAAATAAAAAGCATGCAAAACATGTGTAATACACACAAATAAAGGCTTGAAAGCAGTTGGTTTTGGAAGAGAGGATGAGAACAAATTTTTCCCTAGCCATTAGTGCTAGAAACAGGTGAGATTAGATTTTTTTTAGTTTACGTGTCTCATTTCTTGTCATTTCTTGTCATAAATGAGTGGTAAATTTAATTCAAACTAATACAAAGAACAAAATACAATTCAGAAAATAAGGCATAAAATAAAATGAGAAAATGACTACTTAAAATTATGTCATAAGAATTAATACCCAAAGAAAACAGTACTGGAATCTTGTTCTTTAAAATCAAATGACCTGTATTCATAATGATAACATATTTTTTAAGTTGACAGGCTGATTCTGCTTGACGATTATTACTTTGAGCTGCTTTTGGGTCTCCCTTTCATCTCGGATGCGGTAACTCATAACCCATCTACACACATTTACAGAAGGGTAGGGGGCTGGGACAAACAAGGCTTGAGGCAAGCACAGTGTGTTTGGCATGTTTATGGTCTCCTTTGGCTGCAGTGTACAGTGCAGGTGTTGCCAAGGCCTATTCCCCTGGGATCCAGGTTAAGGACATCACCAGGAACCTTCCCAGCCTTGGACTGCTACCTATTATTGCTGTTCCGTGTGGGTGGTGATGGAGCTGCAATGTGTAGTCCAAGAACAATCAAAAGAGACTTCAGGCCCTTGGCATGTTTGGTAATGGAATCTGGAGCACAGGTGGTTCTTTCCTCTATCTTTCCAGTTCCAGGCAGCTACATGGGATGAAACAGATGAGACCATACCATTAAAACATGGCTCCATGACTGATGCTACTAACAGTTTTGGATCTTTCAATAATGGGATGGGCTACACAGCACCAGACATCCTGGTGTCAGATGGGATTCACATTTCTCAAAAGGGGAAGAGAGGTCTTTCCTCATGAGCTAGTGGGGCTCAGTGACAGAGCTTTAATCTAGACTTGACGAGGGAGAGGGATAATAGCAGGACTGCATGTGACAAGCTGTGAGATGACACACCAAGGTTGGAAGGACAGGGTGCTGGTGAGAGCCCTCAGCCTGTTGCTCTGAGATCTGCTGGCTGCACTGAAGCACCTGAAGCTCCACAAAGATGAGCCATATATAGGTAGCCAGCTAGAAAAGGAAGATGAAAGAAAGCGTTCTGCCCATGATGAGCAAAGCTGGCAAATGGGTGACAAGAGACAAGGGGAAGGCTGATTTACTCAACAATATCATGGAACAAGATGCTCCTACAAGCTGTGTTAAGGCACATAGAGGACAGGGAGGTGATTTGGGACAGCCACCATGGCTTCACCAAGGGCACGTCCTGCACCTAGTGGCCACATCAAATGATTCTGTTCCTCTACTCCATTCTGGTGCAGTTCTGGCTTCAGTTTTGGAGCCCTCAACACAGGAAATACATGGACATATTGGAGCACGTCCAGAGGAGGCCCATGAAAAATAATAATAAGCATGGGACACTTCTGCTATGATGGAAGACTGAAGGAATTGGAGTTGTTCAACCTGGAGAAGACTCCAGGGGGACCTTCCTGTGGCCTTTCAGGGCTGAAAATTTAACAGGACTTGTAGTGGTAGGAGTGAAGGAGTGTGGAAGATGAGACAGCTACAGAAACTGAGCTGGGTACTGCTGCCGACCTCTTGGCCCTGGTACAGTGTAAGCTGTGGGAGAGTGAAACTCAAGGCAAGAACAAAAGTGAGAAGACATTCATGTTTGGTCACTCTGATGAGAGAAGATGGAACAAGGACATTGCTGGCACAAAAGAATGTAACAGGGACTTGATAACCAAAAAGATTGTGTTGCTATGTTAACAGGGGCAAAGGGGTCTGAAAAGTAGAAAATTTTGTATGGAATTTAGAGAACTATAAATACCAGTGATTAGTGTAATAATCTGGCTTTACTTGCATAGTATGGTCTGTGTCTCTCAATCCCAGCAAAGGAGTAATGATTTTAGACTAAAAAGGATAGATTCAGACTAGATATAAGGAAGAAATGTCCACCACAGTGAGGGTGGTGGAACACTGGAACATTTAAGACCTGCCTAGAGAGGTGGTAGATGCCCCATTTGTGGAAACATGCAAGGTCAGGTTGAACAGAGCTCTGAGCAACGTGGTCTGGTTGAAAATATCCTTGCTCACTACAGGAGGGTTGGACTAGAAGATTTTTAAAGGTCCCTTTGAACCCAAACTGACCTATGATAATCCACATGTTGACAAAATATCAGGTTCTTACCTGTACCCAAAATATCTGCTACCTTCTTAAGACACCTAGAAAACATCTGGAGAATAATATGGATGGGATAAAATGGCATTGAGATATTGTGTTTAGAAAAGTGACAGAGAGAAATAGGGAAATCAAGGCTGTACTCCTGATATTCCTGATACCAGTTTGTGCCCAAGTATTGCAATGTGCTCCAAAAAGAGCATTACACGTGAATATTACAGGTAGATGGTATAATTGCATATAGTCAGAGCAGAAATGAGGGAAGGGAAAGGCAGGATGAAGAGGAAGGACTATAGTTGCTGGAACTCCAGCAATGAGAACTGGACTGCTCTGAGGGTGTGCCTGTGTGCCTGCAGCTGATGGGCCCCAATGCTTCCCACGTCTGTTTTGTCTTTTCTGCAAGATTTGCAACTTAAGTGCTCCACACCACTTATGTGGACCGAGCTGTTCCAGGGAGAGGTAGGCTAACCTGGAAATGCTTTATAAGCATTCTGTATAAATGCATTATGTATGAGGACAGGCTGAAGGATGAGTGTCAGCGTGTGCTGGAGACCTCCTGTGCTGGCTCTGCAGAACTGCATTTCTTCTGGGAAGGCCTGAAGTTTATTTGGGTTTCTCTCTTAGTTAGAGTGCTGCATGTCTCTGCCTAAAAAATCCTAACATGATTGCTTAGTTGTGGAGGAGGTATTTTGCCTGAAGATACTGCTGCACAATTCTTCAATTTGAAGTAACAGTTTTGTAAAGAAAATTAAAAAGAGAATCTTCTCTTAAGGTAGGAACAAGACTTAAAAAATAGCTGAATTTTAGAAAATGGTATGGTATCCACACATGGTAACTACTTGTGTATTAAAGAGCTATGTTTATTATAGAGTAAACTTCAGATATGCTGAAATTGCAGGAAGGTTTTTTTTCTCTCTTTGGTTTTTTTTGGCCTCTTTGATCATGAGGCAGCCCTGAGTTCCTGGCAATGGTTAGCATCATGTCCAAGGAGAATGGAAGAGTTGAGAATGTGATGTTCTTACCTGTCTAATCCTACTTAAACTATTACAAATAACACAGCTTCAATGTCTTTATTATTCCATTTTGAGTAGTGTGCCTTCAAGCCCAAGTTCTGGGAGCACACGTATCCTGTTTACATTTGGAGATTGTTACTCCGAAGATGAAACCTGTGGTGTGAGGTGAGTGAATGAAATCATTCTTTTCAGTACTTCCAGGAACATCTGTGTATGTGTCCAAACCTTATTGCATCAAAAATGTGCTTTTATCACAGGAAAACATTGTCACTAGCCAATAAGTAATCTCTAGAGCTGAGGTCTCTTTTCTGGAATGAAATATTTGTCTCTGTAAACTTACTTCAATTATATTAACTTTCCATTATAAGTTCATGGATGCCACTTCTGATTGTTTGAGTGTTAGAACTTTTTGGTTACAGTAGGTGTCTATGTCAGGTGCTGTTCTGCACCAGTATCAAAAGACAACCCAAAAATAAGACAGCAACTGCAAAGTGAGAAAGAAAATACTGAATTTTATTTTTTTTTTAAGTCTTGTTTCCTGCATGGATTTTCTGATATTTCAAGCCAAATAAGCTTTTCCATGCAATTTCCTATACATCAACAGAATACTGAAAATAATCCCAGGTGTGCTGTCACATTTCAAAGAGATGAGAGTTGTATATGAGTAAAATATAGTGTAGTAAATTTTGCTTATTCAGGAATAGACATTAATATCTTAAACAAATCATTAAAATGATCAACATTTATGGATTTTCTTCAGAAATTACTAAATCCTTGGGGAAGCAGTTGCCTTCTGCAAAACATGCTATTAAGAAGCCTGTTTCAAGCTGCTTTATTATAATATCAGTAATGGGAAGCAAAAATCTGGGCACTGGAGTTTTTTTGGAAAAAACATGCACCAAATGCTGTAAGCCTTGTTTAGAAAAACAACATCATGCAAGCTGACAGCAGGTGGCTCTTTTCAACTTGAACTATCAGCAACAAGTGTGTGACTGAATTTTCTTGGCACTCAGCAGGCCATCTTGGATGGGGACTGGTATGCAGACACTTGGCAAACAGGCCAATTATTCCCACTAGCTTTGCTTCCAAGCTGGTGTTCCACTTGACTACTTGGTCATTGCCTTTAGATGAAAAAAACGAAATCTGCAAATATAATTTAGTAGTGGAAGACACATAGGAACAGTGATGCATTAGGAGTTGCCAATAGCAAGACAAAAAATCTTTGCCCTGGAAGGTAACAAGAGCTGTGGTAAACACATAACTTCAAAGTCTGTCATAAACTAGAATAGCTCTAAAGATCTCAAAATCAAGGTAAATGCTGCTCAGCAGAATGGTTTTTGGAAAGCCTAAAGAAGAAACAAACTCAGTTCATAAAAGATTGAAACAAAAATTTTCCTTTTCAAATAATGTAAACTGTTTTCATTTTTACTCATTGCTGAACACAGATCTGCCTTTAAGCTACTTGACATTTGGAATGACTTTCTGTGTCTCTGCTTGCCAGCTCCTTGTGCATGATGTTTAGCTGTGCCTGCGTACATGTTCTTGCCTGCTAAAACATGTAACATTTGCAAGGCATAGCATGTGTAAGTTTTCAAGGTCACAGGCTGAGGTTGGAAGGGACTTCTGGAGGTCATCTGGTTAAACTCACCTGTTCAAGCATTATCACATACAGCCAGTTGCCCAGGACCATGGCCAGATGGCTTTTGAATGCTCCAAGGAGGAAGACTATATCTCTCTATGCAACCTCTGCTGGTGCTCAGTCACCCCCACAGTAAAAAGGTACTTCTTTGTGTTTAGAGGGTCTCTTTTGTTCCAGTTTGTGCCCATTGTCTCTGGTCCGCTCACTGGGCATCACTGAAAAGGGCCTGGTTCTGTCACCTTTACACCCTCCTTCCAGATGTATGTGCACATATATGTGATCCACCTTGAAACGTCTCTTCTCCAGGACAAACATAGAATCATAGAAGAAACAGCCACTCTCAACCCTTCCCTTAGAGGAAAAATGTGCCATTCCCTTAATTATCTTAATGATCCATCACTGGAGTTTCTCTAATAGGTCCATGTCTCTCTTGCACTGGGGATGCCAGTAGTCCAGGCATTACCTCACAAGTGCTGAGAAGAGGGGAAGAACCAACTCCCTCAACCTGCTGTCAACACACCTAATGCAGTCCAGGAATCCACTATCCTTTACTGCAAGTGCACATTGCTGATTCATTGTCAGCTTGGTGTCCACAGGGACTCCCAGGTCCTTTTCCTCAAAGCTGCTTCTCACCTGAGTAACCATCAACATACAATGGTGCATAGAGTTGTTCTTCCCCAGACCCAGGACTTTGCACTTACCCTTATTGAACTTCATGAGGTTCCTGGCAGCCCATTTCTCCAGACTGTCCAAGTCCCTCTGGATGGCAACGCAACCCTCCATCGTATCCTCCACTCCTCCCAGCTCAGTGTCACCAGCAAACCTGCTGAGGGTCCACTCCACCCCATCATCCAAACCATTATTGAAAATGTTGCACAGGAGTGTTGACCTAAATATGTACTGCTTATTTATTGCTCTTCAGCTAGATTTCAATCAATTTCCATCCCCTGGGCCAGGATGTTCGGCCAGTTTTCAGTCCCTCTCATTGCTTGTTCAGTTTTCTCTATGAGGTTCTTGTATGAGCAATGTCAAAAACTTTATTGTTGTTCAGGTAAATAATATCTACTGCTCTCCTTTCATCTATCTGACCAGTCATTTTAGAAGTTTATCTCCTTGGTATTGAGCATTACTTTCTCTGAGTGATGCTGATGACTCCTTTAAAACTCTTGTCTTTAATATGACTGGAAACTGTTTCTGGGAATTGTTACTCCATCATATTGCCAGAGACTGAGGTAGGCTGACTGGACCTGGAGTCCTCGTTCTTGGAGACAGGGGGGATATTTACTTTTCATCAGTCCTTGAGTATTTCTCCTAATTGCCATGATCAAAGATTATCAAAAGTGGCCTTGTGATGATAACTACCTGCTCTCTCAGCACTTATAGGTTGTCATGGACTTGTAGGATATCAGGACCCATGGACATGTGTAAATCCAGGTTGCCCAAGTAGTCTTGACTTCATCACCTCCTACCAAGGATACAGCTTCCTTGCTACAGATTTTCCCCATGATCTCTGGCAGCTGGGGGTTCTGAAGGCCAGACTTGCTAGAATAGGCTGAGGTGAAGGCAGCATTTGGTACATCAGCCTTTTCCAATCTGCCTTTTCTGTCACCAGGGACTCTGCTTCGTTCAGCAGCGGGCCCACATTTGCATATAAGTGCATGTGTAATAAAGCTCCTAAAATATTAATGGGCAATATTTTTGGAGAATTCACCTTTTAAGTGATTTACTGTATTACCATAGAGGCCTTGCTAGAAGCATTGTGTACTAGCAGAACTCTCTTCTCTTACTGAATTAACATAAAGGCCTTTTAATAAGTGAAACCATCTCTTCTGTTTCACAATCTGTTACATTATAATCATACTTTACATACTGTTATTGCTGTTGGGGATAGATCCAGCTGGTACTTATTATCTCAACAGATTAATTGTATAATATGAAACTCCATGTACTTGTATCAGTTGACTATAGCCTATTTTAGGTATAGAAAAAATATAGTCTATTTCAGTGGGAAGATTTAAAAAAATGTTTTGAGAAAATGAGGTGGGCTTTTTAGGTTTCTTCTTTTTTTTTTTTTTTCTCCTTATTGGTATTTCTAGGATTTATTCAGCAATTTTTATCTTTTTTTTCCTGCAGAATAACATCAGCCAAATTTCAAGTGCCTTCAGTACATTATACATCTCTGTGTGCACAGCTTGCAATGTGTACTTGGAAGCTGAGAATGTTTGCAGCTGCAAAACTGTCACATGCAGGTTTTAAAAATGCTGTAGTTATGTTTCAAAGTAATATTTATTAGCAGATTCATTCACGAGCCTGACAAAAAGCTGTCTTCAAACAATGTACTTCTTACAGTCATCATCCTAATGTTGTAGAGTCTAATAATAAGTTTTCAATCCTAAAATATGAGGGTATAACTGAATAGAAATTAGTCTATTTTAAGAAGAAATTACTTCTCAGATGACAAGTTTCACACATCCAAAATAGGACGTAAACCGGTGCATCCTTTGTGCAGAATTATTAGACATTTTGATGAAAAATATTTGAGTTTGAATTTCTTTTTATTAGCAAAATTAGCTTTTTCTGCTTTTCCTTTCTGTGTGTCCCTTCCTACCCCACAATGTGCAGTTTCCCAGAGTTACTTAAATCAATCTAAGCCCCATCTTGGGAAAGCTGTTCGCATTTTTTGTTAGCACAGACATTTGATATGCCAGATACAGAAACTGATATGACTAGAAGCAACCTCAGGGGAAAAAAGTGTAGCTGGATCAGTTTCCCAGAGTGAGGGGTAACACAGCTGAAGAAAAAGTAATCTGTGGCCAGGGAGGGTGTGGTGCAGAGCAAAATGATCCCATTTTGGCAACTGCAGCCTTCACTCATGTTATCATTCTTTATCTCTCCAGGTTTGGCTATCTTTGCATGGGGACTGGCTGATTCACTGATCTATGGAAATACACAGCACAGCACTTGACTGGTCCTGCCACCTCGAGCAGCTTCCTGCCCTGTCCCCAGGCCCGGGCAGGCAGTGCAGCCAGGTATGCACAGGAGTGCAGGGTTCTGCCTGTGTTGCAGAGTCTGCTTGCTCCCCAGTATTGTAAAATGCTGGATCAGATGATGCCATACTCACACTGCAGCCAAGCTCTTGGTTACAATAGCTTTTTCTGGAAATTATGTGACACTGCAAGTGGATCTTCAAAGAAGAATAAGAAGGGAGAAACTGGTACT
The DNA here is from genome assembly GCF_037042795.1 of Molothrus aeneus. Lineage (NCBI taxonomy): Eukaryota > Metazoa > Chordata > Aves > Passeriformes > Icteridae > Molothrus > Molothrus aeneus. The sequence goes on from NC_089649.1 coordinate 32,660,287, forward strand.
GGATTAAACATGAGATTTACTTTCTCCATTTAGACACTAGATGCAAATGCAGGTGATATATGCTAATATTAGTCTAAGTACTTTCCTTGTATTTCATCTGTGCTCTCTCTTGTCTTTTACTTAAGCTGCCTGTGTGCACATATGACAACATTTGTACTCTCTGTATGTATTTAGCAAGTGAGCCCAGTGAATTTTTGATTCCATCTTTGGAGTCTTTTTCTTGGCATAAACTGAAGTTATGTTTTTAATGCAAAGGCAAAAGGCTCATCTTGCTTTCAGCGGAGAGGAACTCCTGATTACAGTTACATAAAAAATCTAAAGGCGGTGAGTAAATAGTTAATAAAAGTGATTCTCAAGTCATTAAAGTAAGACAAAATTCCAACATAGATTGTGTAATGAAAATAATGCTAAATTTAATAAACTCCCTTAACTCACTCTCAAAAAAAAGAAAAACCAAACCCACCATCACAAAAAGAACCAAAAAAACCCCCAAAAAACCCCAAAACACCCAATGAAAACCCCCCAAAACCAAACAAATAAAAACTAAACAAAAATTCAGTTCTCAGTTTCAGGTAGCTGATTTCAAATTGGTTACCTTCAGTTTACTTTCTCAGAAGTTAGGAGCTAAACTCTGGTATCCAACGAGGTAGAGGAATGAAGTCAATCATAATGTTTAATATCACATCAAAACCCCAAGACTTTGTCAGTAAAGTGTTATGAGGGAATGCAAGAATATATATTCTAAGGAAATGAGTGTCTGTGAAGAACATGAGACTATCTGATGAAAACCCTCAAATGTGAAAGAGAGAGGACACCGCCCTTCAAACTCATTCACTACTCTATGACAGACTTTGTAAAATTCTTGGTACTGCAAGAAGTTAACTCAGGTGAAATTACATTTATTGCCAAACTGGGCACATTAACCTAATATGTCAGTGCTATTTATCTTACAGAATAGTTTACAGAGAGGGCCCACCTAGGGTCTGCAACTTGATTTTGACCATAACTTAGAAGGCCTGCTCAGGGGCAGAGTTAACCAATAATGTTGTGCTGGTACCTGGCAACTGGGTTGACAGGGTCCTTGTGGTGCCTGGCTGAAAGTGAATATTTCTTGGGATATAATTTTAAAAGCAGCATGCTCCTCCTGAGATCATACCTTTTTGTGTGGTTGTGGGTGTGCTGTAGAAGGTGTTATTGACACCTGTGTCAGCACGTTGAATACCATTGAAATAGTTCAAGGTGGCCACAGAGAACTCCAGCAACAAGAGCCACCTGTGCACCTGCAATTCCCAGGCTGAGGATCTGTGTTTTCTTTTGTTGGATCTAAAAAGATTCAGCTGAAGGGTGTTGTTGCAGTCATGCAAGAGAGAGGTAGATGATTACTAGACTTAACATAGTGGCTGTTTGAGCTAGGAGAGATGAAGAAGCATTTAACACTTTTGACCTGGGTTTGTCTGCAGTTTAAATTTATTCTCCTTCTCTAGGGCCTTTGAGCTTTCAGAAGGTAAAGTAATAATCGCTTTTTTTGGTCTCTGTGTATGTACATATGGGTGTGTGAGTTCTGAGTTTGATCTTAATTAACACATCTCTTCTAATACTGCAGGTAATTCAATTCAGCCCTAAGATGCTCAGGATTTCTCTCTTTATATATGTATATCTGTTCTAGGCAGAATGAATTTTTTTTACTGCAACACAGATGAACCCAACACACAAAGTAACTTTTAAGATCAGTTAATCTAGTGTTAGCAATTCTTCTTGGAAAATGAAGCTTAATAGTGTTTGTAGAATAAACATAGAGCTAGAATTCAGGTCTGAAAATAATTTTATTTGGAAAGAGTTCTGGCTCATTGTTTTCTATTGGTTTGGATTATCGCAAGGTGGAGGAGAGTGGGAGAGGATGACTTTAAATTTGAAGCACCCGTTGCAGGAATGTAAAGCTGATTTAGAGAGCCGGTTTCTTTCTGTTTCGGTTTCTCCAAGACTTTTGTAGTTTTCCTCCCTGCGGCCGCTCCCGGCGCTCCCAGCCGCGTTGTGCTGCGTGCCGCGGTGAGCGGGCGCCTCGCAGCGGTGGCTGGCGGGAACTGCAGAGCAGCTGCTCCCCACGGGCCGGGCCACACGCGGGAAGTTCACAGCCAGAGGACGCTGCAATCCAAGGGGAATTTAAGGAAATGTACCTAAACAGGGCGCTGTTCTGTAGATTACCACTTCTGCAATCTAAACATCACCTCTCTCTGTAAGGCTTCAAACGTAAAATCCCTAGGTAAGTTACATGTTAAAAGGCTTCCAGCTGCCAACTGCTCCACATAACATGGAGCATATGGTACACTGGTTAGTACCTTCCCTAATTATTTTTGCACTTAATTAAAAAAAACAAAACCAAAAACAACAAAAAAAACCCCAAAAAACCAAAAAAACAAACAAACAAAAAAAACCAAAAAAAAAAACCAACAAAAAAACCCCAAAACCCTCAAATCAGTACCTCTTACCATTTTGAACTATTTATCCTCTATATTACCTAACTGGGTAATATAATGTTGCAGGCTCACAGGCTTGCATCTGGCACAGAGGTGCTTTCCTTCTATGTCCTCTGCAGTTTTAGAGCAAAATACTGATATAGCTCAACTACAAATAGTGCACCAGGGAGATGAGGTGAATAAGTGTTAACATTAATTTTTATCAAGTAACTGTCTGTGTCTACTCTCCATTCAGACTGTTGATTGAAGTCCCTGTTTTCTTCGATACAAGGTTAGGGGGCTTTTAGATACCTACATTCAGTACCTCTGTCTGTAAGGGCTCTCACTCTTGGAGCTAAGTTCAGTTGTGCCTGCATTGGTATTTATTGGAGGTGCCACAGGGAATCCCATCTGGTCTATGAAAGGTGTCTGGCATTGCAGTGAGTATGTGTATACTGTACTTGGACATGAGCTAGGGGCAACTAAACTGAGTCCTAAAATTTTTCCACCCAAAATAGCTACTGCAAATATCAGCTATTCTGTGACATGGACCTGTTTCTTTCTTTTTCTAGTCTTTTCTTAAAGCCTTCATACCAACCAAGAAACATTTGCTGATTCTTTGTTATGTCCAATATTCTAAATCAAGTTTTAATTTTAGAGTACCAAAATATTGAATGCTACAGTAGCTAAGCTTTGTTGCTATAATATTGCCATACTACAAGTTCCATTGTTTCCGCAAGATTTACTGCTTAAATGTGTCCAAAGTGACCTAAAAACTTTTGAAAACTGAGCTGTATGACTCATTTGAACAGCCCAGGCCTTGCTGTGTTGGAAGGAATGACTGCAAGGATACTGTGTTTCTGCAGAGAGAGACTGAGTTGACTGCATATGTAGACTATCAATATAGGGATATATTACCCTGAGTTATGCAAACATAATGTTCTGTTGGAAGATGTATTTACAAAGAAAATGGTGTAAGTATCCTTATACTGCCATGAATCAGAATTAAGTGCAAGTGATTTAACTTAAATTTCCCTTTTGGAAAAGGGTCTCTGGTGTGAAACAGCTACACATTTGTTGCCTAGTATTTATTGTGTGGCAGCACTCAGGAGATCCAACTCAGAATGGATTCCTTTGTAGTTTGAATGGTTATAAAAATATACACGTAAAAAGACAATGCCTGGCTGAAAAGTAATCTAATATTAAGGTCTGGATTTAATCAAAAGTCACTGGTCAGAAGCATGAATGCATCTGAGTAGGAGGGAGTTTGATGTTCAAGAGCTGAGCTGATGTCAGTGTGCCAGTGCATATTCGTGTGTTCCTTTGAGATCAATCTGCTGACTATTCCCACCTACTGTACTTTGCTTTGCATCCTGGAGCATTCTCAAAGTGAGTGAAATGGATTCCTCTTGGGTGAAATACTGACAGAAGTGCTCCAGGAACTATTCAATGTTCTCCAGACACAGATGAGTGTTCTGTTCATGAGGAAAAGTCTGAAATGAATAAACAGACAACCCTAACCATGTCAAGTTCACAGGACCAAGTAGTTTTCATTAAAAAAAATTTCCTCCTATTTTTCCACAGTGTCTCCTGGTAGACTACAGTGTCATGCAGCCACATGCTGCCATGCTTCATTGGTAAGTTGTGACTTCAAAAAAGGTTGTCCTGGCTGTCAGAGAATTACAGCAGTGCTTGGCAAGATGTGAACTTCCCTGAAACTAGTTTTGAGTAAGTAGCCTGAAACTTGAAGTTAGAGTGAAGAAGCATGAAGGTATAGTGAGTGGGAGAGGGGACCCCTTTCAAATACTCTTTTTAAATTCACCTAAGCCTTCCTGTCCCAAATGAAAGCATTGTCATGGATTCAAAGTAGTGTATACTACTTTGGATGTGCACAGAAGTGGACAGAACTTCTCCCTCAGGAACCCATGTAAGATAAAAGAAACTTAAAAATAATTAAAATAGAGCCTACAAGAAAAAGAAAGATGTCTTTATCCTAAGCTAGAGCAATTTATTTTCAAGTATATGTCTTCAGTTAATCACCTGCTCTTTCCACGAACAAATTAGACATTGATTTTTGGGGGAAAGATCTTGTGTATATGTTCCTCATTAAATTACTGATGTTTCAATCCTAAATGTTATTTTACTGGATTCAAGCAAATTGATTTGCACATGAATGATGAAATAACAATGTATTAATAGTATCTTCTATGTTACTAGCAGTGATATTATTAGTGTAATAGGATATTGTAGTTAGGACTGAAGGCATATATCTACTATGAGTTTAATTATCATATGAAAAAGGAACATCTGAGAGATCTTACACTCCTTTTATTAAAGTTTAATCTTGTATCAAAAATGACTAATATAACAAGAGTCTTTGTAGTCTTGCATTGTAAGTTTTCTGCTCATTAGACAATTAGTGAAAGGAAGATGACTATTTTTTTTCCTCTTGTTAATAATCTTTAATGACATAAAATAACAATGTTAAAGGCACTTGTCTCTACAGTGTGTTAAAGTTTTCTGCACTGTTTCAGTGTAGTGTGTAATACTTACTTCCACAGGTGCCTAAAATGGAGGACCACCACACTGCAATTCTAGAAGAACAAGAATTAAAGTTTACAAGAGTGGTTGCTGTTGGATTCTGTTATAATAGAGAAAATGAGATCAGGTGTTAGATATCTGTATTTGCTATGAAATCTAGCTCTCAGACCTTAGAGATGATGCAGTAGCAGTACTTGGTTGGTATGTGGGTAGGCAACTGAACTATTCTTCACTGTACCCAAATGTTGCTGCTACCTCTGTGGTCTCTGGACCTACCTGAAACACACAGAGTCATTCTCAAACTTTAGGTGCTTGCTAAATCAGGGGAGACCAGCCATGTGCGTTTGGGTTCTCCCATCGAATATGAAAATATGGTAATGGTAGGGACTGTTCCCTTTGTGTGTCACCAGTAAAGCTGGAGTGTGGAGCAGTCTGTACTTTACAGACATATCCATAAGGAATTCTTTTAAGTATCCAGTAGCATCACCTCAAGACTCTTTCATCTGTGCTTCTTGTTCCACCATTGAGTTCCACAATTCCCCTCCTCTTCAGTATCCTTAGTGCTGAAGTGAAGGGTGTCTCACCACTACCTGTTGTTGACAGCTAAATTCACCAGCTAGTAACATTAACAACTCCAGAAACTCCATAGATCAGCTACATTAAGTGTTTAATTTTGATAACATGAACTATTTTCTGTCCTGACAATGGTGCATTCAAGTTAACTATTTCAGATAAATACTAATTAATTTTGTATTTTCGTATAGATTTTTTTTTCTCTTTATTTCCAGTAGCTCCCTGCCCTACATGGAAAGGTTGTTTCTCTAGCCTCACCAGAGAAAGCTGATCTCCACTGACTGAGCACTGAGTGACACTGGAACATGAAAGGAACAAACATGCAAACTCCAAAGATGCGAAAATGTGGCAACAAGAACTTCTATTTTGTTGAGATTCACTCAAATCTCACCAGATTTCACCAGAAGGATGAGCTGTAAATAGTTGCAGAAAATTTTTTTCCTGTTACAGGGCATGACTTTTACAGGGAACATGAGCCCTAGAGAAAATAGGTGGTTGTAAGGAGTTAACAAAAGGCCACTGGAAAGTTCAGAACTACATTATCTACCTACAAATCTGACAAGAAGACTTGGCATTGGAAAATCTAATTGAGAGAACAGAATTATATTAGCATCTAGATAATTATGACATTGCAAAAATTCTTCAGACTTTCACAAAAGCCAAAAACACAGGTTAAATTGAACATTATACCTCATATTTTCTGCTAAAGGAAAAAAAAATGTTACCAGCAATATGGTATACAGAAAATCTTTTTTCTTGCACTGAAGAGAAAAAAGACCACAAATAAGTTACTTGTTGTGATATTGTGTTTATTTCCTTGTGATAAACTCACTAGATACTCTTACAACTAAATAAGTCATCATGCTTAGTAAATTTTTTTTGCCGTATATTTCCTATTTTCCAGATGCTGCAGTCTTTGACAATAGGACAGAGTTTGCTGAAAATAAATACAGTAAATTGGTGGAAAAGTGAAGGCTTAGATATGAAATTGCTAGAGCCAATCATCTCCAGTATAACAGCGTGTCCTGGTTCCAGCTAGGGTAGAGTTAATTTCTTCTCAGTAGCTGTTACAGTGCTGTGTTTTGGATTCACAATGAGAATGGTGTTGATAACACACTGGTGTTTTGGTTTTTTGCTAAGTCCAGTTTATTCTAAGTCAAGGACATTTTTTCCCCTGTCTCATGCTCTGAATGCAAAAAACAAACAGGGTGGGAGCATATCTGGAACTCGAACTGACCAAAGGAATATTCCACATAATGTCATGCCTGGTATATAAACAGGAGGGAGTTACCTGAAAGTGGGGATCAGGGTTTGGGTTCAGGAAGGGAGGGCTGACATCGGTCAGCAGGTGCTGAACAATTGCCTTGTGCATCAGTTGGTGTTTTTTCCCCCTTTTCATTATCATTGTTATTATTACTTAGCCTTACTATTGTATTCTTCTTTATTTTCAATTATTAATCTATTCCTATCTCAACATCTCCTCCTGATTCCACTGGGATGAGGGAGGAAGAGAGGAGGGGTTGAGTGAGTGGCTGTGTGGTGTTTCATCTCCAGCTGGACTTAAAACCATGACACAGACTATTGGGAAATGATATCAGAATAATTAAGGTCATGCTAGCTAGAAGAAACAAGAAAATGACTCTGATCCACATTTAATATTGGTAAATTGCAGAGTAATGTTAATGAAGCATAAGTTATGTACTAATAATTTGGTTGCTGCTTAGAAAGATGTCTGTTGGGACATGGAGGCATATGAAGACACAGATAAGGAAATCATCCCCAAACACCCCTACCTAACAAAGCTTGTCTTGATTTAGTGTGCAGAGAGCTCTCCCTATTTCATGAAAATAACAATGGGAATGAATCTACACTGTGCAATGAAGCAGTGTGCAATTACCAGGACAGTTGTAGAGAAGCAACTTCCTATAATTACGAAAGTTTTCATCCCCTAGAAATATGCAGTGCATTTACTCTGCTCCTCACAGAAAGAGGTTAAGAATAAAAGGTTATGAGTGTTCTGTTTATCTGAGAAAGAAACAATTACTGTTCCTTCTTCCTGTTACTTCTAATGCTCTCTTAGAATAGCTGCATATATCCATCCATTTGTATAATCTTCTGTATATGGACATGCAATCATCTCAACCTTATTCATATATTTGACTCTCCCTTTCTGGGGCATATTTTTAAAGGAATTTATAGTGGTACTGAAATGTGAGAGACCATGATAAAGATAAACCCCCAAATGTTGCCTGCAATAGATCTGTGTCTGGGATGAAATAACTTTCTCTACAGTTGGAAGAGATGACTTTCTGTTTGCACAGTTTTGGGGCAGAGCCACAGCTGTAATTTGAAGGTATTTTATTCATAGCTGAGTGTCACACTTTCTAAAAATGTATTGGAGAAAGATCAATAGAGCCACTGTGCAAGTTCAAAGAGAGGTTCTTTTTAAAATGCATTTTGGAGGAGACACTGAAATAAATATTTGCAATGCAGTTTCCTAATTCTAAGCTCGCTGTGCTGCTCAACAATATGTTCAGTAGTGTGAGGGTTCTCTAACAGAGAACTTGCTTGTGCACTATTGAAGGTGGTTTATAGAGCAAAAAATAGCTAGTGTCAGTGTACAGTACTGCACACTAAATCAGTGAGGGGTGTTTTTGACTTCAGGTTTGCTCAGGTTCACAAAAGAGTTTGTTCACTTCAGTCTCAGCAGTCTAAACCTTGCAAGATATAAGAAATTCAATTTGGAAAGGAAAGCTCCATACTTTTTGCCTAGGAAATGCATGAAGAAATATTCCTAATCCCACCTCAAAGACATTTTAAAAATATCCTTGAATGTGTCTCTGTCTTGCTTGTGTGCTCACATGCAAAAATGACCACAAAGGATGGTTAAAAGAGTTTAATAATTATTTCATCTTGAAATAATATTTGAAATTATTCTCTTCTCTACCTGCTGAGCTCCCGATCATTCCTTCAGCCCTCCTTCTCAACAAGTGTGTGGTTTTACACCACCCCAGCTATGTCTATCTATTGGAAACACTCAGGATGCAAACACCAAAACTCTTTCCCTTCCACCCCGCAGATGGGAGCGAGACGGGTGCGGCTCCACAGCCACATCCTGACACAGGCTTATTGCAGGGAATTACTGCCTGGTGTTGGGAGAGGCGGCCACGACCAGACACATGCAGGGTCCGAGCCGCACAATGAAGAAACCGAGAAAGTAATCCAAGGAACTTTTACTGAGATTTTTTCCACGAGAGTGGCTGCCCACAAATTACCTTACAGCGGGCCTGATCACTGGGTTGTGGTGAAAAAGGGAGGCTGATGCCACTATCTCACCCACGTGAGATGGTCTAGGGCACTGACACGTAGGAACAGATTCACCCGGGGACACATCAGTCCCCGAGGAGGGCGGAGGGGCAGCGAGGAGCTGGGTGCTGCCAAGTGCTGCGCAGACACCCGAGGGACAAGGGCACTGCCAGGGCCCGCCAGGCCCTGCCCTCTGCGGGGACTGCCCAGGCCGGGCACGGGGCTGGCCCGGCGGGGCGGGCGCAGGGGCCGCTGCCGCCCTGCCCTTCAGGGTTCCAGCAGCAGGGCAGGCTCGGTGTGCTGGGAGCCCTGATTTAACCCGGCTCCGGCGGCTCTGCTGGGCGCTGCCGGCTGCGCGGGGCCGCTGCTAGGTGGCGATGTGCCCTCAGGAACGGCGCCTCAGAGCTGCCTCCCCCGCCGCCCTGCGGGGCCGCCGGCGTGACAGCCCCGCTGGTCGTGCGGTGCTGCTGGGCGGCTTCTGCGTCAAAGCATGCACGCAGATAGATAAAAATATAGACTGGTATATATTTATGATTTTTTTAACTGCTCACATTACATGACCGGAGGTTTAGAATAGATTATTAGGAGGAAGCTCTCTGCTGTGAGGGTGGTGAGGCACTGAGACAGGTTGCCCAGATGAGCTGTACATGTCCCATCACTGGAGGTGTTCAAGGCCAGTTTGGATGGGGCTCTGAGATAATAAACCTGGTCTGGTAAAGGGTGTCCCTGCCCATGGCAGGGGCATTGGAAGTAGATGATCTATCTCTAAGGTCCCTTTGGGTCCAACCCAAACCTCCCTATGATTCTGTGAAACCCTGTTTTGTTATATACATAATTGATGTGGTGAGGGGAACAAAACCCAAATACCTGCTCTGCCTTAAGTTAGCACACAGGTTGTATTATGGGTGTGGGTGCTTCTGGAGCCACAGTGCTGCCAAGCCATCCCATTCAGCCTCAGCCCCCTCTGTGCCACACATCACGGTGCTTGGGAGCCAGCAGGAAGGGCTTGTGAGCTAACTTGAATATAAAACTTACAGCAACTACTGGCAGGGATAGGCTACTACTTTAGAGGCTGGTGTGGAGTTTAGATTTCTGGGCTTTGTGTGGAATGTGTTTTTTTGGTTTGTTTTTTTTTTGTTTTTTTTTTTTTTTTTTTTTTGTTTTTCAGTTTTTTGTTTCTTTTGGTTTTTCTTTTGTTTGTTTGTTTTTTAATGAAATAATTTCATTTAATAATGAAAATGCTGCAAGATGTAAACCAAGGATCTCTCCATATCTGCCTGCAACAAGCATGTTAACAAGCATGTTACCTTCAAAATGCCTTTTAGTCTGGCTCTCCTCCTTTTTGTAAGAAAATCTTAGGGTAACTTGGCTGAACTCAAATTACCCTGTCCTAATTGATGTGCTGGAGGTAGCTTTCCTTCAAGAAAGAGACAGAGTTCTGGGTTGAGAAAGCTTTGCTCTGTATAAACAAGTGGCATTTGTTATAGATGGTAACGTGTTCCAACTTTTTGTTCTGGGCAAGATATGCCAAGGATACATCCACTATTTTTTTTTATGCTGGTAATTGGGGGTGGAAAGGAAAATTCTTTTCATCTATCTGATCCTGATTGTTATTTACTCAGAAATTACAATTATTTTAAAGAGAATTAATTAGGAGCCAGTCACAGAACTCTAGTTCAGTGCAGCTGGCTGGCAATGATTGATTGAAAAAGAGTATAATTATTACAGGTTTGAGAAGAGAGCTGAAATGATCCATATGGTTAGTCTGATTAAATTGATCCAAAAGTCATCAGAAGTAGTGCTAATTCTCTGCTTCTATTGGGTGCAGAAGTGCATTAGTACCTGTGGTATCAGGGGACAGGTGCTAGTAAATCAGATTGAGGTGACAGACTTATATCATAGCCATCCTGCTGTAAGCCAACTCGATAGACTTTTGAAGCACAGAGACCCTGATGATGAAAAGCTGAGAGGTTAGAATGCAGACACTGAATGAAATCGACTCCCTCTGCCAATCTGTGCCTAAGTGGTTATTGGTTCATACACCATAAAAAAAGAAAACAAACTAAAAAAATAATCTGAGAAGAAGAATCTGAGCAAGAAGAGACCCATTCAGAGTTGGAGCTCTCTGGAAAATAATCAGGACACAGTTTAACTAGTGTTTTGTTTTCTATCATGTCTATAAGCATTATATTACAACAAACACCAAGATTGTTTGGTATTAGTCTTATGTGTCACTAGTTTTGGAGCACTTCATGTACTCTGGCAGTGCTACCTGTACAAATGTGTTAGTGGAAGCTGCTTCTCTATGATAAAAAGAAACACGAGACAGAAATATTTAAAAGACGTGAGGAAAAAAGCAAAAAATGTGTTTCTGTGAAAATGGACTTGTGACTGCTAAATCTGGTAATGTTGAGGTTAAAAAGAATTTTTTTTCCCAAAAAATTGGGCTACTCATAGGAAAGAGCTGTAGTAGTATTAGAGAATGCACCAGTCAAGAATCTATGAGGTTGCAGTGAAGTAGTGGCGTAGTATGTAAAGTCTATGAGTTCATACATAATAATTTGGTGGAAAATGACATCAAAATACTTGAATGCCTATTAAAGGAGTATGTAGGTTCAACCTGTGATCCCTTCTAAACTCTGCTAAATTACAGGAGGGGGACAGTGAAGTGGGATTTATCATCTGTGACATTTGTTCAAATAGAAATTGAAAACAAAAAATGGCTCCATAATATAAAAACCAAACCAAACAACAAATGTCTGGGTGAGCAAGGAATTGTAGGTATAGATCGAGGCAACGAAAGCAAATCAAACCAAACCTTGGTATTTTCTAGGATCCTGGTCGCTACCCTTAATCCATAAAAATGAGGCTAGAAGTACCTGCAATAGAAAAGAAAAGTTATGAACAGCAGGAGTGTCTTGAGATGTGACCATTGCATTGAGTGAGGTTGTCATTCCAGACAGTCCCATGTTCAAAAGTAGCAGTTTCTGCTGCTTCCAGAAGGAAAAAAAAATACAGGAGATATGAATTAGCTGGCCTGACCAAGGAATAGGCAACAGACAGAGCAGTGTTAATTTGTGGAATTAATAACCTTGGTATCACCCGATAACTGTGATGCCCTTATGACAGGGAGACCACAAGAATGAAATGATCCACAAAGACACCTTAACATTCCTTTTAAGCTAACATACATATATGCATATTTCTGGCATTAAGAGAAATACCTGGCATATACTGGTAGTTATTTATTGTTACATTTGCATGGGGAGGTAAGAGAAAGCCAACTGTCCCCCTAGGAGTTTCTGGAACAGGCTGCTGATTGTTGTGTGCCTACTTGTGTTGAACAGAGCCATGTTAGAAGTCTGACCCAAATGTAGCAGATCTCTCCTCGAATTAGATTTCTAAATTCTACAGTCTGCACAAGACAGACACGTATGTGACTGATGTCGGTATCATACCAGTCTGTGCTGTGTCAGGAAGACTAAATTCCAAAATAGTAATGCCTTTTTATAAAAGTTTAATGTGAATTAGATGAGACTGTCCAGTAAATGGCAATATACTTATTTTTCAAACAATTATATTGGATAGCCTTTCTTCAAATATACTATCTCATTCTTGTCCTCTATATTCATTGCTTTAGAGCTTAGAAAATCAGCAATTGCTCTATGCTGTTAATCCCATCCATTTGTTTCTCTATATCCTTTACACTATAAATATTAAAAAAGCGTAATTACCTGAAAAGTCAAAGTGAACAGATCTTGGTTGACAGGCTGTAATGACTTAAATTATCTTCTTGTCCATAACGCTATCCTTGAAATGAAAGCAGTTAAAAAAGCATAATTTTGCCTAACTACTGTACAAATATTTTAGAAAATAAGGTCTTTACCCCAAAAAATATCTGTTAAATATATACTTTGCTGGCAAAGACACCAAATCAAATAGAAGTGATAGGGAAGGCTGTTAAGAGGAAGGATTAAGTTATTCATCTCTGAATGGCGTTTCCATTACTGTGAAACTACTTGGAATAAAATGGGCAAATAGCTTTGTCTGAAGAAAAAATAGCTGCAGTGTGGTGGCAGCATTTGCTGAGGTTATTATGAGATGACTTTGATTCAAAAGAAGGATGAAGAAGAATTGGAAAGGAATTTTAATCAGTGCTAGCAGCAAAAAAGACAGGACAGAATGTAAGTGATTCATGTAGAGGAGCACACCCTGGGCAACAGGCACTTACATAGCCAGACAGGCTGAGTTAATTTCCTTGAGTGTTGCTTTTCTCTTCCTCTTTCCAGCCAGGCTGTGCATAGACAATTATGTTCGCCTGGTGCCATTTACAGCCTTTCCAAACCTCGTCCTCTACTGGTCTGTGAGGCTGGCAGTGCGCTGCGCTTCCTGAACTGAGCATGGGCAGAAGAGGAAGAATGGAGAGTTCAGACAAGAGCAAAGGAGGGCTGCCCGAGGCCAGACTGCTTCTCTGGATCGGATTGCATTATCACTTGGTTTGAAGATTATGGTGAGTGTTACCGGTGGTGGGAGAACTGAACACCAGTGAAGGGAACGTGACTAGAGTTATATCAGGGATAATACTGTGGTTGGTACTACCTTAGTTTCTTTTTCTCGAGGCACTGTAAAAGAAGCTAGTTTGGGTTCAGTTACCACAATGACTTCTACATAGAAATGAAGCAGATTGTGGTTCTGGAAAAGCCTGGAAGCTTCTCAGCCCAAAAAAGATGTATCCTTCTATACTCTGCTGTTGCAAGGAAGACCAATTTCCTGTGGAGAACAGGGTGGGGATTACTTTGAAATGCCAGAGTGCTTCTCAGAAACCCCACTGTTATCTCATTGCTTTTATCACTGTTCAGGAAAACTGGGAGGGCTGGTTTTTGGTTTACTTGGTGTTTCCTGTTGGTTTCCTGTTCCTTCCTTCCCCTCCCATTCATTTCATGGAAATGCCTTTGATTTCCGTTTCCTGAATTTTGACTCCCTCCTGTACTTTTACCCCCTTCAAGTGCAAGTTAATACATCTGTCAAACAGGTTGGGGTAGAAATATATTAATTTTTCACTGGGAAGCAAGTATCCTAGGAAAGAAATAGGCACAGTTGTTTCAGGATGTCATAGAATTAGATTTGAGACAAAGGAGCAATTTCTGTCTTCTCCCCCCCGCCCCAACCAACATTAACAGTGTTAAAGGTTAGAAAATTGCTCAGTTTAGTAGTGTTGCCAAAAAGTGCTCCTCCGTAGTAGCTCAAGTTATGTCTACTACTTCTCTGTACTGTGGAAGAACACTTCAAAGCCATGATGTTCTGATCCATTCAGAAACACTGCTGTCTTTAGTCAAAGATATTTATATTTTTTAAGAATAAATAGTGTAAATTGAGCCCTTCAAGTAAAGAAGTCAGCAAATCTTGCTGTCTCCATGAGCAGAGTGGGAGAGCCAGGCCCCAGTATATGACAGAGGTGGGGTAGAAGGGTGATAGTTTGTTGCTTGCTGCATGAATTGGAGATGACAGAGAGGGATAGTGAATATCAGAGAAAATTTATGGTATATTCAGTCTAGAACAAAACAGGAAAAAATTAACAAACCTAGGTCATGGTCCAGATGTTCATGTTTGCCATCATGGAGTATCCACTTGACTCCATTCAACAATTTAGGGACAGCTTGTGGTAAGCACTTATTGCTGCCTTAGGGCTTGGACCCAGAATGCTCTGGTGGTTAACCATTATGCCTGCTATTATAGGTTGTGGAACTTTTAGAATGTTTTACCTTTTTTTAAAAAAAAAGAATTAATTGCTACCTTTCAATGATAATTTGCTTTATCATCTGTACAGCCTCTTTTACTAAGTTCAAAATAGTTTCCTAACATCTTGTGATTTTGTATATCTTTACTAAACAGAAACAAAATTTAAAGCAGCATGCAATAAAGTGGTAAAATGAATGCAAAAATGTATATCCTTATTATTGGATTCTATGTGCTACCATGAACCACTGCTGTTGAACAGCATATTTCATCTACAAATATAAACATACAGTTGTTCAAGTTGTCCAAAACTAGCCAAGCAGGAATACAGATGGACTTTCATTCCCATAGCTCTGCTATACCGATAGTCCCTTGAAGTTTGTTTCCAATATAATTCAGTATAGTTTCTTGCATACTTATTCAAAGTGCTCTTTTTGTGCAGCAAATATTCTACCAACTGTAGTACTGTCATTACTAATGCTTATCTAAATTTTAATCCAAACACTGTAGCAGAACAGACTCTTACACTGCAGACCTAATGAGCATGTGTTTCAGTATTTTCTTTAACATTTTCTTAAACTATCATTAAGGTGCTTCAACCAGGGAACCGTATATTGGATCACATTTTGACCCTATAGAGAATAAATGTAAAATATATATGATGGACAGAAGCACAATATGAATAGTCATACTGTTGGGAAGCAACAGAGCACCTCTTTATTTAGTTATTACTGAGCCCACTTTATGATAAGTCTTCAAAACAGGCATCTCTGTGTAGTGTGAGGAGGGTGAATGATGTAATTGTAGTTTATATAGCTTCACTCACCTTCTGATGAAACAGAATGGTTTATGAGACCCAGTAGGTATAATTATTTTATTAAAATATTAAATTCTAAAAGTTATTTTAATTTATTAAATGTATTTATATAAATTTTTATTATTTATTAAATTTTCATGAGTGTAAGTTAAATTATTTCAAAGATGCCAACTTCACCATCTGCAGAAGCAGCAAACTTCTGTCATCAGAGTGCTAAAAGGCAAGTTGTCAAGAATTTAAGCATCTATCTGCTTAAAATTTGCTTATTTGCACTGCAGGCAAAACTGTGATGGGAAGCAGAGAATGTCAAGCTCACGTTCAGTTTCTCCAGGGCCATGTTGTCATTTTTCTTTTAATAGACCTTCTGTTCCCTATCTTTGTTGCTCTCCAGTGGTTCTTCCACGGTGTGCACATGCTTGATCAAGTAAGATGCTAGTGTATAGTTTCCTAGCATCACAGCACTGTAACTTTCATTTCTGTTACTGATAAAAAAATTAATTACTCCAAATTTCCCCTTAAAAATATTTACATTGTGTTCCATCTTGTTGCTGTGCAAGTCCACCTTAACTAGCTGTTACTAGAGATGGATTCACATGAAACTTGAAAATCTCTCCTTTTACTTCTTATTCTTGTCTGCTTTGGAGGTTCTTTATACATTTAACTGATACATCTATAAAATGTTTGCTCTCATTTTCAAGCAAATCCAGGACTCCAGTATTTTCAGGTTTTCAATATACATTATGTATGCATATATGCTGTAATGCCTTTTCAGCTGCTGTGTTCCTGCTGATCTGTAATCAATTTGCTCTGACTTTTTTTCTGTTTTGTGACACCATAACAGAATATTAGATTATAGTGATGTGATGTTATACATAATAACATAAAAACAGGTAAAACCTAGAGCTTTGCATAGCCAATATGCTTATACCTTTAAACCCAAACTTGATTTCTTTTAGGAAGGCTGCTTCAATGATTAAAACATTTTGAGCCCTTCCATAAAAAAAAATCAAATAACTTTTTTAAAAGCAGACTTTTCAAAAGATTCACACAGACATTGTGCACTCTAGAGCAGTATATGAATAAATTAGATTCTTGCTAGAAATTATTTAGTAAGTTGGTCTGGCAAGCACTGAATCAGCATTTAAAAATCTGAAGTCAGTATCATGTTCCCTATGTCAGGCCTTGAGTTTGCTCTCTTCTTCTATCTTTTATCTATTCCAGGTTAAAATCTCCAGAACCTCTAAAGCTCAAACACGCAGAATAATTTTAGTGAGATGGAGGATCTCAGGACCTGGAACTAGAGCAAAGCCTGAATGAATCCTGCATTTGCTTCTTTGCCTTTCTCAATAGGTTTTCCTCTGGTAATAAATCAGTCTTTGAACTGTGGAAAAGGCAAAGGCATGAAAACACATGTATATGTGATAAAGAAGACAATGACAATTTTACAGTTAGGGATTTGTTTGAAAGCTGTCATTTCCAGGTTTAGATACCCAAAAGATTCCCTACTAGCTACTGTGTATTCAAAATAGCTATTCTTAATGTTTGGAAGTTTTCTCCAGTTAGATTTGTGTTGTATGGAGTCCTCTTGCAGCCCCTACAACTATTATCACTGTATTTTCTTACCAGTGTAGGTTTTACCCATTTACAGCCATTCTGTGACAGCTGTTATAGATTCCAGAGGTTCATTCTTGGATTTCTTTCTATTTTTGCTTTGCTATCACTAACCATTTATACTACTTACCTTTGACTTTTTTCCAAAGAGTGGAATCTGTTGATTACCTTCATATGGTCAGAAAAACCTGGCAGATCACTGTAAAGAGTATGCAGTGTAATACATAAATACTTCCTTAAATACATGTATATATATTTATGTACGTATAATATACATATTTAAATGCATGGCTAGCTTTTAAAACTAGGCAGTCTTAGCCCAAGTGATACATATTTATGATAAGCAAACCTGACAAAAAAACTAGAGAGAAGGTATGGGGGAAAAAGACATACCTGAAGCAAAAACTGAACTTATTTAACATTATTGGCCAAGAGAAGAAATATTGTATTAGCCTCGGTGTAACATAAGCCTTCTGAAAAGAAGCAAGGATTTCAAAAACTGCAGGGGGTGGCAGAAATTCCAAATGGCAGGCAAGAGTAAAGCAGAGCACAGATGGATGTTAGGTGAAAGCAGGGCCTCTCTACATTTGAGGCCATTCAGAAGGATCCCAACAGGTTGGAGACATGGACAGAGAAGAACCAACTGAAATTCAACAAAGACAAATGCAGGGTCATACACCTGGGGAGGAATAACCTGTCCCTGCACCAGAACATGCTGGGAGAGACCTACTGGAAAGCAGCTATGCTGAGAAGGACCTGGGGGTCCTGGTGGACACCAAGCTGTCCATGAGCCAGCAGGGCCCTTGTGTCCTTGTGGTGTCCTGGGGCGCATTAGGAAGAACATTCCAGCTGGTCAAAGGAGGTAATCCTGCCCCTCTGCTCAGCTCTGGTGAGGCCACATCTGGAGCGCTGTGTCCAATTCTGGGCTCCTCAGGACAAAAAAGACATGTCTTTTTGTGCGTCCAGTGAATGATGACAAAGATGATGAAGGGACTGTGAGGAAAGGCTGAGGCAGCTTGGCCTGTTCAGCCATGAAAAGAGACAACTGAGAGGGGACCTCCTCAGAGATTAGAGGATGAACCAGGGTCTTCTCAGTGGTGTTGAGCAATAGGACAAGAGGCAACAGGCAGAAACTGATGCCCAGGAAATTCCCCCTGAATACAAAGAACTTTTTTACTGTGCAGGTGACTGAGCACAGTAAAAAAGCACTAGGTTGCCAAGGGAGTGTATGAAGTCTCCCTTATTGGAGGTAGTCAAGAACCATCTGGAAACAATCCTGTCCAGGTGCTCTAGGATGATTCTGCTTGAACAGGGAGGTTAGACCAGATGACTCACTGTGGTCCCTTCCAACCTTACCCATTCTGGGATTCAGGCTTTTACGTGTTCCTTGTGTAGGAATGACATCAGTCTTGGGAAGGAGATCCTGTAATGGTTAAATGATTCAGAGAATAAAGCTAGCAGTTTGGGATCAAGACAGCTGGGGTTTTTTTGGTTCAGTGAGTGAAATGAGGGGGAAAAAAAAAGTAGGAAAGATACTGTCTCACAACAGCTTAAAAGCAAAATCTTTTCCCCTTGGTGAAAAAGGCAAAAA
Organism: Molothrus aeneus; assembly: GCF_037042795.1. NCBI lineage: Eukaryota > Metazoa > Chordata > Aves > Passeriformes > Icteridae > Molothrus > Molothrus aeneus. The sequence goes on from NC_089649.1 coordinate 32,678,915, forward strand.
CCCCCAGAATAATTCGCTTTCTCTTAGAAAATTATTCTGATTATTCTGATTAAATGTAACCAACTTTGAAAGGGAAAACATACCCATTTTTTTCCAAGGTAAACCAAATTTTTTAAAGATATTAAGTATTTCTTGACTATAAAGATATACCAAGCTTGACTTGAATTCACAAGGGCAAAAAGTTGAAACTTCTCTCAATTTTGTTACAGAAATACAGAATTGTCAAGTTTCAATGGCTGCTTTTCAAGGCGTTAAGAACATACCAGAAGTCAGTCGAAGAAGCTGGAAGAAATTAAAGCATCTGGAAAACACTATTTAAATACTACTTATCTGGCCTGCCTACTGCTGTTATGGAAAATCCCCTGTTGCATCAGTGACCTCCATTGGCTGGCTGCGTGTGCTCTTGTTGAAATACCTGCTAAAATCAAGGGTGAGTCTGCAGAGGCTTGTAAGTTTGCAAGTGTAGAATTTACTGCTGCATTATTGGCTCAAAAACCCCTGTAAAGTGCGTGTGGCTGAAAAATAGATAGGTCTCTGAAAGCACCAGATAGGTCTCAATTCATGCTTTCAACTTGTTAGGTAAGGAATGTAATACAGAATTAGAGACAGCAGAAAATATGGTCATGATGGAAAATTAAAATGTTGTTTCCTCTTAGTGTGAGTTAGCCCTTTCTAGAACTTCAGGTTTACTCCTAATTTGTGATACAGCTTTTTTTTCTGCATTAAACAAAGGAGATGCCAAATCATTAATTGATATGGGGATAAAATGATTGATGACCATCAATATGTACAAGATGACTGAAAGAATGAATATTAATGCTGTAAAAGTAACACCAGAGTGTTTATTCTTCTGATGGGTGGGATGATGTTTTCACTCAGCAGCAAAAAGAGTGTGACCTAATGCTTCACACTGATGGGATGGGCAGGCTGTACATCTAAGTGGGGGTCTGTACATAACAGCTGTCTGCAGCCTTGACTGTTAATTAGTTCCAATACTGGTTCAGCAATCACAGCCATGTTTTGTGTGACCTCACTGGTGTGGCAATTATCTTTGGGATAATGAGCCCCTTCATCCATGGCAGAACAACAACGTCAACACTTGGCTTGCAAAATCTCAGAGCCAGTCTGCTTCTCATCAGGGTGCTTGCCATCCCCTTTGTACCACACCTTATCTCAAGCTTAACCTTTCACACCACACATTAATTGTTTTTAGATTAAACATTAGTGAATTAATTTTAACAGCATTGAGGGAGGTGTGGGAGGGTGGGGCTGGTGTTAATAAGCCCAAAGTATCCAAAAGGTAATTTAAGTCTTAAATATTTCTGAGTTCTGAAATGAAAGAGAAACAACACTCCAGATCACTAGTTATCGTTACAAATTATTGTAATCTTTTTCATCTATGAAGAACTGTAATTAGGAGGAAGTATGGTCCTTCCTCCTCAACAGTACAGTTTTAATGAAAATAATATCTACTAACTATTCATATAATATACAAAAATTATAGAAACAGCCACAAAAAGACTACCATTTTAAAATATTTTTGTATGCCACACCATGGTGTATTGCAAAACCTTTAAAACATTTGACCCTTTAAGAGGTTTTTCTCTTATTTCAGTTAATTTTTAAAGGGTAATATGAAGATTTGCTTGATTCCATTGAAATTATTGAACATGTTGTGGCTAAATTTCTGTAAAGCTACTCTTTTATGTTTATTAATGAGCGATGAAGCTTTTCCTTTGCTTAGAAGAGTATTTGTAAAGACATGTTGCACTTTCACAAGGTGTGGCAGTCAGGGCAGGAACATGACATGAATTGCTAATGTTTTGGATTGCTTTGTTTCAACAAAGCAGAAATAGTAAATACTTATTGAAGCTTGAATTCTGTCTCCATCCTCTAGGTTTTGCAGACTTTATGTGCTTATACCCTTTCTCTCCCACTTGCACATTGCAGTTAGGCTTCTGCAGACTTTGATTAAATTAAAGGAGAGCTGTGGCTTAATTTTCCTCATGGTCTAAGGCAAAGGTGCTGCTTCCAACTGAGAGCAGCTATTGAGTTTCCTTGAGATGGCAGCTAAAAAGTTACCAAATGCCTAATAAAAAGAGGGAATATAAAAATTTATTATGTTGTTCTCTTTTTCTTAATATAAGCTAATGCTAATAACTCATCATCATGTTGTTTGACCTACAGAACATATCTTTGATGGCTCTAAAAATATCTTTCTTGTTTTTATTGACATAGCTGTCTTAGCTCATAGCTTTTATGAGCTCAAAATTCATAGCTTTTATGTTCATTCAACTGTAACTGTCTACTTGTGGTGTACCACGTCTTTGAACTGTATCATAGCTCTTGTTTTTCTTCCCTTTGTATCAAACAAGTAATCAAGTACTATTAATTAATTTACATTGTAACCTACAGACTTTTCATTATCACACTAAGAAGGTGAGAAACTAAGAGACTAACTTGTATGGGATCTTTGCTTAAGAAAGTGAGAAGGAGATTTTATTGTTTTCATATATAAAATATATAAAATTCTAAGTTGTCCTGATCATCCTTCTTCATGGCTTAAAAATTCCTTTGAATTTCACCTAGTCAACTTTTATGAGTGCAGTATTTGAAAAATCTGATGTGGAGTTTAAATGACACAAGTATCTTAAAGGCAAGGTATTTAACCTCAAAAGTTACCTCTGTTGGTGACAACTCAATTTTCTCGCTTGCATGGTGCATTATGAGGGATGACAGCAATGTTTTGAGAAAGGCAGATGTTATGCTGGATTGTCTGTACCTCATGAGCTAATACTGATGCCGTCTGATGGCTTTCTCTCAGAAAATGTTGCCTTTTATTTTGGATACCTGGTGAATGCAGCTTCTGTTACTGTGCCTAAGTAGACATTTCCCTGCATTAATCATCACCTGTGCCGTTCCTCTATTGATCCATTCCTATATTCAGTTTGCTCTTTCAAGTGTTGCCATTGCTTTGATGAGAGAAAAATTAGAAACTGTACTGTTTCTTGCAGCCACTCTTCCGTTTTGTTGCATAAGCTATTTAGTGTACAGGCTCTTTTGCCATTAAAGTTCCTGTTATGAATCTTTATGAGACATCACAAATGTGCAGAGTGCAAGTACAAGAGCACAGTTAGATCAGCAAAGGTTAATGAAGACAGCCCATTAGTATCCTGCTGGGTTTGTTGCTGAATGCATTGTAGCAATGCTTGGAGGCTTTGCTCTCAAGGGAGCCCCAGTACAGTAAGGCAGGGAATGCACCATATGTGAACAGAGAAATGCAGAATGCTTGTAAGTTCACAGACAAAGGCTGAAAAAAGGGTTGTAATTAGATGACTAAATAATAATAATAAAATTTAAATGGCTCGCAAGGACCATTCAAAAGGGTTCTATTCTCTTTACTTTGCTAAGGTCGATATGGGAATGGGAAAGCTGTTAAGCACATGGTAAAGGCTGAAGTACTTCTCTTCTTTTGTGTTTATCAGGGGCTGTGGGAAACCAAATGGGAGATAGAACAGGGAGCATAGTGGAGCTTATGGATCAAGATATTCTGGCCTTGGTTGGATACAGGCTGTGGTATAAGTGAATACAGATATGAGACTGGGAAAGTACAGCATATCAAAGTTTTTGAAACCATGTAGTTTTGTAAGGCTGCTAAGTAATGAAAACAATAGACTGTCTGTAACTAGTGGGAAAATTCTTACTTAAGGTTATGACTGCTTAGAGCTGTAACTGTTTGGAGCTGCAACAGTGTATAAACTCATCTTTGACGAACAATAATTGACTTCAATGACTTCAATAGCCTCTATTTCTATGCTCGGACTTCACATGCTCTGGCTTCAATAAACTGCTTCAACTCTGCCCGGGCTTTGGCTTTTTTGCTTGGATTACTTTTGCACTCCTTTTCTTTGGAGTCCCATCTCTCAGTCACTCGGTAATGGGCAAGTGCTCATCTTTGCAGCCAGGCCAAATTCAAGAGTTTAGGTGTTGGCAAAAAGCATTTGAAGGTCATTAAGGCACAGGATCTAGCTGCTTTGTGTACCAGTCTGCTAGGAATTGCTAGAGAACACAGCACATAAGCTGAAGTTGCTCAAAGCTTTCTGGTCATTGCAGATGAGCAAAACCTGCTTTTGATTCTAGAGGCTGTTTTGGTACTAAAGGTATTTCTGAGGGGTGAGCTAAAGAGAATGTTGCTTTCTTTATATAAAATGACATCTCTATGCCAGGGACAGGTCTGTCAAGTCTCTCTTTTTGGAGTTGACTGGCAACCAGTGCTATTTTAAATAAATCTTTTGCTTCTCTGAGTGTTGAAAAATGCAGGGTAAGTATTAGCATTTTATAACATCGCCAGCTCAGGAGCTCAATCTCACAATTCAAACACTAAAATTATGAAGTGTAATGATTAAGTTTGTTAAATTTGGATTGTTGTTGAAACTTAAAGAGTTCTATTTTCCAGATTTTTCTGTGTTTTGAAAGAAGGGCTTGAAACACAATGCTGAAAACCCCAAAGGAAAATCAGGTTCTTCTGTAGCTGATCCACTTCAGCTGGAGAGTAATAGAAATGCCAAGTGGAGCATGACCTGTTGACTCTGAAGATGCTCTAACTTTCTGAAGGAGAGAGGGTTTTGAGGAAAATATTTTTTAATATAGTGCCAATATTCTGGAGTCAGGTGATATCCTTCTCTTAGAGTTACCTTCTGCCAAAACATGTAAAATAGTTTATGCCGCATGGATTAAACATGGGGCATTACCAAATGCTGTTGCAGGATGATGGATAAAAAATGAGAGAGCAGAGCTAAAAGGAGTAGTTTGAGAAATGTGTTAAATGTAGGAAGAAGTCCTGTGATTTGTACTATCTCTTCCTATGATATAGCATGACAATGTCTTTAAATGCCTGTGGCTATGTATGCTTTAATATGAGATTAGTGTTACACTCCTGTTCTGTTTCCTAGTTATATCAGGATATGCTTCAAGTACGGTAGAAAAAATATAAGTCCTGTGAATGACTTTAGGCTTAGAGAGTTCTGACATTTGAGAGGTAGCAAAAACATTTATAAAAAAACTACTCAAGCCAATGGCTTGTGAAGAATGTTAACATAAGTTAATGTCACCTGAAAAGCAGCAATTAGATGAAGATGGAGAAAATAAAAAATGGTGCTGCATAACTTTATTAGATATTATTTGTCCATGAGTAAGAATTTAAGCAGTATCTTGAGTTTCCTGAAAAGTTAACTTTATTTAAATTTCAAGAAAGTGAACATTTACTGAATATTGTAAAGTACAGTAAACAATTTTTTGCTTAAAAAGTCACATGCAACTTCATGAGCTTAACAGGCTGGAAAGTTGCTCTCTCTTGAGGCATGTTGCACTTATGTGTGGAATAAATGTAATGATTTAGTTTTTCAGATTAGTTCCTTCTCTATCCACTTCTTTGATCCTCAGTGTCAAAGGTTGAATTGTTTTTCTCCACTCCTTTTCCCTCAAGTGGATATCTGCAATTCTTTGGTTTTTTATGATGTATCAACAGGTAGAAATTTAAGAACTCAACCTTCCCTATCTTGACTACTGAGTAACTCCTCTCCAGCTGATGCTCTTCAAATCACAGGAGTTTTTGACTACGTGGAGTGCTGATCCTTGCTGAACATTCTGCTAGTTAAGTCTGATGATGTAGTACAGTATAGTAAAGGTCCAGCAAAACCCACCAAGTTTTACATATAATTTGCTTGTTTGTAGAGACAAGACAGGCTTGTAGCTCTGTAACATGCTGCTGAATGTTTCTTTTATGCCCTCATGTTCTCCAGTCAAGAATTTCAAATTAATACTTGAAAAAGAACTATAACTTACCCATGTAGTTCCTAGAAATTTAACAGGGTGTAATATAAAATAAAGCATGTATGCAAGAGCATGAGTTATGACACTTACAGGAACCATAATTTTGTATTTCCTGACTTTTGAGTGTTAAAGGGGGGATTAAATTCCTAATTGTACTAGCATTAATATCGTTTAGTGCATCAAACACCTTTCCTGGCCCTCACACATTTTTCTTCCAGACCCAACCACCAATTTCACCAGGGGTTTTTGGGGGGAAATAAAAAATCTCTTAGTATATGCTTAGGATCAATTGATTCTTGCTCTGAGTTAATAAATCCAGGTGATACTTTAGATAAAATGACCCTGAGTATTCTGCTTAGTTCACACAGCTGGAATAAAGGAGAAGGTGAGAGTATTAATCAGTTGTGGGTTCTTGTTAAACAGTGGGGAATGCAGAAACATCTAAAAAAAATTCATGCTTGTAGGCATAAAAATTGGGGAAAAAAGAGTTTAAATAAAGCACTACTGCTTCTATTTTACATGGAGCTGATTTCACAGTGCTGTAATAACAATTTAAAAGATAATGGAGACCTGAAAACAAAGGATTGTTTCAAACTTAACATGGTTTATTTTCTGTGAATTGATTATTGGCAATTCTGAACAGTTACTGTCAGCAGAAAAGAAAACTGTCATTCTGAAAGGCTTTATCTGAAATATATTAAAAATTAAGATACCTGATGAGATGATCGTTGGCCTGGAATAGAATACTGCTTCTGGGAGAGTCTGGAGTTTTGACCTTGATACTGATGAACATTTTCTTGCATAAAAAAAAAAAAAATTGAAACCATGGTAGTGGAGAACAATTTCTTGGGCCTTCACAAAATCTTTAACTGTCTCTAAACCATTGTGTAGGTGTATAATAAGCCTGTCTAGTTTCTTTTCTGAAATACTGGCAGAGATGGCTGTTGAGTTCCCCATTCAGATTATCATCCTGGAAATATACCAGAAGATTGTAAAAGTATTCAGCCTTAATAATTCTATGGACATTAAAATTTCTTGGTTTTTTTTTTCCTCCTGTTTTGTACAGCATCCCATCAATTACAAGGTAGAAAGACTACATTTTGTCCTGTAAATGTTTATATTTGGCCATCTTGAATAGTGGTAGTCACAGTGGTTAGAGGCAAAAATTCTAGGCTGAAGTGAGAAATTATGTCCCTAATTCAGAATATTTCCACGTGTAGGGATACAATGTGTTTTTCATAGAATCATAGAATGTGATGGGTTGGGTTTGGGAGGGATCTTGAAGAGGCAGCAGACTGAGGAATGAAGAGGATGTGGAAGAGGAATGTTTAGAGGGTAGCAGATTCACAGATTCACACAGAACTGGGTGCCCGTTGAACAGTCTGTTATGCAGATTATATGGTGTAGTTAAAAGATGAAGGCTTGCTATACATATGTAGTTGCTTGCTTGTATTAGGTCATTATTTGTAGTTACTTTTGAATAAACCCATGGTAACAGCAAAGGTAGTTTAATCAGCCACAATTTAAATGGTTCTGTTGATAGAAGTAGGTGAGCACGAGACTGAACAGCGCTTTCTGATACTGGTAGGTTACTTGCTCTGTAGACACTTCTTTCTCCATGAAAGATTCATATATTAGGGCAAGTATTGCTTTCAGAAAATCAAATTTGTAATCAGATTTATGTCACCAGATGTCTTCACTGAAGGATGTAAGCATATGTGTCTTTTTATGGAAATTTCGCTGTATTTGCGACTGTGTATCTTTGTGCATTTTTTTGTTTGTTTTATCTGGGAAAACAGATTTGTCAAACACAGATTGTGTTGATATTACTAGTTACATCTTATATCTCTTTACATTAAGAAAATTGCAGAAATAACATGGATTGTTGTTAGCTCCAAATATACTTTGTGGAAAAGGTAATTTCTCTAATTTTAGGTTTATGGAGCTGTAAAACTGTGTAGATGCTAAGATCATCTATGATTGTTGCTGACAAAGTTTATTATGCTCTATATTTGATGGTACAATATGCTGTTACATTTTCCCTTCATACATGTGCCTCTGCCTGCATAGTATGCCAAATTATATATGAATTTTGAACAATTTGAGGAACTTTGGGGATGAAGCTTGGTAGTAGTAGTTTTGAATTACATTGCATGGAGTTTTACACATAATTCTGAAGTGTGCCAAAATGTTGTCACATGCTGAATTTGTGCAGGGCCTAACTGACTAGAGAGTTTAGTAGTGCTCCAGCAGAAGCATTACAGGTACGGCGTCATGTAATGTGTAAACTGTTCTGAGGGCTAAACAGTGGCTGTTCCTTCTATTGGGTTGATTATTTCCTGAGATAGCTGCAGTTATGAAGGGATTGATACGCTGTGCTGCATCAGCCTGGATTGGTTAGCAGCTGCCTTATGTCCTCTTCTACTTTGACAAGAATTGTGACATGCAGACTTGCAGCATAGTCAAGTTGCCCAATATCCAAGCTGCTCTGTATCCTACTAATGGGAATATCACTTTGCTAAACTGGGGAAATACTTACAGCAATGTTATCTGGCTATGAATTTTTGAAATTGGCAATACCCTGGGGCAAAAAAGAAAAGGAGTCCTATGCTGTTGCTAGTATACTTTGTGCAATTTGGGACTTCTCACCAATGCATTTTCATTTGGACAACACTCTCAGGGCACATGGTGTTACTCTTGGGGATGGTCATGTGCAGGGCCAGGAGTTGGGCTTGGTGATCCTTGTGAGTCCATTCCAACTTGATATATTCTGTGATTCTGTGATCTTTTTCAGTGTGCACGTGGTGCTGTGCAGCCATAGAGTCCATCCCTGACAATGGATTTTTGAAGCTGTTTTCTTGGCAGCAGAAGCAGGAATTGGAAGTATATGCAGTCACTGTTTGAAGAAACGGCATTTCCTGTTCTCCATGGCTCCTGTGGAAGCAGAGGAGAATATATGCCAACATGCAGGCATCCTAAGTAAGTAGGCATATTCATGTTGCCTATTTCAGTGCTGAAGAAGTTGAGTCAATCCAGGTAGTTGGTTTGCTTACTTGGGTCTTATCTGAGTTTATGAGAAGAGCAAAGACTGGCAGATAAAAAATTTGTAAAAAATAAGATGTGGTCTCCAATGCAAGGAGACCTTCAAGATATGAAAAGGGGCATTCATGTACTCTATTCCTTTGCTGAGCTTTTTGCATTGGAGCAGTGATCTGACGCAGCTGCCTGAGGAGGTTTTGATTTCAGCTTAGCATTAAAATAAAATTGATCAGGGTTCTGATTATGGTGACAAACACCATTCATTATTTATGAAACAAACACAATTTTGAACTAGAAATTCTTACTTTATGCTTTGCTATGTTGCTGAAATTTACATCCTTCCTGGGATTTTGTGAACTTAAATGACATTAAAAATTGCAAAACATTCTTTTATTTTTTCTCTAGTCAAAGGTGATTGCAAAATTTTTCTCTACAGATTTCCTTGCCCTGGGTAAAAATTCTGTTATTCTGTAAGCAAATATGCTTCTCTATAGATGGTGGGTTTAAGGAGAAGGTCACTAAGAAGCAGATAGTACTTCCCTGAGGCAACTAACACCTGCTAATAATTTGATTGTAAGGAAGAAAGCTGAGCTTGTCCTAGAGAAATATAACCTAGTTATTCAGAAATATCTGCTTCTTGTAATAGTTTTAGGTTAATGGGCTTTTAAAGCTCTTCAAAAAAGCCTATCACAGGTCTAATATATTTTTGGTAATCACAGGAATTTAAAGAAAAAAAAAAGACATTTAAAAGCTGCTTTCAGTTGCACTTTAATGTCATTTTCATATAGACTTGAAATTATTCTATTTAATATTGTTTTAAGTTAGGATCAATTTAAGAACATTATTGCAATACACATAGGAATGTATGAAAACATGAAAACTAATCTTCCCTTTTCCACCTCCAACAGTTACTAGACACATTTCTGTAAAATTGTGGTTACCTAATGTAAGTATTTTGAGCTAGGTGAGTGCCTACAGAAGCAAAATGACTTGAGAGATAAATCTGCATTTAAATAAACTCACTGAAATAGGTGAGAAGTAATAAACCAGAATTTCAACTACAAAAGTATGTGTAGGAATTTAATATGGATATGAGAAACAGATAATGTCATAATATTGTTGTCCATTTGTCTATAACAAGGTTTTGCCTCTATTTCTGATATTACTTATCATTTTAGACTCAGTGTTTTGAGAACAGCTGAAGCATAAGTATTCAATTAAAATTGATTTTGTGATATAGAATACTTATTTCCTTTAAAAAATAGCTACCTGGATTTTCATAGCATGTGGTTTTTAGTTTAGTCTGATCTTTCCTTCATTTAAAGTAAAGTTTTACATCCTAATAAAGGTGAATGCCAGCAGTGAGGTGAGTATTCTGAGAACCTGAGAATGGCTTAGGTTGGAAAAGATTTTTGAAGTCATGGAGTTCAACTTAGCCTACCACTGGATTTCATGCAACTATGGGGTCTGGATAATTGACAATGAACTGAAGATTATATTTATTCTGAACTTGGAAGTAAGAGGCACTATAAATGTTTTTTGACTGTGGTAGAGATGGTTTGTAACTCAAATCTAATTGCTTGCAGGCATTTTTTAATTGCTGAAAATGACATTTGTGATGTAGTGGAAAAGACTTGAAAATGTGGAGAGAATTTGGCCAGTAATTCTTGCAAGGAGAAAAAAAGGATTAGATTTGGAGAAATCTGAATTGTTAATTTTATCATTTTTTAAAGTACATCTTCTTCCCTTTTCATTGGTATCCAGCTATCCAGAAAATGAAAAAAAAAAAAAACTACAGTAAAAATACAGAGTTGTGAAATAGAAGTTTCTCTTAAGCCTTCCCCTCTGATAAATTGTCATAATGCAGCAATTTTCTGAAGGTGAGGAAAATAAAATAATATGGTTTTGATTTAATTGGTATGGCTAATAATCAAGAAATGAAGTTAAAGGAAAAGACAGGAAAGGAAATATAATGAAATTAAATGAAGTGGAAAAAAAAGAAAATTCTGCCATGAAGTGGCAGGAGTGGAATGGAATGAAACAAAGTGCAGAGAAATGGACGGAAACAGGATGAAATGATACTCAGTGAAATATTGAGATTTTGTTTCTTTTTATGAAATTTGTTTCATGAAGGGAAATAGAATGAGGAAGCAAGTAGATAAGTTAAATGAAAAGACAGAAGAGGAAAGATAATGAAACAAAATTAAAACAAAAAAAAAAGAAAATACTTAAGGAAGTCAAATCACTGGAATGGAATTGAATGAAATGAAGTGCCACAAAACTAATCAAAATTTAATGAAATTACACTGATTGAACTATTGAGATTTCATTTCCTTTCATGTAACAAAGAATTTTCCTCATTGTGAGGTGGTGACATTGCTGGCTCCTCACTTTTTAATCTGTGCCACATATGGCAATAAGGACCTCTGCCACAGCACCTAGCTGCCATTAGGGTTGGGGTCAGCATTGAGAGAGTAGAAGAGCCTGGACCTCCAGGAACAGTGGGGCTGAAAAAGGCATGGAAAGGTGATCCTGGAAAGGCCCCAACATTGTTGTGCCTAAATCTGAGGTGCCTGGCGTGTGGGTAATTTCAAGATGCAAGGTGTGGAGGGAGCAATGCTGGGGCAGTTCAGCACTCCCCTTGTTACTCTTTTTGCAGTTGCAGTGTCCCTGGACTTTGGCTCTGGACTTTGCGGTTTTCTAAACCCTAACCCTAAGTGTAACCCTAATTCTAGATGGAGCTCTAAAAACAGAACATTCAGCTGAGGCTGTGCCAAGCAGAAAGACAAGGAGATAGCAAGGTTAAGACAGCACTGTGCTCCTCTTGGCATGCTTTATTGTGGTTGCAGTGTCCCTGGAGCTCTGGGCTTTGGGGTTTTCTGAACCCTAACCCTAAGTGTAACCCTCACCCTAGGCAATGCAGTAAGTAGATCATTCATCCGAGGCTGGTGCCAAGCAGAAAGATGAAGAGGGAGCAATGTTGGGGCAGTGCCATGTTCACCTTGGCATGCCTTTTGCAATTGCAGTATCACTGGAGCACTGGGTTTTGTGGTTTCCTGAACCCTAATCGTAACCCTAGGTGGAGCTCTAAAACCAGCATTGGGCCGATGCTGGTGTCAAGTAGCAAGGTGAGGCGTGAGCAATCTTGGGACAGTGCTGAGAAGAAATTTCTTTCATGAAACAAAACGAAATATTGAAAACATAAGAGAAAGTTTCACAATCACTCTGGAAGGGAGAGATGATAAACGAAAATGCAATTAAAAAAAAAATTAAATGGAGTGACTACAACCACATGGATTACAATTAAACGAGGTGCACTGGACTGAAAAGGACTGAAACATAACACAATGAACTTTGCTGACATCCCCAAATCAGGGAACAAAGTAAAAAAAAAATGGAGAAGAAACTGATGAAACGAAATGCTTCAAGAAAATAAAAAAGTTCTTCACCAAAGGGCCAACAATAAAATGGCATGTGGTAACATGAAGTGCAGGGAAATGGACCAGACTTTGCCAAATTGATCCACATTGAAATTGCAAGATTTCATTTCCTTTCATGAAATGAAGAATTTCCTTTCATAAAAGGAAATGAAATCTCAAAGTCAGAGAACAAATCAAAACAAACTGATTTGGGTGGACTTCTTATGAAATGAAATTCTATGGAAATAAATAAAGGAAAATTCTGAAATGAAAGGATTGTAATGAAATGTAATGAGATGACATGAAGTGCTCCCCTTTGCATGCCTTTTGTAGTTGCCTTGTCCCAGGATGTCTAGGCTTTGTGGTTTTCTGAAGCCTACCCTTGAGCACAAGACTAACCCTAAGCAGAGCAGTAAAAGCTGCCTTTTGCTGAGGTGCCAAGCACATGAGTGGCACCAAGCATGTGGAGAGAGGAATGTTGGGGCAGTGCTGCTCTCTCATTGGCTTGGCTTTTGCAGTTGCAGTGTCCCTGGAGCTCTGAGCTTTGTGGTTTGCTGAAGTGAGCATGTGCTATTTGGTTATGAGTAAAATTAACTTCACAAGATAGAATGTTGCAGGGTAGGTACTTATAATAGGTGTTAAACACAGATCAACAGCAAAATTTTTAGTTCAATATCTCAATTTTTTGGAGAAGTTTTATACCTGGATGTAGCTCTGAAATTGAAAATTTAATTCATTTGTCTCTGTCCTTTTAAGACAATACATCTTCACTGAAGTGGCCAGAGTGTCTCCCTGAGCTTGGAAAACTTTCCTGAATGTCTATAGTACTCGGTATTTACCCTAGGGAAATTAATCTGAACATTTACAAATGGCTACAATCACTTTAGATATGTTAATTAGAATTTATGTTTGAAGTCTCCTAAATTTAGATATGCTGATAAAAAAATCTTTTCAACTAGATTATTTTCCTGGTTAAGTCATCTTTTAAGATCCCTTGGTAAAAAAATCCATGACAGAGGCAGAATTAAAACCCCCAAAAGAATAAAAATAAATATTGAGTACTCCCTTTACCTTAAGTACACCTCTCTGCTTAGCAGTTTCTTTTATGTTAATATTAAATGCACAAAGGAAATAGCAGAAAAGGCTCTTTTCCAGTGCTTAATGAAATGCCAATGTAGGTTCAAGGAATGTAGATTTTGAATAGATCAGCCCTGTTGAGATGATTGTTCTATGCTGTTAAATAAAATTTGGAGTTCTGTATATCCAACAGCTAGATGTATTTGGAATGCTGATCAAAGCTCCTTTGTCTAAATTAGAGAAATTGCATCAGTCATCATATGAAAAATTGTCTTGTAATGGTGCAAGGAAAATGGAAATATCTCAAAGTGGAAAAATAATTTAGCAGAAATAGATGGAGGTGAAAGTAAGGTGGAGTAGTGGTATCTCTCCCAGAGACATGCTCTAGAAGAGGATTTGCTCACTATTTACAATAACTGCATGAAGATCAAAAAAAACCCAACAAAGTAAAAGATTGACTATAAAAAACAATTCTCAGAAACTATTTCTTCTGATTAAATGTGTGCAACTTACAGATTCTTCACACAGAGGAGAAAAAGTAACAAAACAATTCTTTGATATGTACAGGAATAGAAAGAAACAGTAGATCCTGGGTCTTTGGGAACCTGCTGGATTTGCTAACGTAGGGGAAGAGAATGTGCATAATTCCAAAGGGATTTTGAGGCACAGGTTTACTACTTGATGAAGGCTGGTAATGAAAAAGAAAGGAGAACTGGAACAGGAAAGGAAGGAAGATATTGACCTAACTCTGTAGGATGTCACTTCAGCTGATGCTAAAGTAATCTCTTCATCTATGCAAAAGGCGACAAATATTTTCTAGGATTAGTGGACCATTAAAGTTGGAGTCTAGTTGGATTGAACATAGGGTTTTCAATTATCACACTGATATGCAGAGGAATGAAGGTAAGGAAGGCAAGTTTTACTTGATGACTGAATAGTGTTGTTATTTGATTGGCATATTCAATGACATGAAAATTGAAAATATACTACTAAGTCAGGGGTTTTTTGTTTGTTTGCATGTTTGTGGCTTTTGTTTGCTGTTTGTTTTGTGTTCATATGGCTCCTTCTTCTCATGGACATAGATAATGTCATCTTTATATTTGGTGTTAATTCAAATAATAGAGGGACAGAAAGTGAGGCATAACATTTACCTGGATGCTTGTAGGCTCCAGGACATTATTTGCAGGTATCTATAATACTAAGTGGAGATATAGCTCTGTCTGTTACATGGTCTCTTGCCTTATTTCTAGCTTATAGTTCTAGTACAGCATTTGTGGAAGAGAGTTGCACATTCTTTCAAAAGCAAAACCAACCAAACAAAAAGTCCAGCACAGAATCAGATTAACCCCTACCAGTCTGAAAATGTAATTGGATTAGGCAAAGGTTCAGTAATGGTCTTTAAATGTTTGCACACTCTCAGGAATATTTGCAAAAGTGGAAGTAAAAATTATCATCTCTGTAAGAGTTTTGTGGGTCAAGGATCAGTGAAGAGTTATAGAAAAGGAAGAATCGAGGTAATACTGTAACACAACTGGAATTTCCAGCAAAAAATTTATCTCTGAATGTGAACAAGGTATGTTGTCATTTAAATTTTACTTCAGTCAACTGTCAATTTTGTGTCAAGATTGGCACTGAGTACATAACCAGGGGCATCACAGCTGGAAGTAATGGGGGACACAAGAACTAATATTTCAGGGACAGGAAAACATATTGCCCCAAGGGCAATATTACTCACTGTTAGAAAGAAGTCCGTATCTCTTGAATATCTTCAAAGTGTAAAAAGTTTGTAACATGGAACTGATATGACTGGTTTAAACTCACATTATTCTATGAAAATGAAAGAACAAAAAGTCAGAACTGTAGAATGTATTGAATCCAGACTTTTCTGATGGTGTTTTTTTGTGTGTGTGTGGCTGCATACTTAGTGATCAAAGAAGCAGAGTACATCTCTACAGGAATAATCTGGTGCTAATGTGATATGGTTTATGCATGCATTACTTACTAGTTAGTCTACTACCAGTGGGATAACGTGTATAACATTAGGACTCAGAAATTACTGTCTGGGGAACTACTTGCTCTTTCAGCCATATTAGAAGTTGGCTACCTTTTTAAGTTATTCTGAATATTGATGAGCATCTAAATAGGTACATTTTTATTTACTGGGAACAAAAGGAATGCTGAGTTGCAAATACACCTAGGCTCCTGAGACTTTCAACTGAGCTATAAAAAGAGAACTTTTCAAATTTTCAGTCAGAAAGAAAACACGGACTCCTCAAAATATTAAGTTGTTTAAGAATTAGGTGTCTCCTCAGTCTTTTTGTAATTTGAACTAATGGAAACATTGTCTACTGGTCAGTAATCACAGGTGAAAACTAGGCCTTGTGGGTGTCAATAAAAATTCTGCCAACTGCGTCAGGGGAGCCAGGATTTGCATATTCATTTCTGGATATGTGTGTATTACATTTGTGAATAGCTAGAGTGAAACACTCTGTCTATATCCACAAATCTGCATTTCATGTTTGTACGTACCAAATAGGTATAAAATTGTGTATACTCTACTCTAGAGCCTATACCCTTGAATATGAAAAAATTGAGTTCTAAATATGTCTTTTGACAAATATACAGATTGCCTGAGAAAATCCTTAGATGCAAAAATTTACTGCTGGCTATATGCAGTATGCCTGCATATCAATTGCAATGACACAGTAAAGTTTATTATGGATTTTCAGAGGTGTACTGTGATATCAAGTTTAAGAAGTGCTTGAGGAATATAAACTACCAATGAAAATTGTAAGGAAGAGGAAGTATGCTGTGCCTTATGCATTAGAAGAATGATGTTAAGAGCATTACACCTGATGGAGTTATAAACTAGCTGCATTAATGTATACATTTTACAGTGTATATAATACAGCACCATTTTTGGGAACAAAAAGTTTTGAATAGCTGACTGGAAATTTCTCAGTTTCACTTTTAGGTCATGATTTTGAAGAGGACACAGATGACTGAATTTTTTCTGGTAGCAGCAGACTCAAAAGGTCATTCATATTTTTAAATTATAGAACTTTTTAATGTTCCCTTTTTGTTCACTTTCAATCTACATTTATGTAATTCAGCTTTATTGTCATGACAGTTTGCAAAAAGTGAGTTTCAAAGTCATGTGCTTGACAATTAAAGTAAAATGGATTTTAAATTTATATACATAAAGTGATGTCACCAGGAGTGTTTGCACATTCATCTGCTTGGGAAACAGGTCTAGTGGTCGTATTAATTTGCTCCTACTCAGAGTGAATAAAGTGCACAATAATATGTGATGTCTTTAAAATTGCATTGTGAACTAAGAAATTTCTCAGAAAATGTTAACAATTGGGTCTTTGTTTTAGGTTCTTTGCAAAGATATTGTGATTTGGTACAAAATCATTGGAAGACTCTAAACTTTGTCCTTTATAGTCTATTAATCTATCTCTAATCTATTTCTCCATGTTCTTTCTTTTAACATATGGACGCATTATGTTGTATCTTTATGAATTCCTCCTGTCTTAGGAATCAAAATATTTAAGGCTCCTTGCCTTGCAAATTAGCTTTGTGTGGTGTTTGTTTAAAATCTCTGTCAAAATTGTGGAAGAATTGTAGCCTAAAAGATCCTAGTAGCACATAAGTATCCTCAGCTTGAGCATATGGTTTACAGCATAACTATGTAGTGCCTATGTCACTTTAGAAGACAGTGAATCCCAGGAG
This sequence comes from Molothrus aeneus, assembly GCF_037042795.1. Classification (NCBI taxonomy): domain Eukaryota; kingdom Metazoa; phylum Chordata; class Aves; order Passeriformes; family Icteridae; genus Molothrus; species Molothrus aeneus. The sequence goes on from NC_089649.1 coordinate 32,696,017, forward strand.
AAATCCAGTTGTCCTTTGATGGGATGAGCATGTTGATCAAAGGTTTACACACAGTTAAAATGGAATTGATCTTTTCAAATACTTTGTCATCAAAGACAGTATGTGCACCCCACTTGCTATTCGTTCTGCTGTCATGCTGTATTTTATCTTTTACTGATGTAAGTACTTCTGAGTTCATATTTCAAACCAGGTTATTGAAATGATAGAGGTCTCCAACTTCAGTATGTTTTCCTCTAATTAGAGATATTTTAGAAAAAAATAGCTCCAGTATTTCATAAAATTTTTGGTTTGTCAGTGAGAGTCCTGTTTTATATTGTAAGCAGAATGATGGAGATGGATCCCAGGTTACCAGGTCAGGAGAAAATGTATGTCCTTTTTTAGCCAAGGACACACCAAATACATGCTGAATTTTTGCATCATTTTATAATTGAAATGGTAAAAGAGTGTTTTCTTCAGTGATTTTCTTCAATGGAATTTGGTGTCCAAAGTGCCTTGCAAATCAGCTTGCAAAATCACAAAATGCCAAAATTATGCATTAGCATCCATATCCTCTGTCCTTGTGCTTATTTGGGATTGATAAAACTCCTTTTTTATAGTACAGTATAGTAAAACATCAGTATTAAGCACTTCCATTCAGTCTGATAAGCAGAAGTAATTTAAATTTAATTAAGTCTAAAGTGACTTAACTAAAAACATTACAGGCAGCTGAAAAGCATGTAAACAAACTATCTTTTCTTCCTTCATTTGGATGGTTTTCTTTCTCCTTCAGTAGTTTTTTTTTTCTGTGGTGTATTTAAAAGAAATATTTCTGGTACTCAAATAACAGAGTATTTCACTAGGCCCACATTTCTTGCATAGAAGAAAGTGACAACCACAAGAAAACTAAGATACAGCACATTGTTTAAAGGGACACGCAAGTCTTTCTTTCTGGGTGCTGTATATTCTTTCCCCTAAAATATATTTCTTCTACCCTTGTATGTATAATACATACAGGAGGGCCAACCCTGTCCTGGGGGGCATCAGGCACAGCATCACCAGTCAGGCAAGGCAGGGGATTGTCCCACTCTGCTCTGAGCTGGGATGACCTCATCTTGAGTGCTAGGGGCAGTTTTGTGTGACACAATGTAAGAAAGATGTTAAATTATTAGAGAGTGTTGAAAGAAGGGCAACAACGATAGTGAAGGGAGGAGGAGGAGCAGTATGAGTAATGACTGGAGTCACTTGGTCTGTTCAACCTGGAAAAGAGGAGACTGAGGGGAGGCCTCATTTTTGTCTTCAACATTCTCATGAGGGAATGCAGAGGGGCAAGTACCAATCTTGTCACTCTTGTGACCTGAGGCAGTACTCGAGGAAATGACATGAAGTTGAGTTGGGGGACATTTAGGCTGGATGTCAGGAAAAGGTTTTTCACACAGTGGGTGTTGGGCACTGGAACAGGCTCCCCAGAGAAGTGGTCAGAACACCAAACCTCTCTGAGTTCAATAAGTGTTTGGATAATGCTCTCAGGCACATGGGGTAAATCTTGGGATATCCTGTGCAGGGCCAGAAGTTGAACTTGATGATCCTGATGGGTCCTTTCCAATTCAGCATATTTCATTATTCTGTATTTATGTTTACAGGTGAAAATTCACTGTATCCTCTTTGAGGCATATTAATACTTATCAACACTATTTACAGAGGACTTTTTTATTTCATGGTGAATTACAGACAGGTTCAAACATAAAGAAATTCAATAGGTTATTAAAAAAAACCTAAGTTTAGTATGACTTTTTACCAGATTTCTTATATATTACCTATCTCCAAATACATGATACTGGTTTCTGTAACACCCACAACCCAGCTTTTTGTGAAGCTCAACCCTTTTGTAAAGCTGTGAAACAGGTTGTGCTGAGACAATGTCTCTCTTCTTGATTATGTGTGTGTTTGTAGGTTGGCTTACATGACCTCCAAAGATCCCTTCCAGCTTAAATTATTCCATAACTATATAATACAGCTGAAGTGGGAAATTTGTAGCAAAGTGGTAATGCCAGATTATTTTAAATTTAGATTGCAATAATGACTATCCACACAAAATCACCTGAATGCCAGATGTCCTACAGGGTTCCAATGGGATAGTTTGCAAAGCAGCAGTCATCACATTTTCAATAAGAATTGCAGGAAGAATGGATATTTACTTTGGAATCTTTCCAGTGGGAGCAAAATAAGTAAAATTTGTCTCTGGAAACAGGGAGACTAGTATAAAGCATCATTTCTGTGTAACCATGTGCATGCAACCTGAGTCAGCTCGGCCAAACAAAAATGGCATTTTCAAGCTGATACTTACTTACCAAGACTGTAAGTGATTAAATTCATTGTGAAATTATGTGAAGTTTGAATGCTTATTTTCTGATAAGTAATCCAATTTTACAAACACCTGTTACTCTGCCATGGATGACCCATACAAGAAGAAAAATCTTGGATGTAAAAGTGAGTCTGAAAACTCCATAAAAACCTGTGGTTTTTCTTAGAGCTTGAAGTGAGGATATAGCTTTGCTGGGTCAGTGGAATCTGTAGGGGATTAAAAGGATTCTTTAAATGATTTCATGGTATCTATTACAATACAGAGGAATAGCAATATATATTTCTGTCAACTGTACATCTTTCTGTCATACTGTCTACTCCTTTCAATCACAGGCTCCATCAGGCTTTTTCTATCAGCCACATATGAATTTCAGCTCCTATTGTGGAATTGTGGTCCCTTCTTTTGGTGGCAACAGCTATAGCTTTCACTGGAAATGGGAATTATCTGTCCCTTTTAATGTCCCTTTTCATCTCACTCAATGTTACAGCTTTCTGACAGAGTTTTATATAGCCAAAATTTTATAGCAAGCTTTTTTTTTTTTTTTTTCCTGAGTGTTTAGCAAATTTCTTTCAGGTAACTGCCAGATTATATTTTATAGAAGAATTTGAGAATTTTGCATTATTTTTCATATATAAACAAGCAACACCTAAGGAAATTCAAGTGTTATCCTACATTAGCTTTCCAAACATAGTAACTCCTTGCATGTTTGGTTACATATCAAATCCAGAAGATTGTATGCATGGATGTTCAGCAGAGTGATGGAAACAGTGAAGTTAAATGAAGCCAGATTTGGTCAATGATTATTTACAGCATACTGGTTAAAGCAGAGGTAATGGCATAAAATGCAGTTTTAGAATAAGAATGATCATAGTTTTCAATTTAGCCATAGGAGAGGAAAGCAAGTGAATCATCCCTCCAAGAACTACAAGAAACCTCAATTTTCAGGCAATTCAAATGTATTTGAGTTCTTACTTGTAGACTCATCATTTTCTTTTAGTTTTTTTTAATAATATTTTTTTTTTTTTTTAAGAAAAGGGATAATTCTAGATATTAGTGATAGAAATACTCAACATCTGGGATGAATAAATTTGTTATCGATGTGTATGAGTGTACTATTAGAGTGAGATAAGCTAGCAGGCTATATATTAACAAAAAAGGTAGTTAAGTCATGTTCATTTATTTGCTTCCTTAACACTTAAATATAATATGCAGTCTTAGAATAAACTGATAATTTGGTTTTGCTCAACAGAACTGAATTGAAATAAGTGATACTCCAGCTGAATTCTGCATGGTACGTTGATTTTTTCCAATTTCAGAAGAAATTAGTGATCCAAATTGGCTTTGAAAAAACCTGCTGTCTAAACTGCAAAGCTGTCTTACTCTTTTTTTCAACTCAACATTAAAATAAGTACTTATTCTTCAAAACAGACCATTACAGAGCTAAAGTGTAAATAACTATTTATTCCAGTTTTCTGGAGGAAAATGCATCTAGTTTAGACATTGATTTAGCCCTGAAAATTATTTGTCTGTAATTATAGAAGACATTAAAGAAGAAAATTAATTAATCTGATAGTCTAGTAGGCATTTATACTTGTCAATGTCAGCATAGTAGTAACAAGTTAGAGGAGTTGACAAACTACAACTTGTCCTGAGGGAAATTCTTTGGCATGAAACATCTTTTGCTAATGTTAAGATCCTAAAGAATGCAGTCTTCAAGAACCATGTGGGATGGAGAGGCATGTCAAAAAGTATGCAAACATCACCAAGCTGCTCAACATTTAGCTGTGCTACATAGAAATTGTGCTGGTGACAACACCTTCCAGCTGGCTTAGATGCAACAGAGAAGGAAAAGGCATTTTAATAGGTTTTTAGGCATTTGATTTCTTCAGTAGGAATAGATCTTGCTTTCAATTTCAGCTGTTGAAAATATGTTTTCTGGAAAAAGCAGTGGTTAGGAAACTAGTGTCTCCTACTGATCTACAACGAAATGTACAGTTAGTGAAAACACAGGAGCAAGTAAGACCAGTTAAGTTCAGCACATGAATATTTAAACCCTTTGATCAGTGCAATTATGCATTGAAGCACCACATCCATTTGCCTGAAACCACAAGAGCAGTAAACAGCACTCCACAACCCTTAACAGATTTCCATATGGTTGGCCTCTGATAACCCATGCCAAGGCCTCTAGGAGACTGATGATCATGTTAGGCGGCAATTGTATCACACACAGCTGACACCATCACAGTTGAGAAGGACAGCTGTCCCGGGCTTGTTTGCTGTGTGGTCCTGTCTTGTGTGGTCCCCTCTCAGCCAGCTGAAGGATTTTGCCTTAGCCACAAATCCTTCCACCTTTCCTCCTCCCCTTCTGCACAGGAAGTGATGAAATTATGACTGGAGTCTCAAAGTGCCTTTAGGAATTAGGCATTTACTTCCTTGTCTGAAACTAAGCATTGCTGGTGAGTAGTTGTAGCAAAGAGAAGAACTACCTTTTTGTTCTGAAATCCCAGGTCACTTTTTCAATATTGGCAAGCTTGAAAGGAACAGGTTCAAAATTTGTCTATTTCAAACCTATCTTAGGCTTCACCTGGTCTTATCCCTCCTCTCTTTCACAGAATCACAGAATCACAGAAATTCTAGGTTGGAAGAGACCTTTAAGATCATCGAGTCCAACCCATGTTCTAATACCTCAACTAGATCATGGCACCAAGTGCCACATCCAGTCTTTTTTTAAACTCTTCGAGGGATGGTGACTCCACGACCTCCCTGGGTAGATGATTCCAGTATTTGACTACTCTTTCTGTAAAATACATATGTTAGCAATCATATATGTCTGGATAGTATGTAAACAGATGATAATTTATTCAATAATGTTTTGTATTTGGTTTTCCAGCTGATCTGACACTGCTTAAATACAGTATTCTGTAAAGCTAACAGGAAGGCTGGTTTCTACCTTTGAGCATTTAGAACCTCTCTCGGTAAATAGACCTTGCAAAAATGAAAAAGTGTTAACAGTGGGTAAGAATCGCAGAACAGAGACTAAACAGCTGGGTTCCTTTCTCAGGGCTTCTGCAGAAATGCTGAATTATTGACCTTGGGATGTGACTGGTCAGAATGCAGAAATTCATATTACTTCAGAGGAAATAATAATTACATTTTTATTAGAAATGTGTGTTATCTCTTGTTATCTGCTCAGTTTTGTGTTGTGATCTACTGGAGGAGTTAGTTTGTTTTCTGGGACAAATGAGTAACTGTGACAGCTGTGCCAAGAAAAGGAATTACTTTTGAGGCCCAAAAGACTTTTGATTTTATAAATTTTTCTTATATTCCTAGCTCAGTAAACTACTATTATATAGTTCCATATCTCCTTAATTAACTCTAGTAAATTTCCTACCCTTGGTCTTAGATTTTAGAACAATAACCTGACTTTCTAAAAATATTCCTGAAATGTTGCATAGTCTTATTGTCAGGAAGAGGACCTACAAGAAGAACACTGTTTTCCAACCAAAATCTGAGAAGTCATAACAAAAAGTGGGGCAAAGAAGCCCTTGGACTAGCTCCAAGGGGGCTGACCCAGGGGTGGGTTACTGGGGCAGCTGAATCTCCCATTGGATGTACCTGTTAGATATCCTAATTAGTTAACCTTATAAAATTGTGGAAATCAGATGCTGGGTGTTCCTGGTAGTCAACTCCAGCAGGACATCTAGAAGCTTCCAAATAAAGGTCTGCTTTTTTTTTTTACTTTGATATTCTAACAGCGCTGCAAGAGGTTTTTCTCCTCTTTTGGAGGTATTCTAGGCAATACTTTGATGAATGGGTCTGTCTTTGAGAGATTATTCTGTGCTTCTGGTTGAACAGTTTGTATGAGTACCTGTGTACCTGTTTCAACTAAAATAATCTGGGCTTGTGTACACCTTTTAAATAGTTGATCTTTGATAACTTGTCTCAGGTTGTGGCTGTGGCTGTAAAGGCAAGGATGGCAAGAAGGAAAATTTACTTAAAAATTCTGAGGGTTGACGGTATCATCCGATTGCAGATATACAAGAATTACAGCAGCAGGTCAGAACTTTTTACATTGGCAGCTAAAGTCTGATGCAGAAGAAAGACCAACAAATTGTAAAAAAAGGCACAGAGATTGTGGAGGGATAAGAATGTAAGAGAATAGTGCAGAAGGTAGTCTCACACCTGAGGAGTTGCAGCTGTACCAATCACCAAAGATTAGGAACAGCCCTGCCCTTAATAGGCCACAGCTGTGTCCAATAAGAAGACGAGTGCCACAAAAGAGTGGGTTAGCTGGTGGAGAAGAGAGCTGGAGTTTGTTGGTTGTGCTGCCCATGAGAAATCACTGAGGAGGTATGGGACTTATGCAATAAGACAACAAGAAGAGATAACTTGGTCCAAAGAAAGCCACCATAATGTGGGGAAAAACCTACTCTCCTAAACACAATAGAAGTACTTGATACCTTGGGCTAGAGAGGTGAGTAGGTTTGCTACTGCACATTAACAGTGCAGCATCCTTTACCCTTTTAATTCAAGAAACTTAAACAGAGGGTGCTGCGTGGCCAACAAAGATTACTCATCCTAACTCCCAGGAAAGATAAATCTCCAGTGCTCCTTTGTAGCTGAATGGAGGGTGATTGTTATAAAAAGAGATTGAAAGGTTGAAGGTAGTAAGACAAATTTTGTTAGTTGGAGTTTTGTGGCCTTTTCGATTGTAACATACATTACATCTATGTCAGATTAAATTCTTATCCAGATAGTATTTAAACTGTTAAAATCTTAAATCTGGAGTCACGCTGAACAGTGTTTAAACTGTTAAAATCTTAAGTCTGGAGTCATGCTGGACATGCTAATGCACCAGGTCAAGGACACACTGATATTAAAACAGATGCTTTTGCCAGTGTATTTAAACATCAGTTTATCTCATGTATCATGATGTGTTGCATCAGGTTGGCTTTTACCATGATTTTTTCCATGCTGCAATGCTTTACTCTTGCACAGTGCCTATTTCTGCCATTTTACACTTTCCTACGTTCCGAGTCATACTTACTCAAACATTAAAAATCTTAAATAATCTCCTTGTCTAATGACTGTGTGTGTGAAAACTGTCCTTTTTCTCTTAAACATGTGAGTCTGGCTATGAAAAAGAGAGTTACTCTCTTTTTGGACTTAATGATGATTAACAAAGGATGTCTGAAAAACTTCCTTTTTACGCTTTACCTTTTCACTTCAGTCACTGCTGACTGCAAAGTTATTTACTTTTTCTACTTGGCAGTGCCCTAACACAGGAATTACCAAAAAGCAAGGAAATAGAGCTTCCTTGAACAGAAAAAAAAAAAAAGAACACCATGTTTGTTTCAACAACTCATTACAAGTTGTGGAGTGTATTTATTATAAATAAATTATTCAATCTTACAGTTAATAATAAACTAATAATAAACTTCCCCAGGAAAGTAGTCACGGCCTGAGTTCAAGAAGTGAACTCGAGTTCTTGAACTCTAGCCTGAGTTCAAGAAGTATTTGGACAATGCTCTCAAGCTGATAGTGTGACTCTCAGGGCTGTTCTATGGAGGATTAGGAGTTGGACTCAATGATCCTTGTGGGTCCCTTCCATCTCTGCGGATTCTGTTAAATTTGTAAATTATTATCAGTAACTGCAATAGTTTTGCTGTCTAGTTTCAACTTGTGCCATCCAAGATGAGTCAAAGTATGAACGCAACTCTTATACACGTTTTACTTACTACTTTCCTTTAACAAAGCTGCTTTTACTGACGTGCTGTGAAGTTTTGGACAAGTTACTATTCCCATACTCTATTTGATTTTAACTTGATATTCAAAATCTAGGGATTTTTTTCCCTTGTTTTAATTCTTTTCCAAAATGCTCATGGAAAATATTAAGTTTGAGCCAAGTATTGAAATCTTTGAAGTAAAAAGCCTCAGTTATTAGTGGTTTCTCAGTCCTGTCCTTCCTAGTCTTTCAGCATAGATTAAGTCAATCCAGTGCATTTTAATTGGTCTTTTACTTCCTTGTTTGTTGGTTTGATTAAAAAATGGGGATGGACTTGTAAGGGAAGGCATTTGCAGTCCAAATTGTTGAGGGTTTTCGTGATATAAGACCTTTAGAAGAGGAGGTACCTGGTGGCTGTATACTCATTGATAAAATATGGAAAATCCAAAGGCATAAAGAGGCTGATAGGAACTTTGATTTCAGTCTGCTTATTTTGGATATAACTGCTGTATTTTAGGTGTTTTAAGGTTGGATATTGCTTATTTTTCAAAATGAAAAATTAGGTTCTCTGATCTTAAATGCTGTAACTATTAATTATCATGCTAATAATTTGTAATACATATTACTACAGTGAAATATTTAAAGTTGAAAATCTCATCTAGGTTATAGGATATTTACCAGATGGATTTTGTGAGAAAGCAGACCAAGGATGTCAGGATGCCTTTGGGAAGACTTAATTTGTTGGAATGTTGACAGGGGTACTTTGAAGATCAGATTCAGATGCGTGTGTTTTCTGCCATCATGGGCATGGTCAATACATATGACTTTCATTGCCAAATGTCCAAATTTCTCCAAAAAGGCCTGCGTTAAAAAAAAAAAAAAAAAAGGCAGCTGTACAGCGATCAACAAAGAATTTACAGCAATAAAAATGGTAGTGATGTTAGGCATGCTTTGCAATATAACAATTTCAATCTCTCTTGTAATCATGAGAAACTCTGCTTAAAGCATGCAGTGTCCTGTTCCTGTCTTCAGTCACAAAGGTGCCTATTTTGTGGGAGATACTAACCAACTGTCATAGTCCTGGTTGAGTGAAGGGGGGGAAAACAGGATAGTTAAAGGAACCATTATTGTGTTATATCCTTAATACACTGTGAGCAGTTGATAGTGTTATTAGTCATTCCCTTTTTTATTTTCATGAAATATCGAACATAATCAGTCACATGGCAAAAAAACACTTAGAGAACTTGGGACTTTCATTGCACCCACTCCTGTTCTAAGATGTTATCTCTACAGCTTTGTCAGTAAAAATAGAGCAGAAGACTTGTTAAGGCCCAGCCTTCTAGTGACTTTGTAAAAGAACTTAAATATAGCAGAGATAAAAGAAAAAAAATCAGGAAAGAAAGATGCAAGTCCTTTTAGAGCTTCTTCATTTATCTTTAAGCAGAGAAGGGGTCATGGGCCATAGTGATTTTATTTATTGAAGTGCTGGGTTTTGTTCTGGTTTGTATTTATTCATATTTGGTTATGAGCAAAGGCTGATTCTCTCTTTAACTCTCTCACTTGAAATGCCAGGAGGAGTAACTGCAGTGTGTCTTCAGTTAAATTATATTCATGTAAGACTTCTACTAAATGATTGATTTGTTGTTGGGAAGATCTCACTCTGATAAAGTTGGTGGTAAAATTTATCCCTGATTTTGAATGATCTGTGAAATTCTCATATACATACAATGCTTTTATAATTGAGAAAAGATAATAGAAAAATTATTTGGCCGGTCAAGAACAGCATTCTATCATTTTTCTGATCATGACATATCTATGACAACAAAGGAAATAAAATTTTCTAGTAAGGCACATTTGTTCTTTTGTTGTTACCTCTCCATCACCTAGAATAGCAGAACTACTGAAGCAGTCACTATATTTGGGTAATAGCTCAGACAGCAGACACTGTTGAAAAGTGCTGGTGACTCATGTTTTTTTTTCTGTCATTGACTGTTGTTAAAACCCTATCTCATAATGAAGTGAATAAGCAGCAAAAATTTGTATGATTTACTCTAGGCATTCAATATACCCCTGCAAGTCACTGTTCATTCCTATGGAACAGTAGGTCAATTCAAATCTGGATGAAGCAATTCATGCTGTAGATGGGCAAAATACATGAGCAAGACACATGCAGAGACTTTCTACTCTTTGCTCTTTCAGCTGCCCATGGGATTCAAATGCCCATTACCACAAGAAATATGTCAATCGGTTTGCTTTGTATTTCCTGTTGTACTTGTCATAGAATCAAAAGTGTTTGCCTACCCAAGCTGTTCTGGTAGAATTTTCTTTTTAATTAATTGGTTGCAGCATAAATTTTGTCTTCAGCCTTCTTCACTTATCTTATAGAGCACTTACTTAAACTTAGACACTTTGGCATTTTTGCCTTTCAGTATATGAAATGTGTTACACTGACATTTAATCACTTCAAGATTTCCACACCAATTTTTCTAATGAGAGTAGACTAACAGTAGAGCAGAGGTACGCTCTGCAATTTGGTTTGCAAATGAAGTTCTGGAAGGTTTGGTTAATCAGAGTCCTTAAGCACAGAGTTAATTTGAGCTGATGCCCTCTTCAGATCAGAAGGAGTATCCCCTTTTTAAAAATGTTTCATCAGGTCAATAAAAAACAACAAATGTTGGCCTTTTGTGCATCACTTTCTGATTAGAGCTTTGGAAGACTGGTGTGTGATTACCAAGTAGCCTTCATGTCACATTAAAAGGAGCTTCACTGCTCCCACTTATGTTTAGAACTTAAAATCTTTCAAGATCACATAAACTATTATAGACAGAATGCAAATATGCTGGAGGAACCAAAGAGTGAATATAATGGATGGGAAATGATAAAACACCCTCCAATATACTAAAATTCCCATTAATTATCGTAACTCCTTTCTTGATTGGGGCATTTACATCTCTGATTTTTCATAGGATGTCTGGAGTAATCACTGCACTGCCTGCTATCCACCAAGTACCTAAAAATATTTCTTTACTTGGTCTGTGACATTTTCTGGGTGGAATATTAATTTCTGCTTTATTGAGTACTTGCCATGCTACTCCTTCTCCTTTCCCTACCTTCTCAGGGGAAGTTTCACCAATCCAGATACTGTAACTTAATCAATACTAATGCAACAAGATATCACTGATATATTGGTACAATTTTGTATCTTGGGGGCAGGTGACTGTCTGTAGAAGTTCAGCCAACACAGTGTGAGTGGTGGTGGGCAAATGTTTATATCCTTATGAGAATCTGTTAAGGCATGTTGTATTCCTTCCCAACAAACTTCTCTTCATCCTACCCCTTCATGGGATCCATAGAGAACATAACTTTTTGTACTGACTCCTGCCCATCCAGGGATGTGCAGCTGCTTGCAAGATAGATATTAAGTTTGCCATATTTGGTACAGCAGCTGTTAATGGGGCTAAATTGTCAATTGCTCAGTGACCAAACTGGCCAGACAGGTGAGCTAATTGGAAGTGGTTCTGAAGATGATTGTCTTTTCTCCACACCAGTTGTGATTTCAGAAATTTTATTTCATGCCACAATAGAGATTGGATACTTCAATACGTCAGTAATTTTTGTGTCAGGTGCTGCAAGGGCTGTGCATAGTAGCCACAGAGCAGATTCCCTCTTTCTGTCTGAGCCGAAGGAACGTGCACTGCCTGTCACCATGTGCCAGGTTTGTCCATTTAAAACATCAAAACCTAAAATATTTTCATGATGGCCCTTAATTGTGAAGTGAGCAATTGCCATGTGCCTCTCATTAGGGAGCCATAAACTGCCCTTGGCAATTTAACACACACTTGTACAGTTCACACTGTTTGCCTCAGCTGCTTGCCATATGGATCTCGTGCCCCTGCTTCTTAGCTTCTTGTGTTACTGTTGAAATTTGTGCTCCTGTATTTAATAAAAATGTTGCCAATTGTCCCTGAGGACTAAGTGGAGTTTAAATGTATGGACCATCATCATCTATCCACTGATCAGCCTCCACATCCTGGACAATCAGGCCCAATTACTCATTTTCTCACTTAATGGCTTGCAGTTTCTCCCTAAGTGGGAGGAAGGGGTTGCCTCCCTTTTTAGGGAGTTGAAATATGCTTCTTCCACTGTTATTTTTCTTTCTGTAATGCTTCATTTAGACTCAGTGTAATGCCAGTAGGCTGACCTTGAATTGAGGCTATAAGAATGCATAGGAATGCTTCGGGAATCCAATAATTCATTTTTCTGTTCTTGAGATTCTGTTCAAGGGTTCTTGCCTTTTTAATCTTTGGTCTAGTTTTCCTTCTCTCTTTCACTGGTCTGTCTTTGTAATCTCCCTTGGGGGCTTTGTTTTTTAGCTGGTACATTGTCCTAGCCGATTTCACAGTTGGACCTAGCAATGCCTCACATTAATTCCACCCATTTAGGGAGTTGTTTTTATTATATTCATTATCTCTTTCTATTTCATCCCATTTTGCAGCTAGCTAAGGTTTAAGCATTGTCATGGATCCTCTAATCACTGGTTTTAATGTTGTGAAATCTACTGTAGCAGACAGTGGGATATCATGGGTTCCTCATTTGTGTGTGACTGTGCTCACATGGGTTTTGTGACAGCTCTAGGGAGGTCACTTAGGGATTTAATGGGGATTGTGGAGGGTTCACCTTGCTCCATGGTATCTAACTCTCCTCTCCAGCCCAATAAGCTGTTTGTCTGGTGATAGAATGGGGGAGTTTGTTGCCTTGGGTCTCAAATTTAAGAAAACTCTTGGGTCCAATAGCCATTTGCTCTCAACATGATTCTGTCACCATCACTTAGACATACCTGCTGAAAGTGTTCTGTTTGTTTCACCAAGAATTCTGCTTTATCTCCCTTGCAAATTTGTCAATTGCAGTGGAGCTCATGTTTATTTAGATGTCAGAAAAATAAAATGAGAACTGTTTCCTCATGTACTATACTTTTTAAAATACAGTGAGAAATGTATGGGAAGGGCATCAGAAATAAAAATAAACTGAAAATTTCATGAGTGTTAACTTAAAATAGCAAAAAAAATTTGTATAATTCAGTATCTTTTTTTTTCCTCTGCTGCCATTCATAAAGGCAATAATGGGAATTGATGCAGCTTTTTCCCATTTATTGAGAGTGAATTTTCAATTAATTCAATGTTGCTCATTTTCTTCTCGATTTCCTGACAATTTTTGTCCTTTGCCAATTCCCCTTTTTTGTGTTAATTTGATGTGGAATATATACATACACATATACATACATATATATGGCCATGTATATGTGTATAAATATGGATTGCTTCAGCTGTATCCAGGTTTGAAATTCAACGTGGTCTGAGCACTCATTGTTTTGATAATCTGTCTGATGTTGGTGAGTTGGATGGTGTTCTCTCTCACACTCCACCATTATATAGGAAGGCAACATTTGGTGATATGTCCAGTCTGAAATAGCTGTGTGCAACCGCGCAGACAGCCAGTTCAGTGAGATTTGAAGATGTCTGCTAACATGCTATTGTGTTCCACTTGTATTGAAATGCTCCCATTACCATATAACATTAAGGTTTGTAGCACAAGGGCAAAGGCACAAAAGTAATGAGTCTCAGACAATGTGAATGCTCATTTATGTCCTGTCCACTGCACTAACATTCTATTAGAGAAATAATAAAACCCCCCATCTGAGTTTAGTCTATGCTGCATGCTGCAGTGGTGAACATGAAAAACCAAACCACCCAAAAGTCAAACACTGAATTCTGCAGACCCATCATAAGGAAAGAATTCCTTTCTATATACAGTGTCTGGTGATGATTACCAGCCCTCCTGGATACTTGATTTGGATAACTCCCATGTGTGCATGTAACTTAGACATATGTAGCTGTCTAGGAAAGATTGTAAGAGGAAAAAGAGCTCTTATCACAAATAACTCTTCTATCTACTCATACAATATTATATATAAAGTCATAAGTCTTTGTCTTGAAATAATAGAATTTTCTCCCTGCTATCATTACTCTATTTGGAAGCCTTTTCCTGAATTTGTTGTAAATATGCATTTATAGCTGACATTATCATTTAGTCTTGGGCTGATATTGCCCTACTTAGCTCTCTCTAATAATTTTAATCTTTTTAGCAGATATTCCAATTAAAGTAAACTTCACTGAAGCTAGTTGTCCAGAACCATACACAATATTTCTGATTAGGCCTTTTACTTCCAAATGTCTTTCTCCATGCATTTGTGAACTCATTAGCCCATTCACAACTTCAGTAATCACTATTCGTAATCATCTTCCAGTGGCATGAATCTGCTTTTCCTACTATTAATTTATATTTAATTCTATCAGTTAAATCATAAGTATTTTAATGCTTTTATAAGATGTTATGGTCTTTGTAAAAATAATAATCCTGTACAACTTTATATTGTCTGCTGATTTCACCTGTATTTTTTTGAAGATCTTTTAGTAAATTACTGCACAGGACTGATAAGACACTTAGTAAACTATCCTCATTCCTTGTCTACCTTACCAGTATAAGTTGTTGTTGATTCCTTTAACTGCTTTAGAAACACACATCTTTAGCTGCTTTAGAAATTGAATATTAGCATCTGGCTTCTCCACCTTTAGCAAACTTTCTTTGCAGGGAGAATGAATCAAGTGCCTTATTTAAATATCTGATAAATAATATTCTCCTGTCTAATAAAGCAGATAACTTTTGAAAAGAGATACTGGATTGGTTTGAGATGCTCTACCCTTCATAAAGACACATTATAACTTCTACTGCCTTTTATTTGTCTCTCTGTCTTTAACTCTTCCTTCAAATGGTATTCTGGGTACATTTTTGTAAATCAGTTTATTAAGTCTAGTGGTTCCAGAAGTTGTCTTTGTTCATGTTCTTTTGAATTTAGTTCTACCTTTACTGTTCTCCAGTCATAAGATACTGCCCCCAAAAATTCTAGCAATTGGAGTATCAATTTCATGTGACAGTTTCATATTTCTATATTCCACCGTGGCCTATCCAGACTGCCTTATTTTTGCTTTATGAGGTATTAAGAATGTTAGCATTTATTTCTCCCTCAGGTGCCATAATTTCTTATGCACTACCTTCCTTTTTTCTCCTTTCTCCACTAATGTCCTCATCATTAACTTTATAGAAGATGGAGGCAAATTATGCATTTAATATGTAGATCAGAACTGTAATCGGATCAGAGTAACGTTAGTCTCTAATGAAACTCTGTTTAACAATAAAATCTATATTTGCACACTGTAACATTTTTTCCCCCATGCTAATTGTTTTAATGGTAAATGAAATCTCTCACACAAAAAAATAGCTATTTTCCTCTTTTCTATATCCTGTAGCTCCTGAGAAACAGTGTTCTGTCTTTGTTCTTGGTAGATTTGCATGTCTACAAAAGCAGCCAATTCACTGAAGTAAAACTCATAAGCTTTTTCTATTAGCTTATTTCGTTTTTTCTTCCTTGCAATTTAAATCCTAAATAGTGCCTGCTCTTTGATTTAAAGTAATTCCTTACTTTCTGTGTTTTAAAAGCTTTGCATTCCTAATTTACTGTGTATGCTTTCATTAGTTCCTTTCTAAAATCTCAAACATTAGTCATAGGCAGGCCTGTTGTGTGTCTTGCAGTTTGATAGAGACTGATTCAGTTTCTGATCACCACAGCCAAGATTATTTTCTATGAAAAGCTGTTCTGTAAGACCTTGATTCTTGCTAAACCCGTGTCCAAAGCAGCATCAATTTTCATTGGTTCACTGGGTATTTATTAAGGAAATCTGTCTTACAGCAGGTTCAAGACTACCTAAGCCTTCAGTTCCTAATGATGGCATTTATATTGCATCCAAGTTGGGGTGATTAGTTTCCCAAGCTCTCACAATCACTACTCTTTATTTCTTAATCTTACAGAGATTTCTCTTCATATTCCATCCCAAGATTAATATTTCTGTGACAGCACTCCAAAGCTTTCTCTTCTGGTGCTTTTCAAATTTTATCCTAAAGAGATGGATTTTTTTCACTGCAGGATTAGTTTTCAACCCATGGTCCACAGGACCAGGGAATTCCAGCATCCATGTCTTTAGGATGAGTAGAGGGTAATTAGAAAGGCAAATTTAGTGTCAATAGGCTTAAATACCTAAATTCTCCCTCGACACCTTCATGCTGTTCTCATCCATTTCTATAACAATGCAGAGCTGCCCAATTCACTCCAGTCTTATTTCTGTCCTTGGATAATTGAAAGGTTTAGCTTTTTTACTCAAATCACAAGTAATTTTTCTGCCTGTTTCCATTTCTGCAATATCCAGTTACATTTTATGCTTGATGTTAGGCTTGCAAGAGCATGTTGAACATGTTTTAAATTAACATGCTTTTTTAATAAAGTAATTCAATGGAGAATGAACATTTGGTTTTTCTTTTGAAACCAAATCAGGAAATATCTGGATTTTTTTTTAGTTTTCAGCAATTTGTTCAATCTTTCAAAATACTGATTAAAACCAACATAATATATAATTGTTGTTATTATCATTATCTAAAACTTGAGTGTTTTCAGTTTTTTTCCCCTCAGAAGCATAAAATAGTCTATTTAAAATGAAAGGGGTTCTAATTTAAATATTTTTGTGTTCGGCACTATATTTCTGAAGTAGTTCCTGACCAGGCCATCCATCAGAAGTTTGTGCTTTGCTTCATTAACTGGACCACTAACTAGTAAACAGACATTAAATGCTTCAGACATTAATGTAAGTCCTTCTTGAAGGGAAGAAATTAAATAAAAATACAAAAGGCTGCAGAGCCTCAAAGTTTTCTCTGCGACAGCTGTGCTTTTAAATTTTAGCAAACAATAGCAGAGCTAAACGAGGTTAGAAAATTGTCATAATTAAGAGGAAAAAAAGCCCCAAACAGTCCTTCAAGCAGCTAGAGCTAATTAGTGAAGATGTTTTAAAATCCTGCTATTATAGAGATTGATTTAGAATAAATATCACTTCCTTTCCCCACAAGAAGATAGAAAGTTTCACCTGTTGTACTTTATTAGGATTATCAGGAGTGTATTACTGCAAAGCCATCAGGCAGGAGTGCAATAACCCACAGTACACTGGTCAGCAATTACTGCCAGCATCCAAGTATGAAAAGCTGAGTAGAGAGAGCTGCCTGTTTCACTGGATATTTTCTTCCATATGATTTGCTACCCTGTGTGCACCTTGTTCTCGGAATTTCCCATGGTGTTCCAAAGGTACCTTGTGACTTTCACAAGGACAAAAAAATAATTTCACCCCAAGTAAACCTGCAAATGAAACTGGGTGGAAAAGAAAGTTTTCTACTGCCTGATGCAAGTAGATTCCTAGACATGAAATAATCAACAGGATTCTCAGGAATTAGAAGATTTCTAAAAGTCAGTATTTATCAAAATATTAAAATTAGTCAGTATTTACGAATAGTCCTATTGGGCACCTGGCTGCACTAGCGTTATTTTAATGATAATATGAAATGCACTACTCTTTTAAAACTTTGAATTGACTATTTATGATCAGTGCTTGCTTTCTCTTGTAGGATCTAGGTGTTTCACTTTCAAATCTTAACTGAAGATAACTTTCTATATTTGTTCTTTTTCTGTTTCAAAACATAAGTGACTTAAGTGTATTTTGCAAAAAGATTTGCTCAGAAAATGAAAGATTAATGGCCATGAACCCAAGCGACTTATTCCATCTTTTTCCCTTATGGGTTTTAATCTTCATATTATACATAACTTGACCATTAGCTTTAGGTGCCAGATGTATTAATGCACAGGGCTGGTACTTTGGCACTATGAGTTCTTTCTAATCTAAAGAGACAAAGCTTAAAAGAGAGATGTTTATTTACTTGTTTGCAAAATCGAAAATAATATTTCTCATTTGCAGGTGGGAAAATGATGTCTAAAAATTTATAAATTTGCAAACAATACATTTGAGTCCTACTTAAAAATACAATGCCCTATTCTGCTTTTATGGATGAGATAGTATCTCTGTATTTGTCCTGATTAACAGTCTTGGGGTGCTATTTTTATAAGATCTAGTATAACAGCTGTAAAAAGTATATTTTGTATAAAATAGTTTTATGCCTTTTTATCAGAATGTGAATGTCTGGTAACAGGACCAGCTTCAAAATATTCTATAAAACTAAAGTGAATAGCTGACTCCAAAGCAAAATTTGAAATAGCTGGATGAAATGCTGAGAAATGCAATATGATTTTTCCCATTGAAAATAATATTAACTATTGACTATTGCTCTATTAGTGATTAATGATAGCTACTAGCTACAAGATGTTAATCAATATGAGAGATTTAGACTGGAATTGCTTACCTTTTCTAGAGGATCTCATCTGTTGCAATTGGACAGTTTAATTGCTCTGCAATTCAAAAAAAAAAAGGTGACTGAAGGCTGAGCTGGTTCAGTACAGAAATAATTGTTAAGACAATAGTTCTGGATTTTGAGGGGAAAGTATCACATCTGGACATTATGACAGATGAAATAATTTAACATGTCTGTCTGGCTTGCAGAAAACTTGGAGTTCGTTGATACCCATTGGCTGGGTGAAGAGGAGCTGGAGACCTGTCGCAGTGTTGTCCAGGATTAGAGGTAATTTTCTTCCCAGTAGCAGTATAGCGCTGTGTTTTGGAATTAAGATGAGAATGATGTTGATAACACACTGATGTTTAGTTGTTGCTAAGCCATGTTTACACAGAGTAAAGAACTTAGCTTCTCATCTCACCCCACCAGGAGGAGAATATGCAGCTGGGACTGCTGATGCACATTGGCCAAAGGGATATTCCATACCGTATAATGGCACTCCCAGTGTATAAACTAGGACAAAAGCTGGTCAGAGGCCACTGTTTGGGTATGGCTGGGCATCATTCAGCAGGTGGTGAATCGCTTGCTTTGTATATTCTAATCCTATTTTTAGTATTATTGGTATTGCTATTATTAGTTCCTCTTTCTTTTCTGTCCTGTTACAGTGTCTCTTTGTCTCAGCTCACAAATTTGACATTTTCTCCCCCAGTTCTGTCTCCCATCCCTCTTGGATGATGTAGGGGAATTGAGTAGGGAGCAGCTGTGTGGTATTCTGCTGCCTGCTATGTTAAACTGTGCCAAGACCTCATGATAATTAGGTCATGTAGGTGTTTGCTTTTTAGTTTTATTTAATTTTTATATCCAAGATTATGTTCTGATATGCATATGGCTGGAACAACTGTATCTGCATGAGAGCAACATCCTTGTAAAGGTACGTCATCTAAAGAGAATATGTTTTAAGGACCAGGATTCAGATAAGATTCAGTTCAAGTGTCAGAAGTAGTCAGACTCATCACTCCAAATGCTAGTAACTGTCTTTGTAAAGTTTTAGAAGGAGTACTGCATATAATATGTGGGATTTTATAGGCCCTTTTATGAGTTTGAAATATGTTAATGAGGGCTTGTGTGTCTTAGCACCATAGAATCATTTAGATTGAAAAAGATCTTTAAGCTCCCTTGAATTTATTTTTGGGAGGAGAGAATAAGGTTTTCATAGCATTTGTATATATTCTGACTTTTCTTTTAGGGCCTGTTATCTCTCTCTAGATATCCCATGATAAGGTCTTTATGCCCATGAGTGTTAAAAGAGATTAAATCGCTTCAGTACTCTTACATGCAAAATGTGTCTTTCAGAGTCAATTATAATTAAGGCTGGGGAAAATAGTGTGAAGTGTTTTGAACTGTTAAATTAATTTGTTTCAAACAAGCTTTCTCCTTCTTTTCACCTCTCCTTGCTGCCCAGATAGTCTGTCAATCCTAAACGTTCACAGAATGCAAACCGCAAGGTTTCATGCACTGTGGGAAACAGCTGCATTTTCTTTTGAGTTGGATGACACTTGTTGGATATGCCTGTAATTTCATCCATTTGGGAGTGTATGCAAATATCCCACAACATGGCTGACCAGCTGCACATACACACTGCTTGGACTTTGACTATTTCAGTTAGAAAACAAGATCAATATTTGAATCAAATCTGAGCATTAAATTCACACAAATGGCAGTCTCCTGGCAGCTTGTCCTGAGCACCAACTCTGTCAGGATCACTGAACAGACTTCTGTAAGAATTACTCAGCAAGCATTTTGCAAAGTACAGAACAATCCAAAACTTTCTTGTACTTGACTGTTAGAAGGTAGCCCAACTTTCTGACCTAGTATGATACTGCTCCACAGGTAGTATGATGCAGATGGTGGCAGATCTCAGACATTCATAGCTCTGAAGTTATTGTATTCCCATATTGCAACACTTGTGTATTTTGGAGGCTTCTAATCAACTCCAAAGAAGGATTTGTGAAATCTTTGAAGCAGAATTTTTGTAATTCTCTATTGGATCTTATTGGAGTATTCGACAGTATCAAAATAATTTTTGCAATGCCAAGAACTACTTGGTTTTAGCTTCAGCTGGAGTCCCTCCAGGATGTCTACTACCTCTGTGGCAATTGGGAATATGCTTGGAAAATATTCAGTGAACTGCAGATTGTTTTTTTTTTCCTGCCAAAAAAATCAAGATCTGCTGAAGCTCTGACAGCTGTATGTTGTTGCAAAGAAAATACTCCAAAGAAAAAACAAATGTCCCTTAAACTCGATAGCACATTAGTGTCTAATGATCGGTTATATTTTATAAATCAGTTTTTATCACCTACATAGTGCTGTCACAGCTACCCTGAGCTATGACCAGGACTTAGTTTCTCTTTGCAAATCACTCCATATCTTGTCTTTTACTTTTAGTCCAAAATTACTATTCAATGTAAAAGGACTCTAAGGGGAATTTGTTCGAATAAGACAAACAGTAAGAGAGTTATTTTGAAAATAATAGTGGACCAGAAATAACTAGGGAAACAGTTGATAGCAAATGGCTTATTACTACAATGAGAAGGACTTTGCGATGATTAGCAGTTGTATCTCAGTGCCATTATTAGCTTTCACACATTCAAATGGTCTGAGAGCAAATAATTTCATTAACATTTGCAATTACCATTACTAAATACGATTCTTTTCGATGTGGTTTATTGGGAAATTTTGTTTTGATGTAATAGCATCATGATGTGGGTTAGCTTGATTTTTCTGCAGCTATGGAAATGGAACCAATTTCATGATCCATACTGATAACAAACTGAATTCATATTATCTTCCTGCTTCTCTGAAGTGCACTGAATTGCAGATAAAGTGTTATTCTGAATACTAGAATGTCTTTGGAGTGAATGCCAGAAATATAACCAAAACTTTTCATGCCAAGTAAATTTATTTGGTTTTCAGATATGCAAGGATGAAGTAAGTGGATACTGTACTGACATGCCTGCTAGATTAGGAAAATCTGTTGTAGAAAAAGGGTCATGTGAACATGAGATTTAGGATATAGACCTAGGAAACATTAATCTTTGTTGTATTTGGAAAATTTTTTTCACTCTATTTCTTTGCTTCTGGCTTTTCACTTCTTCTTGGCTCCACAGTTCTGCCCTTCCCTCATGCCAGCTTTGGTGCCTGTCAGACATTTATGGGAGCCAGCTGAGTTCCATAAGCCAAGATAAAACACTCCCTACCCCTTGGTGGTTTTTTATTTTTTTTATAACTAATTTTCTGCTAGATTAACGCTCCAGCTTCTATCACATGGAAGGCCCAACAAATGCTGTGGCTGCTTCAACTGATACAAGTACACAGCAGCTGGGGTGGTGCAGAGGGAGGAAGCAGTGGTATCACTGCCAGCTAGAGAGTGTGAGCTCCTGGATATTAGTATCATCCAATTCTATGTGGGTTTTTAAATTTTTTTAAAATGAAGAGTGAGAAAAAGTTTTCTTAAGTGCTTCCAGTAACCGAAGAAGAACTAAACACTTCTAATAGTTGGCAGGAGCTCCAGTCCTCCAAAGTGAGGGAATAAGTATAAACACTTTACAAGAGGATTTTTTGCTACCTCTCACTTCTCAGCCCTAGAGTCACTGAACCACTGCCATCTCAGGGTACCATTAAAGATGTTTGAGAAAAGCTCTGACAAAATAGAATAGCATTTCTACTGACTGTCATAAGTATCTGAAACTACAGCTGAGGCAGTTTCAGTTGAGTTCAGTCCTTAAAATAATGTATAATATGAGGTGAACAATTAAATCTGTTAAATCTGTTGTAGAAGGTAAGCCCCAGGAGGGAAAGGCAATGATAATGCCAAGTATTAAGATGTATTGATAAACAGATAATCCTGCCATTTAAATTCCTCTTTATGAACCAATACTGTCTATGTCAGAGAATAGAATGACCTCATACTTCTGACCCAAACAGTCAATTTTAGAGAAGTTTATGGGTTCCTCTCAAGAGGGGAATAAACTGATAATGGAATCATATTTCTTTCATGTAATGCTGATCATTTCAAAGAAGGAATTTTCTATTGTCCTGAACACAGTGTGAAACAAACAATGAAAAATAATTTCCCTTTTCACAGTTCAGAGCATCTTTCTGGTTGGTACTCTATCCAGTCTTTTTCTGGCTGTTTGGTATTTGAATGCAATGGTGCTTTTTTTGTTGCTTTTCTTTTTTCTTTCTTTTTGTAGCTATCTGGTCTGTATTCTGTGTCTCATGTTTTAAGATGTGCCAGAGAGCACACCTTTGTTTTCTAGACTATTCAGCCAGAAAGTTATGGTCAGCTGAATCATCTTCTGCAGACAGAAAGTCAAAAGCCTTTCACATCAGTAGCTGAATAACCAGGCAGTAAATGCAGTCACAGTTCACTTTTGGGGAGGCTAAGGTAGTGAACAAAATGCTGGTCTCAGTCTTGCTGGTTGCATAGGCACATATGATTAAAAATACCTGGTAAAGAAAGCAGAGACCTTAAGTCTTCAGCAGCCTGCATGAAGATAGAGAACAAATGCAACTACAGTTCTCCTGACAGCAGAGAGGTAGCTGTCATTTCAACCTCCCTGTGCAAAAAGAACAGTTTCTTGTGTATTTTCAGTGCTGTGAAAAGCATACATTTCATGAGAAGGATATTTTTATGAGACTGTCATGCAGATTGGGTATTCCTAACCAGTAATAAAGTTAGATGGTATTCAAAGCATACTGTCATGAAGAGGCTGCAGTTCAGTCACAACCATCATTCCTGTCTTGCACTTAGCCTTCTTCTCATGGAGGATGTTTTCCTCCCCATTCCATCTGCTTTGTATTTCTTCTTCTCTCTAGGACAGAATTTGAACTGAAATACCTCCATATCTTCCATTTTACATGGTCATTAATAAGGGAAAAACTCAGTAGCTAATAAATAAGCTTAATGTCATATGCAGAATGGATGCAGTTCCTGTATAATGACTGCACTGAGCTTCCTGGTACTTGTCCCAGTATAATCATTGTGTCCTGAATAAATCAACATGGTCTCTGAAATTTACTGCAGGTTCTTGTCTGTTTCAAACAGGGATTAAACTCTTGAAGATAACTTCTGATAATTTTTTTTTTTTTTAAACAAGGAAAAAAACAACAACCCTGGGAGTTCAAAAAAAAAAGGAATACCAAAAAAAAAAAAAAAAGGGAGAAAAAGAAAATGGAGTAGCTGAGACACTTCAGAATATTCTTCCTAGTAATTCTACTCTTGGTTGGTTTCCAGTATCGCTTGAATAACCTCTTTGATAGTTATAGGGAAAATCCTGCATGAACTGGCTGAAAAATGCATAATGACAATGGTCTGTGAATACAGTCCTTTATTTTTGGTTTCTAGGAGCTTTGACACTCATCCTAGGCAGACTCCTTGAAGAACTGAACTGCTGAGCTCTTTGAAAATTTCTGCTGGACACATGCAAGTGACAGCCTATTTCATGGCTGTAGAACCTGGCTAGATGTAGGTGAACTCAAGTCTTTCAAAAGATAGACAGGGTGAGTGATGGCTCCTGAGAAAATTTAAAGCTTTGAGTTTAAATTTGAAATTTAGCAAGTACTAGAATTTTTTAGTGTAATAACTAAACTAATAGTTTTTTAGGACCTTTCTGCCACCATCCCTGCAAACTCTCTCAAGTTTCTTTACAAATTGTTTACTTAACAGTATCAAAATATCACATATTTAATTTAGGAGAAAAGCACATAAAGTAAATTAGGTTAAAAAACCAAACTCTGCATTTTGTAATGTTGATTTATTAGTAATATTAAATATTAAAATATTAAAACCAAAAATTCCCCAAATCCATTAGTCTGTGCAGACACTCACCATGGAAAACTTCAGCTAAAATTATAATGTTAATAAAAGTTATAAAAATAAATGAAGACAGAGAATTTTACTTATACATATCTAGACTTTCTTTGTGTGTTTAAATTATTTTTTGAAGCAACATTTCAACACTCAAGAAGCCAGCAAGCATTTTAATGTAGCAATAGTGAAAAAAAAAAATTCTGGAGACTTCTTTGAAGTATTTCTTGTCCTTTTATTAAAGACTAATATATGGGATCTGTATTACTGGTTTCAGACTGTCCTCCTCGATGTGATTTTGCATCTTTGATGCTCATTAATCAAGATTTTACCTGTATGTTATAAAATGTACATGCTTACATTTACCTCAGTTTTTTTGCTTCTGAAGGAGATCCCTGTAGGGCAGGATGGCAGAGTCTTTGGGCTTAGTTACAACATTGCTGGTAATAGAAGAACCTGGATATTTGACTGAGAGTTAACTAATACCCATTCTCCAATAGATCATTGATTTACTTCATTGCCTGCTTAACAAACTTGAGATTAATCTGCTTTATCCTTGCAACTCAATAGAGAATATCTGCATTTTGAGCAGAAGATTCAGAAAAGATTTTATGACAGTAAGAAAGGGAATGTCTGGATTGCCCCTAGGTGGCAGCGAGGCATTATTTCTTGACATTTGCTGAACTGCCTGTTCCGCTGTCTCTGCAAAGAAAAGCTTGCTTAGATACAGCCAGCTCTGTCCGGTTTTCTGACCATTTTGGATAGATCTTGAAATCCCAAACTCTGTATTGCAATAAAATATACATGGTTGCAAGTCAGTTAGTCCTGGAAAGGCAGACAAAAGTATTGTGTGATATGTGCTATGAATCAGCAGGTCTCTGATCCATGCTTTCTTGTGACTCTGATCAGTGGTAACATTGGGGATCCTCAGCGGATCTTCTTTTTTCAGAAACCAATGGCTTCAAATGATTTCTTTGCATTTTTGTATCTTTTGTGTGCTGATGTGGCTGCCCTCTAGCACAAATTACTTTCCAGGTGCTTGTACTGAACCTAGTCTAGTGAAGAGCATACCTGCCCAAGGTAGGGGGGCTGGAACTAGATGATCTTTAAGGCTCCTTCTAACAAAAACTATGCTATGGTTTTATAATTTTACATTTGGGCTCAGTGCAGTGATGGTATATGTGACATTCCGTTCAGATAAATGATTTAATCACTTGAGCATGAGCAATGGACCACACTAAATGCAGCTAATAAAGGGATCAGAGACCCTTTAGTAAGTCCTTGCTGCCTGACAGTATTAATTGTAATGCTGAGGACATGGAAATTGGCTCTGCAATTGTAATTCAGGCTCTGATTTAACAATGTGTATAAATCAATTACTTTTAGCACGTGCTTGTGTTGACTGCATTTTAGCAGTTTAGCCACTAACTTTCTCACATCTCATCTGGGGAATGCTTTCATTTTTATGAATATCCTTATTTTCAACCTAGGAAAGTGCTTTTTCTGCATACACAAAGAAAAGCATGTCCTTAAATGCTTTACAAATTGGGATATACATTGTCAGCTTTGATACTGTGGGTTAAGAGAAAGAAGCATAATTTTGAACTGGATGATCAACGATCAACAGAAAAATTTTTAAAAAACTGTTTTGATTGTGATCAAAATACATGTCCTTTTAAATATCATTAGTGTCATATTCTGGAGAAAAATCCAAATGAGTTTTTTATTTAAACAAGGGCCACTTTTTAAATCTATGTTTTGCATGGGTAGGAGTAACCTCTAATATCTCATCAGGAAAAGCATGGCATTAGAAACACGGTGGACCTCAATTGCTTGAGAGCTGAATGTGTCAGTAGAAATGTTTTCTGAATTGTGCCAACCAAAGGAAAATGTAGAATGAATAATCAATTTTAAACTGACTGAGAAGAAAACAATGTATTTGGGAGAGGTTTCTAATGCAATATACTTTGGCATTAAAATTTAAAATTACTCTGAATACATTTCTTTTAGAAAACACAGTGGCAATCAAAGACTTAGCAGTTTGATGGATGTGAATGAATGAGTCTCATAAATTGAGATTGCAACTGTGATCGCTGCATTAATAAGAATGAGATTATCATAGTGTTAAATCATCCAACTATACATTTAAAAGTATGTACTGGGAATAAATGTATATTTTGCAATATGTCTTTGTCTTCTGCTCTCAGGCCAGCACTATCATGCTACATCACAAATATGAACATTGGTAGACTCTGCTAGTCTCATACAAGGAGTAGTTTTCAGAGGCAGGTTTATTAAATGGTTGCATAATTGCAATAATTATTGCTTCTGATACTAATGTCAAAAGAATAGGATTTGGCACAGAATTTTCATACCAACGATGGTGTAGAAAATAATACTAGTTTCAGAACAGTTCAGGTTGTAAACTGGATTCTGCTATAAATGTACTGTGTTTTGAAGATGTGCCACATTTTGCTTGGAAGGACATCACACTGAGATAGGTATGATTTTGTCATCAAATTCCTGAGTTATTATAGAAATTTGTGTAAAATCTTATTGTTTTGATTAGTATTGGATTATTTTGCTTTGTTCTCGATGAGTAACATTTCTGTCTCAAGGTGTGAGGTATAATGCTTGTTTGCTGTGTGGAGGATTTTCAGAGTTAGGACAGCAGCGGCTTTGTGAACTTCCCAGGGAAGCTCTATGCACACTCATCTCTGGTCATCGTAGAAGAGACATGCCTGTGAGTCTCCCTACACCGGGCTCAGTTACAGGCTGAAGCCAAAGTTTCCTTATGGAAATATATCTAAAAAGAATATAATGTCACCTAAAACTGTTCATTAGCTCACACTCATGGGTTTTTTTTAAATTTGACTTCATCCTGTGTCTGTGCTCAACCTGTTCAGTACCATGTGTGCTCATGAGTTTAAAACTTGTCAGTGCTGTCTGTCATCTTAGTAAATGGTAAAAAATTACTCTAGCAAGTGTTACTGGTTTATTATAGGATTCTTTAAGGATTGGTGATCTGATCTGAGAAAAGAAAAATCTCCTGTACATTTATATTGTATTGTGAGAAGGATTTAAATGAGAACCCTCTCAGAAATCCCTTTCCAGTCAGTGAGATTGTCAGCCAAATTGATGGAATGTTTGTCAATGCTGCTTTAATTAAAGATTGCACTTAGCTATTTTTGACCTTTCCTTGTACACACTTAAATGCACATTAACAGATGTACCAGTAAAAAATTAAGATACTGGGATACCGGTCAAAAAGAATTTAATTACATCTGTTGTCTTCAAAATATGCTGCTTCAAGGATTTGAGTTAATTCTGATAACATTTGAGTATTTCTGGGATTTCAAAGTTCTTTTTTTACTTATGACCAGAAAAAAGAATGTGAATGGGAGGAAAGAGAAATTTTAGTTAAAACCAAAACAGCTCCAAATTTGAACTCTTATATTTGGAATACAGACCCTGGGACATGGTGCAATAATATATGAAATGCTTTGCTTTTGTCCCAGTGAAGGACAAAATGCATAATTCTAAACTTAAGCTGACATGTAATGCTGCTTTCTACATAAAACTAGGTTGAGAATTTTTTTACATAAATTTGAGTCTGCATATGGATGTTATTCCCTTCAATGTCAGTAACTAGATCCTTAATACTTCTGTCAAGAGGTACCTTTTTTTTTCCTTTTTCTCTGAAAATTCAGCAAAACTGATGATGCTGAATGGTCAGTAACTTCCTGCTTTGATAAACTTTCAAAGATAGACCATTCAAATGCTTTCACTGGAGATCTGTGTTCCTGACCATTCCTCTCTTCATTACTCACTGCTACTTACTTATAAAGGTGTAGGTCCTTAAACAATATCAGCTGCTTTGTGCTTTCTTTCTTTTTTGGGTACATCTCAGACTGACAGATTTTTTTTGTTTTATTTTATTCATTTATTTAATTTTTTTATTTAACGTTATTTTTATATAAAATAAAGGAGTTAGTTCTGAATTAGATAAATTTTAAACTCCCTGGGATTCTGAGGATGAGCAATGTGGCATTATCTTTGTACTTTTACAGACAAAACATATTCCCATTTTTTCTCTTGCTAGAAAAAGCATTTAACTTTCCTTGAAGGAGTTTACATTCTTCCAAATTAATCCAAGTGGAGCAGATTGTATGAGATCAGGTGAAGCTGGAAGATCTTGACACCTATTTAATCTAAATCAAGATCTTAGGTATGGCCTCAAGTCCCAGTGTGTAGTCTAAAATCAGTGCTTTTATAAGAACAGCTTTTCCATCTCTTTTTTCATATTTACTATATACTGAATACACTACTGATGAAATAGCATAATTATATATGTAATGCTCCACTTTATAGCCTATCACCATAGGGTGAGAAGAAAAAAGATATTCCATAATGTGTGATAAGAAAATAATGGTAGATTTCCCAAGCTGGTTCACCTGTATTGTGTCTGTGTTATGTGAGCTTACTGGTGGCCAGGTCTCTATAGTGCACCAAGAAAACCAACACATTTGCTGTTGCTGATTATTGCCTTACTGTATGTCCTGCTTTTTGTTACAGCAGAGACACAAATGGGTCCCTTCTGGGTTTGTGAAAGAGAACAGTTTTACAACACAAACCTAGTAGCTAGTACAAAACTAGTAGCTAACAAAGAAGCAGCTCTGCAAAGATTGCCTCTAGTGAAAGTTGCATTTTGATTCCACTATTTGAATTGCTTAGTAATGTTCCTATAAAAGTATCTGTTAACTTCCTTGGTGTTGCCCTGAGCAGCTGGCTGTGCTACAGCTGGTTATTTGTACGGAAATTCTCCAATGAATAAATTACCAAAAGCATTCTTTTCACAGAAAGGAAAACCCTTACATTCTTCAACTTGAATATTCTGTTCTGAAGCTTGAAACTATCTTCTAAAATCAGGACGAGAGTCCAGGTAAGAGTCTGGAGCGAGGGTCAGGTTCTTTCCTTCTGTACTTGCAAATAATACAGCTGACAAGGTGAACATGTTAAAAAACCCAAACAAAACTCCAAAACCAAAAGACCGCAGAAAAAGCTCTGGAATTCATCAATTTTAAATTGCTATTAAAAAACTAAAATATTTTATGTCAGCAATTTTTTTTTCATTAGCTGTTCTGTGATAACTTGACATGTAGAGTGTTGGCCTATAAGCTCATGGTGATGTGGTTTATAAATTTGTCAAGCTTTATTTAAGCCATGCTTTATTTCATACTTTAATGAACTATATTTGGAACTGTGTGTATTCATGCCTTTCAGGTATGTCTACTCTCATAGAGGCTGAAAAGCAGGATAAATTAGTCCTCACTAATCATCATGTCCTTACGTAGTACTGACAAGCTAGACTGATCATTTGGAAATTAGTTTGGGCATTTCTATACTGCAGGAAAATTGCCAAAGCTTACTGAGAGGGAATTAAAACCTGTCTTTCCCCCTTCCTTCTCTGCTTCTTCTTCATTGCTTCAGTAGCTCTGACAGTCCTACTGTATGGTTCCCCTCCTGCCTCCCCTCTGCCTTCATCTGTTTCAGGCTGTCTCAGTCCTGGATAGCCTCTTGTTCTCATTTTGCACTCTTTGTGAGTTCTTTCCGTTTTTTTATATACCTTGCTTAGTGAGTGAGATGCAGCCTCAAGTTACCTGAATAAGCATAGGGCATGTGTTTCTCCCTAGTGCTGGGATTTCCACAGTAGCTCAGAATTGCATGTCCAGCTTTCACTGGCATTTGTCTCCAGACTCCCATGCATAGAGCCTGCTTTGCAAACATCACCCAGAATTTATATGCTCACCTAGTATTCTGTAGTCAGCAAGTCCCTGAAGGACTGTTTTTCCCTGACAAATTGTGCAACCTCTAGTCTAGTCAGACTTCTCCAAGGGTAAAGGTGTTCCCATTCAAACCCTGTCTTCCTTGCCTCAGTTTGATGGTCTCTTAATCATGCAGCTCTGATTCTGTGTGGAGTCAAGCTCCAGAGCAATCTGATTTCAACATGAAAAACAATCCCCACCATTGAGTTGTCATACTGCATAATGGCAGGTGCATGCCTCAGGCCTGGAGAGAGCAGGTGTTTTCTTAAAATTGCTTTGGTGTTGGAGAAATGACAATGTAGGACAATATCCTAAGAAGTTTCTCAGCATAAAATGACTGCCTGTGATTGCTGTTTAGAAAAGTTCTAGGTACAGGTTAAATTCTCTCCTTACCCCAATATGTAAAGATGATATATTTAGATCAAGAGAAACTTAAGGATGTTTTAATTAGGCCAGAGGACTCTGACCTGACAGATGTTTATATTAATGCATTTACAGTGTTGGGAATGAAATCAGATTGCCTAAAGATTTTTCTGTTTGATAAATCTGGTTAGAATTATGGTAACACAGGCTATATGCAAGAAATGCTGTGGTGATGACATAATATATATGTGAAATGATGTAGTGTTTCTACAAATCACAAGGTGAAGGGATAGCTTATCTTCAGATTTTAGCACTTGCTACTGCAATTTGAGTTATATTTTTATACTTCCATTCTGAAAACTGTCTGCAGTCATATTTAATTTAGGAGAAAAGCACATAAAGTAAATTAGGTTAAAAACCCAAACTCTGCATTTTGTAATGTTGATTTAATAGTAAGCAGCCCAAAAAGAATATAGTAATGATAGGGCATAAATGTTAGCATTATGTACAAATAAATGTCAGGCATCAGTTTCCTTATAAATTTTTCTCAAGAACTGAGTTAGGATTGATGTCCCTTGTGACAATAAATACAGAACATCTGACAAATGCCTGGCAAACGAGAAGTTTATCAGAAAGCAGGTTATAGGAAATCATATAACATTCGACACTGATCTCTCTTGAGTAATCTTCCCTCATTTTCCTCTACCAGCTTAGTGCAGATGAGATTGATTGTAATGATGGACATTTTAGGCCCTCTCGAGAGAGAGGGCTGGGAACTGGAGAGAACACACATCTGGGAAGTTTCTAAGGAGCCTGGGGAAAGCTCAATAAAGCAACAGGGAAAAAGAAAGACCAGATGGTGCCCTGACTACCAGATTCAGAAATGGAAGATTTTCTGTTTAAATAAAAGTTCCATTTTTGTATCCTGGTAAGATCCATGAAGAAGGTAGAGGTTGCAGTTACTTGATACAAAGTAGATGGACGTCTTACATATTAGTTGTCCCTTTGTCCTTCATCTTAAGAGCTTCAGTGTGGTGACATTCTTGAGATGATTATGAGGTGTAAAACCATAAAGAACTCATTTAGCCATTAAATGTGAGAAGTTGGTACACTATGATTTTCTGATTGAATTATGGTAATAAGTGTACAGGTGACAGTTTTGACAAGTCTGGTAAATAGTATTATAATGAAGGTACTTCTAAACTGTAGTTCCCATTTTCTCTTGGAATTATTGTTTAGCTAGACTCAAAAATATATATTCTTTTTAAAGTTATAATATTAAGAAAAGAATAAATTATGTTTTTAAATTACAGTAAACCAAGATTAAAACCAATAATTTAATTTTCAGGTGCCTTAAAGATGTCTGTGAGATGTGTTTTCCCCTGCAATTTAATCTGTATTTTTAGGAAATTTTAGAGACAATCACGTAGTGATGCTTATTGCTCTATCCAATAATGTTAACATATGGAAATGTGGTTTTGTAAGGGGCAGCTGTTTTTGTGATTGAGAAAGCTGAACTCTGATAATTTCATATTTACAGAATATATCCTCTTAGGTTTGTGGTCAGAACTGTTAATGAAAATTGTAGTGTTTATGTTCTTTATGTGTAGTGGTTATATCTTCCACAGACTTCATCTTGGGAGCAGGAGGGAAAAGCTGTCCTAGAAGGGAGAGAGAAGCTGGGACAAGGGTCCACACCACAAGTGCAGTCAGTTTTGTTCAAATCAATGTTTTTGGCAATTGAACACTGGGATCCTGAGAGCAGCTTTGGGGGCTGCAGCCTCTCCCCTGCTCTGATGACTCAGTACAGTGTTTCTAATTCTTTCAAAGAGCTACTAATAGACAAAAAACCCAAAAAGATTCTAATGCTAGGTTTGTCCAAGTTCACACTTGCCATGTTTTCATAGACATGCCTTTCAGTCTCACAAGAAAGGAAAAGTTGGAAGGGTGAGTGGGTGGAGATGGGGTGGCTGTCCTGATGGGTGGCTTGTGAAAAGCTTGAAAACACCTATTAAAATGTATGCTTCTGAGTGCTGCTTACATCTGGGAAATTTTTAAGATATATTCGAAGTTAGCTGAGTGTGAAATATGATTCTGAGGTGATTCAAATTTTGTGAACCGCAGCAAAATTGGCCAATAAAAGGGTAATAATAGTAAGAAAGAAAGTTACAAAATGCTTGTTAAAAGCATAACTCAACCCAAAAAGTGGTTTTTATAAATCTGCAGTTGTCTTCTACATGGTTTTTAGCTGTAATATCTCAGAATAACTAACTCCAAGTATTTTTAATATAGTGAAAGAAATACATTATTTCATTATAACCTTGTGGTATTCTACACATTGTTCCAATTTAATTTCTTACCATAAAAGGAGCCTAAAATAAATTGAAATGGGGTTTGATAGCTACCTGGATCTATCTGTGCATTGAACCAGGCATGCATCTCTCCAATTCTATTAATTTCTATGTGAAATAATCAGTGTGTATATATGTTATTTATAACTACTGTGCTTTGTTGTGTAGTGAGAAAATGGCATGCCAATATTCTGCTTTCCTTAATTTCTAGTGCTGCAGATCTTCTAGGGAATATAGATAAATAAAAAATTCTTATAAAACCCTATAGATTCTGGTCGTGGAGATTTGGTTGGTAAATTTTAAATGTCTCTAATATACAGAGTGCAATACTCTGAAATGTCAGTTCTTACCTGCCTTTGGTTCCTGTGGGACATTTAAATTTCACACAGTGGGTATGCTTTGTTTTTTCTTTTGCTCAGGCTTAACATTCAGACAACCTGTTCTATGTACTCCAGCCATTGTTTGCATCAATGAAGTTGTGAATTTTAAATAACAAATACTATTAAAAAAATTACATGCTTTTAGAGTAATTTTGTTAGGTGCATTCAACAGAAGTAATGGCACCTAAATTGATAGCATTACTGGTAATTTTATTGTGGTTTAGAATTTGGCAAGCCTGTGAATGCTTCTGCCAGCTGGGCCTTTAGACCAGGCTGTTTAAAGAACAGT
Organism: Molothrus aeneus; assembly: GCF_037042795.1. NCBI lineage: Eukaryota > Metazoa > Chordata > Aves > Passeriformes > Icteridae > Molothrus > Molothrus aeneus. The sequence continues at coordinate 32,729,495 of NC_089649.1, forward strand.
TACACACAGGAAAAAGCCACTCTTCTTTCTAAACATCTAGTTGTATTTTCTATGACTAGCAACTTTGTTTTACAAGTAACAAGGATAAAATAGAAGAGGCTAATTCTTTCTAGTTTTCCCTTTATTAATGCAGCCAATTTTCCAATGGATGGAACTTTCACACAGCCGTAGAAAACTGAAAATTTTTATTTGATTGGAAAACCTGATTAAAAAAACTGCAAAAAGATGGCAGAAATAAGTTGTGGGGGTTTGTTTGTTTTTTTCTCTAGTTGTTTGTTTCGGGTGGGTTGCAGAGGGGCAAGACTTCAGATTCTCAATATTTCAAGTTGGCAGCATCCAGTTAAATTGTTTTGTGAGAGCTGGGAGTTTGCTGGCTGATGAATGCATGCTCTGTACTGTGTGATACCATGCATATAAAATGGTTTATTGAGCAAAATAAACAATTCTCTGCAGTCTCCATCAGACAACTCTACATTTCTCTGCAGTCCCATAACTGACAGCTATGACCAGCCAAGTAAACTCTACCTGTGCATTTGCAATACCTTCTCTCTGTTTCGTATAATTTAACCCTAAATGTCTCCTTCGTAGTGCACACCTGTCACTTGTTTTGTTAGTTGGAAATTTTTGATAATCTAATTGTGTTATGTTACACACAGAGTGTAAAAAATATTTTACATTAATATTTACCTGTGAAGCTTAGGCTGTCATAGACCCTCTGCTTATCTGTCTAATATCTTATGTGAAACAGTTGTTATTTCCTAATTAGTATGCATACAATTTTTCTAATCATTATTTTCAGTTAGCCTAGGGAGGATTGAGGTAGTGTGTTGTTTAGGTGTTGCCTTTAAAGGAACAAAATCCATGCAATTTATTTTCATTATGCAATTTTCTTATTTTTCAAATGCAAAAAGTGGCACTTAAAGAAACACAGGGACCCTAACTTAAAAAAGGTTCTATTCCTATTTCAGAATTTATTTTGTCCCTGCTAAGTACATCCTTTTATTCAGCCCTTACCACTGATTTCATGCTTTTATCTACTTGTGTCAAAATGCATAGGAAGAAAATAGCAGCTAGCAGAGCCACTGTAATTTCATCCAATATATCAAACCATCTTTTAAACTTTAAAATGGTCTTGTTTTTCTGGTACACAGTTATTAACAGGAAAATATTCTGCAGTCTTCCAGCATCCTTCATTACTGCTAAGTATCCTGAAACTGAGTAGAACCTGTACCTTGATGATAGCTCTGTGTTTCTGTGCTCATTATTCTTGAAATCTGCACAGAGTCAATATTCGGATGGAGATGAGAGGCTGATAAAAATCAAGGTAATGTTTTTAAGGTATCCAATATAAACAATAGTCTATTGACAGTTGGTAATTTTGTGACCATGAAGTAAATTCAGAAGTTAAAAAGAGGCACACAAGGATGAGCATGTTCAAGGCTGTTGTGCCATTTCTGCAAGGGACCTTTCTGTGTAATTTCTGATCACCTTCACCACTCCTGAGAAGGGAAAACTCTTCAAAGAACTTATCTTATGGCTGGTAAATTTGAAATCACTTTGAATAAGGGAGAAGTGGTCTTATTCCTGATCTGCATCAAGGTAATTCATAATCAGACAAGTTTCTTGCTTTTAAATGACCTCTTTGCAGATGCATGCTGAAAAGGGTAATTTCGTTAAAGAGAAACACAGAGTCCATGTGAAGAGGAGCACTGTGCAGAGGTACAGACACTGTGATGTGCTTGCCTTTATTGCTTTTGAGGTAGCTGTGTAATGGTATCGTGGATTCGTGATAACAGGAAAATGACAGCAGGAGACTGGGTCACTGTTCTATTTTCCTTATTCTTTAATGGTATTAGGAAGAAAAACTTCCACACAAAAAATTTAACTAATGAGAGAAACACTTGGGTTTTTGAACATTTACGGTACACCATGTTTTTCCACTAATGAGATATTAAAATTTCATCATTTCCATTTGACAACCTTCTCAGCACCCTCATGAATTAAAATCCAACCCTACTTCTCTAATAAAATTGTTAATTTATGACTATTGTGAACTTCTATAGCATGGATCAATATTTATTTTCTAAATTGGTATCCCACTAAACTTATTAAAATAAACAATCTGATCATAGAAAAAATATTTATGTTTCAATTGAGTAAGAAGCTGCTTGAGTCTTACTTCTGTATTTTGAGAATTTGAGGACTCCAATGAAGACTTAAACAGCAGCCTGCCTAAGGCAATGAGTAATAGTTTTTATGATTTTTGGTCAAAGGAGTCAGCATGAGGAGTAAGAATGTTTCAGTTATTCCTGTCACTAAGAGAACAATTAAGCCTTTGAGCAACTCACTGTTCTTGGCTCCAAAAAGCAAATTATTTAGACCAGTTTTGGATGCTTTTAATCATAGACTATGTGCAGAGAATCAGACTATCTCATGGCACTGAAAGATCAGACGCTGACTGCAATTCATTTCCTAGCACCATGTGAGATGCCCTCAGGTTATCCAAGACCTCTGTGAAGAACTGGGAAATATGACACAAGATGAATGGGAGACCTTTGGTCTTCTAGCATATCACCTGGAGGCCAAGCCAAAACCCTAAAGCATCTGAAAGGGTACTAGAAGCTAGATGCCTATCTATGGGCAAGTGTATCAACCCCTCCAGACAGAGTTTAAGAATAAACAGTTCCCTGTTTTTATTGGAGCCCCAAGTGGATAGATAGTGCTGGTGTGTTTTGAAAATTTTGTTTTCATACTACCTTGCCTATGCTTTCCTTTCCAAGCTTTCTTCTCATTATTGAACCTTTTTCAGTTTTGGGGATTTTAGGGTTTTGGGGTTTTTTTTTATTTGGATGTGGCATTTGCCTTGGCAGATGTAAAGATACATATTAGGTTGAGTCTAAAATATTTCTTTTCCTATATTTCCCATTTGTAAATGTTTTTGAAATTCAGGAAGATAGTTTTGTTGGTTTATCTAGTCATTGAACATGAATGCTGTCCATAATTGTAAAAGGGGAGAGTGCCCTGTGATGTGTGTTTTCAATGTAATAAGTTAAATAGGCAATGTTTATGAAGCAGCTGTTGGATGTAGTCATGACTGACTGCTCAGAAGCACAAGGTAAAAGCGCTGATCAGAAGCAAAAGTGTGATTTACTGTGGGAGAAAGTTGCTAAGGGAAATTCAAACATTAGCTGGGGCAGTGGAAGGTTGTCTTTTTTATATGGTAATGAATAGCTCTCTCCAAATAGGGTCCTTGCCTTCCCTACAATGAGTGCAGATGGGAAGGCTTGTTAGAGGAGATCTGATGACTGTGTCTCCCTAAACCAATGTTATTTTCTGATCACGCCTTACTATCTTAGTACATTTTCCATAACGGAACATGTAATTTAGCTACAAACAAGTTGCAATGAAAATGTTAGAAATAGAAATATTTTATTTCTTCCTCTTCTGCAGATTTTCTTTTCTGACATAATTGAAAAGCACTCATGATGCAGAATTTGGTCTGCATAGCTGCAAGAAGAATTTTTAAATCAGCTGGCTTTCTGGGGTAAGGACCTCGCATGGGAATTCCATGTGAACTGTTGCTTATTAGAGCTTTCCTGATTTCTAGTGTCACTTTTACAACGCTAGCTGGTGCCAGCACACAACTGGAGAAATGTTGATTCATGCAAGTTTTAAGGATTAATCAGGATGAAAATCAGTACCCCAGAGACTCAGAAATGTGTGCAAACTCTGCTGTTCCAATGCCCAAAAATCTCAGACAGGTATTTCGATTGAAATTCTTGTATGGTTTTCTCCCATGGAATGGCTAAGTAGAAAGTGAGATATTGTTGGAGAAATAAAAGTGGTTTATTTTCAGTGACAGAGAAAGTGGGAAAGGAGGCCATAGGGACTGTTCTAATCTCTCCTGCATGGTTATAAGCGAATACATCAATTTTTGTCTTTCTCTTTTTTTTGGTTTTTTGTCCACCAGAAAAAAAAACAGTGTTTTATCTATTGTCCAGTAGTTTCCTGAATTGACTCTCTCTCCTATGGACCTCTTAACACAGATTCAATTAAAAAAAACAAAGAATCCCTATTGGGAATTACCTTGCTTTTCCCTGATTTTTATTTTTAAGTGAAGGTTATTACACTAATCGGTGCAAAATAAGGAAAATGCTAACCTGGAATGTATCTAATAATATGCAGGTGGAACAGATGTGTCTGAAATTTAGTGTTGTCTGTTTTCTGCAGTTCAAGAGCTGTACATAACAAACATAATAACGATGCAGTTAAGCTGTGTTTGCTTTTTTCCTCATGAGAGGAAGGTGAGGATGCTGGAATATGTAAAGGGTTTCCATTGCTTCACCTGCTCTCTCACACATTTCCCAGTACACTTGTGCACCTCCTGTTACCCTTTGCTTCCTACCATCTCTGTGGACTAGATCTGCTGAAAGGAATTGCTTAAGCAAAGAAATATTTATGATTGACAATTCATTTTTCTGCCCTTCTTCAAAACTGAAAGCTTTGGTCTCAGTAGACAGAAATAAGAATACAGTTATCTCTTTAGAAGAGACTTGCAAAATGTTGGTACTTTTTCAGCATGGATATGACTTCATTTTAGTCTCTGTGGGAAGAAAAGGACAGTGGCTATCTCACCCCAAAGCAAGGAGTAGGAAGAAATAGAGGTAGTACAAGACCTTTGGTTAAGGGTCTCTGGGGAGACTGATGGAGTAAAAAGCCCACTTGTACAAAATCATACTAAACTAAAAATGTAAGTTTTTCAAATTACTTTAATAAATATTAATGAAAAGTATCTTAAATGGGAAAGAAATTTTATTGCATTGAAAGGGGTATTATTCAGTATTAGAAACAAATCTTCTGCATGTTCCAATTCCAAAAGTTATATATATGTTCTTTTACTGGAGAGCTGCCCAAATTCTGGCTTCTTAAAAACCCATGCATTTTCTGAAGTTTTAGGCTGCATTTACCCTTTGTGCACTGAAAAATAATGTACAAGAGGCTTGTAAGAACTATGATTGTTGGGATGATTGTATGAATTAAACTATTTGGTGGTTTTTGAACTTATTTACTTTTCTTAGGTTGTTGGAAGCCTGCCTGTTTAAATGCTAATCTAATCCACTGGAGCTGGTTTTCATATGTGCCAGGGACAACTGAAATCCTTGGAACATTTGAGATAAGTACAAATTATGTAAGACATATTTTATGGTTTTAAAGGAACTATTTTCAAACTAATTTTATTTCTGAGTAACAGTCACTTTGTATTTTCAGTGGATTCATTTATATTCAGGGATACTCAGCATAAGTGCTTTAAAACTAGACAAAAAATGCCTTGATGCATTGCAAAGATCTGGAATTTCTATTTTAAGCAGGAAACTCATCTTACCCTTATCAGAGGAGCCAGAAGCAAAGCTCCATAAAACACAAAATTCTACTGTTAAACAAGTACCCTCTCTTAGTGTGGTGCAAGTGTATTGCCTGGCCCTTGTTTTTACTGAGAAGTTGTTATGATCCAAAGGCATGTGGGAACCATGGGTCCTCTTTGTGCTAGGCAGAGTACAAACTTGTAAGAAAAGGGACAGTCCCTGGATGAAGGGTGCAGGTATGCTTGGCTTTGCATTTGTGCTATTGGGACCTAAAAATCTGTTAAACTTTGTGTTTATTTACCTGTGTTATCTGATAATATACCAAGGAGTCGCTGTTCATTATGTTTGGAGTGAGCCATTCATTATCTTTCAGACAAACTTCATGTTATAGTAGTAGCAGCTGCAAAACTACTGAAATGCAAATAGTATCTGGAGAACCTTATTTGATGCCTGATGATCTGGATCCTGGTTTGGTTTTGTGCTATGTCTTCAGACCCTTTCAAAATATTTTTATTAAAAGACACACCAAGTGTAAAATACCACTCAAAGTAGGGCTGTAAATACATCTTCATCCTATTCTTGGGACATGTTTTTGTATAATCTTGGTTCCCTTCACTTAAAAAACCTGAAAACTTAAAAAACAACTTTGGTACAAATATCTTTGATAATGATCGTTAATGTTTTTCTATGGTATAAGAGAAAAATAATGAGGCTACCTCAGGAACCACAGCATTGACAGCAGAAGTACAGCTTATGTAGAGTTTGCACTTTATGCAAGTATGCACTTGTATTTATGAGGTGTCTTTGGTGGTAGTCTTTAAAAATTCATTTTTAGTTCTGTTTTAGCCCCCAGCAATGTATGGATGAAGAAAACCCAAGGTCTGGGATAATCGCTGCTATCCTACGCTGATCAGCCTCTTAAAGAAAGAGAGCTTTTTCACACAGTGACACAAAGTCTTGGGATTGCTACAGGTTTTGATTAATGTTATTGCAGCACTTTTTCCTCTTTGTTTTCCTGATATATATATATATGTTTCTTTTAAATTCATCTCAGATTTTTATCTAAATAGGACTTAATGCAGCTTGCATGTATGTAAAGAAAGGTCAGGACTTGTCACATATGAAAAGATGATATGAATGCTTGCCTTAAAACACTTATTCAAATTGCTTGGGAATATAGTGCAAAGAAAATATCAGCTCAGATCTAGTTTAGATACTAGACAGATTTTGATCTGGGTTAAAGCATATGTATTTGAAACCAATGTCAGTGCCACTTATCTCAGATTTATATCCATGTAATTGAGAAAGTCATCTGATCCTCCGTGGCTGGTCTGTCCCCTAAGATTTCCTTTACTTGTTTCATGCCTCACAGAGATGTGATGCCTCTGTTCTCTCATATATAAGCTGTTAGAGACATGTCTCTCTTTGATCAAGTTATGGTTGCCATTTTTGTATCAATCTTTACTAGTCCAACCCTGTTCCTTGGTCTAGTTTATCTTAAAATTTTTGAATGGCAGTCAGAGAAAGTGAGAGAAATATCAGGATATTTTCATCTGACCCATTCAGATTTGAGTACCTATATTCATCACTGCTAAAAAAATGTATGTGTTGATTATTGTTGTTATCATTCCTGTGTTCAAAAACATACTGAATAGGAGTCAGAATTTTTTGAAAATAGAGTGGTATGTGAAAGGAGTCCCTTAATGTTGGGAGTCCTGGATCAACATTTCTTTGGTGTCTTAGAGCTAGGTAAGCTGTGAGGGGAAGACTGCTCAGCTGTCCAGTCCTTGTTGCCACAGCCTTTTGCTCTGTGCATTAATGAATAATTCAGTCATGCTGGAAGGGTTTTCAAATGAAGTATAAATGATCACTTTCCATGATTTTTGTAAGATCCATCTTGGCAGTAGAGGGGAGCTTGGCTAGGTCTTGGAAGATGCTGAACCATCTTTCCCTCTTCTGAAAAACATGTGATTTGGCTTTTCTTCATCCGTTATGATCCTAAAACATTTAACCTAAGTACCCTTGTTACAATAAATTACTGGTAAAATAAGTGGAGGATTATAGCATTTTCAGATTACTACTCAGTTAACTGAAGATGTGAACTGTCTTCTGGACAGCCCTGTTTATCTCTGTTTTAAACCAGGAGCCTGGACTGACTTGGTTTCTAACCTGAAATATCCTGAATTCTAGACCTCATGTCTCAGTGTTTTGCAGTAAAAAGCATCTAATTTGATATTCTTTTGTCACATACAAAATGAAGCAAAGACTTTTAAAGTTGCGTAGACAGCCACATATCTAGGATTGATTGGGCTATTTTCTTCAATTTTAGATCAAGTGCTGGAATTACCTCCTAACTAAAAGATTTTCTGAATATTAATGGCTGTAGAATATTTGGAAATGTAAAACTGAATAATCAATTCTTTCTCTTATGTTATTTTTGTTACTTTTTTATGTGGAAAAAATAGTAATTTGCAATACCTTGAATAAGGTGAAGTAATACAAGAGTGGTTTTCAGTACATTGATTTTGCTTTGTGATAAAGGAAGTGCCAAATGGTTCAGTGCTCCTAGGTGTATATGAGTCACACTTCTGTTCATCTCATTTTGAAGTGAAATGCTCTGGAAATTGAGTATATGAGCAATGTTGGATAGTCAAGAAGATACTGGTAGAATGAAGTAAGTTGCTTGAAATTAATTATTTGGGAAGTGCTTTGCAAAGCAGAACTGTAAAGGAGGTAAAATTTTTAACTGGCTTATTGAAATCTGTGCACTTTATATTAATCAGTGAATTAGTGATTAATATCCCATTTTATTTTTGTGTAAAGTACAAGATCTGAAAACTAAAGTACACCTATCTCCAACATACATAGCCTTCAAGTGCTTTGTCCGTGAAAAATGTATTTTGGTTATTCATTAGGAATTTTATCTGTTTTTTAACTTTGGACATTGATTTCACTGTTTTGAGATGCCTGATATTCTGAAAGTTGTGTATTTTCTAGATAAACTTAGATCCGTATCCCACATATTTGTTTTCTCTATTTGTCTTCACTTTGCCTTCAAATGAATTTTTGGAAAAGAATTTTTATTTCTCATTTAATTTTTTCCTTCTGCCCCTTTTGAAGACATCTGAGTTCAAGCTAAAATTACAAGTGCACAGAGGTATGATCTTTGATAGCATTGAATGTGTTAATGTTTGGATAGGTTGCTTGTGTGTTTGAGATCTGAGTTAACAGAGTCCTTTAATGATTTCTGACACTGAATATCAAAGCACACAAAACAAGCAAAAAACCTGCCCCTTACTATGCTGTCCTCATGATATTAGACACCAAAGGCCATTTTAAAAAAGTAATTTGGCCTCAAAGTCATTTGCATTTGTTCTCCAAATGCCTTCATAATTTCTGCAATTCAATGTGTATTAAACAGATATATGCTATACGTAGTACATACATTTTTTTAATGGAGGCTTTGCACTGGAAGGTTAGCAGCATTGGAGGTGTAGGGTGCTCCCATGGGAATCTTGGTATGGCACAATAAACAGGCCCATGGGGTGCACTGAGTGTATTTATCCCACATTATTGAAAGTCACAGTCAATGTGAACTGTACACTCAATAAATTTGGCCCTGTAAAAACCTGTGTATTTCTAGGCATTAAAAAATCCAAAACCCTAGGGTTGAGCAAGCAACCAGAGCAGGGGATCTCAGCATCATGTTTTGTGTTTTGCCTTTGCTCCAGACCGTTTTGTGCCTCAAGTTGTACCCAAGTACTAGAGTGAGTAGAAAAGATCATCTTTCCTGCATTTGTCATTTGTCACTAGTGAGGGGTGTTGTAAGCTGAGGTACCAAACAGTTTGAGTGTGCAAATAAGTCAGCATTGCCTAAGCCATTACCCCTTCAGGATGTCTAGCAGTAGTGATGCCATGCTGCATGGGGTCATGCTGCTGTGCTGTGCTCAACTCTTCAGAATTCTGTGGTCCATTTGCTATATATTTACCCTCTGTGGTAAATTGTATGGTGCAGCATGGAGCAGTTATCTTCAGGAGAAATCATTGTACTCTGAGTCAAATTTAAGTGAGTGGTGACAGGAGAAATAGTGGATTCAATCAATAACCTGCCTGTCTCCCCATTTCCCATTTTCCCCATACAGGGAATGATTCATTGTGTGCCCAGATTCTCTCTGTTTCTCAATTAAGAAGCTATGAATTGAAAACTGGCATCGACTTTTCACAATACTGCAAGGTCTAGATCCCCTTGGGCTTTCATCCCTCCTGCAACTGAACACTTCAACCTCCAAAAATTTGTTTTGGCTTTTGAGGTAGGGATGTCATATCATTTTACAATAGTGAGTGTTTCTTTCCACTTGCAGCTATGTGGAAGTCACCACAGGGACCAAGATTGTTCAAGTGTTCAGCAAGAAAAGCTGTATCACGTTCATAAATCTCTAAGTCAAATCTGAAATAAAAGTCATGCAGCAAACCGGAAAATGAATTTTATTTTAAATCGAAACAGGGATCAGCAGATATAGCCTGGGATTTGGAAATGATTAAGTGTAGGATTCAGTTAAGAAGTTTCACCTCTCAAGAAAATATAAAGCAAACATTCTTATTCCTGACCTATAGATCTTCACTGTGTTCAGAATAATAAAATGACTGATCCAATCACATATTGATGCAGAAGCTCTTGGGGCATTTTTACTGAGACACGAGTCAATAATAGATTTTGTAGTTTTGGCTTTTCTTTCCTGGTTAGGTCATGTTTTAGTTTCAGCTCCTCTCCCCCTGAATTATAAGTCCTACTGGTAGATGTTGAAATGTGCAGAATTTCACCTTATTCTTGCTTGGGAATCATCAATGGGAATCTTGTGTAAATTGAGATTGCAGTCCTGAAAGTCCAAGTGTGCTTGCTGTATTTCTTGTCTTTTAGACTCATGTTCAGTGAAAAAACTGAGATTCAGAAGGAAATGTATTGAGCAAAGGATATAAATCTGATGTCCTAAGTGGATATAATTACAAAACTAAATTAATGGTGTTTCTAATTAATTCAATTCAATGTGTACTTGTAGTTTTCAGCTTTGAATCCTAGGAAGATTTTCAAAGCCTACTTAATCCTGTCTTCTAGAGACTGTTCCCTACAGCAACTATTAACCCAACTTTCCCTTGTCATCTTGTCGCTTACTACTTGCTTTTGAGGTTTGGCACATGGATTTCCCTACCATAGCCAAAATGACTTATAGATCTTTTCCAAATTTAAATACCACTCTACTGGTACTGTTGTTGAGTCTTGACTAATGGTATAGATAACTTCATCATATTTAGCTCTTATTTCTCTTTACTTACTTTGTTGTCTAAGGAAATGACTGATAGTATGAGTTAATGTAGCTTGTAGGGTACGATGAGGTGGTAGGAAAAATATTTTGAGCACTAACATATAATCCCAAAATATCCCTAATCTCACTGTGCATGAATTATGCATCTGCACAAATTCCATTGGACAATTTGTATTTGAAAAAAAAACCATGACCAAGAGTAACACTTGCCATTTCCTGGTGGTGATGCTCATACTTTTGATGTGAAACTTTGCTTCTCTCACTCCACAGAAGAATCTGATAGATTGGAGCACTCTCTTCAGTCTCCTGCAAAAGACAGAAATACATGAATTAGCTATTAATCCCAGTCTCCATCTGCCACTGGAAATTTTCACTGACTAGACCATTCTCAGAAACAAAATAATGAAGAGCAAAGTTTATATTTGTAGACTTTATTTTAGTAGGCTTTATGCACAGACTGTGTAGGGAAGCTTTTAAGGTTTTTTTCATTGGGAGACAGTTTTTTTGGGAGTGATGTCAAGGTCAGGAATTTTGACCTTTGGGAACAGGAGACAAGATTCCTCCCTGTTCATAGGATCTGAATGCTTTTTCAAAGTTTCTCCGTCATCTCTCTCCTGCCTTTATTTTTCCTTTTGTGATGAATTCTTATGAATGGAAACTGCGTTTTATCTGATATCATGCCCCACTGAAGGAAAGTACAGGAAAGATTTTAGCTCATATTTCACCCAGATGCTTGATGGGCAGAATCCTCCTTGCTTTGGCATTTTCCTGTGAATTGGAGCAAGCAATGCTGCACTTGATATTATTTCCATTAAGCTTTGTAAGATTTAAGACAGAATCACTGAAGCAGTGACCTCTGACTCTGACAAAAATTTTTTCAAGTCAAAGCTCTTCCCAAGTGCATGATACATAGATTAGCAGATTTGTCAAAACTGACTTTAAGCCATCTTTGGCCTTCCTAAAATTCCCTTGTGTGTTATTTACCTTTCATTGACCTATTGTAAGTTCATCTCCACTGAACAATTATACCAGAATCTAAAATTCAGGAAATAATGATTTTGGTTGTCTTGAGCCTCGACCTAACATCAGGAGAATTTAGCTTGGAAATTACTGCTGATATTTGTGAGATCTAATGTTTTGTCTAGCTGTGTTGAAACAATTTACTGAAACATTGATGTTTGGGTTTTTGCCTCCAAAATAAAAAGCTAATGTAAAGTAGTATAGAAAAGGAAACCAAACAGAGATACTTGTTTTACCTTAATCTGAAAAGTAATAATACTAAAACATCTTGCTACATCAATTCTGATTTTAAGAGACTTAAGCATCTGGAAATGAAGATGTGGTAGTCCTAAGCTTTTGTAATAGAATTTGGATCCTGGAACTGGAAGGATGTGAAAAAATTTGCTTACCCTAGCTTCCTGATGAATAAAGCATTCATTATTAATTAATGCTTGGGAAGATAATGCTGTGGTGATGCCTTGAAAAGATGAAAGGGTATGAATCTTTCAGGTTTCAATTCACATGAAATTTATACACATACTGAACTTTATCTGGAGAAGTTACGCCATGAAACTTAGTACTGATGTTGGATAGGGAATTCTGAAAGTAATTCTGGAGATAATATTTCAAGATAAACTACTGTTTGGATTAAGAAGAAATATGAGTATTATGTTAACCTTGGTTTGTGATGTCCTTCATCAAATTATCAATGTATTACTTTTGCTGCAGGCAGGTTCTTCTTTCGTCTCTACCCACATGCCTTAGGAGGAATGCTGCTGAAATTGGATTGAGCAACCTGGTCTGAAATAAATTTGACTCTCCACTCTGAATGGCAGGCTGCACCAGAGGATATCCTGAAATTCCTTCCAACCTGAATTATTCTACCATTCTGTGTTATACTGATGAGAGACCAGAACAGGGCCCAGCTAACCAAGGATGTATTTGAAATTTCAGGTGTACTGGAAATGCAAACAGCTGCTACAATACAGGAAGTAAAATTGTGCTTTCTAGCAATAACTGACTTGAATAAAATCTCCTACTTTTCTAAGGAAACAAAAGAGATACAGATGGGAGTGAATTAGGAAGAGAAAAATCTATTGTTCTGATGCTTTAATCCATTTTAATATGTGAGCCTGGAATTCCTCCTAAAACAAAGTCCCTGAACTTTTATTACTAAAAGTAATAAAAATTCAGGGACTTTGTTTTAGGAGGAATTAGGTGCCAGCAGGTATTTTCTAAGAGTTGAGATGACACTGTCCTGAAGAATGACAGCAGGACAGTCAGCTCTGGAGTGTTGCATCAGTGATTCTGCACACCCCAGCCTAAGCCAGAGCTGTTGAAATGTGTTCTCATGACTGGGAATCCAGCTACTCTCTCTAGGATGCAGGTAAGCTTCAGCTGTCATTTCATATCTCTTCCTCTTTTTTTCCTCTTGCTTTTCTCTTGACTGGTATTGATGCCAGAGCTTAGTAAAAGGTAATTCCAGTATTTTCTTTGCTCAGCCTGACTGACTCACTCCTCAGTCAGCAGTCATCAGCACCTGTGCTTTGTGCACTGAACTGAATGACCTTTTCCACCTACTCAGGACAAATACATTTTTTTCCTTAGCAAAGATAGGGCCTTTCTTCACCAAGAGTGAGCACGTCAATTTAGAGCTAAGTGGGAAAAACCAAATTCTGGCATCCTAGTTTCAGCAGGCAGCCTTAGTTTATATGCCAGCAAGTTGCATGGCATTATAACACATTTTTATTCAAACAAAAATGAATAGTTTCCCTAGTTACGAAAAAATCATAAGATCATAAGGTGCTATACAAAACTGGGAAATGAATGCATTATCATTACAGGATACAATTGACAATTAATAAGAAGAGCCCTTTCTTTTAGTTTTAACCAGCTGGGTGGTGACATCATGCCAGTTGGTATTATATGCAGTGCAAAATCTGAAAGAATACTGAACCCTTTATGGAGTGAATACATAAATGTATAGCTAGTGTATTTCCAGGTATGCCTCAGATATAGATATATATATATATATATATATCATTGGAATCTTTGTAGAGACAGTCATTTGGAATAGAACTGGTGCCTTTGCTCTTTCTTATACAAGAGAATGTTTTCTTTCTGGTGGGGAAAATATATTTGATTTTCATTACTTGTTTTGAAGGCATGAAAAGAAAAATTTTCAACATTCTGGTAGACACATTTTGACTTCATAACCTCTCTTGATACACTACATAAATGGCTTGACTTAGCTGAGAATTGCACTGCTGCCAAAATTGGTGAATCGTGAATTTAGCTAAACTTTGGCAATCTAATTAGAGCAATTGACGTGCTTCTGCTAGTTTGTGTTGATGGGAATCAGGTATCTATATATAGCCATCTATGCTTGCATGGCTTCTTTCCACAGTTCATGACTGACCTGGATTTGGGTGGCAAGACATATTGGAGAGTCTGCTGCCAGAGTTAAAAAATATTTCTGTAGGCAGAAAGAAAGCAAAATCTTAGGGATGTGCCCTTTGGTGATCATCTGAGATTATAAGAACTACAAAGAGGAGGCAATTTTCATTGTACAGAACTGGTCAGGAGGATCATGTCATACAGCATGGCTTATCACAGACCTGTACATTTACTATCCTTGTGGTCACTGTGAAGGGCTCCATAATGGTTGTACCTGACAACCATCACAGGAATAAAATAAATGCAAGTATAAATAAATAGAAAAAAGTAGGTATCATAAATATTGGTAGCTTAAATATAAAATATTATTCTGCAAGTCAAGGAGAAGTGAGAAAAAGCTGGCTAAAGAAACAAAACTAAAACCAAAATAATTTTTCCAGCGTATTTGGAAAAGAAGCCAGATGGCCTGTACTGTGATAGCCAGACTGTAGAAGGAGCACTCAAAGAGCATGAGGCCATTTCAGGGAAACTCCATGAGTTTCATGTATTCATGTTCATTGTGGAAGAATGACACAGGAAAAAAGGAGTCAAGCAAAGGATTTGTTTAAAACACACAGACTGCAGAAGAGTATGTGGTACAATTAGATGGAAGGAATCCCCCAAAATCATCAGGCTGGTTAATTTTCACATACTAGTTCAAACACTGCTGAAGTATGAAGCATGTTGGGCTTGTAGGCTCCCTTTGGAGCAGCCCTGGTATCCAGAGACAGGAGAATGGCAACTCTTACATCCTAAATAAAAAATTTTGGTGGGAGCAAAGTGGGGAAGCATAGGCTGCCATTCTGAATCCTGTACTGGGCAGGTCAGCAGAAGCTTTGGTGAAGGGCAGATTTTGGCACAGCTCTGTTGGCAGAGGTTATGCTTTTTTTATGGCTTCTTGAAGTTCTTTCAGAGCAGCAGCAGGAAGCATATCAATGGGATGATTTGGTCTGCTAAAATAATGTACTGAAGTTCTCAAAAGGCAAACATTCTCCTAGAGCTTTTAAGGCATTGGTGGAGCAAGAGAAAAGATTGTAACATGGATGAGTCATTGGCTGAAAGATAAACCAATTAATGACTTGGTCAGAGACAGCGAGAAAATGTGCAGATGATACTGTGTTATTCAAGGTACTGAGGGGGGTCAGTGGCAGACAGCACAGACTCATAACAGGGCTTTACAAAATCCATGTTTGAATGAAGTGTTAGGCAAAATTTAATACAGATAAATGTAAATTGATCCACTGGGAAAAACAGTCTAAGCTTTGCATTCACATGGTAGGCTGTGAGCCTGCCATCTCCCAGCATTTTCCAGTCTGATTATCTTAGGTTTGGGCAGATTTAAGTGGGACCCATATCTGTTTGTAATGAAGGACAGAAAGCAAATCACTTTCTATATGTGCATTTCAGGAGAAAGAGATAATTTTCTCATTCAAGCCGTAGTCATTTTTGAATGAGAGAGGAAGGTCTTGAATTGTACTATAACCTGTTCCATTAACAGAGTAGCACAGCAGTTTCCATTTTTAGATCACTTCACAGTGTGCAGCAAGGGAGCAATTTCATTGCCTTCCCAATACAATCTGGGCTTGACTGTGTATATGGGCTTTTTAATTAGCCCCCCTCCCCACCCCCGCACACATATTTATACAGGGAAATTTATTCAAGAAAATGCACTTTTGGGTACATTTCCAAGTTTTGTGTGTAAAATAGCATTAGATGTGAAAGAAAGCAGAACCATTTCAAATTATTATGTCACCCAGACAGGAAAGAAAACAACATGATGTCGAAAAACCAAATGATTGAATATTCATGAGAATAAAACCTATTTAAACCAAAGTTGTTACAGTCAACCATTTATAAGCAATCCACATGTTGAAATTTGTATTCTGTATATATTTGATAAGCAACTGGAAATTGTAAACAATGAAGTAAAAGCCAGTCAAATCACAGAGTAACTAACAGCAGTGAAAAAACCCCCAGCATTTAAAAGTGCTTTTGTTTCTTGAAATTGTCTGTGCTGCTTTAATACATCACCGGGCTAGAATATTACCTGCAACAGAGCCTTGTTTAATAAATATGGGATCTTACTCTGGAATCCAAATTTCTAATGCCCCTGAGAGTCGATGGTGTTGGCAGGTAACTGTCAACATTTTGGATTATTATACCAAAAAATAGTCCTGCTCATGGCTGATACCAGGGGCTGGGGACGTACGTGACTCATTTGGAGACATAATCCAGCACTCAAACACCACACGTTAATTGCTTGCTTGGCACAGCAGTTCTGTCTGAATTTTGTTGTTTATCCTGTAAATCATTACGAAATCCTGTCTGTCTTCTATAGAAAAAGAACATGACACAGCAAGAAAACCAATGTATATAGAAGCTGTGATTGTCTGTGCTCACATAGGAGAATCAAGGCTAGAATAGAAATTGCTTGCTTAATTTGTTGGGTATAACTTTCTGTCTCGCCCTTAGCTCCTTGTAAACAGCTTATGCCTTTCGTGTGGCTTAGGAGCTTTCATGGATGGTCATAATCCCTCACATTTCTAGCATGTTATCTATCTATAGGCCTGTGGCATTAGTGCATTAGAGCACTACCTGAAAAATAGTAGCAAATTTGTAATGGGAATAATAATTTAATATCAGAAAATGTGACAAAAAGAAGATGGATATAATGATAGTAAATGGCAGATAGTCACAGAAACGAGATATTCTTCTTATTCTGAATTATTTGACTGAAAACATAACTGTAATTTCATGTCACCTAAGGTTTGCTTGGAAAAGTTAAAATCTTTAACAGAAGGCTGTAAATAATATTGCCGTACTAGACGGATGTTGCTTTAAGCTGTCCTCCTTACAAATATAAAGATGTCCTTTTGGTCAGGGATCAGAGACAATGCAGTATAATTGCTCATCTAGCCAGTAGCCTGAGGTAGGGGAAGGTGAATGCTTAGAATGACTAACTGTCTAAGTCCAAGCCATATTGGAAACAAATTGCTGTTGAATAAAAAATATATTTGATAGTGTAAATTTTTTAAAAAATATTTTAAAATACAGAAGACAAATTTGTCTAATCACGCATTATCTGAAGACATATTACATCTAGCTCTTTGCAAAGTGTGTAACATTGTTGCAAAGTGGTGGTATAGTATTATGATTATTATCTGAAAGGCCACTAAAGGTAGGCTGTGAAGTCTCTTAGGTATAAGTGCATTGTGTAACCAAATTGTGCAAAAGTAAACTTCTGCATATAGCATTCTTATGATTATCCAAAAATAGTGACTAGATAAGATTATCTTTGATTATGAGGACTAACTGTAGATACCAAGCTACTATAACTATTTATTGCAATCTTACACTATTTACAGATCTTGGAAGGAAAAGCTCCCAGCTCTTTCCAGCACAGAGCATCTTGGGGTCAACAGCTGAAAAAATGAAGTAGGAAACTCATTGCTTGCACCTGAAATGCATTACTTTTCCTTAATAAGGTATTTTTTCTTTCTGTTTCCATCTTTAAGGATAGCAGTGAATTTCCTAAAGGCAAAAAATACTGTAAATTTATTTGTAGAAATGGTATATTTTATCAGTGTGAGAATCAGAAAGAACCTCAGACTCATTGGATCTTGAGAGTGCCTTAGGAATAAGGACAAATAGACTTGGTGCAGATGTTTGAAAACATAAAAATGGGTTTTGTATCCGAAGAAAATTAAAAGCCATACTGACGTTTCAAAGTGTGCGCTTGCTAACTGATGAATGTGTGTTGATATACTGAGGTAACCTGTAGAACTTCAAATGCACTTAAAAAATAAAATTTATTGCATTCACTTGTTTTAATATCTTCATGCTAAAATAAGAACCATTATTTCAGTAAATTTCATTGAATTACAGCATCTATTCATCTATGCAAGCAAACTGTTAAAAAAATGTTCTTTATCTGGTTTTAGAGCTTATTTATACAATACAACAATTTATACAGACAACAATAGAGCTTATTTATACAATACAACAATTTACTGGAAACAGTAACGAAATAATAATAAATGAACAATAACAGCAGGAACATTAATAATAGAGTGTACAAGGGAGATGAACATTTCCCATGCAAGTGGTCACCATCTAGAGGCCTGTCCTCAGGAATAATCAGTATTAATGCGTATAAATCTGTTTAATGAAACCTGTAGTAGAAAAACAGCACACAGTGTGGATTTTGTTAACTGACATTCTCTTGAAGTATGTGAAAATTTTTGTATATCATGTAAATGGCACACAGTTAATATAATTCTAAGTGAGAAGAGGCACTACTAAAAATAAAAGCAAAATATTGAACAATCTACTTTGTTAACAACTTTATCTTGTCATGTAGTTTTTCTGATTATATTATAGATAAAATACATGCCTGAAGGACAGCATCCTGTGGCAGTGACCCACATTCCAGCTGTTTGTGGGGAACTGCTGCCTGTAGGATGGACTCACATTGAAGAAGTTCATGGAGAACTCACTCCCATGGGAGGGACCCCACAGTGCAGCAGGGGAAGGACTCCTCTTCCTGAGCAGTGGCAGAAACAAGGTGTGATGACCTGACCATATTATGAACTGACCATAACTCCCCATGCCCTGCTTCCCTGCGTCTCTGAGGGGGAGGAGGTAGAGGTGGGAAGGAGGAAGAGGTAGGGGGAAGATATTTTTAAGATTTATTTTACTCCTCGTTATCCTGCTCTGATTTTGTTAGTAATAAATTCAGTTAATATCTCCAGTTTGCATCTCCACTTCTTCTCCAATATCTCCAGTTAATATCTCCAGTTTTGCCCGTGACAGTATTTGCTGAGTGATATCTCCTGGACCCTATCTCAACTCATGAATCTTTGTTATATTTTCTCTCCCTTGTCCAGCTGAGAAGTGGAGTAATAGAGCAGCTTTGGTGGGTATCTGACATCCAGCCAGGGTCAACCCACTCAAATGTCAATGACATTTTGGAAACTCAAAGTCACAGGCACGCTGTACTACCAAACCTGTATGCGTGACTTATGGAAATGGATTTGATTGGTGTGCAAGCTAACAAAATAAGTCACTTGATTACTGATGATCATGAGTGAAGATATGGAAGAATGAAGATATAGAAGTGTGAAGATGTCAAGTAATGCATAATTAAAATGACTGATTCATGATCAAGGCACTATTTTCACTCCCTACACGGAGGAATCCTTCCCCAAGCATTATTGATTCTTGGTTCAGGTTTTGACTTCTCTGTACAACTCTGCTGCTCTAATATCTAGAAAGGCAGGTGCTGCCATTGCATACCAAGGAAACATCTTGCAGCAGGTCAAAGGGTGTCACATCAACAGGATCACCTTTGTTGCTATTACAGTGCTCACAGACAATTTTACTGTCTCCAATAACTCTATGGAAAGAGCCTGGGTTGACATTTCAGCCTACACAGAGTGGTGATATAAAACTAATTAATTATCCTGCTAAGATGAAAACAAAAGAGGAAGAAAAGTGAAAGCATACACAGACACAGGCATAAATCAATTTTTGTCTTTTACCATATTGATGCGTATATTTTTGTGAGGGCTGAAGTCACAAATACTCTGTTGTAATTAATATTGTGCTCCAGTGAATTGGGAATAATTTCTGCAGTAAGCCCAGGGGGACTGTGGATGACCCTTCTGCAAAGATGAGTTGAACTCGCAGAACTACCGATCACACTCCTGGGAAATTGGGGGACTCTGGAGGACCATTGTGCCATCCACCTCTTGAGAACCTAAAGGTGTTTCATGGCATGTAGATTTCTATAAAATAATAGAGGTTTTTCTTGAGGGTAATGCCAGATTTATTCCAGAAGCACAAAACTAAAAAAGTGAACAGCTATTTTCTCAAGGGCTAGAAAAGAAACAACAATTTTCTGAAAAATCCTGGAATACAAAATTACAATTGATAAAATAAATACAGATATGACTTATCTTGTTGGCTGATAAGTATCTGCTTTCTTATTGGATTCCTGCTGGCCCATTTGAGGGCTGTCTTGCTGCTGTGCTGATTTAAATCCTTTATGGAAAATTTTGAATGTCCTTTCTTTTGTTTTTATGTCATCTTGCTGCAGGACTGACCAAAAAGAAGATATCTGGTGAGACTGAGGATATGAGAAGTTGGGCCTTAGTAACATGTTTTGTACACTGGGCAACACTGAAAATGACAATTTATAAAATATCAGATTATCTTTTGGACTATGATTTGTGGGATATTTCCAAGTAGAAAAACACACCAGAGATAATTTTTTTGAATACAGACAGTAT
The DNA here is from genome assembly GCF_037042795.1 of Molothrus aeneus. Classification (NCBI taxonomy): domain Eukaryota; kingdom Metazoa; phylum Chordata; class Aves; order Passeriformes; family Icteridae; genus Molothrus; species Molothrus aeneus. The sequence goes on from NC_089649.1 coordinate 32,749,904, forward strand.
TATTGACTGCTGTGCAAAAACCACCCGGTGGTCTGTGATTTCCACTGTGGCGTTTCCTGCCAGCTTGCCAGAAGTTGCATCAGTTTACAAAATATGCATTTTTCTTCTTATAAAGCAGACTTCATAGGAATGCATTTATTTTTTTTTAAATCCTTCAATAGCAGATATAGCTTGCCAAGGATAAAAAAAAATCTCATAAATATATGATAGTTTGTTTTATTCATTCACAATTGTATCTTACAAGATACAATGTGTATTCCAGGGGCTTTTAAGATATTTTGTCTGCTGACTCTTTATGGACTCAAAGCAATTTAAAAAAGTAGAGTAAATTTCCACTTATTTGTATTTCTGAAAGTATTTTAAAGATGTGGTTATGACTAACAGGCTGAACATATTTTGTAAATGTTTTATGAATTTTTTTCTGAAATGATTGTGAAGTACATACTTAAGTGTAATGTATACCAACAGGCAAGCTATAACTGCTGAATGTTAAACAATTTCTCATTTTTAGTTACGCTTTTGGCATTTAATTGACCTTTCAAAAAAGAAAGCACACATGCAGAAATTCATCTAAAGTGTACTTGAAGTAATGATTTGTCCCAGCCTTGGTTGAATTTTGAGATATAAAATCAGTAAATTTTTGTTTCCTTTTATGATTTTGTTAATTAATGGTATTGTTTGGGTGTTTTTTCCTTTCCCTGCCCCCCCCTCCCCCCCCCCCCCCCCCCCCCCGTTCTTCATTTATTAAAGACTTAAAATTATGAGAGGAAAATGATTTGTAAGAAAAGCCAGGGACAATTCTTGGAAGCTATATTCACTTCCTAGGTGTGTCTGGGCATTTATTTGAGCTCTGGGAAGGCACATGCATTATAAAATTCACATTTATACATAAAAAATGAAGTCTAGATGATTATAATAATCATCTTGTCTGGAAATCAGGTACCATAGCTAGAGTTTGGGGAGAAAATATGCTGATATTAATAGCTGAGCTATCCAAGTACATTTTGCACCACAATACAACTGAGACTGCATATCTACATGTTTGTAGGGAGGCAGTATTGTGTATCACACTTTTGGAAGTTATCTTATCCACTTAAGAAATGTGACTGCTTTATGTCTCTCTCTAAATGCTTTATGGTTCTGTACTCTTAGTGTCATGCAAAATTTTTTCTTCTAGGGGAAAAATAGCATCAGCATGTCTGATCATTGCTCCTAATCCTTACATGCTGTTTAGGAATTGTGTCCATCTGGTGGTTTTGCATGAAGTGTCCCAGTTACATAGGAATACATAATCTAGTCATAGATTTCAACAAGTGCCTTCTGATTCTTAGCCTAGAACTCTTGAACCTTGTCTCTTCCTACAGCCTCTCTTCCACCTATCATCAGTATTATAATTCTGGAGAGATTTTTAATTCTCTGTACATTTAATCTATAAAACTAGATCAGTTTTATAGATTAAATGTACAGATCATTCACTGGTCAGTGTAGTTTCTATTTCTGCTACTCCCTTTCTTTGTCTACCTACACTGTAAACCTTATTTGAAATATAAACTATTGAAGTTAGGAAACAATCAGGTTGTATTACATGTGGTAATAAAATGGGCAGAGAAACAGAAATGCAAATTTTTTCTGTTGTTGAAGAGAACAGAGAAGATAGGAATGATCCTGTTAAATTGTTTTCAATATTAGTTCCATTATTGCAATTGACAGCTAATTCTCTCGTGCTACTTTCTCCTTTTTCCTGTTTGGTATCTGGATCTGTGAAATATTTCAGTAAAATATTTAGAAATTTTCCATGGAGAACATGGACGTTTTTTAGGTGTATACTTAAACATATCAGACAATTCACATGTATATATCATCTACACGTGCATATTTTTGTTTCCATATTTTTAAATTTTATGCTATGTTTACCTGAGGACATGAGTGGATATGTATATACATATATATATAGCATTCAGTTTCATTTTTTGTTAGTTATCTTTCACAGCCACTTTTAATTTGAAGGTTTTATGTAAAAAAATTTTTTCAGATACTCTTTTAAATGTTTTTTTTAAATACAGTTTCCCAGATTACAAGCATTTGATGAAATGTTCACAATGTTTAACATTGGTCTCCAGTAAAATTGAAGGAACCTGATGTTAATGCTCTCTAGTTACAACCCTTATGCAGAAATGGTGAAAGAGCTGATTTACTATTGATATAGCAGGACTTATGTAATTTTGATTTTTTTTTTCTAGTGCACACTAGAGAAAAAGTTCTTGGAGAAGCCCGCATCTCTTGTTTGTATGCATGAAAGAGAGGACTAGTCTAATTCCCCCATCTGGCTGAATTGGCCTGTCCTTTTTCTATGCAAAATGTAAACCCTTTGATAGAAGTTATTGATTCAGACATGTTTCATAGGAGTCTATAGTTCTTACCTCTCGTTGGACCAAGAGTTTGAGTTTCATGGTCTGAAAGTACACTGAGCATCAGTAGTGCATTATAGTCTCTCATCCTGGTGTGGTCAAGACTATCTTGGAGTCACAGGGTGTTTATTTCTGGCACAAGATTCTGCAATCTTTTCTTTTGAAGAGCTTCTTTTTTAAAAAATTGTCGTTTTCCTTTGAAAATTTCTTGATCAGGTCTAATCTTGCATCATTTAGAAATTATTCAAAATTCTTTGACTGAAAACCAAAAAATGTTTGTTACAAATTGTTATAATTGTGAAACAAGTGAACTTAGCAGTAATATCTCAACTAAAGATTTAAAGTATATAATGGTGAATTAATTCTTAAAGTGTCATCCTTTTTTTTTACTTGATGTATGTTTTATTCCTGCTCACAGAAATTGATATTCCAGAGGAAATTGGCTACTGCAAGCATGAAGCTGTCTCAAGAAAAAAACTACATCAGCTGAGGTAAGATAATCAGCTAAGATACATCATTTTTTAAAATAGATTTTTGCACCAATGATAGAAAGGGCAACCTCTGGTTGGACTCTTAAACAGCTTGTAACCTCTCTCTCTCTCCTGAAAATGAGAAAGAGAGGAAGGTGCTCATTCAGCAGGCTAGAAATGTTTGTCAAAAAATATTAAAATAGATGTTGCTAACCTTCTCACATATACCCATTATCAAAGACCTAACATTTTGACACTAGAAGTATTTAAATGCTGTCCTGGTTTGTTTTTCTCTATGCAAAGTTTAGGAGAGTGTTCCACATGGTTGGTTTTAAAATGTGTTTTACATGGGAGGCTTACTTGCATTTTTCACTCCTATAAACTGTGCTCTAAAACTAAAAAACATACTGCTGTATGAAAAAATCTGTTATTTTTCTGTGTAGGCATTTTCTGAAGATATTGTTTTTGTGTAATGATGTAAACTTAAGAATTATACAGACCTGTTTAAAAAGTTATCAATCTGTTTATGTGACTGCAATCATTATTGATATTTGTCTCTTTTTTTGGAGTGTGATGCAATACCAAAACCATCCCTTTCACTGTTATGTGGCAAGGTCCAGGGATGCTTCATTTAAACATCCAGTTTTCTACATAGATTCTATGAAAGGAAAAATTCTGCCTGAATATAAAACTTCATAATTGAGATTCTGTAAGATATTCTAGAAGTAATTTTAAGTGTTGGGACTAAGATTGTATTATAATATTAAAAAGATCATCAAAACAGGAAGTAATTTGTCTTGCTCTACACATAAAGTGGATATTCTGCAAATGGCTCTTTGGATAGGATAGGATATTCTAATCTGTCTAAAAGAAAGAACTGAACTTTCTTATCATATCTTTGTTTAAAGTGTAGCTGTGCCTACAAAATCATATTCGCAACACAGAAGATGAACACAGCTATAAATGTATTTTTAATGTCGGTCTAGCTTTCTTAAGGATTAAATCTAGGTTGTTTAAAAATTCGTATATATCAATTTGTTCTAAATAACAATTTAATTGCAAATGGGAAGTGGTGAAAAATTCCTTGTTTTGCTTGGCTTCCATGTGTGGTTTTTGATTTACCAATTAAATTGTCTTTATCTCAACCCATGAGATTTGTCACTTTGACTCTTCCAGTTCTGTCCCCCATCCCATCAGTGGAGGGAGTGTGGTGACTGGTTGCCTGATGGGGTTAAGCCATGACACCATCCGAGCATGAAAGTGGCATGTGCAGAACAAACTACCCTGAAAGGTTTAGAACAAATGGTAACAGGAGAATGAACTATATGTCAAACTAACCCTAGTATTATTACTTATATCTTTAGTTGATTTGCACAAGGCTGTGTTTCCTCTGCTCTTTTCTACATCAAAAACAAGACAAATACCAAGATGGAAGCCAAGCCAAATCCAGGATGTTGTTAAATGTATCTGCTTTCAATTTCCCTGAAAGGGTGGGAGTCCATCCCCTCTCAGGTCACTTCTTTTTTGTCTTGAACCTTCATTTAGGAAGAATTTGTAATAACTATTGCGTATTTAAAATCAATTTCAGAGGTCATGAGGGAAACAGTCTTTATGCACTGGCTGCAAAATTCTCTCCCGACCTGTTAGTCTGATGTTCTCTGTACTGAAGCTGTGCTTTCATGCTCCTGTGGGCTAGACTTTAAAAACATCTTTTTTAAAAGCCCTGAAGTCCTGTGTCTGTATTAACCTTATCAGTGAACTATTTCAATAACAACATTCAGAGTATCTCTCCTAATAAATAGTACAGGGAGAAACAGCTCTGCTAAAAATCCACCTTTGTGCTCTAAGCAATTAGGGAGAAGCAATCAAAGCACAAGAGGATGAGCTTAGTCATCATTGCCCCATTTGTCAGTGGTTGCCCTGCAGTCATCTACTATAACTGAATTTGTAGACCCTAGGAACTACTGGGATTAATTTCTAGTCCTAAAGACTGTGGGTTAACCACCCCCTTCTCCTTCAGCAGCCAGAGATATCTGGCAAAGGCATCCGCAATGAGGGATGGCAAAGAGAAGATGTGTACCCAGGGCTTCCAGCAGCTACATCAGCTCAGATGGAGGGTTAGCAGTTTGAGTTTGAGTTACTGGTTCCCATTCACACCTTAAAATTGCCTTTTCTAAGCAAAGCACTTAGATTTAGTGCATGACAGCACACCCTAACACACTAGCAGAGGTAAATGAACTTGTCACACATAGCCTATACCACCACCACAAAATTTGGCTGGGTTTTTGTCCTAGTGTGAAATTCAGGCTGCCCGTCCTTCTCCCCAAAAAATGGTAACGTGTAACAGGTCAACCAGCCTGCAGATTTTACCCCAGATTATACAGTTTCTCAAGTTCTCTTCATTTCTCTGCATCCATCTGTCCATTTTGTTGAAATTAGAAAAAATAAGGACAAATAACCTTCTAGATATTTATCTTTTTTTTTTTTTTAGGTAAATAATATTAGGGAGATATACAGGGGACTGTGCAGACAGTTGTGTGAAAAATGTATGTGATTAATTTATGTTTTGGTTCTGTTTTTTTTTTTTTTTTGTTGTTGTTGTTGGTGGTGGTTTTTTTAAAAATTTATTTATTTATTTTTTCTTTCCCAGCTGCACATCTTTTTCACTTTGAGTGCCTGTGCTTTTAGACTTCCAGTAAATTCAACAGTTTTCTTTATGCATATAAACATACCTCAGAATGACAGAACCATTAATTTATATAGTGGGTAAGTGATTTGACAGAAAGTTGCCTAATGGTTAGGAGAACATAAACCATTGGATAAAAGCTAAACAGCAAAGTCGAAGTCTTTGGTTGTTAAACATAATTGTCCTGAAATCTCAGAATACTGCTCTGCTTATAGAATGGAGCTGTTATAACATCTTTTGCCCTCTTTAAGTCCAAGCTGCTTTAATTTTATCATATGAAATCCTGTATCATATCTGTTTGCAGTCTCACTCTACACATCATAAAAAAATTATATCCTTTTGTATGATGAATCTTCCTCTGAGTCTACATCTTTATTTTGTTACTTGGGCTTTGATGTTCCTATGTGAGCAAAACTCAAAAGAGACTTGTCAGAAAATTGTGCCTTTGCTTATAAAGCAATTTAATATAAAAGTAATCTAAATTTTTTTCTATTCACTAATTACATGTAGCTGCCTCGTGGCTAGTCAGAACAAGATTAAATTGCTAGGCAAGAGTCCTATCAGTGTGAGTGATGGCAATGTACTTGAGGTTGTCACTGTGTATATCTATCTATCTGTCATGAATACTGGGATGAACTTTAAATTCAGGTTCTAGTAAAGTAGTATCCACAAAATAAGTGAGGAAGGAAAAAATAAGTGAGGAAGGAGAAGGAAAAAACCCCAACTTTCATTCACGCTATTCAAGAACGTTGGAGGTGTTTTTCATTTGAAATGGCAGGTTGGCAATCTGTAGTTCATTGCTGACAAGGAGATTTGCTAAAGTTTATAGGCAGGTTTCAATATTGTTGATTCTTTCTAAAACTCAGTCTGATTTGTTTGTAGCACTGAATCAATTCATTATTTACTGTTAAAAACCATGCAGACTGACAGTTATTTTTATCCCAGAAAATTACGTCAGAGAAAGTGAGTATTACCATTACCATCTGGCTTTTTAAATACTGGAAAGTAAGAGATGCAATAAATGCCCTATGGGCAAAATCCAGGAGTTTTTTAATGGCTCAGGGGATAGTAGATGTAACCTGAATTGCAGGGCATAGTAAGAGAGGAGAATTAAAGACCAAAGGTTAGCAATGGTGTTTGCGGCACTTCCTGTTGACAGATGCTTTAGGGCAGAAGAAGAAGGTCATTGATCTAAAGGTCTGAAATAGCAGTGTCTGTATTTTTTTATCATTTGCTTTTGCAAGATTTGACATTTTCCTTCTCCTGCAAGTCTAGCCTCCTAGCAGAAGTCAATACCCAACATGGATATAGTTATGAATATTACTATATGATTCAAATATTACTTTACATAGGATATGTAATAAAACTATCAGAGATATGTATGTATAATATTCAAAGTACAAACATGTTATTTTGTTTTCCTGAATTAATTAGATGACAATGGAATTTGCCACATGACTTCCTTTAAAAAAGGATATATATTAATTTATTGTTGTTACATGATTATTTATGCAACAATATATTGGCTTTATAGTTCTTGGTATAGTGACCACATGAAGACTTTTACCTCTGCCTCCTGCTGCAATCTTAGATTAGAAGCAAGAGGAGAATGAAGCATACATGAAGGTAACTTTTGGGACAGGTTTCAATTGATGATGCTATTTGCTGTGAAAGCTAATAGAAGAAGGATGTATGCAATTTATGATCTTTTAGTTCATAACCTGAAGACTGAAAAGAGTGATTTCATCCACAAAAAGGAGAAGTAAAAAGAAAATGAAATGATTTTGAGGTATTGTATATAGAAATTTGCCTCAAAATAATTGATACCAGTTTTAAAAGCTCTGAGAAAAAGATAAAGACTGACGGAGCATAGTCTTTCTGGCTCAAAATCAATATATTTATTTCAGTTTCTGTTTTTGATTTTGTCAAAATGATGCTGATAACATGGCCAGCTTTCTCTTCAGCCTGTGAGCAGCTGTGATCTTCTTTCAGGCTTTGCAGTAGGTACTCATCTATTCCTTAGTTTCATCTTCCCTGGGGCAGCTCTTGAATTACATGGAAGCTGCAGAATTTCTAAGATGCAGAGCTTCATGGAATGTCTGTTTTGTATTTTCCTGCTCTACCCACCCTAGTTTTAGATCTGTGTTCTGGAATGTACAAAGACTCATGACTTGTTTCTACATTGAATTTATATATTTTATTTTAGGAATGCAACTTCCTGTAAAGTACACATTTTTTAAAAAAAAATTCCACTTGGGAAACAAGGATTTCCAAAAGGAGATATGGAAATATTCAGGGAAATGAATATTTTGTTGATTTCTCTGAGTTGCTTTGGCTCATCATTGATGACAAAAACTAAGTAACATATGACCCATTAGTAAGACTATTTAAAGCTTGTAGAATCACACCTGTTCTTTACTTATCCCATTGATTTTTACAATCTTTTAAATTTGTGGTACTCTGATACCTTTGAAAATCATTCTCCCAGTTGAGAGTATGGGTATTGAAGACTATGGATATATCAGTCACAGCACCCGATCATTTTTATTTCCGTTTCTCTCTTCCCTTTTCATTACTGGCTGGAAATGTTTTCTGCTTAAATTTTTGAACATTCTTTAGACCTCAGACTTGATGGGAGAGAAGCTTTTGCTAGGTCATATGAGGTTTCATCATATGTTTAGGCAAAGCAGTGTTTTTGTCCTTCTACCTAGTAAAATACATAGTGAAATTTTTGTGATGGTGGTATGAGCAACAGTTATGTATCTTAAAACCTAGTATTCTCATATTGTTTCACTGTCACTGAGATTAGCTATTTTTCTTGTCATCTGGGTGTTTTTTCTAGATAGAGGCTTTAAAACTCCATATTAAAGTGCAAGAAAAAATATTGTTAATCAAAATGCTTTCTCATATTCAGTACCTTCAAAACTCAAGCAATGCTTTTATTTACCCCCAAATCTGTAACCTGAATAAAAGTGAGGAAGAAAATAGGTCATGCTGTACACTGCCATTGTTTCCTTAGCAGGTGTGCTTTGCACCTCATTAATGTGAGTACGTAGTCATCTGCTGCTATTTCTAATTATCTGTGATGGATCACAGCATCCTTTCAGTGCAACTGAAGCTGATGAAGAATATCTTTTGATGCTGAATCTGGGAACACACCCCTATTTCAAATTCTTTTAAAATTAGTCAGTAGATTAAATCGTTATTCTGAGGTGAGCTGTGTGACAGACATTGATGCAGAGGTAAGAGAAAGATGTGCCTGTGAAGTCTGTGGGTTGCACAAGCCTTTCTTCCACTGGCTATCATGGTTAAAAGGAATTGCATCCATAAATATATTGTGAATGACTGTTTAGCTCTCAACATACAGCAGTTGTTGCTGTATGTTGAGAGCTATTATTCATGAGCATTATTCTATGAGCAACGACAGCAACTCAGTTACTAAAGAGGTTTTAAAAAAAATGCTCCATCAAAAAAATAGACTGAATTTCAATGTCCAATGTATTAGCAACAAGCAGACCTTTTATGCTCACTTGTCTCTAAGAAAGAGATCCCACTTTTGTAGGAAAAAGGGACATGTGCAGGTGACCCTACCTGCTGGGACAAGGAATCTGTTTGCCCTCTCTTGTATCCGTGGCAGCTTCTTTTTACCCACTTGTCCTCTGGCTGGGCAGTTGCTGTGCTGTGTGGTGCACCATGGCCCTGCTCCAGAGGGTTCAGTAGCAGCCTAAGCTCAGCTGATGAGTTGGTTTCCTGGTCTGGCAAATGACTAGGCCCAGTGCAGCTGTCCTGCCAATATCACACATTGGATATGACTTTAAATTAAGATTGATGTGAGGGTTGATGGAACTTTCCTTTATTTTTTTTCTTGTTGCAAATTCCAGTATTTTTATGAGGACAAAATATCCCTTTTCATTGTGAATATAACCTGGACATGGTTGGTTTTGGTAGTTATAGCAGCAGCTGCTTTATTTCTATATGTTGTGCAAATGCCATAGATATTGAATCTACAGCTGGATTCTTGGGCCTCTGTCTGTTACCAAATTGAGGTTCCATTTGAACTTTAATTTCCCTGCAGCAGAGGTAGATATTGTGTCCTGTAAATGTGGTGAGCTGGCAGCAGAAACAGGTGGCCTTGTTACCTGTTAGTCAGGATCTGGGATGCCAAAAGGCCTGTGTTTCCTCATTGTGCATTGCCATCCCAGCTGCTTGGGAAAGGGCAACTTTACCAGTCTCAGCTCCTGAGATTGTTGCTGAGTGGTGTCAGCCTTGCACGTCAACTAAAGCTGACTAAACAGAAAGTATTTATACTGAAGTTCTTCTGCTTAAACAAAGGAGAACTAGAGTCATCCAAGTTTATCACCTCCATACAGTCCAGTATTTTACTCAGAGTATGTGAGCAGCAGTTTTGAGTACGGTGTTCGATGAGGGCAATTTCCCACACTTAACTATCAGTCTTGATAGTTTGATACATTTTGATCTTCTTTTCCAATGTTTTCAGCTGACATCCAGGTCTGAATGTTTAGCTGAAGGTGCGGCTCTCATTCCTTTGCAGATCTTTAGAGCAAAGGAATCCTATCTTCCAATTAGGTTTTTTTGCAACCAAAACGATATGTCAGAGCAACAGACAAATAAATGCATATGTGGATTGATTTTTCTGAGGGGAGAGGGAATAAAAAGTTTATTCAGTTACCTGTAAAATGCTCTCCTCCCAAGAAAGTTTGACATTTTGCTTTTTTCCCCCCTAATTGAATGAGAAGTCTGAATTTTTGAGTGGAGAAATATTATGAAGGTGGAAGGTAAGGAGATCAACTTAGGTTTTGGGACTTCAGAAAGGAATTATTTTATTGTTAAAATTTTTTTTTTTAAATATTGCCTTTCTGGAAACAGTGCAATTTACCATTTGGGGACAAATAGCAGAGCTATACCTCTAGAAGAGGAAGTACAACTCTGAAAAGGTAGTAGATTAATTTCAGACTTCTGAGCCACTTCAACCACTCTATCACATTTTTATTACTAAATAAACTACTTTTTAAAGCATATTGCTGTCAAGCACAGTATATTCAGTTAACTTGTACAATCATGAACAATTATACCTAAGCCCTTGAGGTGTAAATCTTTATGCCACTTGTTCTGAGAAATCGTAATTAATGTTTTGTTTAACTCATAAAGAAAAGGCCAATAAAATAGGACTCAAAGTATAAAAGGCTTTCTGGCATCATTTGAGCATTGTATTCACCACAAAGAGAAATTTCTGAAAGGCTTATCTAACATGATGATAGTAAGTAATCTAGATTGTTGTTATCTGCTTTATGTTTCTTCAGTGAGCCAGACCCTATAGAAGCTGTGAACAATGTCAACAATTCATGGATCTCAGCCCAACTGTATAATTAAAAAATCTAGTGAATAGAAAAGCATCTATCTTGATTGTGTGGACAATAATAGCTTACTGAAGTCAGTGAAAATGCAACATTGAATTCTTAAATTTATGGTAGAAGGATGACACTTCCACACAAGGATGACACAGCTACACAATAGAGGAAAAATTCAATATAATTTAAAAATATTACCTGACTCTGTGAGTAATGCTGTTAACTCCAAGTAAAAATCTACTCACAACTCACCCAGGTTTTAGGAAGTTATTTCAGTATCTCCACATCAAGTGAAAGCCCCAAACCAAACTAAACAGACATCAACAACTAAACAAAGAAGAGGCTCTCCTAGTCTTATTTAACACTATAATTACAGAAGCATATATTTTAAGAATTTTTCATGACATAACACAAAAAGGCAGAGAAAAAAATTGGTAAGAGTGATGCCTATTTACCAATAGACTGGAAATGTAATATGGATTGTAAAAGAATGATAAATGAAATAGTGACAGTTTAAAAGCTATATTTGAGTGGCAATCTTTAAAGAATAAAAAGAACACTGATTAGTATTACTGGTGTTTTTAAGAGCATTTTTGTTTGTGTAGTCTGGCTTTCTGTGTGTGTTGTCTGTAACAGATTCAAGGAATAGTATATAATGAGGCAGGTGCTGCAAGTACAATCAAAAAAATAATATTAGGTTGAAAGAACATAAATGTGTTTGTAACTCAAGAAAATACGCCCTGTTTTACCAAAAGATTGTGGGCTTTATCACTTCTGTTACAGAGCAGTCTCTAGTGTATTTGTTGCTCTTTAAATCCAAGTTGTGATAATGAAAATGAAAATGCAGTAAGCTATTCTTCTGCAAACCCTTTCTGAAGTCCAAGCTCCATTGATGTTTATGTTGTTGTAGTGAATATTTACAGCAATAAAAGAATGGATCTGTTTCTTCTCAGAGATTTGCAAATGTTAGCATTTTACTTAAGTTATCATATGAATGATTGTACATTAAATAAAATCACCTCTATAGAAAGATCAACAATTAATTGAGTGATGGCTAAGCTACGTCCTTATTGTCTTTGTAAGGAAGGCTCTCAGAATTATGGATTACTGAAAAGTAGCAACATAAAGCAAAAAAGGTCAAAGTTGATCTTAAGCACAGCAGTAAAACAGAAAAAATCTCACAGTGACTACACTGAAAACAGCTTATCTACTTGCACCATTGTTCTTATTATTATTAATTATTATTATGATTATTAATTATATATACTTTGCAGTCAGAATGTTTCTGCAGCCTATAAACAACTTATTCCTTTTCATTAACATGTCTCCTTGCTACTGTAAGAAATACTGCAAAATTTTCATCTGAAGTCAGGTACATTATGTAAACCTATCTGAATGTGTTCTCATAAAGCTAGAATGCAGAATCCTGCAAATAACAGCATAAATATTGCTTGCCGTGTTTCAGACATTCTTATTTTATCACACACGTGCCAGGATATATATTCCTTTTTGACTTGAAGAATTCTCTCTCTCACATTTGTGTGCTGGTTTGTGTGATAGTGTTTTGGTCTGGTTTTTTCTTTTTCTTTTTTTTAATATTTTTTTCTTTCCCTGTGAGATTTTGTTTCAATTAATGTTCTGGAAAGAAGGTATTCAATGAAGAAAAGAAACAAAGGGAATCTAAAAATAGTTTATAAGCTGACTGATTCTAGTAGCTTAAATCTGCTGTGATTAAAGATATAAACCCCCTGCATCTTCTGTGTGTGTATTCCTTCCTTATATGTTTACAGAAGTGATTAACAGTAAACTGCTTTTACATTGGTTTTACTGAGGCAACATGAGAGAGTATACTGATGATGCTATTATTTTTTTAAAAACCTTAAACAATCTAATTACACTGGCACAATTTCTATGCTAATTTACCACCACTACAGGCATGAAATTGTTCTACTAGTTATCTTAGGATTGTTTTAGTAACTTTGGGAGCAGTCATATTGGTGGTCATATCAGGTGTGATCAATTTAATAGACAATACAGTATTGTTATTGACTAATTTTAATAAAATGCTAGTAGATTGGCCTAGATATTTATTGAATGTTATACACACTGCAAGGTCAGCAATATTTCTTATTGATTGCTGTTTTAAATCTGCTTTCAATGCCTCCAGTAATTATGCTGTGCATTTGGTGTTATTTCAGTATCTTCATCTGATGATCATTGCCATTAAAATTGCATTTTGTATTGGCATTTCTTCTCAGCATATTACAATTTATAATAGATATTTTTTCTGATATAAGCTCACAGAATGGACAGAAAATATTATTGTTTCTTAGCTTTAAAGAGTGCTTGTGTGGTAACTTCCTCAATGATGTTTCCTCCTTTTTTTGAGATGCATTTTTATTTGCTGTTCCGCCAGATTAAATAACAGTAAGAATGTTTTGAGTAAGAAGTATTTTTTCAGAGTAGTTTCTTTTGTTTTCAGATATCTCAACGTGCTAAAACTCCTATATGAGGAAAGAAAGATAATATATAAAAAAACCCCTAGTGGTAATACATACTCAGATAGTGAAAAAAAGAAAGCATTTTAAAATAATTTATGCACCAAAATTTTCTGATTTTACTCAACAGTATTCAAGATGCCTATTTTGCTTTAAATTAGAGTTCTGAATGGGACAGAATTCCAAATTTTGGGAGTCTATATTTTTTTAATTACTACTCTGTCTTTAATACATGAAGGTATCCCACAAAGGAAGAATGATTCTTTCTCTTTTCATTGGTTTATTGGAGACAAGCCTGAGAGGCAAACATTTCAAGCCTACTGTACTTAGGTGGGCTTTGTATGGTACTGAGGAAATCAATTTCCATTCTGAGAGTGTGTTTGAGTTTTACATGGGGGCATGTGAATGATGACTTGAGGATACAGTTCAAGGAAAGACCTTCTGTTCAAGCTGAGAACAGTAAAAACAAGCCTTCACGTTATGTTAAAAGGCCTCCAAGAAAAAAACAATTTCATTTTCAAAGAGAAAATATAAGAAGTAAAATAAGTAATAGAGACTCAGTCAGGCAGCAGTTTGTTTATTCTGTTCTACATTCTGGAGATGTGAAGAGGAACTGATAGCTTTTTTCAATTTCTTCTTTATTTTTTTTCCAGTGGTTTGACAGAAAGTCCTTCAATAAGGCATCAGTTATTTTCGTAATTTTGATGCATCATAACTAAGTGGGAATGAAAATTTTTCTTCTTAGCTACTTGGGTCCTTCCTTTGCATAAAGTCACTTTTAACTACCTGGGATGATCAGCTCCAAGGAATCAATCTTGATTTAATTAGCTGTATAGATAGAAAATTGTCCAATTCAGTATTGAGGGCTAATTAATGCAGTCATGAAGGATGCAGTAAATACAGGGAAAAAAATTAGTATCTCAGTATTTTTTCTTTTTTCATGGCATCAGGAGTCTACTCTACTCCAAAAATAGTAAGACTCCATCTGTCCCCGTGAGCCATGAACTTTGGCAAAAATTATGGCACAATTATTTCCTGACTCTAATTTATAATGTTAGACAGTATGGGAATTTACTTTGACCAGCCAGGTGGTTTAAGGTCTGTGGCTCTATTGTGTGCAAAGATTCTGGTGTTTTCTCTGAGTATGGGACAGACATTGAATGCATTGTTTTGGACATCATACAAGTGCAGCAGTGTCTAAACATAAAATATTCTGACCTTTGATCCAGTTTGGAATGTCAGCCTTTTGTACTGCTGAGATTAAAAGCTTGTTTGTTTTTTTCAGTATGCAAGTGAAAAAAATTTTTAGTGAAAACTTGAGACATGAAAGCAGGTCTGTGGCAGTTACACTGAACATTTACACAAGCAACAGAACTCGACAGAGAAGGTGGAGGGAAACTGAGAACTCTCTGGGGCAGGCTCCCAGGCCACTGGTTGTAGTACAGTGATGTGTGAGTTACTGTCCTTCCATCTATGAGACTCCAATAAAAATTAAAGTCATCTTGACAAAGGTGTACTACCAATCTTGTATCTAAATTATTTTCTGCTTTGTGACCATGTTTCCATCACAAATGCTGCTGCTGCACTTAGCTTTGACTTTTTTAATCCTATAAATTTCAAGAATTTATGGAAGTAGAAAGTGCTCCACTCAAGTACTGAAATACAGAAAAAGTCACTGTTGTACCCTTGACCTGAATTCTTTGTTCAATTCTAGTCATCTAGATGAAGTCTAGACAGCAGCTGCTGGAGTAATCAGAAAAGTAGGGAGTTCATTTTACCGGACTGCTGAAAAATTCTGTCTTTTTCCATCTAGCTCATAGATCATGTAATTGCTTGCTAGAAATTTATCAAAAGAAGAACAGCGCTGGTCAAATGCTGCAGAGAAATCATCCCAGTCAAAGAGCAAATACACACAAATCAAAAGACCAAGGACAATGGAAACAAATACAGCAAACATTAGAAGAATAGGGTTCTGGTGGCCTATTTCAAAATCTAATTCTTCTTGTGTCTTTCTTTTAAGTCTGTTTTGGCTATGTCCTCTAACCAGTTTGATAAGAGAGCACTTCTCAAAGGGATTGGGCTGTATGATACACATTACCTCAGAGAACAAGGAGTTAGACATGATGACAATGAAAGTAGTTTTCATTGTTTTATTTGTAAAATTGTATCTAAGCACCTTGTAACATACCTGGGTATTATTTATAGGTGTCTGCTCTGACTCTCTTTCAGCTCAAATGTATAGCATGTTGTATATACAGAAAAATTCTAGATGTTGTCAATGTGGTTTCATTATATTGCTTTGGGGCTTATCTTATTCCAGAAGCTTGTAATTCAGGCTGGTATGTTCAGAATGGTTGTAGGATTTGGGTGTCTAAATCACACTGATGTCAGACATAAATAATCATCAGAATCTAGATATATTGGTTTGAAGTCTGCACTCCTTAGCCGTGAATAGATTTGTGACTTAACAGTGCAGGGATTTTGAAAAATGGCTGTCCAATCTTAGTTCTGTATTTCAGTTACATTTCTATGTAAAATTAGAATTGCCTGTTAATTAACATAAATGAATGATGTATGACCACACTGATCTTACTGCTTTTCCTGTAAACTGTGGAGTTCGTTCATGAATTTGTCACATTTTGGCAAGAGGGAACCAAGTTTTCCCCTGAAGTTGTTCCAGCTAATTGGAATGAAAGTGTCAAGATTCAATGCATTAGCTCTTTGTAATTGTTAATACCTTTTGTGCTGCTTTTTTTTTTTCATTTCATGACCCCAAAATTATGTTTCATTTTAAGAGGGTCTGAATTTAATATTGTATTTCTGGTATAAAGCATATAAAATGTAAAAGTATATATTTACCAGAATTAGGTTCTTACAAAAGTAATCTCTTTGACTTGAATAAGACTATTTAATTGAATGACTGCTATTTATAATCAGTAGCATGAATCACTTTAATTCTATTTTCCAGGGAAATATGCAGTTATCATGGAAGGTTGCTATAGTCATATAAAGAAAATGTTTAACAACTCCTTATTTTATATTTACTGCTTTTCATGTTTATGCAGAGAAAAAGCGAGCTAAAGAAGAATCTAACAATTAGAATAAGAGGTGTCTGGTGATATAAAAGACAATTTTTTTTCAAGGAGATATGTCTTCTAGTTTTAATTAACTTTAATTTCAGTATCAGTTCTCATTTTTATTTTCTAATGTCAAAAGGGGTTAATGAACAGTATTTTCATTTAAGTTAATTGCTCTTTCATACAGTTTCTTGAACACTTTGATATAAAATAATTCAGGATGAGTCCCTGTACATAGCAGGTAGAAGGGCAGAGATCCTGGCCATTATTTTAATTCTTGTAAATTAATTTGTCTTGAAGAATATCTGTCTGTGCAGTATTTAGGCTGAAGCTAACTGTAAGAGTTTCTAATTGATCTTCCTGTGAAGACTAAAAATGACTTCTCTCTCTGTTTCCTAAAGAGAAGAGTGTGCTTGCCCACTTGCCATTCTCTGTGCCCACGTGTGAGATGTTTTTCTACAGCCTTTTCACTTGGTGAACGTTCCCCTTCCTCCTCATGTGCTCAGTGATAGGATAGATCATGCTGGTTTGGCAGAGAGCAGCTCCAGCTGCCCTTTCCTCTGCGCTTCTTACCAAGACCAGTGTGGACTCCTTGGCAAGTCCTGTCTCTTCTCTGCAAACCCTTGTGTCTCCCACCATTTAATCAGCACATTTTTTCATATTTAGTTTTGCTTCATGGATAAATATATCACATAGTATTGGAATTGGTGTTAATCCATACGTAGTGGGGTTAGCAGTGTAGGAGTACGCATATAGCCATAATTGATGAATACTTCTGATTAAGGTTGTTTTTAATCAGTTAACATATGCTTTTAATGTATTCTACACAGCTGCTTTGGATTTGGTGCTGCATGATAATTATTAGCCAGGCAGCTATCAGAATTTGCATAACTCATAATAGGGTGTTTGTAAAATAGAACTTTTTTTTCTTTTCTTGTGGTCTTTTACAGATACTCAGATCTTCAGGGACTTAGCTGCTCCTGTGCTAATATCCTTTAGATTTTTGTACTTTAAATCAAGCAGTAAAGAATGTGATCATCTTTGTGATCTTATAAGTAAAATGAATCATAGTTTTGAACCAAGAAGCTTTCTCCTCAGAAAACAGCACTGAAGGTAAAGGTCTATAAAACCTCATCTCCATAATTTTTGCCCATATAAATAAGATATAATTCTGGATGAACTCTTTTTTTAAAGCACTGAGAATCCTATTATGCCTATGTGGTAGAAGTCAAAATACAGTAACATTATTGCAATTGAGGCAGGGATAAAGAATCTGAAAGTGACAAAGATGAAAAGCCTATCAAGCTGCATAATTTTTCTGTCATTCCCTGGAAACATCTGTATATATTTCTGCTTGTGTTACTAAATTTCTTTACGTGTGACTGTGTACATAACATAAATAATTGTATGGATATTTGTATGTGTGCAAGTGTACTAAATATCCTACAATTTTTTTTTCTTTTTTTCCCCCTTTACTTACCCAGGACACTTTCAGATTATTTTATCCATTTTATCTCCTCAGTTTCCTGTTTTATTATGCTACAAATCTTCCGACGATCTAATTATTGCTCTTTAATGCCTGCTTTCAGAACAGCAAGCTTCAATGAGAACATATAAGTACCTTCCAATAATCCAAAAGAAAGAAGAAATCAGAATAACTTTATAATAGCTCTACATATGAGTAGAAGTGGTTGCAAAAATATTTCTCAGGTAATTCTTTTTCTGTTGTTAATTCCAGGTAGTCTCTGTGCATAAATTTGAGCTACATCAACTAAACCCACATGCACATACTGTTCACTTTAATAAGAACTCTGCATTTAACTTGCCTTAGAGAGAACAAATGGCACCTAATCCAGATGACAATCCAGGAGAAAAAAAAGCTAGAAAATGTAAAAACTTCTGAGAAATTATTAGGTCATAAATTGTTTGCACTAGCTCACTACATTGGGAATAATTTCTTCTTACAATCAATCTTTTTTTGCTAGATGAAATAATCTAGGAAACAGAAATGGCATTAGAATTTATTTTACTTCTAAAATATAATAGATTACTGACAAGATCAAGTTTGGTAAACAGATTGTCATTCATGTGACAACAGGCAATGTGCATTTGAGTAAAAGCCAAATTTCTGGGTACTGGAAATATACATTCACCTTTCTCCTCAAAGTGAAGAATTGAGTAGAAGTTTTATATGGCCTTGGTAATTTTTCCATTAATGTTGTGTAAATAATATTAAAGTCTAGAAATGCTTGTTTGCTTTAGCAATGTATGATTTTTCAATTAATATTATAAAATATGAAAGACTTGTAACATATCCTAATTGAAGGATATGACCTTCTAGACATTATTGCCTCTTAGGCTATAATTTAATATCTGATTTAAAAATATTCAAAACCTGTTTGTTAGAAATATTTTTATAATACATTTGCACTTAAAAAAATTAAAAACCAAAATATTTTTCTAAATCCTCAAAATATTACATTTCTACTTCTAATTGTTATAGCAATTTCTTATAGAAACAAAAAGTGAATCCTGAGTTTTCACTTATCATAAGAAAAGTTTATTATAAAAATGTTATATGTAAACCTGGAAAAGTCTGAAGAGGACTTGTACAGAACTGAAGCTTTTTTCCTATTTAAATGAGGTTACAAAATGAGAGCAGAGATAAAGAATTTTTAATATTATAAACTTAGTATTGGAGTTCATAAAGTTGCTTGAGTTAAAACACTCTAGTTGAAATACTATAGTCTGAGAAACACAAAGAGTCACACATCTAAGGCAGAAGGAAAATAACTATTAACATCAAAAGGGCTCAAAAAAAGGGACATTGACATGGAACCAGTAAAAGAGCATAGGATAGCCATGGTTTATTATTTATAAATGCTGCAGGCAATACAAATTTTGCAACATATTTAGGCAGTTGCACATGAAAAAAGATGCTTTCCATATTTTTGTAGCTCCAGAAAATATCTGATTTCTTGCTAGAATATTAGAATAATGCACTCATTGCCATGAGATATTAGTAAAACTCCAATCTTACTGAGAGAGAAGAGGCAAAGGTGTTTGTGTTGTTAAGCACAGTTATACTTTCTGGATAGACTAGAAATAATTCCTTGTGGTTCAGGACAGTAAGGCAAATATTTTTACAGACATATTCTCTTAAGAAGTTATCATGTACTTATCCAGTATTATTAAATCTTGTGCTTCTTTTGCTGCACTCAGTACTGACCACTGTTGAAGACAGAACACCAAATTAGAAAGTCAGTGTGGCTAATCTGTTCTTAATGTGCCCATTACGCAGCTATTCTCTGCAAACACATTAATGTGTTTACACAGAGCCAGTCTTGATTATAATCTAGAACACAGAAGAAGGGGAAAAGAAAAAAAAAGTTCCTTCATATGATTGTAGACACTGTATATAGCTATTTATTAGTTTTATAGGTTGCTCCTTCAAAGAGGAGTGTAGAAGAAATTGCTTTAGTATTTTAGGTGATTTACTTTTACTGATCTTGGTAAGGTCCATTAAATACTAGGAAAAAATCAACCTGATTCATTAGATTAAATTTCTGTAAATGTAATTAAATCCTGTCCTAGATTTGTTCATCTATCAGTAAACTAATTCCATTTAATCAAACATTTGCTTTGAGTCTGAACAGAATTAATTTCCCTAGCTGTGAACTGTAGGAAAACAACATATAGTCAATTGCTTAAGCATTGAGATTATTGACTTAAAAGGCAGAGTTACAGCAGAAATGTTGATATATTCAGTAAAAGGAGTCATTAGAAGAATTACATTTAATTTGAGGAATGATTAATTTTTGGTTATGTATAACAAAGTAGAACAGTAAAAGAATTCTTAGGTCCTTCTGCCTCTTGGGGTTTTATTATAAAAACTTGAGTTTTCTCCTCAAATTCCAAATTAACAGGGTAAGACTAAGATGAATCAGAATTTGACAGAACAAACATGTCCCTTTTTGCCACTGTAGGAGTGGGAACATTTAAATGGAAGGCATCTGGGAGGACGGGGACAAGCACTATCGCCTACATGTGAGAAAGGTTTTGAATAGATGTCATAAGAATGTTCAAGGGTCTTGACTCAGAAAAGGTTTGTGAATGGAGAAGAACAAATAAAAACATTTGGAACAGATTTTGAGCACAATCCTGTTCCATTTTCAATAGAGATTTGCATCTAGAACAGGAATGAGACAAGTTATATCTACCGTCTCTTGTTCTACTTCTGCTCTGATCCAGGAAGAGGACCCATGAACAAGCCCAGTGCAGAGCTGAGCTTGCCCTGTAGCTGCTTCCCAGGGACAGGAGCTCAGCAGTGCTGGGTAGGTGGGTCCCAGCTCCACACTGACAATATTCAGTGGAGTTTCTGTCTGGGACTGAGTGAGCTTGATAAAGGTGAAAGAATGCACAGTCGAGAAACATGAAAGAGGCTTGTGTCTCATTTAATGATTAAGACATTCATTAAGAGATGAGGATTCTAGGGTCACTTAATAATTAAAGTGATATCATAAAAAAGACTGAGAACATCATCTTCCTCTGAGTACCCTGCATTTGTGAAAGCCTGAACTCAGATACTTCCCCTCTGCACAGACTAACTCTTGAGGTCCTGTGACAGGTATATTCCTGTTCTCCTTCCAATATGGTGAATCTCAGCCCTCTATTCCTTTGTTTTGCCTGCAAGTGAGTTAGAAACTAAAACATCAGGGAACGATTCAGAAATTATTAATCCTGATATGATCATAGATGATTTTTTAAACTACTGCAAAAAAAAAGCAATTTTTCATACAACCATATTTTAGTTTAGTACAAAGAATATCTGGCTAAGTTTCTGAACTAGAGGAATACTTATTCTCCCTGAGTCTCTGATCTGAGTCTTTTAAGATTTAATCATAATTTCCTATTACTTTTAATAAAAAGGATACACCCATGAATGCTAGACATGAATAGAAAATTCATTTTCAAAATGCAAGTCCCACTCAATTTATCTTTAAACTACTTTATTACTGGTATCCTTGGGCTGGCTCCTTCATGCTTCTTGTTTTTGTGTGTATGGGGGAGTTTAATATTCACAGCACCCATTCAACTAAATATAATCACAGAAAGACTGCCAACACCACCACTACTGTTCAGTTCTGTGCACATTTAGTTGCACCAAATCATAGACAGAATAAAACATGGGGAGACACATCAGTACTAAACTCCATGTGTGTAATGTTTAAAGGAAACCCTTAGCAAGATTAACTGCAGAGCAGTGTCCAGTTTAGAACATCATATAAAACACTAAGAAGCCTGTGAGGATCTGGCTGATATGCAGAATCACTGGCAGATTGAATAGAAGTGGAAACAAAAAGAGTTTATCACACCACATTGTCTTTTGGCACCTACTAACTGGATCATCACAAGAGACCTGAAAGGCTTACTTGAAATGGTAACTTAAAGAAAATGCTGGAACAAATTTTTACTTATGAAAGCTAAAAGCTGTAACTGATTATGAAATACAGTAAATCAGACTTGTAGAATTCATACAAGATTTAGAGTCTGTCAGTTTATTTGCATCAGTATTATATGTCATACTTATTTAAGCTGCATAATTTATGATACAAAAAAGTAAATAGTTGAGTCACACCTGGATGAAAAAATGCATGTAAAATTAATATCCATAAAGAAAAAAAAATTATTTACTTATGTGGGTCAATTTACATTGGTCTATTTTCTAGAGACAAAATCAATTTAATATATAACAACATAACTTCGTAAGAATAAAAGACTTTTCTTTTACCAGAACCAGACCACCCAGTTAATCCTGTAAGGATATTTAATTTATTTCAACTACACTGCCCTATTTTTTCACCCTACAGATCTCAGGACAGAACTCTTGAGAAGCTGTTTCCTTATAGTTTCCTACAGTGTTAATAGACTTAATCTGTATCAGCTAAAAATAAAATTTTTACCAATTTGGTATGGATTAAAACAGTCCCTTACTGTAAAAAAAGTGGTATGAAGAAAATAAAATCCTAGAAGGAAAACTAGGATCCTCTACCAATTTTAGTAATTTATATTCTCTTTGTTTTTTTTTTTTTTTCTTAGCAAAGCAGAACAGTATGCCAACTATTCTTGTTCAGAAAGAACAAAAGCTTTCAGTAAGACTTGAAAAGCCACAAGAAAGAGAAACCAAGCCAGAAAGGACAGAAGACTGACAGAAAAAACAAAACAAAACAGAACTCTAGTAGCCTGAGAACAGAATGTGTGAATGAGGCTGTGAGGTGAAAGACATAGCTGAGGCTGTAAGTACTGCAGAGAGTCTGCTGAAGTTAACTTTGCATAAACTATACAGCAAATATAAAATGGAAAAAAATATAGCTGAGAAAAGGGTCATCTTAGAATCTGTTTAGCAAGTTCTGGGACTGAGTAGCTAAATGAAAACAGCATTAAAGTGATGTGGGCTATAAAAATGTCATTTCAAAAACAATCCAGCCCTCCATCTACTCTGCTATTCTGTTTTTAGCAGTGACTCTCAGTGCCATAATGTGTTTTAAAGAAAGCTGGAAGAAGACATGTGCTAAGCAATTATAAAATCTGCCCTGAGGAAAAAGTTTCTTTCTTCAACCCATCACTTAGAGGTTTGTTTATGCCTTTAGGCATGAGTTTTAATATTCCTTCCAAGTGCTTTTGTTTCATAAGATTTATCATTTTTTCATAAAATGTTCATTATTATTATTACTATTATTATTGCTACTGACTCTCAGGAAGCCAAGGATGTCTACAATGATAAATTCCACCATATAGTTGTTTATTTATGTGACAGAAATCTACTTTATGACTTTAAAGGGCAGCTGGAATAAGTTTGCACTTCCAAAGACTTACTGAGGTCATCACTGACAAAACAGAAAGGTGAGAAGAATTAAAAAGGCAAATGGTATATTTACCCAAACTTTCTAAGGGTCAGTAAGACTACCTAAATTCATTTATACATCCAAGTCTTTGTAAACTGTGGTAGTATCTACAATGAAAATACCCCTATAAAGAGACATTTATGAGGTTTGTTTTTTTTTTATTACTTTGGGAAGCTATATGCAAGACAATTCAAAATGGGCACTACAGTGCCAATAGGGCACTAAATATTAAATAAAGCCTCACGAATTTTCATTTCTTTAAAAAAAAATACAATATGCAAGTATTTGTGTTTCCCTTTCAATATCTGAACTCTTTGGAGGTACTTGAGTTTTTGTAGTAGACAGGAAGTGATTATATTTTCTACTTGTAAAATGAACAATATAATTAATAGATAACATAAAATATGTGTGTAAAAGACAGAAACCTTCAGGTAAGAATCAAGTGTCACAAGAGTTCTGGAGAAAAAACCAAAACAATGTAAGGTCAAGTAATTCTATGGTGATTCACACCAATCTATTATATTTTGAACTACGTATTGGTTGCAGAAATCCCTCCTAGCCCAAATCTTCTGGATCTATAAAAAGAAAAGTGAGAGAAAGAACAGCTCAGAAGAGGATGGATGTTAAAGACAGATTGAAGGAAACGATAATACAATGACAAATAAAGGTCTTAGCTGTGCCATTTAACCACAGAACTACAGTGGATGTAATGAAAAGCTGTCTTGCTTCTGGTGATGCTTAGGGAGCAATTAGATAAAGATAACCTTCTTGACTTCCTGATGCCAAAGAGCTCTGCTGCTGATGTCAGTCTTTTAAATAGCCTGTGTGGCTTCCAAGCTAGTGACCTAAGAAGAAAAACCTTTTTTTCTTCTGTCCATTTTCTGCAGCACTGCCCATCCCCTGGCTCCTCAAAGAAGAAGTCCTTCCTTTATTCTCAAAACCCCATTCAAGATATAAATAGCTATAACAAGAGACACTCAGAGGAAGAAGGGCTAAGATGAAGTTAAAATATTACATCACTTTGCATCCTTCCCTCTCAACTCCCACCTTATCCAGTATTTCAGAATCAGAGATACTGCCAATTCTCTTTGCCATTCTATTTTTTTTCCTATGCCAAAATCAGCACTGCAGACTGGCTGGTAAGATCTTGTAATTTAGGCTGTTGTGATAGGTAAAGCACTTCCTTGTAAACTGATCCTTATTCCATTTTTACTTACCCTGGTAACAAATAGCACTGAAATATGTGTAATATGAGTTCTTTTGTGCCTCTTTTTTAATTTTCTATTTTTCACTCTAATGACTTGAGCAGACATTTTCTGCTGATTACATGACAGCTGGGAGAATTTGCCATTTTCTTTGTATAAAATTACAAAGAACTTCAGCAAGGAGGTAATGTTTTATTCTTTTAATTGTAGCACTCGTTTAACTCTAGTTATATTAATAGTTTCAATTGTAATAGATGTAAATATGATCTAAGCCTTGTAATGGGTAGACTTCTTTTGTTTTACCTCACATTTTACACAGCATTGGGTTTCACTCTGTGAGGCAGATTTGGCAGAAAAGGTTTAACTATGCAAGCAGTGAAAGTGAGCAAGACAGACTATACTCCAAGTCTGATAGATGTCCAATCATGAGCTACTGCCTTCTGACTTCAACTTCCACGAAGCAAGTTCATTTCATCTTGAGACCTCTTTGCACCTGAATCTAATTATACCTTCAAGACCCTCTTGCATTCAACTCTGTTCTCATAAACATAGGGTGAATACCTTAGTGCAATACAGAACTATACAGGAGGAGGTCAGGTCTCTTTCTTACCACATGTGCCAGCTTTTATTGTCCTGCAATATGCATTTCTCTTATTGTTTGTCTGCAACTGACATATGTAGGTTTTCACACATATCTGGATTTCTTGATGCACCAGAATAAATGTTTTCCCCAGGTAGGTTCCTACATTTTTATTTTTAATAAAACTGAGTAAAATTTCAGTCAAGCTTGCCCTGAAATGTCAGAGAAAGTTAGATAAATTGGGGAGCTTTGAAACGCATTTTTGCTTCCCACATATTGCAGCCTTCCAGCTCAGGTGTGGGAACTGACCTCTTGCTGAATGGCTGTAACTCATCTGGCCTATGTAATAATGTAATAATGCTGTGGTTTAGGGTTGAAGAGGTGTGGAATATTTTAAAGCAACCAGGTGTACTTGCAATGAAATTTCTTATAAACTTTTAAAGAGAATGCAGAATTTTTTCCTCGGACAATGAGTGCACACAAGACAGAATGAAAAGAATATTTTTTAAGTAATACATGGATTTACAGAACTATGAAAGTAAATGCGATCTCATTTTCCAGAGTAGAGGAATGGGATTTAGGCTGAGAAAATGTGCAGGGCCTGCTGCTGTCTGTGCAGTGGGCAGTGTCACTCAAGTGGTAACTCAATTTAACCTCTCTTTGGCAAAATTGTAGCAGGGTGCTTTGGTATGTAGTCCACTTTCACACCTAAGAGCACCTTCTAGTATTTTGCCCTTCTAGTCTCCTTGGGCGTTGTTGCCTCTGTGGTCCTTCTTAACAGAAGTGATGACAAAATTGCTGTGCTTGTATCAGCTCTCTGAGAAAAGCACATTACTCTCATCCCACCCATGATATGGGTTTCACCACTTAGACAATTATCAAGCTTTTTCCTCTACTTTTCCTAAAGCGAGAAATAACACTGTATCATAATTTTTTGGCTGCTCACATTCTCTATTGAAGTTGGAGAACTTACACATTAACCCTTGATTGAAATCCAGCTGTATCATGACAATCAGGGATTTTGTCTCCAAACCAGCAGCCTGTTAACATTGTAAACATGAATGCTCTTAGGGATTATTTTGTTTACTAGCTTAATAAGAAGGGTGTTTTTGAACTTCATAAAAAAATTTCAGTCAATTTTCAGCAAATGTCAGAGATTTTTAGTCATAAATATGGCACATGGTCACCATAAAAACATGCACATCTCTAGCAGCAGGACTCACCCTTCCTTGAAATACTGATTTGGAGACAGTGAGAGAGATGTTGTGATTGCAGTAAAAATTGAATTCTGCTTGGGTTTAAGACTGTGTCAATAGTAATATAATCCACAATGTCTGTAAAGTGCTGCTTATTATGCTACCATCAGCTGCCACTTTGCAGAATATCGTTAGAGATTGATATTTACTATAAGAAAATATTCTCAGGAAGCAGAGTAAGCTGCAAAATAAAATCAATGATAGCTCAATTTCTTTAGATGAGTCCAGTTTTGAGATGTAATTGTATCTGTTTTCACTGGAATTAGTTGTGGACAGGGAGCATTCACTGTATATGGCTCTGCCTTAGATATTGTACAATAAAATCTAGTTGGGCTGGAATGCATGAGAATATTGGTACAATGCTTAAACAGATAATATCATTTGCAGATCTTTGGGACTGTGGTTTAGGTGCTGTAGTTGTTTCTTCTATGCAGTAATTTTTGACCACTAGATGGGACTGTGCAACCTCATGCAATTGTATTAACAACAATATTTGAGAGGTTTTTACTTGCAATTAATACTTTTCTTTCCCCTGCTGAAAGGGGGCTTTGTCCCCAACCTTTGAAAAGAATGAAACCAGCAGAACCTCTTGTAAACAAGGATCTCTGTAATTCTAGTGAGTGCAAAAAAATAACAAACATTAAAGTCCATCCAAAGATCTATAAAAACTCCAGCATGCATTAAAAACCAGTTTCAAAATTGCAACAAATCATCTTATCATCTTGACTCTGCACTACTACTACTACATATTTTATCTTCATCATCTTTCTCCTTGGTATGCAATTATCTTAGCTGTTAACAGCTGAGCCTGACTCTCTAAACTATGCCTTATACACATTTCCTTCTCATCTTAGACTCAGCCAGGGTTCTGGGATACTTTATTCAGATTAAGACGCTGTAAGGAGTAAAATAAATGAAAACCAGTTATCCTTTCCCAGCTCATTCATTGCATTCTTCTTTTGTTTCCCAGTGATTAGATTCACAGTGCTCTGGAGGCTGTAGCAGTAAAGCCCTTTCTACTTTGATGAACTCAGCAGGTTTTGTTTCATTTTGAAACAATGTATGGCAGATAGAAAACTGATTTTGGTTGTCTATTGTGATTTTAATGCTTTTTTTTTTCCTTCCAAAATATTTTTGTTGGTTCGAGATTTTTTTTTTCTTTTTTTTCCCCCTCCTTTTTTTTCCCTGTTTTCCATCTCAGAATAGTAATTGCCCCATGGTTCTTCTCATTTGATGTCTAAAGAGGTTGACTTTTTTCAGCATAGAATAACACACTTAAATCCCAAGGCTATTTTAATCTGGAATGTTCAGGAAAGATCTTTACCATGTGATAGGGGTTGCTGCTGAATTTATTTTTGTTTCTTGTTGGAAATGTGACTTTCAAATTCTGTGATTGTATTTTAAAAATCTGAATGAAAGGAAACAAAATGAAGCTTTATTTTTTGTTTGTGTGTCTGGAGTATTTGATAAGAGCATCTGGAGCGCACTTAGAGATTGAGGGCTAACTCTAACGATTTTACTCATCCAGTCGTTTTTGTGGCATAGAATTTGTACTTTGAAATAACAAGCCAAAGGTTAAAAACATTATTATTCCATTTTACCTAGACAGCACAGAATAGTGACAATACCATTAACATACTGAAATAACATCTAGCTGACATGCACATACATTTTAGAACAGTGGCTCTTCATGAAAATGACATTTTGGTAGATGAACCCACCACAGTTACTGAGGTAGTCTCAACAAGATGAATTCCCATGTTCCAGGAAATGTCCTTTCCCTCTAGGGTCCAGACATGTCTCAGAAATGCTTTGTAGTTATTAACACAGAGAGCCAGAAACAGAGGAGGCAGATTGACCAGGTTGTCTTTTACCATTGCCAGGAACACAATAATAATTAATAAGACAATGTAATTAATATGGTTTCTTTTCTGACTGTTGTGCAAATGGTGTGTGCATGCCTGTATGCCATAGATATCTGGATTAAAACATGCATTCTGTTTATTTAAACAAATTAAGTGTGGTTGCAATATATTAATTTATATTTGAAACTAACTTTTTTAACCTTAACTGATACTCTAGTTTCATTGTGGATGAAGAAGTCTGACTAGCAGGGTTCTTTGGCATCTTCAAAAATCTACAGGAATGTCTGACTCAGAGGAGCTTAAGAGTTGTGTGGATGCAGAAAAAATACGGGCTGTTCTGTGTCCATTATAGAAAGAGAGCATGGCTGGTACATTAAAATGGGTGTGTGTATAAATATATATGTTTGTATTTGTGGACACACATTCATAGATGTATATTGAAAGCTATTTCTCTCATCTCTGTCCCAGATGTATTTAGAAAAGTTCCTGGTGTGCCAAAGATACTTTGAAAAGCTGACAGAACTCTTCCAGCAGTGGCACCCTTTTGTTGGTCTGCTCTGCATATGCTGCTTCATAATCGGCTTCGAAGGCTTGCTTTCCAGCCATACCCCACAAACTGGTATGCACCAGTGGAGAAGAAAGAATATACAACAGCTGCTATTTCCTAAGCAGAGGTGCCTGGAATTGCAACATGTGCTTACCTGTTTCCCATTTTCTTATCACTGACTGACAGTGGGGGGAAGAAGGTCCTTTGTGTGTGCAAAGAGAGGACTGAAGGGTGAGATCATTGCACATCTGAACATGGACAGAATCAGGTCTACCTGAACTCCTAAGATGCAGGAAGCCAGACCAGTGTCAAGAATAATCTTCAGTCTTTCCCTGAGCTCATGAAGCAGGTGTGTGGGAAAAAAAAAAATCAAACTTTTCCCCACCTTAAAACACCCTTTTTAGAAAATTTTTACAGTTCTTTGCTGCAAACAATAGCTTAGAGTTTTACAGTTTCCTCCACAGAGAGAGATTATGACTGCTGCTCCTGTTGTTTAACTAAAGTAGAATGCAAGCACTGCTGCTGATTTGGAAATGAGAGACCTATTTTTCCTTATTCTTCACGTTCACAGATGCCAGGCTGTTTTATTTAGCCTTGTTGCTAGAGAGAAAATTCTGTCTTTAGACAGATCTGATTTTGCATTAGAAATCTTGATTTTCAGATAATGCATGATTACTGTTGCTTCTTGGAAATCACATATTTTTATGAGCAAAGCTGAACATTATCTGTTTCCATTTGTGTATATAAGCTTGAGGTTACATGAGATTCTGTGCAAATTTTTTTGAGGTTACATGACATTATTGAGTAAGACGAAAGCTCTATTTTGAGTAATGCCCCCTCCCCCCAAATATTCATGAGGAGGTTATTTCACAGAGTGAAGTTAGTTAGTTAGTTGTCACTCCTACTCATGTAGTGTATGCAGTGTCTAGAGGTCTAACAGGGACATTTGAGGACCATTACCTGCAATATGTTTGTGGCATCCAGCTGGTCTCCACTGAAGGAGCTGAGCAGGCGTTTCAGCCCATCAGTAACATGGGGTATTGATGAGAGCTGCCTCCAAACACCAGCACTACAGCTGAGGGGCCAACAGCTGTAGTAGTTTCTTTAAGGGTAGTTTCTTTAATGAATAAGCAGTAGTTTATTCATTTTATCTTAAAAAGAGCAAGCTGATGAAAACTGCTTGATTGCAGTAGTTTAGATGACAGAAACTGGCTTAACATAGTTGGTTCACCTGTGTAGTAGTTTACACATTCAAACCTCACCTGACTGTAAGGTTTAAATAAGTATCTAGAGATGTGAATGTGGGTTTGGACAAAGGAAGAAAGAATTTTGAGATTTGTTTGTATTGTAAGTGGATTAACCATGGATTTAATTGATTTTTATAGTGTCAGAACCTCTAACACTATGAACCCTATCTGATGGTGTGGATTTTATAGAGAAATGCTTACCTGACTTGAGTTACAGGCCAAGTGAAGCAAACATCAATATGCTGTATTCTCTGGGGTGTGTAATCATTATAAATTGGGTACTGCTCACAGAGAGCCCAAAACACTAACACGTTTCTTCAAAAGGGTAAAAGGGTACATCTTCCCATTAGCTGCCTGAGGCTGTTTGGAAGTTTGTAGTGAAAGGAAAAAAGATGGTACTTGATAGCCTGTGTCAGCCAGGAACAACTTTTGGACTTGCAGGTCCTGCAGGGTTTTATAAAGTGCTATGTTTTGTAATAGTATCAGGGCTAAAAATATAAGACACTTAAAATGTGTCAATGTGTGTGGTCTCGCTGGAGACTAAGAAAACCAAAATGGTTGAGAAAATGTTTGAGGATATCCCAGCGGACAAAGAACTTCTAAATTGTGTGTAGCACAGAATCTGTAAAAAGCAAATTTGAGGTATGATTCCTACCCCCAAAACAGTTCTTTTAATCTTTATGCAGAGAAAAAAAATCTCTGAAAAAACCAACAAGAAAAAAACCCCAAGAAAACCAAAATAACCCAACCCCAAAACATGGATAGCTCTGAAAAGAATCAATAGTGGAACTGTCAGACTTGATGCTTTCTTTGTGGCTCTACAAAAACCAGATTTAAAAAAAATATATGTATTTAAGAATTAGATAATTGCTAACAAGACGAGAAGAATGATACTGATATCAGGGGATGGTTTTGTTTGTTTTTTTAGTATGGGAATATTTTATGGAGGGGGAGAATTGGTTCAGTGTTTTTTTTCTGGTGGTGGTGTTGTGGTTGTGGTTGTTTTATTATTATTGTGATACCCTCAGGTGTGCAGCAGATTCCTTTAGGAAAAAACAACTTAGTACATGCTCTCATTCATGTAGTCATTCAGTGTGCATTTTAGGAGACACTGTTTTCTCAGGCTACCACTGATCATGTTAACGCTTAGCCGAGAAAATGCTAAAATGTGCAGATGTCTGAATGGGATGAAAGAATGACAGAAAAGCATGACTTCAGACTCAGTGCAGCTGTAGAAGATGTGGACCTGATAAACTAAAGCATACTAAGAAAAATATTAAGTTGAAATGAAGATAACACACTTGGAAAATCCTGTAGAGAAAAGTGAAACAGGATGTATTTAACAGACCAGCAGGTCTGTAGTTACAGATGTCTGTAAGAAACTTGGTTGGTACAGTCCTTTTCTCATATGAGAAAAGGAGATGTGTGTCCTACGCATTACCATCATTAATGAAAATGAAACAAAAAAATGTCTTTGGTCTTAGACTCTGAGAACAAAAAATAGTTTGATTTTTTTTATTTACAGGAAGTGAATGTTAGATGAAACTAACTCTAAACCACTTACTGCAGGCAAAAGGTGCCTGGAAAACAGGACCTAGTGAAGAGAAGCATCATTTTCAGCAGCAAATGCATGCTTTTCCAGAAGACAGGATTTGAGGAAAAATTGGGTAGCTTGAGATACGGATTCTGAGGCTGCTTGACAAAGGTGGATGGGAAGTACCCCAGAGGTTCTACAGGTTCTATACCTGCCCATCTCATACAAAGCAGCAAACAGACGTGCCCTGGAAAGGCAAAATGAGGGGTCATTCTAGTTCCATGATCTCTCATAGGTGGTAAAACAAGACTCATCCTGAGGCAATCAAGTTTTTACTAAAGAGGATTCTATTGAAAGATACCTGAAGAGCTGCAGAAGAATATATTAACAGGGAAAAAGCAAGGTGAGGCAGAGCTGAAAAACATCCTAAAAAGTTTATTTTATACACCAAGAACACTGATATGAAAGAATTTATAAGGGTTTTTTTCCATGCATCAAGAATAGGGGATAGTTAAAGTAGTTTAAGAAGAACAGTTCTTGTAAACAGCTCCAGGAAAGTGGCTCCTGAAGTAATGTATGCACAGAGGTATTTGCACTTAGGAAAAAATTATTAAAAATCTCTCTCCACCTTCTATTCATTTTGGGCTGCTGTTCTCTCTTTCCTGTTAGAAATATGTACTTATATAAATCTGGGCTATGCAAATCAAATCCGTCTTCATCAGATATTAACTATATTGTGTAATGGTTCATAATCCAGAAAAGTGTTTAATTCATCCTTCCCTTGTTTTTCTTGGCACTGTGTAATTATAGAACAACAGAAAAGGGGTGTGTGTTGTTACCTGTTGGCAATTTTACCAATCTAAAACTGCTAAGTAGAACACCTTCTCTTTTTAAGTGATATCAGACCACTTGGGGATCTACAGTTAAAGGTGCAGATAAAGCAGGTATGGAGATATGGAAACTGCTGAAACAACCTCTCATGGTCATAGAGCTTATCAATCCAGAAATACATGTGCTACTGTATTCCATGCTTCCTAGCAGAACTTCAGTGGAAGAACCAGATTAATCAGGTACGTAGAGCCTTTTCTTTTTCTTAAATACGATGGGAGCCTGAGTGCTGATGAATTTGTTCTATCCCACAAGCCTTTTGAGATGACCCTTGTGGTTGCTAATCCTGAAAGATGGTCTGGCCATCCTCTTAGAAGAGCAGCAAGAAGGTGGACTGTTGGCCATGTTTGGCACAAAAGTAGGTACTCATAAAATCTTCTCTAAATGCTTGTTTACCTATAGCCCTTAAACAAATGCAAGCTTTTTCTTTGGTAACATTAGGTTTCAGGATTTCTTCCTGCTCTTTCCAAAATGACAGGCTTAGGCTGATAAATTGTTAGATGAGCTCTTGGACCTCTCTCCTTGGAGGAGCTGGATAATAGCTGGAAGGCAGGGGGTACTCTATTTTATGATTGCCAGGCTGCAGGGAGCATCCCTTAGGAAGTCTTGAAAAATGATGTACTGTCAAGCATTGTGAGCCTGCCTGTGGCTGTCATATCTTGGTAATGGTGGAGAGCTGAACCAAGCTTCCCAGGGGAAGGCAGTTCTCTCCTCTGGGGAGAGTGTGCACAGAACACCTGCAGCTCACACATCTCTCTCTAAGGAATCCTTCTTAGCAAGACAGTTTTGCACTGAATGCCTGGACCCTCCTGAAAGGGGCTTTGCATGGGGTGATTGATAAACAGAAGCAAAGCTGGAAGGTGGAGGATGACACTAAATACCAAGGGATCTGATGGACATGGACTAGAGGCTTCTGCTCTATGCATCCCAAAGCCACAGGCAGACTGTCCTGGGACAATCCCAAATGACTTTCTGTGTGTTTTTCCACATGCTCACAGCTGGGGCTACACAGTCCTGTGGGAGAATAAAGAGACCAACATGGTCTGAGTCTTCTGGCTGATGTCTCAGATACAGGGACATGTGGCTAGAGAGAAGAGTAGCCACAGCCACGTGATTGCAGAGAGGAGGCACACATGCATGATTCTGATGAGTGATGTCGGCTGGACCTCATCACACCAGTCTGCCAGGTTACTGATTTCCAGAGGAATATTTCATTTTGTGGCTGAGAAAGCTGGACTTGGGATCTAAGCAGAGGGGAGTGCTGTCTGCAGACTCCAAAGAGCTTGGGCTTGGTCAGTCTGTAAGTGCAGGTGTGTGGCTCCACCCCTGTCATCTTCTGGTTTTAGGTGAGAGACAAAATGTTGCTGCACTCATTTTGTGCTACTGTGGCAGTAGAGCATGGTAGCAATACTAGTGTGTGTAGCCATCCTGGGCTGTCTGGCGAAGGATGTCTTGAGAGGTGTAAATAATTCCTAATGCAGGGAGTGATCAAAGTGCCAGGAGTAGTCCTCCACAGCACAATTTAAAGGACTGAGTGCTAACTAACATTTATGCTCAGGCATACCAGGATGCACTGAAAGAGCCCACTGTAGATGAGAGATTTGGCAGTACAGACACAGCAGGGTTAGTCTAACAAATCAGTATATATGCAAGCTGTAGCAGAGCTACAGTGTGAAAAGAGAGCTGGTGAGCTGAAAGATGCCAGAACTGTGAGTGTTAAAGACAAAAACCCCCCAGATTTGCTTAAAAACCTGAATGTTTGAAGTGAGTGGCTGCAGTTCAAGATATTAAACAAAAAATTACACATACTGGCTAGAATTGCTCAATTTTGGCTTTTTTTCTAAGAAAGTAGGTGAAGTTTATGTTGACTGAATTTATACTTAGTGCAGCCCAAAGCACAGTGTTTCACTTCATCAGGTGAATATAATGTTTTATTATATCCAAAGCAAAGCAAAAATGAAGCATATTTGTGTTATGAAAAGCCATGCAAAGTTGAAATGATTAATTTGAAAATGCTAACATAATACCATCCAACTCCTTGATTATTTAAAAAAATTTCTAGAGAATATTATTCATTTGAATAATACTATGGGCATTCTTTAATCTTGTTCAGTTCTGCATATTTCAATGAAACAAATGAACCAAATATTGAAACTTGTCTTTACATTTATAGAACCACAGAATCATTTAGGTTGGAAAAAACCTCTAAGATCATTGAACCCAACTACAGTCCTCTCACAGCCAAACTCACCATTAAACCATGTTCCCAGGTGCTGCATCTCCACATCCAGGAATGGTGACTCAACCACTTCCCTGGGCAACCTGTTTCAATACTTGGTAACACCTTCAGTGAAGAGTTTTTTCTTAATATCTAATCTAAACCTCCCTGGTGTAACTTGAGGCCATTTCCTCTTGTCTT
The DNA here is from genome assembly GCF_037042795.1 of Molothrus aeneus. Classification (NCBI taxonomy): domain Eukaryota; kingdom Metazoa; phylum Chordata; class Aves; order Passeriformes; family Icteridae; genus Molothrus; species Molothrus aeneus. The sequence continues at coordinate 32,784,858 of NC_089649.1, forward strand.
ATTGCTCATTACTTGGAGAAGAGGCCAACACTCACCTACTCCTAACCTCCTTTTAGGTAGTTGTAGTGACTGACAAAGCCTTCATTGAGCCTCCTTTTCTCCATGCTAAATAGTACCAGCTCTCTCAGCTGCTCAGACATAGTCCAGACCCTTCATCAGCTCTGTTGCCCTTTTTTGGACACACAGGAAACCCTCACTGTCTTTCTTGTAGTGAGGGGCCCAGAACTGAACACAGGTTTTGAGGTGTTACTTCACCAATGTCAGGAAAATGGAGACAATCACTGCCCTGGTCCTGCTGGTCACACTTTTGCTGATACAGGCCAGAATATCATTGACCTTCTTGGCCACCTGGGCACACACTGGCTCATGTTCGGCTCTTGTTAACCAGCACCCCCAGGTCCTTTTCCGTTTGGAAGCTTTCCACTCTTCCCCCAGCCTGTAATGCTGCATAGGGTTGTTGTGACCCAAGTACAGAACCTGCTACTTCACTTTTTGAACCTCTTGCAACTGGCCTCAGTTCATCAATCCAGCCTTTACAGATCCCTCTGTAAAGCCTTCCTACCATCTAGGAGATCAGCGCTCCCAACGTGGTGTTGCCTGCAAACTGACTGAGAGTGCATTCAATCCCCTCAACCAGATCATTGATAAAGTTATTAAACAGGATCATCTCCAATACTGGGCCTTGGGGAACAACACTAGTGACTGCCCACCATCTGATTTAAACTCCATTTACCACATCATCAATTGATCCTAGGATAAATTGAAAATTTGAATTTACATTGCTTAATAGCTTGCCTCATCTGTGAAAATTTTGTGTTAAAACTCCTGTGCAGCCAAGACTTAACAGGAGACTCATGAAGTTTTGTATCATGGACAATGTGCTCCAAGAGTATATATGAAAAAAGAAAGGATGATGAAAAGAAAAAAGGATTATTTATTTGTTAGACTTTGGTCGTCTTGCTTGCTGAAGACAAGTTATATTTATTTTGCTCTGACCTAAAGCAATTTCTGTGGTAATCAACCCTGAGAAAAGAGTCTAAGGCAACCATGAGCACAGGATTCATGTGGTAGCACAAATGCCATTCCCAGCAGGTTTTCAGTGAGTGAAAATTCTACTCATATTTTATATCCAAGAGCAATCTTCTCTAGGTTTGCCACTCAGACATTTGCTCTCGCACTGTCTTACGTAGCAAAATAGTGACTATGATGGTTAAGAAGTGTAATCACAAATTCTCTACATCAGCAAATTTTATTCTGTTTGAAGGAGCTTATGCATTTTCTGTTTAATATTGAAACCATAACAGCTGCTTTTAAGGAAGTAATTTATCACTAAATAAATTAAAAAAATTCTTATTTTTTTAATGTTTGCTGTGTGTTCTTAATCAGAGTTCAGCTCTTGCATTTGGTGGAAAACTAATGCTTAGCCCTGTGCTTCATGAGGGTGAAATGACACCTAAAACCTGCTTTTTTGAATTTGCACAAGTTATGTTTTTTTGGGGCGGATTTCAAATAGAATAAAATAATTCATTTCTGAAATCAAGAATTTTTCTTTAAAAGCTTAATTATAGCCTTTGATGACTCCTGGGATAGAATTCTAACATAACTAGGTTTGTCCTTAATGCATTCAAACCTCATCAATTTTGCTTAAATGATATTCAAGCATGAATGTTAACTAGTAGAACTGTAGTCTTTGGATTGTTGTGGAATCATGGTGGAATAATGAAGATGAGATCCTTTTTCAGTTCTGACTGCCCTGTTCAGCAGGGACATTGTGCAAATCACTTGAGTAATAGAGACTGGATCTGTACTAAGTAAAAATAAAAGAAAAAGCCTCCCAATGAACCTTTTCAAAATATAGTTTAAAGGAGGTTAGTTTATTTGCTATGAGACTGATTTTTCATTAGCAATATTGTCTCCTCCCCATCTCTTACACAAAATAGCACAGAATTTGAAGAAAAACAGAAAGGCATGTATTTTTGACAAGTAGAACAGCTTTATGCTTTTTATCATCAAAGAAGGAACTGTCTCAAGATCAGTCCAGAGAACAGAGCCAGCCAGTGCATGGGTTGTTCTCCACATATGGCTTCTCTTCTGATGTATATTTGTACATTCACATGGCTTGTTATTTATTTGGTGAAACTTAAAACATGTCACTACAGTTAGTTCTGTGTACTGTTGTGTGATTTATGTGGGCGGGGGGGGGGGCTCTGTGAAGGATCAGTAGGAAGAGCTTCTCAATACTTCGAGCTAAAAAGTCTCAAGATCAAACGTCTCCTCTCTTTTTGACATGTTTTTGCTCTTTTGGGTCATTGATCTTTTTTACTTGCTTTTTTCATAGTCAATAATCTGTCCATAAGCTGCCAGTCTTTTTATTAGACTTTCCCCCTTCTTTTTCAATAGCTTGACCTTATATGGTTTTTAGTTCTAGACACTTTTACAACAGCTGAGTTCAAAGAGTGCTTCTCTGCATCCCTGCTGCTCTCCTGAGGCACATCTTTTAGTGTGTAAGTTGGCCTGCAGCTTCACTTCCCTTTGTGGTATGCTGTGGAGGGTGCCAGCTCTGAGGTGCTTTAAGCGTCAGAGACTTGCTTCTACCCAGGAGAAGAAATATGCTTGAGCAAGAAGGATGATTAATGAGCTACTTATATTTGAGTTTAAATTATACCATTCAAGGATAGGTTAAGATTCAGGCAACTTGCTTTCCCTGCAGCAGTTCAGCATCTCAGTCTAAATCTTTATTCACTATTAGTTAATGACTGAAAACCAATGCACTGATTGTGTTGATACCATGATATAAAGGCCTCCCTTTTTTCTTGTACTGTAACTTATATAATCTAAATAATTTCCTAACTTGCCTGATATAACTAGGTAGAGCAGTTTGAGTCATGGTTTCTGACTAAAAAAACATCAGAAAAAGAAGAAAACTACAGGATATGACATAATTTTTTTTCACATTATGTCTTATTGATGACAGAATAGAAATAAAATGATATGGAGAATATTACATTAAAAGTTGAAAACATACACAAGAAAGACCCAACCCCAAATATATAAAGGAGAATTCTATGAGAGAAGATTGAAAAGATAGTGAGGGAAAGGTAAGGTCTCAATATGTAAACAAAGAAAGAGACCTATGTGTAAAAAGGCCAGGAAATCAGGAGAAGATTTTCATATGCCCCTTGCTGGGCAGTAGGTTTTTATCTCAGACATGTAATATCTTGGAATCAGTGACAATGAGACTAACATACATACACATCTGAAATGACACTCTACCAGTCTGTCTTGGGTGTGACTTCAAACTTCTCTATCTTAAAATGCCATGGGCTAAATTGTAGTCCATTATGTTTGAAAAAGCACTTGAGTTCAAAGAAATTATAGTGGCTACAAACCAGAGAAAAAGATCAAAATTATAAAATGAAGTAAAACAACTGACAGTTCAGAGTACAGGAAAGCACTGAAAGTGAAATCATAAACCCTTGTTTTTTATTACCAAATAGAATCTGTGAATGCTGTTCTGATAATCATTAAATGAGTAAGAAAATGCACCTGAGAATATAATTATTCTATTTTGGTTAAACACAAACCTTTGACCTTACTGCATTATTCACTCTTTGAAATTGAGGAATTCAGAAGTATTACATTATATATATATGCCACTCTTTTAATTTTTCTCCAAATGTTATTTTAAAGTCAAGACAGCTAACAAAATGCTTAGTTGCTAATAATTGTTTTTATTGCATATTTGTACTGTAACCAAATGCCGTTAGAGATGTCATTTGAAGAATTGTTGTTTACTGTGTTTTTCTTCAAATTTGCTAGAGGTCCTTTTTCATAGGGGAAAAAACTTACTAAGTATTAAGTTTAATCTGGAAAAGGGAAACAAATACAAAATTGAACGTGAAAACTGTGCAAACTCACTGCTCATTGGTCATAATGTCAGAATTAGTTGCTATGAATGTGATATTGCAGGGCAAACCACATCAGAATCTTTTTTTTTTTAAACCAAAACACTAGATAGAGTTTGTTTCTTACAGCAAAGTAATCCAGAATTACTTTTTACAAACTTAAAAATTAAGACCAAAATCCCCATCTTTCAGGACTTCAGCTAGTATTAGAAAAAGAATGAATATTTTCATTGTCAATACCTTCTGTTAGGATTGGGAAGAAAATGCATGCTTTTCTAAACTCATGAAAAAGTACTATTCATTAATGATAAAGCAGAAGATACTGCTGCTGTCCACATTTATTTTCCTTGTAATCTGATCTTTATTAAAAATGAACAACAAAAAATAGAACAAAAGCTCAGCACACGTTACATATTGTATTTCCATCATTTTACTATTTGAGAAATAAGTTCAGGAATGGATTCAGATTTCACATACTTAATAAAGTAACTGTCAAAAACTTTGAAAATTTAAACAATATTTGGCATTTCACCCTTTATTGGAATAAGGGCTGACATTAGCTTTGGATTCCTGATTTTCCCATATAGCCAAAGCTCTTCTTTGAGATGCAAATTTCTTTTCAGTTTTACTTAGGTGTGAAATTTTCTTGACAGTCTTGAACTCTCCTGTCTTTCAGGGCAGTCCCATGAAAATGGATAAAAACTACGGCCACTGGAAGAATGCACCAAATGGCATTGAAACACCAGGCAAGACTTGTATTAGAGTGCAAACAATAACATGTCATCATTCTGGACGCAAGGTATTCTCTACTGCCAGTAAAGTCTAGTAAAGGTGGAGAACTATGAGTAGCTCACCAAATCTGGACCACCAATGGTGTCCCCTCCCAGCAATTTAATTGCATTTAAATTGCTTTTCAAATGTAATGAATTTGTGTAAATCATACTGACAAAATGATAGCTCTGTCTAAGGTTAACACGCATCCAGTACCAAAATATTTAAATTATATCTGGTTTTATTTAAAAATATTTAAATTATATCTGAGATTTAAGTTGAACTAGGTAGTTTTAGTCATGTTCCTCAGAAATGCCAAACTTAATTCCTAATTGCCAAATTCAAAGGAGACAATTGTTCTTCAAATGCCTAACAACCTCTTTAGTCAGTTCTTATTCACAGCATCGTATGAAGTATTAAGTGCATACTTCCAAAAGTTGAGTAAACTAATGAGGACTAAATATGAAATTTATCTAATAATATTGTAGGTGGTGAATTTGATCTATTTTGCTTCCTTATGTCTTTAAAACTGACAAAGTCAAGTATGTGACTGATCTCTTTATGGATTCAGTCTTGAGAATACTGGAATAATTATAATTCTGTTAATTTCAGTCATTCTGTGATTTTACTGAAGGCTATTTGAAAGTCACTTCAGAATTTCCAGAGCAGAATTCTGGTCTGGACAATTTGGAAAAAGTGGCATAGATTCCTTAATGCTTAATAATTTAATGAAAACTATTGCACAGTTAACCTGAACTTCAATGGAGCCTCTACACAGCTGTGCAAAACAGCTACTACTAATGGGCCACCAAAATTGCTTTAGGTGTTTTTTCCAGTAATTAAAAACAGATGGTCAATAGTATCTTCCACAGGTTCTAAACAAATTTAGTAGCTACTACTTGTGTAATCAAACACTGATATACTAGTTTATAAAATGACTTTGAGATTGGATAAGGACAAAAAATGATTAGGGGAAAAAATGATCTTGGCAACATAATGCTGTTCCATTGAAGACAATAGCCACTCTGGATTTACAGCAGGATAGAAGATAACATTTAACCCACAATTCATAACTCTTGATTTTGAGTATTAAAGAGAATGAAGGTCTCAGTCCAGAAGCTCCAGAAATATTCTCCACCATAATTTACATTAATAATCAACTTTTCCTGCATACTTTTGCTTCTGATTCCTTTTCCCATCCACTTCACTAAAGGCCTAACTTGCATTGCTGAAGAAGAAATGCTGCAGATTTGCACAGATCTAGCTATGCTTCTCAATTAGATCAATAAATTCTCACCAAATTAATTTTAGAGCTTTGGACATAATTGGTACCTCTATATACTACAGTGAGGCAGGTTCTGTGTGTTCCACATCCGTGAAAAAGTGACAAATTAAGGGAGATGTCTTCAGCAATGCTGAGTTTTGAAGAACTTGATTTTTAATATCTTGTCTTTGTCACAGAATCTTTACATTCTCAGATTAGTGTAAAGCTGTTCAGTGCAGGATTATAGGAGCCTGTATATATAACAATTTCAAATTCTTAAACTACCCTTAAGAAATGCTTAAATAAAGCATGTATATTTAAATAACTTTTTTGTTTTTATCTGTAAATGCCTCCTTTTCCACACAGACACTGCATTTTTATATTCTAAAAGCCAATGTCTATACTTTTCCATTTGCAGAAAAAAAAATGTTGCTCTGTTCCTAGCAGCTCGGAAGGTAGCAAGTACAAAATTTGAGAGATGAGAGGTTGTGCATCTTCAAGTGCTTCATAGGCAGGTGGATGTGGGGAGAAGCCTTGAGTTCTGTTTAATGGTGTGATTTCTATAGGAGAGGTTAAAAGGCCTGGCAAGCAACATCCTCAGCTGACTGCTTATTTTCTTGATCTTGGCAGAATTCAGTTAAAATTTAGTGAGATTTTTATTTGGTATAGCTCTCTGCTCAAACCACTTCTCTGGGTATAACAGACCTGAAACACCTAAGTTCCTTAAGATATTTAGTAATTAGAATGTTGTGATTTCATTAGGCATTTCCTAAGCAGAATATAGAACCATATATGAGTACCTTTCTGTCTGTATTGCTTCATTGTCTAGGGACAGCCATCCAGAGGCCACTGTGTGGAGAGATGGATTGGTACCTGTAGCTTATTCAAATATGAGTACACAAAGCTGCAACCCATATTTCAAAGTAGGTGGGGCATATACAAGGAAAAAAAGTCCCAGTGAGTTTCTGTAATCCAGGGTGGTTGTAACATTCTTAATTTCTTCCTCCAGGAAGATTCTGGGCAAAAGGTGGAAAGGGGAATTGAATTGGCTTGGTCTCTACTATGAGCTTCTGACTTTTTGTTATGACTATTGGCAAATAAAAATGAGACTAAATGATGAAGTAAGGAGATGTCTCCCCTTCCCCTTTAAAAAAACAAAACAAAACAAAATTAATCTTTAAAACTGGTTTTGGCTGAATGTGGACTATCAGTTGAGTCTGACACAAATTATCCACCCTTAGGTGCTCTGGATAACTGTACAGACTTAGTAAAACTTCAGTATCTAATGGCATTCATTCATCAAAAGGATGGAGTGGTGTTAATGGCAATCATGATAATTACATTCAAGGGGTTAAAATCTATTTCAGTGATGCTTTCTGGTTAATGGAAACGATCTTGACCCTTTTCTTGCAGATATCCCTACATCGATTTGTATATAATGTCAATGCTGTTCTCAGCATGTGTTTTGGTTAATTCTCCATCAGAACATATACCCCTTCTGATATATTTGATGCAGCACATGTAAAGATAAGGGATTCTAACGCAATAAGCTGTGGTAAGGCAAACATAAATCCCTTCTGTGTGTGTCTGCATAAACCTCTGCCTTCTATTTTTTCCAGTAAAATCTCTGAAACCCAAACCCACATAAATCTGCATCCCTCTGTGGAAGACACACCTGATTTAAAGCTTGTCCTTACTGAGTAACGCCTCATTTTGTCTATCACCTACATGATTGTCTGTGCAATAACAAAGGCACTTTATACTACAGAAAAAATATGACTTATTAGTTGTACTCAACAACTGGGCTGTGTGCTGTATGCAAGTTCTTATTAAGTATTTTGCTCATTTCCATGGGTTTAAAATAGTTGTGTACAAAAAATGGGGAATTTATCTTGGATATAGTTGTTGAAAAAATGTTTTTTTTCCATTATGAAACTCAGAGTCATCTCATAGGCTGTGTCTTCTACTACTTTTGGCTTATTTTTTAATTTTAGACCATGTTTCTCATTCATGCCACATTTACTTAAGTACAGCTAAGCAACTATTGTTAAACACATCATACTGCAGGTGAAAAGGTAAAACTGTAAAGTGGTGCCTTATGAAACTAGTAAAGCTTATCTGTACATTGTGCACTAATAGAACTAAGAAAATGAGAAATATACATAACGACATTTTTCCTTTCATGGTTCACTGTAGAATCTTTAATTTCATTTTAAGCTGATGAATGTAAATCAAAAGAGAAAAGGTTGCTTCAGTCAGGCTAGGAAAGAGGCCTAGGTTTATCTGAATCCTCCAACCTAGTCTTGTTCCATAGTACAAAAAATATCTGTGATTTGTGTACCAGGGTTTAAAGTAATAGTTATAGAAGATATATTGATATGCCCAATAACATATTTTTTAGTCTTGAATAGAATGGTAAGGACAATAACAAGTGGCAGAGATTTAGAATTATTTTAATATTTCTTTCCATAACAAATATTTCCCTAAAATCTAGAATGCAAGTCAGTCTGTTTTGCTATAGATTTCTCTCAGATCAGTTTGACTTTGGAGTCAAGGAATGTCAAAAGTCATCCTGAAGTCTTTCTCTGAGGACAGGTATTCAAAGGATCTTTTGCCTCCATTTTCATTGAAATTGTAGAAGTGCAGTTATTTTTTGAGAATGTTTCACCTGTGTGAAATTCTTCTTAAATAATTCAGTTCTTGTGAAAATAATTGAAGACATATTCGTACACTAACAGCACAGAGAAAATTATTTAATTTGTTTGGTGTCCATGGAAAAAAGCTGAGGTAAACCAATGAATAATTCATGATAACAGATCTCCATTAGATTTTAGAAGGAGGAGGCTCCTCACGTCTGCAAGTTTGAATTTAGTGTTCTTTAATATTCTTATTTGTGTAGTCACAATAGTTTGTATTTTAAAGGTACTGTCATGTTTACTAGTAGGTTTTACTGTTGCAATTTCCTTCCTTGAGATCTGTTACTATTCTTGTTAATGATCTTACTTTTCTAAGAATGAGAATTGATGTTACTATCATTACCTGGTATCTAGATGTCATCCATTTTAGACTCAGAATTTATGAAATCAATTTCTAGTTTCTGCTTGATAACAGAAACAAGAATATCAGGAGATAGAAAGAAACATAACTGACCTGCACCATGTTAGTTTTCTGAGGTGTCTCAGAAGCACTCTTCCGCAATCACTTCCAAAAAACCCTGAAAATGCTGTGAGATTTGCAACCAACTCTTCTCTCAAAAAATATTTCACATACCCCCTCAACTTCAGAAATATTTTTATTCTATTTTGTTCTTCAAAATGTATCACTGTTTTCAGTGACAGTGTTAAATAATAGTCTACAAAAACCATTTAGAGAATGAATGTTAATGTGCTACTCTCATGACTCTGAATTACAGTTATCTTTCATTTTACTTATCTGTGTGTTGTTAGAATGCTTTAGTATAACCAAGACATAAAGAGTGCTGAAGCCACATTGATTTCAAATGAAGGGATGGTGACAATTCCTGCAGTTATGAGTTACTTTTCTGCATGGGAGTTTCTAGCCGGTGAGCTGGAAGAAGAATATTCCAAGTGATAAATAATGAGCCAGAGAACCACTCATCCATCACTATATTTTGCAGTGATAATTTTCTAATAAGTAAGAGTCTGTAATGTCTCAGAACTCTTCCCCAAGTTTCTTAAGACATCTAATTATTTGGTATGATACTTTATTCAGAGACAACTAAATTTAAATATGAAGATTTGTTTTGAGACTGTGGAATACAGTAATAATCTTATCTATTAATTTTCTGAATGTCACTTCATTTACTTTAGCTTCTAAAAAAATAAAAATGGATACCTAAACCGTCCTTGTAATTATACATAATTTGAAAGCCAGAACCAGAAAGGTAGTCCTTTGTAGTAGATAACACTGAAGTACAAAATTAAAACTAAGTCCAGAGACTTTTCATTAAAAAATTCCAAGAGGAAGGGAAATAAAATAAGTAGAAGTGTCTGAAATATCATAAGAGCAAGATCTGAAAGAGGAGATTTAATTTTTTTCTCTTTTAGAAACTACTATATAATTCCAGTACAAAGAATGGTGATAGCAGTCTACACCTTCTCTATTGGAGGTGTTTTGAAGTTGGAGTTGATGCCCACTGCTTTCTCTACACATCTTTTCTTGTCCTCAGGCCAATGGAACATAGGGAGGGTAGAAACCAGAATCTGGGCAACAGTTACCTTTCACAAAATAGTAAATACAAATTTTGCCATGTATAATTTAATAGACTTTTTACTGACCTGACAGGACTTAGGTCTGAACTAATTTTAGCTTCTTTTAACAATTTTCTAGAGTTGACTCTTGGTTATCTGCTTAAACTTAACCTCATCCTTGATCTCTGACATACATAAGGGAGTAGGTTAACAGGTCTAGCATACCAAGCAGTGTGGTAGTCCAGCAAACAACAGCCCTTTGTGCCAACTGAGACAGTGGCAGGTTATTCTGCAGCTTTCAAAATTCCTCTGAAAACCAGCATGGATCGCATAAGAGAGGCATAATACTGTAATGAGAAAATACTTAAAAATAGATTCAAGGGAATCCTAGAGTGAGGAGGAAAAGACCCCATCAGCAGCATTGTGCTGCTCCTGGTGGATATTTATGAGTTTTGCTAAGTCACAGTAACATGTCACAGGACGGCTCTGCCTGGAGAAGACCAGGAGTCACCAATCTTGTGACTTAGAAGGATGTTGGAAAGGAGACTACAACATGAGAGAAATTCAGTGAATAATATTTTTTCTTTCATTACAATTTTAATGCCTTTTCATTTTTATTATTAGACTACCAATCTTATTGTATCTAAATTAATGAGAAGTGTTGTACTTTGAGTAATTTAGATGCTATCTGAGCTAACAGTAAATTTGTGGTTCCACTTAAAAAGAGTGTTCTACTTTTACCAACAACACTTAAACCGTAAGAAACACTTTTAGTTAGGCCTTTGTGGAGACAATGTTATCCTGAGCCATGCTGAAAAATATTTCTCTCCCATTTTTTTTTCCCTTCCAAGGTTTTGATTTGAGGAAAGCTGTGGGTATAGTGACCCAAGAAGCAGTGTGGGATGTAAGAGTTTCCAAAGTTAGACACAGACTTGGGTTCTGATGGGATGTGAGGAACAGTTCTTGCTCTTAGAGGAGCCTCCTGGTATGGACAGAGGGATTCAGACATATTTAAATTGCTCTAAGATACACAGAATGCCTGTGAAAATATGGTTTTGGGGAGGGCTGTACTCTGTATCCAGGAATTAGAGAAAACAAAAGAGGCTTTGGGGTTAGACAGTGGAAGGCTGAGGAACAGGGCTGCATTGTTTTCTGTCTTGGTTTCGGAAAATGCAGACGGGGACACAGGGAAGGCGGGAGAATGTAGTTTTATGCTAAATGGATTTGCGCTGTAGTTACTAGAGCCTTGAAGTTTGACCAGTTGAATGGCATAATTATTTTTTCCCCCAATTGTTTTCTGGTTAAAAAAAAAAGAAAAAAAAGTCAAATTTATTTCTTTGCAAGTCTGGAGAACCAAGAAGTTTTTAAATGTTTGTACTCCGCTTATTTTATCTTTAGATTTGTGTAGGAATCTGGGACTGAACATTTGCTTATTTCTTGCTACTCCTTCTACATGTGTAACAGTCCTTTGCTTTTGAACTTTTTGCATCTCTCAAAGGAGAATCCTACATTCACAGGGCTTTGTTTTAGGAATTCCCTAATCTTTCAAACACGTCAAGGTGCAGTTGTCAACCCTCTCCACACCACCACGTTTTCTCCTGAATGTCTTTTAGTGATAGCCAGCCCTAATTGGGTAATCAGTGCTTGCCAGGTGCAAGGGGAGCAGCACTGGATACGTCCAGCAGTCAGTATCACTTATCTCTTTTATGTGCATACAGCTCAATCACTTTTTGGTAAAGTGTTCAAAGCAGCAGTTCTCAGGAGGTTGCACCCAAGTCTGTGACTCCATCCACCATGAAATCTGAATGTACTCAGATAGGTGTGTACTGCAGACTGTGCTTGGTCATCTGCCAAGAGCAAAATTCCATAGATGTACCTAAGAAGCTGTAATCACAATAAATACCCTTAAGCTGTGTGACTGTGAGCTGCTAGAAATCCATCTGTCTGGCTTGTGTACATGCATGTATTTTGAATCTTTCTAGCAAGGGAGCATTTAACATATGTTGTTTTAGAGACCTATACCCTCCACTGAAATATTTTCAGATTTCCTTCCTAAGGGAGTGTCTCCAGGTACACTACCGTGTGTAACCATCACACAGCTGGTCTTATGTATTAGTGGGAATGAGTGTGTCATGGTAAGTTCTTTATAATAGGGTTGAATTTGAAGTATTTTCTTCAAATAGACCAGTATTGATGCACTACTATTATTCAACATCTTTAGATGTGGAAAAGTTTGACATGGTGAGAATAGCTATGTAAAATTTAAAAACAGGCTTAAAAATTTGTCTCTTGTCAAGATCTAACTTGGTTTAAAAACAGCTGTAGTCCAGCTGGATTGCTACATTTTTTTTTAAATTCTGATCTGGTAGTGTTACATTTTGAACAACTGAGCTGGACCAGAACTTTACTTTTTTTGTTCATTTGGGGTTTTTTAAATTTTGTGTTATGAAAGACACTTTTATTGTAAGAGTCCTACATGGAACTTCCATTTCATGGAGATGTAGGAAAGTGTAGAAGTTTTTTTTCACTGACTTAGAAAACTCAAGTAACATTCTTGCGTGTCAGACTACCCCAGAGGACACAGTGCAGTATGCTTTCCTGACTTATTTGTGTACATTTGTCTCTCCAACAGCAGTTTTCCTGAACAGAAAATGCTCACATGAACTCTTAAGATCAATTTTTTTAGTTATGGTGAAGAAATCTGAGTCCCCATGAAATCTGAATTTGTGGATCTAGAATTCCTGATTTCAAGTGGAATGAGAAAAGGCAACTATTTTAATTCAGTAAGTAGTTCAATAATGTACTTCCACTGACAGAAAATGTATGTGAAATAGCATCCAGATTCTGTTAGACAGCTGCATCAGCAAAAATGAATTCTAGTTTTCTCATTGTATTTATTGAAATCCAAATACTATGAAAGTAACAGAAATTGACATGAAGGAACATATTCAGAGTAATTAACTGAATTTTCAGGAAAAAATGAGGGAGTTCACATATTTTCAACATTTCAGTCTTGGAAAATACTTTTCTGGGATTTTGCTCTCAATTTTGTCCCAAGTTGGATAGATATTTGCCTATACATAACTGCAGAGAAATTTTTGAACCTTAAACAATTCTTTAAAATAGTAACTATTATTTTTACACTTCTGCAAGTTTTTTAGAACTATACTAAAATCAGCCCTATAAAAACCTTCCAGAAGGAACAATCCAATGCAGAATTTCCGCCACGATTAAATCTTCTGGAAAGAAGTGTTTGTTATGGAAATGCTGACACAACATTAACAATAATAGTGTGCATAGACAAAATGAACAGTTGATAATGGGTCTTAAAATGAATTATAAACTCTTTTGTGCAGTGGAAGTGATGGTGATGGCATTACTAATTTTTTTAACTTTTATAACTGTAGATTAGCACATACATTTGTTCAGCTGTTAAAATTCGCATACAATTGTTTTAGCTTTCTAAAATAAAATGTGTTTTTATTCCAAATTATAATGGACCTGCTAATGGGGTATTGACTACTGCTTCTTGTCATCCATCTCTTGGTGGAAAGGTGATCATTACTTTGCACTAAATAATTCTCAGTTTTCTACACATTCACATAAAATTCCTTTTACAAGGAATTTATTCCACTTGCATTTGAAGATAGCACCAGCTAGTGTTTAATACTTATTTGCTCTATAGTATAAAAGTATGTTTTCAGGGATTTGCCAGGATTAAGAACATTTTTCTTAACATTATCAGATTTGTCAACCATATGCATGTCGTCAGACTTGAAATTTGGGTGCTATCAATTCAACTGACAGGGAAAATCTTATAAAATATTGATTTAAAAAAATATGTTCTGGTGGAATGTTTCATTAAAATGAACAGTTGAAAAATTCTTGAGGAAGAATGAAGTTGAAACCATCATTCTTTATTTATGTTTCTACATTCTTGAAATAAAAGCCAAAGAGAAGTTTCCAAGCATTTCGTTCTATCAAGCTCAGCACAAGACGCAGAAAATGCAAGAAACCTCAATTTCCCCACTTTTTCAGTAGGTCCTTGGGATAGTTTCTGCTTTTATAAGGGGTCATATTGCCTTTTCTTTCCTGGAAAATCTCAAAAATCTTGAAAATTTACCCACCTTAAATGTATGTGTATGGTTGAATCACCAATGACTAAAGTCAAGATGCACTTTAGAAAATGATGCTTAGGAATGAGATGTAGCTCTCCCTGGGGTTAAAATATTAAGTCCCTGGAGTTGTAGTATTTTCCTAAATTCAAGTGCATAGAATCCCTGCTTCAGTTAGCAAAGAGTGGCTGAGTACAGAGACACATTTGCTTTATAATATTTTTAAATCCTCATGATTTATACTGGAAGAGCATTTTCAGAAAGTTTTAACAGTCCAGTTCATATTCTGCTTAAACTGCCCTTTTTGATGAGCAGCTTTCAGTAGGGCTGTAAAAGAAAGGATGAAAATAGAGAGTAGAGGTTTTAAAGGTTTCAGTTGAAGAGAGAATCCATTCAGTGTTCAGAAATTTTCCAGATTTCTAGACAGGGTGTAGAACCTGTAACCAAACCAAAGAAGACTCTTTGTCATGGAAGTTTAAAGTTAGCTTTATCTCTGATCCTCCACTAAAAAACATTCCCAGTTCCTGACCTCAGCTCCCATGGCAATCTGTGGCAACTCCAAGTGCAGACTTAAAAGCTTTGTGTGCAGGCTTTAAACATGAGCGTTCAGCTATGAGATACTCTTTGTAGGGCCTGGCCTTTATTTTGTTACAACTGTCACATTCTGAATTTTCTCAACAGTTATGGGTGTGAGATCTGGACATATTGCATAAAAAAGCGAACTTACTAAATAGACATATTCTTTTTCTTTTCTTTTTCTATCTAGGGATTGTCTGAGACTTTGGTGTAGTCTTCCAGCCTGCCTCTGTGGTAAGCTTTTACAGATTTTCTCTACTTAAGGAATCTCTTTCTTGTCAGAACATAATGAAAGGAGTCATGATGTGGTGCAAATGATAGTTCTTTATGTTCAATCATCAATTTTCAAGTAATTCTAGTCAATACTAGAAAGAGACTTAACAGTGGTTACCTTGCACTACCTGAGAAACACTGAAAAAATATTAAGATATGTATTTAAAACTTACCATATAAGTAGAAACTAATGTTGTCAGTTTCTGATGGTCTCTTCTTATGAGCCCACATAATAAATACATGTAAATATAAAATTTGAAGGCACAGACATTTATGGATAGCAAGAGACATTTATGGATAACAAAATTAGCCATCTACTGAAGAGTTTTTCAAAGACATTAATTTAGAATTGAGTCATTGATTTCTTGCAAAAGGCCCTTGTGCCAGCAAGTTTGTAATAACTGGGAAGATGAAATAGCAATTATCAGGTGAATGAAATTTATATTTAGATACATTTTTTTTAAAAAAAGCCGAACTGCTAAAAATGTGGCATTTCACCTGCACTACATAAATCAAAGCTATTGATATTTGTCTGATCTTTTATTCCCCATGAGTAAAAGTCATCAGGATAGCACTTTGCAATTCATAGTGTGGTACTCTCTAAAGAGATCTAATTGCAGAAAATCTAATATACCTCCTCCATATAAAAGGATTTTCATAGCTAATTGTAAGACACTCACTTGACCTCCTGAGATCAGTCAGTCAGTGGGGTGGTGCCTTAGTCGGCTTCAGGGGTGGTAAAATTTCCTAGCACCCAAGTTTTCTGCTATGGTAGTTTGAACTTTTCATCTGTTGGGGTACATCTGAAAAAAAAAAAAAGTGACAGATTCTCAGGCATCAATTGTAACTTGTGTGGTCCTGCATACTCATGCAAGGCATAAGGAAACTGAAAAGAGCACACATAGAAAGGTAAAGGTTCTCCTACCTTATCTTGCAGCTTTGGAGAGCGATCCAAGCAGAGGGAAACCCTGCAAAGCATGAACTGTGTGGACGTCTGGTTACCCTGTGCATTATTTCCCTAAGATTTATAATTCTTGTGGCAGTAGACTTCACTACTCTCATAAAGGGCAAGTTACTCTGTGTAACTTGTTTTACTGCATGTTAAATACATCACCTACATCCCAAAATTACTCATCATGCAGAACTATCTAAGCATGAGGGAGATTCTAAAGAAGTGTGGAAATAATTCAATTGCCCTTGTCTGCTCTTGTATTAAGAAGTTTTTATTCAATTACTCCAAAACTTGCTTTCTTTCTTGATTAACTTTTAAGAGCAAATGGAGCAGTAGAACAGCAGTGTCATCACAAAATGTATTCAAACTTTAGGGAATGAAGATAAAGATTTGATTTTATGTAATTAACTGAAAATGCTCTGCAAATGTTCCATGGACTACAATACGACAATGCTTTTACAGTATAAACAGATTTTTAAATTCATCTTACTTTCTGTGAGAGGAAGAACATTATCATTCAATTTACATTCTAGCAAAGAGGAGAATGTAGTAAGGTTCAATAATGTTGTGTATTTGCTCCCAACAAAAAAATAATGTAGTTGGCTCATTGGAATGTTAACAAAAATGATTATTGCAATTGTCATTTTTAATAGGAACAGTATCCAGGTCTTTGATCTGTGACATGGAATAGAAAATATTGTTTACTTACTTTGCTAGAAAAATTAATAATGCATGTTATGGCACAGCATGTAGTACTGCAGAAAGAAATTATTTTGAGAACTGTTTTGGTCATCTGCTCAAATAGCTATGCTTTATGTTTTGATGATCCACCTTTGTCCAGGGTCTTGTCCTTGTGCATTGTTACCTGAAAGGATTAAATCTTACTTGCTTTGCTGCTTGTATTTGTCTTGGTCTCTACTAACCTGATTTTCACAAGCACTACAAATTTATGCTGTCTCTGGATGGAGCACTCCTTTCTGCCCCTCTGCTGTCTTGTACCTGTACTCACAGTGATGCATGAAGAGAGCAGACCAGTTCTGCAGTGCGGAGAGCAGGACTCCATGGTACACTTGAGGGAAGCACTTCATCTTATATCAATAAGGTTCAGAAAAATCTGCTTTTTAAAATATAGTTCACATTCTTGCTGGGACTGCAGAACAAACAGATATCGGAGTGTTTTATTTGTAGAAAACATGTTGAGTACCCAGAGAAATGTGTGTGTGTGTGTGTATATATCTATATATCTATATATATATATATCTATTCTCATAAACTTTATCATCTGCCTAGTGTTTTTCATCATTGTATACTATTCTTGAAACATTGGGGAAAACTTCTGCACTATTAAAAGAGAGATAAGTTCCTTGAAGGTGATCAGATGTTTGTAGCTCCATTTTTGGCAAAAAAATGCAGGAGCAAAACCAGTTCTGTAGATCAGTTTACATCCCAAGCCCCATGTACAGAGAGGAGTTTTAGACTGAATCTTTTTTTGAGAGGAAAATATTTATACTAACATCTAGTCCTAGTCTGTCATTCCTAGTCCATTAGTTCATCTGGATCTTTACACAGAAGGGCCTCTATGGGGCACAGGATTCTGTGGTTTAAAGATAAAAATATGTTTGAAATTAAAGAAGATGCAGCATAAAGTGTGATTGGGGAGCACTTTTACATTGATTTATAAGCAGTCTCATTCAGTAGCCAATTGTCTCCTGTGATCAGAGCTCTGAGGAACATAACTTGTATCAAACTTTGTGAGGTTCAAGTTGGGAAATATCAGCCTGGCTATGGAGCAAAGGTTTTTTAAAGCCGCTACTTCAAAAATGTATTTTATTGTGGTTATTATTTTAAAGTGATTGTGGTGAGATGATGAAAATATCCAGACAGCTCTATCAAAGAAATTATATGTGCATTGTTAGCTCTGTGATGAGAGAAATAATGCAGGTGTGGGCAGATCAAATTGTACTGAAGTCAGACTTGGCACAAAATCTTTGTACATTTCAAAGCAACAGGGAGATCATCCAAGATTTTGGGGCAGGCACAGTCAAAGCATTGGTATAATCCCATAGAGTCCATGGAATATTTGCAAAGTATTTTCTCAGTTGTTTTGCATGAAAAACAAGTGTCTCTTCAGATCCTTGAATTCCAGTATTTCTGTAACTCTTGTGTTAGCACTGCTGCTCTAGTGCTCTCAAAATATGTATAGAACAGCTTCATGACTGACAAGTGCAGAGGAAAGATGCCAGAGGCATATTTCTTGCTGCTCAAAGAAGAAATTTGTGTTTCCACATTTGAACTGTCAGACATGAGCTGTTAGGATACCTAAGAACCAGATACAGCTTCACATATCCTGTTCCTTTGTAATACTTGAACAGATCATCTAGGCCCCTAACCACTCAGACAGCTTCCAGCTACCAGGAAAAGCAACCATACATCACTGCATACATAACTATATTGGTCAGAAATCACAATGTATCCTAGCCCTTAAAAGTATTACTTACTAATATAAGTATGAGAAGCTGCTGATTGGGCCACATCAGAAGTTTATTTAGATCCACAATTCTTGGAAATACTTTGTAACTTAGTAAAGAGCCAAAATGAAGGAAGTTGAATTTCTCCAGGGCTTGTGGTTTTGTATTTTCTGTATTTTATAAATTTGAAACTAAGTTGAATACTGGGAAAAAGGAACAAATCCTACTGCTTACTTACATCTAAGCATCGCTGAGTTCTACCCAGCATCATCACGCAACCAGAATAATTTAATCTCCTAGCAAATCCTGAGGAATCACTCTTGTAATCTGTACCTATGGGTTGTAGGTCTCCTATTTCCTCTAAAGAAGTAGAATAAGGAGGGCCAGGGTCAGGAAACTTGTCAAAGTGATCAAAAAGAGAAATAATATTTCAACACTGTGAGACAAAATTAAACTTAGAATATACATGTGCCATGTGGTGGCAACTTAGTTTGGATAGAATTACTCTGATGCTAGTGAGCACTATAAAGGACTTTATCTGACCAGAAATGTTCCCCTTCGTGTTTTACAGTACCTGAGATAGCTTTGCATCTAATGTTATTGAGCTCAGAAGCACACAAAATGGTTACTGCTGTCATTACATGAGTTAGAGTGAGGCAATGATATTCTTTTTATTTCTATTGTTAGAGTACATTGTATATTAAAGGATATAGAAAAGTGTGTGTGTTTTTTAATACAGTATTTCATTGATGTATCATACAGTAAAGAAAAGTATGGTACCTAAACAGAGTTTATAGAATTTGAAATCTAGCAAGCAGTCTTCCCTCATTCTCACTTTTATTTGTGTCCTATATATGTGGAGAGATTTCAGGCTAGCCTCATGCATTACTCACTGAAGAATCTTTCCAAGAAATAAATTCAATAATGAAGTAGTTGGAAGCCCTGTATATTCACATTCGTAAATGCAAAAAGTATCAGCAAAGGCCTGTTGTTATTGATTTTGTAATAAGCTGCACTAATTAACTAACTAATAGGCCAGCTGGAAGTCAAAATGGATTTTTTTTTTCCTGCACAGGTTGAGAGAAGCAACATTACCACTGGAAGTATTGGAATTTTGTTTTATTTCAAAGGCATGTGCTGGGAAAATAAATGAGTCCAAAGCAATTGTGTAGTGTGGTTTTCCAAAGAGGAAATAAATTAACTGAACCACTAGAAAAAGCTTTTCTCTGCAAAAATATACATGTTTCTACCTGACTTGTTTAAATTAATTTTCTTTACTGGGAGTGCCATCCATTATTTTGATATCTTTTATGGTGAGTATCCTTGATGCAGCTACATACCAAAAGAAGGAGTTTTGCCACTTTTCGTGAAAAAACCTGTTTTCAGAAATGTTAGAGACCATTTTAATGTCATTGCTTGAGAAAGTACTTCAAGAATGCTCCAAAATGAGCTTTGTCCAAGATGTCAGCTATTGAAATAATAATAATGATAATAATAATAATTTTGTCTAATTATATTGGAATCACCTTTTTACAAGTGTTCTTGTAGGCAAATAAGAAATATATTAGTCATATGCTCAAAGCCAGGGTGCCCCCATAAGTACAAACATTGGAACATTTCTCACAGAGAGAAATTCACAGGTTACTTCCAAGTAAGATTAATTGGACTGATTTCAACTTGGCTGGTTTCTCTTGGATAGACAAATAGGACACAAAAATTGCTGTAGTTTGTTTGCTTCTTTTTACTGAAATTTCTAATAGAAAACTCTAGTACTCTGAAGCACAGGTACTGAACCTCCATTACTTTGTAAGTCTATAGTTTACAAGGTATTTTGGAAAAATAACAAGAAATTACATGATTGTTTTGTATTGTGGTATGCATTTCTATATCATTCTGGAGACTGCAGCAAAATTTTAAATGTTTCTTTATCACTGTTTAGGTGTTTCAGTTCGTGAGTTTTGAGATGTCAGAACCACCATGGTCATCTTGTTCTGACTTCCTTTGCACAGAAGCTATAGAAATTCTGTGAGTGATATCTGACTGGAAGACGCACAGTCTTCAGCAGTCATTGGTCCTAGATAAAAAATCCCAAGCCTCGAATCTCTTACTTTTAGTGATAAGCAATGTTTATTAAGTTATACCAATGGCTAATTTCACTCCCTCTTATAAAGATGGCAAAAATTTATTTATTTAATTTATTAACCTTTAGTCTACAACTTGTACACATGTCATTATATCTTAATTTGAGAAACAGAGGAGATAGATTTAAAAATCTGCTTTCTTTGTGTTTTATATCCAGGTTATATGCTTCTTTGCAATGTACTACATTGAATTAACTTCTTAACTTCTCTATAAATCAAAAATTAGGATTATTTGAATGTTCATGGAACTTTATATTTTTTTTCCAATTTCTTGATATTCTTCCTAAAATCTGAAGGTCATACCTGTATATAATGCTCTAATAGTGTTCATATCACTAGCACAGTGTACAAAGAGATCATGTAACCTGTCTTGTTCTGCCATGGCCTACACGATAATAATAATCTCAGGATGCAAACTCTTTGTGCCACAGCCCTGCAAGTTGTATGATGTGATGTCTTCAGAAGTGAAGAGTTGTGCCTCATAAACCCACTTCCTGCTTCTCAGAAAATTCATTTATATTCAGGAACCTGTGTTAGTGGACATGAGTATATTTCCTGCTTCCGAGACACTTGGATGAATCCTTCAAAATGCCCTGAGCCCTCCTCAAGTTCCTAAAAAAGGTGAGAGCAACAATTACAGGCAAGTAGCTGATCTTATGGGAACAATAGGCTTCCTGTTAGCACAGTGCAGAGATCCTCCAAGCTAGCTGGTGTTTTGTGCTTCAGGCCCAACTCTATGAGTTTTGTCTCCACCTAAATCAACAAAAAGCTCAGTAGAAAAATTATCTGCTGCTGCACCATGCACTGAAATGATGCTGTACTTCCAGAGCAGGGCATTCACCTCCAGGCACATTGTTGTTTTTTTTTTTTTTTTTTTTTTTTTTGTTTGTCCTTTAAAAATTTTATTTGAAATTGAAATAGTATAGCCACATCATAAGATGTAATCCATATGTAATCCAAAGGGTAGTGAGCTGAATAAGAGAATTTCAGAAAGTCTCTAAACCTGCACTTTGTTTTCTTAATAAATGTGGTTTTGTGGACCTCAAAGTTTTTTTTTTATAATCCCGATTATTACGCCTCAGCATAAAACCAAAATTTACATGACTGCAAAAAGAATTCAGTCTTTTAAGCATGTTTCATAGATTGATACACTGACTTTGCATCTAATAGCATGCAATTAATTTAATGAATTTAATGTGCTCAGAAAATGTTTCTGACTGTGCTTAAGTTTTATGCTGTTGGCACACTTTCAGAGAGTGAGGGTGCCTGTTGCTATGTTAGACTTTGTAATTACTCACCCCATAGCAAGCAAAAAACCTCCCACCGATGATGATGATGATGTATCTGTAATACTTTGTTGTTTTATTTTGGCTGGTGACTGTCATTTTTATATCTACTTTGCTTCCATTTGACCATATTCCCAAGTGTGGTGAAATCTGGTTACACTTTCCTGCTGCATGACAGAGGAATATGAAATATATGTCAGCAGTTAAATATGAAGTGAAGAAAAATGTTTAATTGTTTTACCGGTCAAGACTCTGCATCATATTGTTTGCTTTTATTCCTACCATTATTGTAAACTCTGTTGGCTTTCTGCTTTGGGGATGACAAGGTAATAAGATGCAAGCATTGACTTTTGCCTACCAAAATCTCCTGTATTGAAGTCTGGACAATGTATTACCAAAAGTGATGTAACTGACAATGAAGGAACAGGGAAAATATGCCTTCTCTGGCAGAGGTTAATTGAATTTGTCCTTTCTGCTTTGCTCTATCTAGTTCTCAGTTTTGTGTTTCCTTCCTTTTTCCCGAGAAGGTAGGAGTCTTTGTGGGCAGGCTGCAGTGCCATTCTTTATCATTTTTCAGAATGCATTTTCATTTCACACGTTAAGTCCATCCTATGTGGTCTTTGTGTCCTGCAAGGGTGTAGAATGTTGTCAAGCATTTCTGCATGCTTCATATTTCTTGAGAGCTGATTTCTTCTGTATGAACTCAATTGTAGGCTTTATTGATCCTACTATTTTATCATCATTAATTCAGCTGGAAAATATTAAGAAAGAATGAAAATGGCATTATAGGCAGAGCAATGCAACTTATCAGGTTTATAGTAAACTTCTTTTCCAGAAAGTACTTTCAACTAATTTTTTCAGGATTTTTAATTTTTTTTTTTTTTATCTTTTTATTTTCTTTGATAATAAGAATCTCATAGCTTGACTCATGAATGTTTTCTCTCTGTGGGAAAACATTCATTACTACACAGGAGTTTAATTTGGCTTGGTTTACAATATTTTATGATTCCACTGACCAGAAAATTGGTATACCTACATCTTAGACATGTTTTCACAGATATTTAACACCACAGGTGTGTCAATCACTTTTTTTCTCTCAGTTTAGATGTGTGTTATTGCTGTACTTATTTTCATCATGTGTATAAGCTCAAAACCCCTCAGTAGTGCCTCTGAGTAGGTAAAGCAAACCTTCTAAGGTTAAAGTGAAAACCCACCAACTTCTTGTGAAACAAGACTATAGTGAACTGTCAAACTGGATCTTGCAGTCCTTTACTTAAAGATAAACTGGTTGTAATTGTTATAGGTATATTGTCTTTAAAAAACACTTGATATCAGTTTTACTCTTCTGAAAACAAGGATGCTGAAGGTGCTAAGACTTTTTGAATGAGAGCTTGCACCAAATGCCTGTTTGCACGATGCTCAGTTCTCACAGCACCAGCACACTTTACTGACATGACCCTGGCAATAACCTCACCATGTATGGTATCAATCATCCACCATAGACAGTTTTTAGCAGAAGGGTGAAATGAAACACTGACCCAACTTCTAGTTGCATAAAATCTGAGACAATTCGGAGTTTCCTTGCCTTCTATCCTTCCTTTCACATGCAAAGTTTATATTTGTTCACAGTTCATACTAGATAAGTACTACAATAAAAACTGTGAATGTCTTTAGTCTTTGTTTTAGTATGTCAAGTAAAGGTTTACAGACCCTGCTGAGTGGTGATAGAATGAAAGATAGATCATTAATGTTAATAATATATAACTTGTCATATTTGCTTTATAAAGTTCAGCCAGTTTTGATCTGTCTTTTTGCTTTCCTGTGTCAGCTCTGACATAGTTCTGCATTCTTATGTCACTTTTCATTTTGTTATTCAGCAGGGGTATAATTTATAATTAAAAAGCCCCCCAGTATTGATTCACTGAATTATTGATCTGTTCACCAAATAGTTCAAATGAAGTCATTACCCTATTGACCTCTGCATTTGCTATTTGCTTGCTTTCATTTTACCAGTCTGGATACTGCAGAGTTTGATTTTTAAGAGGTGTGAAAACAATAGGATTTGCAACTTGTAAGCATGCTGTGTTTCTTTATGCTTTTTAAAGACTTCTCATTTAAGCATTTAAGATTTTTTTTCTCCCTCCAGGACAGTTATGTTGGAAGAGATTGTTGATTTTGTACAAGTGATGTAGTATCAAAGCCCTCCTAGGGATTAGTATCACACCAACTCTGTATGGCTGTTCAGCTCCTCTGTAGCAAACATTTACATTTTCTTTTCATATACGTAAGGTTTACAAAGATTTTTTTTCTTGTTTCTATTGGTAGAAAGGTAATGAGGTAAATAATTCTATGTACTCCTTAACAAGGTAAAAAACTTTTTTCTTTCCTAAAGTAGAAACAAATATACTTCTTTAGTCTTCACTCATGTTTCTCCATCAGAAATAACCACAAGTCTGAGTTCCCAGTTTTGCCTGTTAGTCTTGGAAGAACGTAATTTTTTTCAGATGAAACTGCATGATAACCTGCAGTTTCTGAGCAAGCCCCTTTAGAACACCACGAATCACTAATTGCTCTGCAAATATAGATCAGAATGAGCCAAAACGTAGATTTAATTCAGACTTTCTGTCTAAAATAAGGATCAAAAAGGTATCTATTTATTTGACAGCAGTTTTAAAATAATGTCTAGTTCTTTGTAAAAAATAGAGTAATTTTTAAAACCAATGTGTTTAATTGGGACTTTTGCTTGCTTGCTAATATTTTTTAAATGTGAATACTGTACTTTTCCTCTTCTATTTTTTTTTGGAAGTTATCTCAACTTCAGTTGCTGTAGTAAAATCTGTGAAAGAAATACAAATGAGAAATCACCAAAAAACCGTATCTCTCTATGTGGAAAGATGTCAGATACTTTCTGAACTTTTATTACTTCTTCTTGTCCATTTCACAGGGAAAAAATGATTTGACAAACCACTCCATCATATTTGTGTCAGTGCCTGGAGTTAGATACACACTGTTATTGTGTATCTGAAAATGCCAATACATCTACAAGTTCTAGAGAGAATCAGAAAAGATGGATGTAAAATTCTGAGGACCTTAGAGCATCCTGTTGTGCTTGTCAGGTTGTTTCAGCAGGAATTTTGATACCAGGAAATTATCAAGAGCCTTATATATATGGTTTTTAGCCCAGTATTAATGCAGTCCTGGGAGAGTTGGATGTAACATGATCATCTGTAAGGAGATGATAATTTTAATACTTTTCCTCACTACAATAAAAACATAAACAACTCATAAGTCTTTCCATTGGGCTAGTATGTTGGTGATCTTGGATATCACTTTGTAATTTGTAATGAAAGTGTCATTTGCCTTAAATCCTATGTAAAGATTTGGCATTTCCTGGTGATTTATTAACATACATGGGAGAGAACATGTGGATGTTTCATTTACTTTCTGTTCTCTTAGGTCAGTAGTGTATATTTGTATAATTTTGTAGTGTAATTGACTAAAAAAGGGTTATTTTTTATTTATAGCTCTGTTAGTCAAAGAACAGTCAGTGTTGTATTTTTAATTTTTTAAGAATTATTTTTAAATTTAAGACTTCCTGTATCAGCATGATAAATCTGTAAGTGATTTGTGCTTGGGTATATGAACTGAGGAGAGAAGGGCTTGGCATTTTCAGAGGTGATTTGTAGTCTGGAGTTGAATATGGTCAGTAAACAAATCTAAGTCTCTGCATTGTCTGAAGTCCTGATGAGACCACAGGAGTAATGTGCAAAGTTAATGCAGGGCCAACTTAAAATTTCAGATAAAGCACAGTGAGGGAACTGTGACTCAATTTGATTATAATTGGGGATGAGAACCCAGCAGGTTTCTCTGTGATTTGAAAGGGCCAGATAAGAAAGTACAGAAAAAAAAAAAATCATTGCTGATCATTGTACCAGTTGCCTGTGGGTGAGAAACAGCACTGAGCATACAGAACTCTCCACAGATTAATCCTTTCCCCTTGATCATGTACTCTATTCAAGTGCAAGGTGAAAATATATCCTCTGTACAATTTTTTGGCTTCTTTTTTTTGTACAGATAGCTTGAAATGCTGAAAAGGAGTGATCTGGTTTCAATTAAGGTAGAGTTAATTTCTTCTCAGTAGCTGTTGAAGTGTTGTGTTTTGGATT
The DNA here is from genome assembly GCF_037042795.1 of Molothrus aeneus. NCBI lineage: Eukaryota > Metazoa > Chordata > Aves > Passeriformes > Icteridae > Molothrus > Molothrus aeneus. The sequence goes on from NC_089649.1 coordinate 32,810,986, forward strand.
CAGAATGAGAATGTTGATAACACACTGGTGTTTTGATTTTTTTTGTTAAATCATGTTTGTCCTAAATCAAGGACTTTTTTTCCTTGTCTCATGCTCTGCCAGTGAGGATGCATACAAAAAACCCAAAAAAAAAATCCCAAGAAACCCCAAAAAACCAACCAACGACAACAAAAAAACCACCCTGAAGAAAACCTCTGGGAGGGTCATAGCTGGGACATATTACCTGAACTGATCAATGGGATATTTCCCACCACAAAATGTCATATCTGCTATATAAACCAGGGAGTTACCTGGAAGGAGGAGCCAGTCTGGACTTGGGAAGAGGCAGTCTGGCATCAGTCAGAGGGTGGTGAGCAATTACTTTGTGCATAATTTGGATTTTTTTATACATCATCATCATCATTATTATTATTATTTACCATTATTATTGTATTTTGCATTATTTTCAATTATTACTCTGTTCTAATCTCAACATACAAGTTTTACTTTGACTCTCCTCCCCATTCCACCAGAGTGTGGGGAAGAGCTTGAGTGAATGGCTGCATGTTTCATCTCCAGCTGGGTTTAAATCATGACAGGGAGAAGCATTTTTCTCAGTGCCACAGCTGTTGAAACATAACTTGATTGTCTATGCTGAAAGCCAGAAACCTGCTTGCCTTTCAGCTTCTGCAAGGAATCTGTCTTGTGAGTTCTGTGTTTTGGCAAACTTTTCTGCCTTTAACAATGCATTATCAGGTGAGATCTCATTTTCTACTTAAATACTTTCAGATGTGTTTGACAGTGGAAGCAGTTTATAGTACTTATTATGTGCATGAATTATACCTTTATCTGTACCTAGAAATCTAGATGCTTCTTTAATTAAAGTTTCTGTCAGGCTCGGAGCCAAGATTTGATTTGTATGATTGGTCTGCATCTTAGATGAATATCCTTCATGCCATGCAGTTGATTGTACTGGCATGAGTTGCTTTCAATCTATTCTTTATATTCTATAATTAATTAAGTATCCATAGGTTCAAAGAGTAGCTCTACTTACCTGGAATATACCACATTCAACCAAGTTCATACTCACCTGCTTCAGTGCAGATGCATGAATCTGAACAATCCTTGCTTTGGTTTGAAATGATTTATGTAGAGACCTTGGTCTAAGCAGAAAGTTCCACAGAACATTATGCTTTTTCTTCCTTTTTAATTTTGCAATTGAAAAAACTGTGTTCAAGAAAGTTGTGTATCTCTAAGTACTGCTGTGCCACAATTGTAATTGTCAGTGGTCAGTAGCAGTTTTCCTTGGTTCAGTTTTGTTGTCACAGATATGCTGTCAAAAGCATTTGGTTATGTAAAAAGCAGTGATGAAAGAAAATAATGGGGTATATTCAAATCACCAATGTGGTTAAGTTAGGCAGCTCTCCCTATCCTTCCTGCACCACTGGGGCTTGTTCTTCATTTCTCCCTTTTTTTTCTCTGAATTGCACAAAACAATAGCCTTCTTTTCTCCAGGGTCTACAATCTAGATCTAGGGAGACTATTATATTCGCTTCAGCCTAAGATAGATTGTTCAGATTAGAATGTGTGAATATTCATCATGTCAATGTGTAAATTTCTCTTACTTTCTGTTTCAGTGCCTAGAAATCGGAAGACTTTGAAAGGGGAATCAATATGTTACTCAACTATGGAAGGTAATGACCTATAAAATTACACATAAAAATATTTGTTCTTGGTAGGATACTTTTGGTTGACTTTGGGATATTTTCTTGCTCCTCTGTGAGGTGTTGAAATGCAAGGATTGTTTTTATTTTTTATATTTCATTCACCTTGAGTGACTGCTCATGTAATTAAACAGAATGAAATCCTGTGTCTGATTACATTTTGAGAATCACTTTTCATTTGGAAAATAATACTGCATTGGTTTACTCTGAGATGAACGCAAGATTAAATCCTAACAGGTGTTTCCTTGGGGGGGGAAAGTTTTGCAGCCCTGTTGAGTCCTCAGGTTATACAGACCACTCTGTATTTCTCAGGCAGAAATAATATTTTCTTTTGCACAGTAGAGGAAATCAAGTTTTTCAAACTCTCAAGTCTGTTCTAGTGTTTTAACTACTGATCAGTGCTTTCTTTCAAAATATTTCTTTGGATTGAACAGAGTTCAGGTGTAGATGTAGTTTTTTATGTTGAGATGTCTAAACTACCTGACAATTTAGAAATTTTTATTTTATTATCATCCAGTTATTAAGACAATCCCCAGTCTTGGTCAAAATATAGGCAGTACAGGGGTTAAAACATTTAAAATAAATTATTGCGTGGGAATTAGATTAGATTCCATGTCAGAAGATTTGTTATTACACTTACATATTAAATGGCATTTTATTTAGAAAGCAGTAGAAATTTCATTGGAATCCAACACCAGTGGCACAAACAATTAACAAGCATTCTTTTTATTCCTGTGATTTACTTCTTGTGTGTTTATCCAAAATTGTGAAACTTCCTAGGAAAATATTTCTGAGCAGAAGAGGATTTTATATGTGCTTGCGTATGTGTGTTGAGAGGAACGAGAAGAAGCTGGGGAAGGGGAGACAAGTGAAAATAGATGAGAGCATCAGTATGGCTAGGGAGTGCTAAAGGATCTCATATCCATTTTTGCTCTGTAAATGCTACCCTAGACATTGTAAAAAGCTGCTCTATCTGCACATACCTCAGCAAATGGTTCCTTGAAATCCACTGTCCTTTGCAACTCTGCCTCGTTTGTAAGCTCCTATCATTTATCATGGGAGCAGCTGTCATGGCAGGGCTATAGGCTGAGACAACCTGAGAGCCAAATGCTGCTGTTGTGTGCTTCTGTGAAATTTAGCTTATATTGTTGGTATCTGATCAGGATGGAATCCATTCAGCATGGAAAATAGTCTTAACAGGAAGAACTTGCTGGGAAAGGATAAACAATATATTTGTAAAACAAAGTGAAATGGATTCAGCAAATCAAGATTGTGTAGGAATTGGTGAAGGCCAGTAAGTCTGAGAGGAACTGAATTTGCAGAGGAATTGCCATCTACAGTCCCTAGGTTTTACTGGAAAAGTCATCCTGATGTATGAAAGGCAGTAAAGTCAGCAATTTTTGCTTTGCAAAAAACAAGATACTTTTAAAAATTATGCCTATCTAAGACCCATCTTAGAAAAATGTAATTCCTAGATTATAGACAAGGGTGTACTTTCGTTGTTGGTTACGTATGAGAGGAACCTAAAACTTTTTAGGCTGCCTCAGAATCACAGCCTCCCTGAAAGCAGACAAGTTTGTCTGACAAACACTTTCGGTGTCAGTTTTTTGCTAGTTGATTCAGGAGAAGTTATCACATCTAGATTCAAATACTTTTTCTTAAATAAAAAGAATCAGCAAAATAAATTAAGTTCTCCCCTGTTACAAGGCAAGTGTGTCTTTCTCCCTTCATGCTGTTACATATCTTATTTCCTCTTTGTAACTTGTTTGAGTTAACACTAGCAAAAGTACAGTGGGAAGCCAAAAAACCCACAAGGAATAATATTTATTTTGCAGAGCTTCACTGATTCAAATAGAATGAAATCTGTGCTATCCTTGTTTTCTGGATGTGTGCATTTTAAGTTCACCATAAATTAGTTGTTTTAAAACCAATGAGATATTTTAGGTTACTGATATGCAGCCAGTGTCATAAAAGATGAACAGTGAGAGGGGTCAGGGGTTTAGGGGTTTTCTCCAATTCATCTCACAAGAGCTGGGAAACAGTCTAGAGTGATGTAATTGCACACAATATTTTGATTGAGGTCCTGTTTTCATACAAACTCTTAAAAGCCATAAAAGCTGGAGGTAGTAACTAGGCCTGCTACTTTGACTAAAATGAAGAAATTGTCATTAGCTAAAAGTTATGTTTTGTGGAAAAAAATAGAATATAGGAGAAAGAATAGAAGATATAAATCTAGCATATGAGGTTTTGGTCATGTAATGGCTAGAACTAGTCCAAGAGCTGGCAGTGAATAGGGTAGAAGTGAAGTAAATCAAAGAAGATGGCTGAAGTTACTACATTTGCAGTTATTTATAACCCTAGAAAATGGAAAACCTAAAAACTTGGCTGGAAACCTAGATGTATAGCTTAAGTGTTTAGTGTGATGTACCTCACCTCTGAAATAAATGTTTAGCAGCTGATATTGTAGAATAAAATTCATGTGGGAAAAATATTTGCAACTTTTCCGTGCCCAGGCTCTTAGTGAACTCTTGTCATATTAAAACTTGTTGTTAGTTGTGTGCAACAACATATTTGTATTCATTGCTATATTTCTTTGCTACAGGGAAACTGGTTATTAAACTAAAAAAAATGAAATGTGCTCTACTAAGCATCAAATATTTCACTTAACTAATACTGGAAAGTTATATATTTTCTAATATTTATTATTAAATATAAAACTTGTACCTTTATAACAATTTTTTTTTGCTTTAAAGAATAGGTTCAAGAATATCTTTCTATGCACATGGGACTGGTAGTTTTAAAGCATAGTAGGCCAATAGTATTACAAACTTCTTAAATGAATCTTCCATACTTCTGTCACCTGAGTGTTGTCAGTTGCGGGGTGCTCAGTGGGAAAGAAAATTTTACCTTGAACCCATCTTTGCAAAGCCCTTAATTTTTCTGACTGTATTATCTCTCTGCAGGTAAAAATCTTTATTTATATTCATCATAAAGTAGAAAAACATGATTTTGTAAATCTGAAAGGCTTATAAACTGAATGTCTAACTATACTTGTTCATCATGAATTTTGAATGATTCAAGAGGGCAAGCGATCATTCTCTACTGGCTTTAGTTTGCAGTGTGGTCTTACTGACATCTAAAGTTTCCTATCTAGTAAGCACAGACTCCACATTCAGTAGGGGTTTGGAAGAAAAGACTCATTTGAACTGCCATCCTCCTTGACCAGCTGAGTTCTGGAGGGATGGAAAATGAGAAAATAATTTATCCAACCAGACTTTTCTATTTGACTTTAACAGCTCTACTGTGGTAGAGGAAACTGGATAAGGCTCTTTTATCATCATTAATAGTAATAGCTCATCCTTCAGAGAAGATGGCTACAATCTAAGCCATCTGTATCTTTTCACATTGCCAAGAGAAGCCAAGTCCTAAACCGAGGAGGGCATATGCTCAGGAATCTCACAGGGAGAAAATCATCTGCCATGAAGTCAGTGGTGCAACTGTGAGCTTCTCCTAAATGCTATTACCTACTGATAATTACTAATTTGAATGAGCTGTCAGAGACCAAGGGGAGAGGAGACCAATATATGAGAAAAGATTTGTTAGGAAATAATGTCTCTGATTGTTCTGTTCTGTCTTTCACCATAAAACTGACAAGAAAGGTGTATGTTAAGATGAAAGTCTACTGAGTATTTAGGAGGTGATTCAGTTTTGCTCTGATTTGCTCTGGTGAGATCCCACCTGGATCTTCTCTGATCATCCAGCTCTGGGGTCCCCAGCTTAGGAAGGACACTGACCTGTTGGAGCAAGTCCAGAGGAAGGCCAACAAGACAATTAGAGGGATGAAGTACCACTCCTATGAGGAAAGGCTAAGGCAATTTAGGTTTTTCAGCCTAGAAAAGAGGTGGCTTCAGGGTGACCTTATTGCAGTCTTCTAGTACCTGAAGGGAGCTGTGACTGTGGTCACAAGGGTTTTCAGGATGAAGAAGAGACGAGAATGTTGGCTCCATGATCAGAAGGCTTGATTTATTATTTTATGATATATGTTACATTAGACTATACTAAAAAGCAATAGAAAGGAAAAGGTTTCTTGAGATGCTAGCTAAGCTAAGAATAGAAAAGAATGAATAACAAAGATCTGTGTCTCAGACAGAGCAAGAGCCAGCTCTGCCATGAGTGGTCAAGAAATCCAAACACCCACAGGAGACCAATCACCTGTTGCATTCCACAGCAGCAGATAACCATTGTTTACTTTGGTTGCTGAACTGCAGCTTGTCACAAGGAAAAATCCTAAGAAAGGATTTTTCATGAAAGATGTCTGCGACATGTCACCTTTTTTTATTTAGTTAAATTAAAAGGAAAAAGTGTTTGTAATTTTCTCTGCTGTACTCATGCCGAAGAAAAAGACAAACACTTGACAGGTTATCTGTTGCCAATCAAACTCCACTCAAGTGCTCCTGTGGAATGCACTGGGAATTTCTTCACCTGTAGAACATAAAATTCTATCATATTACTAAGACAATTCTATAATATAAGAAAATGCAAAAACAATGCAAAGAAAATTCAAGTCCAAGCAGCTGAGTTTCAGGAAAAGTCCATGGCTTGAAGATGTTCCTCTTTGCCATATCTGAAAGTTTCTTTTGGTCCTGAAACAGGCTTGCTACAGAAAAAGGTCCATCAATATTTATCAAAAGTCCATTGACAGTCTTCAAACAATTTTGAGAAAATTAGAAAATTTCTGAAATGTCTTGCCACAGCCCTTCATTGAACAACTTGGGCTGAAGCCAATCCCTGGCTCCTCAATGCCTCTGAGCTGCTGCCAGCTCTTTCACCCTTTTTTATTCAATTTAATTTTTTTTTTTTTTTTTTTTTTTTTTTTTTTTGTCTTGTCGGAAAGAGCAGCAGCAGCAGCAGAGGAGCCAGAGAGAGGCCCTTGGGGGCCCTGGCCCATGTGGAAGGATCAGGAACCCCAGACCTGGCCCACTGAAAGGTGGCCCAGGACCAGAAGGGGGAAGCAAAGCCCCCAAACTCAACAGGAGGCTGGGAGGTGGCCCTGGCCCAAGCAACCAAGCCAGACAGCCCAGGCCCAGCCCCCGAGGCAGGCTCTGCATTGGCACAGACCCGCACCCTGCTGCCAGTACAATGGCAGAAGGGGTGACCAAACGCTTCCTTTCCCCAAAATCACCGAGGCATGCCGGCAATGGGAAGACAGAAGCTGTCCCGAGAAACTTCGTCTCGGGTCTGGGGATGTCCTTTCCCCACAGCAGACAAGCGATGCTCGCTTCCTGCTGTGCCCTCTGCCTCTGCAATGCAAATGCACCAGGTGTTCCTCCCATCTGCCTCACGGCACCACCGCCACCCCCTCTGGGCTGGGGACCAGGGGCAGAACTTTCGGGACCCACCTCCCCCTCGCCGCTGGGGCGTGCGAGGGGCGGCAGAGAGATTCGCATCCCCCAGGGGGAAAACCCGGACCAAACACCCCCCAACCCGCCAAGAATGCTGATCTTGAAAACAGGCAGCCGCGCTGCGCCCACAGCCAGCTGTCGGGCCATGCCTCCTCCACGGAAGGACAGGCTGACGCCCTCTTCCCCTGTCCCAGCTCCCCCCGTAGGGGCAGCCCCGGGACAACCCGAAAAGCTCGGGGAGGAAGTCACGCTGGATGCAGGAGGCGCCTCTGCTGCTGCCGCCGGCTCCAAGGCAGCCTCTGACGCAGACATGGAGAACGGAGTCCCCGCAGGGGCGGGCAGCGGGGCCGCCTGGGGAGGCGGCGGGGGCGGCGGGGGCGGCACGGGGTCGGCAGCTTCTTCTGCGCCGGACTCTGACATCGGCCGCGGAACCGCAGTTGCAGAAGGCGGCGGGACGGCCGGGGGGAGCGGTGGATCGCTGTTGCCCAGCAACATCGGCGCAGCCGCGGGAAGCGGTGTCTCTGAGATAGATGCAGGCAGGGAAGCCGGCGGAACCGCGGCCGGAGCGCCCACAGGCTCCCCCGGAGGGGCGGCCGCGGGACGGGCCGCGCGGGGAACCGCCCGCACCCGCGGGGCGGGTTGGGGCGGTGCCCGTGGCGCTGGCCGGGGCGGTGCTCGCGGCGCTGGCCGGGGCGGCGCCGCCCACTCCCATCCCCCCTGAGAGCAACGGGAGGGGGGAACAAACGGCTCCGTCTGAGCATGCTCTGAAGACGCAGTAAAAAAAACTTCGGCTGCGGGCGAAACTTCGCCCCCCCACTGTGGTTCAGGGGGGCTGGAAAGCAGCAGATCGTCCCCCTCCAAAGGGTCTTCCCCCGGAATTGGGGGGAACGGGGCTTTGCCCTTGCAGTTAGCAATCCAGGGAAAAACAGCTGCTCTCCGTTTCAAGACTAGAAAGAGCTTCAAAAAGGTTGGATAAATCAAGGGGCATCCGAACCCCCGGTATAAAAAGAATTGGAAAATGGAGCCCATACACTCCCAGACAAACACATCGAGGGCATATAGCACATTCGTAAAAAACCCAAAGAGCTTCGCCCATCGAAAAAACTCATAGAGATCTGCCTCCAACAGGAGAATTCTGTCCTCTTCACCCCATTTTTGCCAGAGGGCAATAAGTTTCTCCTCTGAAGGGGAGAATGGAACCTCATCCTCTAGGGGAGGAGTCCTCCAGATGAGCAGCCACAAACTGCGAATGACCTCATCTTTAGGAGGGGAAAAACCAACAGTACCTTGTGACAGTGTCCAGGACTCTCTGGCTATCTGCATGGTTCTGCTGAGCTTTCCGAACATCTTCCTGGAGGCTTTTCAGAAGGTTCCCTTTGTGGTCAGCCTTGCTGTGAACTCTGTCCAAATTCGGATCTTCAGTTCTTCAGCTCCTGGCTAGAATCCACTTCTGTGGTCACTTGTGAAGCAACCATCAATGCCACACATTCAGGGTTTACCCAGTGCAGCAATGCTCCTCTGGTGGTCTCACCAAGTGATGATTGTCCTCCTCAGTCGGGGGTCACCAATTGTGACTGTGGTCACAAGGGTTTTCAGGATGAAGAAGAGACGAGAATGTTGGCTCCATGATCAGAAGGCTTGATTTATTATTTTATGATATATGTTACATTAGACTATACTAAAAAGCAATAGAAAGGAAAAGGTTTCTTGAGATGCTAGCTAAGCTAAGAATAGAAAAGAATGAATAACAAAGATCTGTGTCTCAGACAGAGCAAGAGCCAGCTCTGCCATGAGTGGTCAAGAAATCCAAACACCCACAGGAGACCAATCACCTGTTGCATTCCACAGCAGCAGATAACCATTGTTTACTTTGGTTGCTGAACTGCAGCTTGTCACAAGGAAAAATCCTAAGAAAGGATTTTTCATGAAAGATGTCTGCGACAGGGAGCCTACAAGAAAGACAATTTACAAGGGCCTGTAGAGACAGGACTAGGGGAAATGGCTTCAAACTGAAAAATAGAAGGTTTACATTAGATATTAGGAAGAAATTCTTTAGTGTGAGGGTGTTGAGGCTCTGGAACAGTTTGTTCAGAGAAGATATGGAAGTGTTCAACACCAGGTTGAATGGGCCCCTGGGCAACCTGGTTAAGTGAAAGATGTCCCTGTGCACTGCAAAGGGGTTAGAACTACATAATCTTTAAGGTACCTTCCAACCCAAGTCATTCTGTGATTTATGAGCTATTTGTAAAAACATCCTAGCCATATATGAAACAGACACAGTGGTTTTTATAGTTCTAAATATATAAACTGCTTGGATATGGTTTTTCTTTGTTCTTATGTCAGAAAGATATGGTCCTCTGTGATGCAAAAAATTAAAAGAGGGTAAAGAAAGGGCTTTCAAAGAAGTCAGTAGACCACTGTGATCTGCACTAATACTGTTGGTGGAAGCTATGGCAGTGGAGAAGACAGGTATGACTTCTCAGTGGCAATGCCTTGCCACATGTACTGGTGATGACACCTTTGCAGATGGTACTGATGGAGGAGGTTTCTCATGCTTCCATAAAGATGGAGTACACTATCCTACATCTAGTAGAGTTACCTCTAGTGGTTTAGTTTAAAGCATTAGATTTGTGGCAGCATGAGATTCTGTTTTGCCTAATTTTCCTTGCTGAGAAGACAGATGAATCTGAGTTCAGAATTGTGCTGCAGCTGGTGCACACTGCTAAACAAGACATCCCTGGACTCTCTGCAGGACATCACACGCACTGTAATCTTGTACTTTTCCTTCATCAGGCCTGGGCTGAATACTTTCCTTTCAATAACCTGCTGGGCCCTGGGACTGCATACCATTATTACTGTGTGTGTGCATGCATGTGTAGATATGAAAGTACCACTGAGGCATTCCTTTTATGACTTGTTATAACTAGAAATGGAACTCAGGACAAAAGTCCTGGTTCAACTGTAGCAATTTTTAGTTCAAGGCAATAATATAGATGCTCTTTATTGCAGGATATTAGGCTTAGGTCATTGCTTTTAGCATTACCTGTGCACTTCTGGGTATTTTCAAATTTGTCACAGACAATAGAATATTTCCTTTTCTTCCACTGATGTTGCTCTGCAAAATTTTTACCCAGGATAACAGAATAAGAATAAAATGGGAAGATGTTTTGTCACTGCTCTTAGTGAAATTTTTGAGGGCTTTTGCAGTCATTCTGAAAAATTTGGAATAACAGCCCTTTGGGATACTTGGCCAAAGGTTGAAATTCATTGAAATATGGGGCATTCTTATACAGCTCAAAAATGTTACCTACTGCTACAAGGAAGACATGCATGTGAGAAAATTTTTTATTGGCTCTTTTCCTAGAATCCTATTTCTGCTTTAAAGTCCTGGTAGTGATTTGGATCTATATTATGCCCGGCTGAGACTTTTAAGTCTATAACTTGGTACATAAGGTATTAGATATATTTATAATCTTAAAAGTCCTACTTATATATTAATACAAAAACTTGATGTACCAATAGCAAATAATGATACTAAAGTATCATTAGTTTCCAAGGGGAGGTGAGAGCAATGTTTTTGATGATGTCTAAATGGAAATAGTACCAAATACTTGTGAGAATATTGTTGTAGAAGCTATAAGAAAGCACCTCTTCACTTGAACTGTTATGTGTAGTCTCTGTCCTATAAATATACATTTTATTTACACTATATTCTTTGTAATAAGAAAGCAGGAAACTTAACAAATTTTACATCTTTGGATTTGATATTATTTTCAGTTCAATTTGAAATGCATTAAAAAGACAAAATTTGTCGCAGAAAATTCCCTTTTAATTCTGACACAAAGTGAAGGAGTGTAATTCTAGTCTCACAGCTCTTTATTGTCTTTAGTGGATAAAAGGGAAGTGGAATCTATACCATATTTGAAACATGCATATATAAATACACATATATATTTTTATATATAAAAATATATATATTTATATATACACATATATAAATGCATGAAATTGCAGAAGATAGAAGCCAGCTTCACTCAGAAATTGTTGCTAAAGGAGTGGGATGAAATGCACTTACAAGTATTATGCTTGATCAAACAATTAAATGTCACAGTTTAGATGCAGGAAAACAGATATGCAAGGTGTAAAATGTAAACAAGTTTGTGAATATATTTTCTGTGAAGAAACCACAAAAAAAATTCTCCCCAAATAAACAGCTTAATTTTTACTAAATAAGTACCACTAGTACTTATTTAGCAGTAATTCTATCTCCTACCCTGCTTCTTCCTGCAAGCATTTCCTTCAATTTCTACCAAAAGTTATTAATTTTCCAACCTTTATCTCCTTAAGCAAATGGGGAGGAAAGGAACTAAGCTAGTAGACAAAAAATACTATTGCTCATAAGGCTCTGTTTTTAGGTGGATTTTCTGTTGGAATACCCAGTGTTTGTCAACTTCTTAGGCTACAAAACAGGTCGCAAGAGCCATTTTTTCTCTTCATGTGTCCTGGCCAGCTTTAAATTATCTATCTGGCAACTAAAAATTTATCTATCTAACTTAGAGAATGTACTGTCTCCAAATAATTTTGTTGAGGTTTTACTTTCATTATGTCCAGTGAATGAAATACTTTTGACAGATATTAGGGAGTTACCCAATGATTGGTTTGCACCCACATGAAAACAAAAAGCCATTTCCTAATGGTATGAATCCAATTCAACTTCCAAAAAAAGTATTTATAATTTCAGCTCTGGTAACTCTCTCTCTGGCATGACTAGAAGGAAATAAATGAGTGTCCTTAATTTAAATTTATTTTAAAGCAATCTTCAGTGTATGTCATGTAATTGCCCTAGTTGGACAATCCACCTCAAACTAAGAAAGAGTTCACTTCTCAGATGAAGGTTAGAACATGAGAAATGTCACCCCATAAAATATTAGGAGCCTTCGTGTGGGAAAACTGGAGAATAAGCAAGTAAAGTTCCTAAGCCAGAGGCACAACAATAATTCTTAATAAAAAAAAGGACCAAATAGAATAGTTAAAACAATTTATGATACAATTGTCTATAAAAGAGCCATTAAATCTGAACAAAAAAAAAGCTCAGCTCAGAAGCCCGGGTTTACCCTAATAGAAGCACTAAATAATGACCTCCTCCACTGAAAAAAAAATATGTGAACTTTTGGAAAAAGACTAGTATTAAAATGTTATATTGCAAATGCAAATACCTTTGATTTATGCCTTAATAGTGGTATGTCAGACATAAAGCATGACAAATGACATTATCGGGAAAACAAAACAGATCATTAACAGGATAGTAACTTTGCCTTGTAAAGGACACTGGCAGTCTCTGGTACTGCTTGAACTCCAGCTGACATTGCTGCAGGAACTATTGAAACGTTTTATGCTCAGTACCATCTCTGTTACTAGAAGGAGATGTTGGTAGTCAAGGCAATTCCCCTGCTTAGCCACCCATAAGAACATTTCCTATCCCTTTGAGCCATGTATTTTACATATAATCTGATGAAGATTTTTTAAACTAGTTTCTGTCTTCTGCCTTTAAACATAGATTTATGAATTGTAGCCTCTGAAAGGATAGGATCATACTGCCATGCCACAAACAGCCCAGTTATTTTTGTTGATTCAATTCAAATATTGTGAAAAACTCTCATTAAATTCTGGAAGGACAAATTTTACTTAAGATTTTCAGGTACAAGCTAAAAATTTTAAATCCCCAGCTGATTAAACTCCTTGTGAGTTTAACTAAGTCCTTAACTCAGGTTTTTTTTTTTTTGTTATTGTTTTTTTGTTAATACTGATGCTTTCCTGTGATCAGGTTCCTTGTATTGAGTAAGGATGAGATCTGGTTCTTCATGATAGAGGAAAAAAAGCCAGTAAGACTGGAAGAAGATTTGCTTCATTCATCTATTTATTTAAGTATAAACATGGGAAATATAGTGACTTCTACATTTCTTCAGTATGGAATAAGAGTTTTACTTAAATCTGAATGTAGGAGAAAAAATTGTATCGTTTATTTGGTTTTCAGTGTTTCAGCTGAGACACCAGAAAGCAGTAGCTGCTGTAATATCAATTTCTACTTTGTTCAGTCTTATGTGACATTATTGACAACTTTATGTAGATGGTCCTGTATTCATAACAATGATAGAATCATTCAGAGTTTTACTTTAATTAATTGTATCAATTGGCTCATATCAAAATACCTTCTCTGCAAGATACTTATTACTGTCAATCCCTGGACTGAAGCACTGAAGTCTAGGATACCAAACATATATAACTCTTTCAGGATTTATCAAAAAGGCATTTAGTGAAATATGAATTTCAAAATGCTAAATGTATCAGTGGGCCAGAACAAATGGGATGGGCAAGAAAATGAAGGAGAAGCCAAATTTTGTGGGGAATCATTGCCTCTTGAAAGAAAGAAAAAAAGTGGTGTCAAAATTCAAGTATACAAGGACTGACTTTTGAATGCGTCTCTTTTTAATTTTTGTGTTTTTTTCCCCCCACTGCTTCAATGATATGCAAAGACATCACAGATTTTCAAATAAACCAGCAAATATTCCTCAAGAGATAGTTTTCAAGCACTGTGGACGTCAGCTAGGATTAATGGTCTAGAAAGCAGCCTGCCCCTCTAGTAACTCTCTCCACTGATATAACCTCTCTGGAATTAATTTTTTATGGTCAGATTAGAAAGATTAAAATAAAACAGAGCTGAGTGTTGAGTGGTGTAATCGTTGTAATATAAAAGAGAAAATTCGAGCCCTTTCGTTTCCCTAAACCACCTATGCGAACACAGTTTTGATGGCAAATATGATAGAAGCATTCTGTCCTTTTTGTAAAAGAATTCTGTCCTCCTGATGTAGAGCCTCAGTTCATCTGAGGCAGCTCCCAGACCTTTACTGAAAGGATTACCTCTTTGAATTTGCAATCTCTTTTAGAGATGGACTGGTTGTTACACAGCTGGCACTGTTATTGCACAGCCCCATTTTGGTAATCTGTAATAGCCATCTGTGCACTCTCAAAACCCTTCCAGATAAAACTCAAGCATTTCTACAGTCCAAAGGTGTATACTTATGTTTCAGGGTGGATTTAGGATGAGTATTTATTTGGAACATAAAATTATGCTATGAGGAGAATATTGCCTTTAGAGGAATTGTTTCTATGTGTTGAAAAAAAGATCCAGACCTTTGCATTGACCAATTTGCTCATTTTTTGTCCAAAAAATTTTATTTTGAACTGCTAAAAATCAGCAAATTCTTACATTGTAATGGTTTCCTAAGCCTCTTAAAAGAAGAGGCTTTATCATTTCTTATGGACTAAGACAATTCACTGGATAGTTAACCGAGCTTCAAAATATATCATTTTTAGAAGGAAAAGGAAAGTTTGATTCTCTGTCTTTGATAAACCTTTTCCTAAATGGAGAGTGGGGCATATAATTGATAGCTATTTACTACAAGCAATTTAGCTTATTTTCATTCAAATATAAAAGATTAATCAGCAATGAGTACTGAACTTATTGTTTCGGGCTTTTTTTTTTTCATTTAGCCATTATTTTTTTTCCGAAAATAAAAGGAATTTTAATGTTAAAGAGGAAAAAAAGGAACCCATTTTCACAATTCTATCAAGCTTTGTGTATTTTGCCCACAGGTGAACTTTTTACTGTACAAAGTTCAATTGTTCTTTTGTTTTGTTTGCAGGATAAAACTGATAAAATGGTATAAAACAGAGTTAGAGATGCTTGCTTCTTGTCACTGGCTAAACACTTGGGATAGAGGACCCTGGTGTGCTATTGGAACTTAGATTCTTTTAAACACCAAAAGGCAGTGGAAATTCCATTGGAGATTTAATTTTAAGCAGTTGCTGATCCCAGTTCTACCTAAATTATCACTTTACTTGGAGACCAAGATCTGCTTTTGTTGCTCAGATCAGTGGGTAAATCTAAAACTATGTTCTCACTGAAAGCTGTCAAAGCCAATAAAATGTTTTTCAGAGCATTTTTCTGCAGTGGATGATGATATCAAGCTTTGTACAAGCAGCTTCCTTCAGGGGAAGACAGTAAAAGGAGAGGGGAATTGTCCTTGCCCCTTTCCTGTGTTTTACTACCTCTTTGTCTCAGGTTATTCCAGCACCATAGGAGATTCTGCAGGGTGAGAACAGGATGATGAGGGAAATATGAGGTGTCTTAGATCCTTCTACCCTTGCTCACAAAGGAGGAATTTGGGGTTTTTTCCTCCGGGCAGGTAGATGTGTTGTTACCTGCTGAAGTCTGCTTTCAGTGTGCTCTTTTCTGCATCTTTAACAAGAATAGCAGGCCTTGAAGAAGTCTTTCCACATGCTATGCAGAGTAAACAACCAGTCTATTCGAATCTGAGTGGTGGCTTATTTTTAAGTATCATTTGATTTCCAGAAATTCAGTAGTTCAGAAAGTAAAATATCTGGATGAAGTAGTTGTGAATCCTTTTCATGCTTTTTAATGTCTTTTCACACAGTAGTGAACCCAGAGAATTAATTTCTGTTGCTGTTGCACATCATATCGTGACAGTATATCATGCACGTATGTTTGCTTCTACGGCTAAAGATCCAAATATGTACAAATCATAGAAGTGACAGCAATGATTTTAATATTCATACCTACTTCTGTTTTCAGAACTGAATCAAGGACCAGTTCTTAAAATTCTCTTTTCTTGTAGCTTGACCATGAACCCAGAAGAAATATCAGCAGCTAAAGATGTTATCGCAAACAGAAACTACTGAATCTGTTTTCTGAACACAGAGAATGTAATTCTTGGGAAAATATTTATGATTTATTATTTTTTTTTTAAGAGTAAGGGAATGAAAATGAGCCATGGAATAGTTCTTAGAGAGGTGAGGTTATAGAGCCTACACCATGCCACTACAGGAAAATAAAAGCATTTTCTCACAATCATGTAGAACTTTATGTAATTTGCTTAATTACATAATAGAACAGGCAATGTTTTCAAAGTAGACATCCCACATAGCCATAAACAATATTGGAAGCTCAAATCAGGGAAAACCTCAAAGGTGTCTGAAGAGTCTAATTTCTTATGGAAACTCTGATCCTGCCATTAACCCTGTGACATTCTCAAATAATGTGACGTTGTAAAAGCCCTTCTTCCAATCATAATAACGATGTTAGAGTATTAGTAACTTTCTGTGCAGTAATAAAAAGTCCTGATTAATTTATTTTTTAATCAGTCATTATGAAATGTCATTTATTTAATCCCTCTAAAAGGTAATCCTATTTAAGGATTGCAACAGGATTTGAATAATATTCAGAGACAGAAATGAAATTTCTATTTTACCATTAAATATTTGTTGCAACTCCTATTATACTATTTCAGTACCATAATTAAAAGGTGACTCTGCATGTACTGATTTGCTTGATTATAGATCTAAATGTATTTGAAATTAATAGAAAATGAAATAGGGAATGAAATTTAACAAGATGAAAATTTATTAGCAATACACATCTTCATTAAGATTTCTGTATCAAAAGATTTGTGGTCCATGGATTCAGTAAGAAGCTAGGAAAAATAAATCACTCTGTTTTCAGAACATTTTGATTTTACTGTTCTGGGAATTATCAGCCTTATTTATAGGTAGTATTCAATTTGATTTATATAATGATTCTACAAAGAATGTTTTACAGGGCAATAAAATCATAGAGCTTAACACTAAGGTGACCTTCATTGAAATATGCATATGAAAATACTGAGTTCGTGTAAGGATAACTGTTATTATTTTTTAGCTACATTAAATAATAATTTCCATTTATACAGCAGATATTGCTGATCTGCCCCAATAACTTACTGAATAGTTTATCATCTAACTTGGTGGTACAATCAAAAATCTAAACCATGCAATGATTTTCATATGGCTTTAATGATTTGATGAATCAATATTGAGACAGCTGAGAAAAATAGTTTTCTGTCACTGAGATTGTCCTCCTGAAACTTCTGTCTAAGTTCTTTTTTGTTTCACTGAATTTTGCAATTTTATCTAATTTTTCACTGCCCATTTTGGGCATATTTGGGAATGAGTATATTTATCTAATTTTTTTACATCACTACACAACAGCAAAATTATTATTAATGATATTAACATTAACATTGAGAATTTCACTGTTATCCACTCTTCATTCATAAAATAGTAAGTCATGAAAAAGGATTTTGTTGGGGAACTAGAGAGTAAATCTTTAGATCTGGTAGTCTAGCAATCAGGAAAAATGTGACAAAGGTCATACTCTTATGTAACAAAATGAGTCCCGACAAAGAAAAGAGGGAAAAAATGTTGAGAAACAGCACGATGAATTGGAAAAAAAAAAAAAAAAGAGAAAAATCTATAAAAGAGTTGGGTACATCCTCAAATATTTCCTCTGGAGCAACACTGCTCTGAGAATCGCTTTATCTTTTCCTGTGCTCTGAATGCACTATGTATCGTTGTAGGAACACTCTTCAACTTTGCTTACCCTGAGGCAGATTACACAGGCTGGCAAAGCTACCTGGTTTTGACTTTTATGCTTTATTATTTGGAAATGCAAAGATCAGTTGCTACTATTATTTACATGGGCAAAAAGTAAGTGTTGTTTCATTTGCTTTAGAGAAAATATATCTACAGATGTCCCTTCCAACCTTAAATATCCTTACTTACTCTGTACTTATGATGTAATAGGCAATACTTTGATAAAGTCTGTTTTCCCCCTTTGGAAAACGGTGATGGATTGACCCTAGAAATAATGACTGTTAATTAATTTTTTGTAGTGTCTTTTTTTCAAACAAGCTTTTCAACATGGGAGGATGCTGCACTTTTTGAAAAACACCTTCTCTTTTTGATGGAGACTGTAGGCAGAATAATAATATTTTTAGTGAGTGAATCAATTTAGTTGAGTGAATCAAAACATTTTATATTGCTAAAGTATGATTTTAAAGTCTCTATTCTTTCAGAGGCCTATTTTCACTTAGAGTGGATATTCATATTTATATACCTCTGACCCTTTTTTTCTGATTGTATAGGCTTTTATTCTTAGTGCTAGTTTTCTTACAATGTAGTAGTGGCTTTCTAGTTTCACCACATTGATTACAAGAAGATGTCATCATTTCAGATACAAAGTAACTTCTATCAATTATGCTGTAGGGAGACTCACCTTGACTCAGCACATACAAAGAGTCTTTGTTTAGAATTTTATATGAAGATGCTGGGAATGTTTGCCAGATTAAAAAACATAAAAGGACCCAACAACCCACAAACAAAAAAATCCCTCAAACACAGAAAAAGCTATTTTATAAAGGAACTGAAATCTCTTTTCAGTGGTTGTCAGGGTAAATTCCTAGGCAGAACCTAGTCAGCATGTTGCATATTGTTGGTATACACATAAGATCATATGGAAGCTTGTTAGCTCTACCTGTACTATACCTGTAGTGTAACATCTACACTGGGGAGCCAGCAGAAGTAGAACCCTGGTGTTCTGCCTCTGGGCAGGAGGTTGATGCTGAGAAATGATTGAAATTTAGCCTATTTTTGCAGCATGGATTTATCAGCCATGAGCCTTACTTCCAGGTTTCCATTTCTCTCATTCTTGCCCCCCTCTGTGAGTACACATGGATTTACAATATAGTTCACAGATGGCTTTCTAGCAAAATCTTCCTTTGTGAATAAGACAAGCAAGAACTTGTTTGGGCAGGGCACAAGGTACAGTAATAAGAGAAGGCAGCTATTTAAATGGTGTAGGACAGAGAAAGTCTCTTAATCAGTCTAAATATTAATATAGAACCAATTACAAATGCAGTAAGAACCTTCCAACCTGTACTCAACCTGGGATGCAAATGGTAGCAACATCACTTCATTCAATACTAAAATAAAATGCTTATTTAATAGTTAATCAGCATAGAACTAGATTTAATAGGAAGCAATGAATCATGCTACAGTCAACACTTTGATATCTATAATTAATAAATAAATAAAATTACTAAGTAAGTCAGAATCACTTCCCCCCCTTAGCCAAGGCAATCTCTTCCATGTATATATAGAGAAAACACTTCAAGAAATAGAATAGATTTGCCTTTGATCATACTATTCCATGAGAGAAAGCCACAGACAATGAGAACAGTAGAGAAAAGAGCGCTGATAAAAATAGAGTCAAGCAACAATAAAATGTAAAAAATGAGAAAGAAATTGCCAAATAGTTGTGTACTAAAAGTATTTTCTCTGTGAACCCAGACACTGAAGTAATTATAGGGAAGAAAAATTGTATTAAGCCAAGAATTTTCTTGTGCACTCTGATATTGCAAAAAAGGTGAATATTATATAGTTTTGGCATGCCCATAATTTAAGATGCTCAATCTCTTCTCATAATCTGCTGAAGCCTTATGTGCTCATCTTTTGCCTTTAATTCATTATATTTGGGTTATTGTGTAATCCAAACAAATAACCAATTATGTGAATTTGGGTCCATTATATTTTGTTTCCTTTTAATATATTTAGAGCCTTCTGGTGTCTGACTTTACAACTCATTGCTTTGTTTAATTAATTTAATTTCTCATATTTTTATGAAAATAATTAAACAAGGATTTTGTGCATTCTCTATAGTATTTGCTTTACCTTTCACTGAGCTGTTTAGACATAGATTCAAAGTGCTCCATCTTCACTTTCTTCTTATAATGAAAGAAATTTAAAGTACTGTTATCGACTTCTTTTACTGTAGTTTGTTTTTAATTGGGGGTGACCTTTGCTAACTCAAGTGGGAGTCTATCTACTTGCAAACATGATTTTCAAGTAATACCCATTAGTATTCTACTTATAGGACCTGTCTTAGCATCTCCAAATTTTACTTCTCTTTCACATCTACCTTAATTATCTCAAGACCATTGTTATAACCTAGTTTTATGTGTCCCAGAAATAAACTATGTTCTAACAGTCAATTAAAAATGTTGTGTGCAGAGGTACACGAATCTAGCTTAAATTTAGCTCCTACAGAAGGCTGTAGATTTAAAATCTCCTATAGAGATAGAAAGGGATTTAGCACCTACAGAAGACTGGAAGAAACAGTGTATACCCAGTCATACCTAAACCGTGGCCCATGAAAAGAAAAAAACTGACAGATATTTGCGTAGGTTATGTGAATTGAAAATAGATTAATAGGAAATTTTACAGAATCACAGAACATTCTGAGATGGGACTTGCAATTCTAATTCTCATGTAGCCATCAGGAAGCTGAAAAAGAGAATCTAGGCAAAGCAGCTCAGGTACAGTGCAGCTCAGATACAGCACTATCTTTTGACATTAGGGATTCCCATTCAGGAGACATTCCCACTCAGGATTAGGGAAGACTGGAAACATGGGAATATATGTGAGATACTTATTGATTCAAATTTGGCCAGTTTAGTCACTGTACCTGTCAAGTGTACCATAGCTTGTCCTGCTCTTTCTGTGCCAGCAGTACTGTAAACTTTGCAGAAGGTTTCAAAGCTGTTTCAAAGACCAAGCACAGCTTTCCTACCCTTGGAAACCAAGGCAAAAAAAGACACATTCAGAATTTTAATGTGTGTTGTTTCTCCTGCCCAGCCATGCTGGGGTCTGTTTCTACATCTTTTATGTTAGACATAAATTTAAAATGATCTAGAGGGAAGTCAACATTTTTATTATATGTTGAAAGATAACTATAATTTACTTTTAAGAAGGGTTAAAATTTATTTTCAGCAGTTTTTAGCAAACACAAGAATAATTTGCACTAAAATTCATTACCTTTTAATTTAGGTCAGTAAAAATAGACATGTGTTTGCATTATAGGACACATTAAAGTCCCTGGAGAAGCAGTTCCTATATATTGGAAAGCTATGACATATCTTCAATTTGACATTAAATTATTTTTAAAAATGCAGAGTCCAGCAGCATGCATCAGATTAAAAAGCAACAATCCAGATTACATATTTTAACCATATTAGTAATTTTTTTTTTGCCAACTCCAGAAAGTAATCTAAAAGAATATTAAGACTTTGAAGCAGTCAAGACTGAAATTTTAGATTGGCAATCAGAGTGTTTGAAACAAAAGCCATTCCCTCCATTCTCAAGAGCAATAGCACTTAATATGGGACCTTTATTTGTTGCTGGCATTGCACTAAAATAGTTAAGTGTGATTGTGGTCCGTGGAGACAAGGTCTTTGCTGTTAATCCTCCTAAGATACCCTGCAAATCTTCCTTTCAGGAAAGGGAAGGAAATCTTGAAATCAGAGAGCAAAGTGTAACAAACACTGGCAAGGAGATATGATAAAATAAAATGCAATTGAAAAAAACCCAGAAAATTTGGAAATGGAGTGACTACAACCAAATGTACTGAGATGAAATGAGGTGCAGTGAAAAGGACCAAAAGGAAGAAAGGTAAACAAAGAGAGAGGAGAAGAAATTGAAGACATTAAATGTTAAAAAAAGAGAAAATTCCAAAATATAGTGCAAACAAGAAAAGTGAATGGGATGACATGAAATGCAGTGAAGTGGACTGAAGCTTGCCCAGTTGATTCTCATTGAAATCAAAAGATTTCATTCCCTTTCCTGAAAGAAATCAGAAAAGTGTAGATTCACATAAATGCACAGACTTGTAAGTACACCAGGTTTTCAAAATAAAATACATTAAAAATATAACTCATAGAAATTCCTATTTCTCTAAATATATGCCTATGTTTCTAATTATATTTTACATATCTCTGAACTATTTAATTACAGAATTCTTTCTCAATCCAAGAACTTGCTATCAGAAAAAGACACCTTTGACTTGGTGTCTATGTGAAAAGTACTGTATTGGTTGAAATATTCTTTTTAAAACTTGTTTTGATAAAATAATAGTAAACATCTGTGATTCTGCTAGCAGAAATAACAAAAAGAATATAAAGAATGAGATACAATTATTCCTTCTTGATTTATTTAAATGCTGCTGCCATAGTGATCTTCTAGCCATGCTTCTGAGGTAGTTTTATTGCAGACTGTTTCTGGATTTATTTGCTTTCAGGTTCTAGCTCTGCTGTTATGTTCTTTCCTTGTAAGCTGCTGCAAAACCCTGCAGTTATGAAATGTTATTTGTTATTCATCCTGTTTTCTGGGGCAAGTGGGAGACAAGAAGGACTATAGGTCACCATAAACCTTTCAGGTCAAGCAGTTTGGATTTCAGAATCCCTCAGGGCTGTCATCCTTCTGCTTTCTCAACAGCTAACAGCATATCATAAAATGTCAGTAGTTTTGGTGTCAAGAAGGGAGTAAAAAGCAAATCCAGAAAATAAATGTAATTCCTGTTTAATCTAAACAAAGGTCTTGAATACTGTTGCAGTTCTGCAGGAGTTTCTGAAATTTATTTTCCAGTTGGCCTTAACAAGAGTCCCTTAAGATACATGGGGAGATCCTTGCTGACTAGAATGCAATACCATCAGTGTTCAACAAAAAGATGATGCAGAGTCCATTGCCAGCTTGTATTTTGCCATGTGTTTTCATGATATGCTTGTTTGTGAGTAGCATCCTGTTCCACCTGTTTAATGACTGTTCTCAAAGTCCACAAAAGCAAGAAAGAAAAGGAAAGGTAATAATTCTGGAAAATATCAAACATTGGATAGACACGTGTAAAGGTATGGTGTAAAAGTAATTTGTAAAGGTAAAAGCCTTCCTGCTGTGTCCTCTGCCAGCCTTTCATATTTTCACTATGTATTTTCACTATTGTTAAGGACAGAGAGGTTCAACACAGAAAATAAGATTGCAATATAGGACTCTAAGTTTGTTTGTATTGGAGAGTTTTTTAAACCTGTCAGTCTTCAAGCAGTGTGCCTTTTTTTCTGTATACCAATTTCAGCCACATTGTGCTTCTTCTTTAACATGATGTCCATGTTAAAGAAGAAGCCTGTGAAATACCAGCTGCTGATATTTTTGCAGTTGCACAGGGAAATTTGAGCCTTTTGTAAAACGTGTCCAGCAGGTTATAGAAAATCTGGGGGAGAAAGGGCACTTTTGAACAAAAATGCAAATATCTTACTATTTTTCATGGCAGCTAACAGAGATCTAGTTTCTTTTATCTTCAATGGTAGATTCTACTTTACTAGAATTTTAGAGCAGTAAATTAGCTTCTGGCATTTTGTATACTGGACAGCTGCAATGCTCAGAGGCACAGAGACGACAATTAGAAATTTCATGAATAATGTGGTAAACTGAAGGGGGAAGAAAGAGTTGTCTTAGTCCAAATCATTAATCCAGAAAAGATTTCATCAGGCTAATATCAAACAATACTCAAAAAAAATGTGCTTTCTCTTTCCCTGAAAAAAACCTGGCTGAATTTTCATCTGTTCCTGGCATATTTGCCCTATGTGCTGTTTTCCATCTTATCCCATGTTATAGTAAATTAATTGCCATTATTTATAGACTAAGTTAGAAAAGTAATTTCTTCTCCAGTAAACACTATAAGATGCTAATTTTCTTCTGGAAAGAAATTAATTTAAAAAGTAATTAAATTATGTGGGTTTTGTTATTTTTTTTAAAAGTATCTTTAGGGAAAAGACAATACTTTCTATACAACTGAATGGACTGCTAAATCTATTATACTCCAAGTTTGTTCATACTCTTTTAGAGAGGAAATTTTGGTTCGAGTTGTGGGACTGTATTATATAAACGGTGTTTTTGCACTACTATTTTTTTTTCTCCATTTGCTTTTGGAAAATTAGAAATGCTACTTTATTAGTCTCTAATGGTAAAACAAGTAATTATTTCAGCACTTTGATTTGACTTCAGTTTCCAATAGATAGAGAATATGGCAAGAAAGAGAATGATTGCCTGGGTATCTTTGATAATTACTGTTTTGCAGAAGCCAAAAAGACTCAAAAGCTCAAGAAGCTCAAGAAGCCAGACTCAAAGAACACCATTTTTGTTTGACTTTCCTTCTGTTTCAGTAAAATTGCACACTATTGCTTTACAGTGGTTTATGTCTCTCAGTTTCCATGAATTAGTTTGTGCAATCTGTCCCTGTGACCCCAGGAGCGATTCTCCTTCTGTTTGTGTGAGGCATATGAACAGGGATGCTGAGACTGGAAAACTTAGTAGAGCTGCTAATTGATTATTTGCCCTGGAAAGTAAACATCAGCTGTGGCTAACATTGAGTTGGATGGGGAACTTTCTTGTATCACAGCCTCACACACCACCACACAGCAGGAGGGAAGGGAAACTTGTCAGCTGCTCACAGATTAGAAGGAAAGAAGGGTTTTTTTCTCCTTGTCAGACTAGCAAATGGTAACAGATTTCTAGCACTGAGTGTGAGATAGAGACTGATGTGTTCATGTTGGTTCCTTCTGTAGCTCTGACCCTCTAACATCAAACCAAATCTTTGAGAGCACACATGGTTGGGAGAGAGGAAGGGTTGGTGATTAACATTACAGATTGTGGATGCAGCTAGAAAAGGAGAGAAAAAAGGTGATATAAAGAACAAAGATAGAGTGGGCTTCTTGAGGAACTTGAGGCTTTGTTCCCTTCCCTAATCTTACTTTTTTTTAGATATATTTATGTTACTTAATATTTACTGGCCCCTCATAACAGTTAATAAAATGCTTTTCAATGCACTTGGATAAATCTGAGATGTACAGAAAGGCAAAAGCACCAACTGTAATTTTCCACAAGATTAAAGCAGAAGAGATCAGACATTCAAACAACAGTTCTGTTCCTGCAAACCTAACTTTGAGGTAAAGGGATGGCTAGGAAAGACTTCTAAACCCAAGCTTTCTGTTTTTCTCCATGATCCCTTGCCAGGTTTTCTCTTATTTGCAAAGAACATGAGTGCTCCCTCCACATTTTAATTTCCATTTCAGAAGGTCTGCCTGTGAAGGCGTGGAAAGAACACTTCTTTTCTATTAAGTTATTGCATGCAGAATTTATTTTAGCATGACCATAGACAATTACTTCTCATAACTGAAATAATTCTTCTTTCATCTTAATATTTGCTTCTGTTCCTTCAATATTTGCAGACTTTATCAGCTTCCCTTTTCTGTTTTACCTTTGTAAACTGAACAAGCCAGGCTCTTTTAATCTGTTTTTCAGCTAAAGAAAAAATTTCTAGTCATCTAATCATTGTATTAGTCCTGCTATGGAATCCATTCCAATTTAAATTAACATAAAAAAAATTAAAAGACCAGAAATACATGCAATATTCTGAGGTTTTTCCAGTTTGGCAACTGATTCTCAGTTATTTACCAGTGACTTTAGAACACTAAGGCTCTTAACCATTCTTGTGTTTGTTAAGTTATAGAATTGTCTCTAATTCCTCTCCTGGCATTTCATGTCATAAAAAAGGAATCACATTTGTTTCCCTATTATCATTTATTTTTGTTTTCTCTCATTTGGTGTGAGTTTTTTTTCCTTCTCATTTATAATTCTAATAATAATAATAATAACAAAAAACCAGCTGGTGTTAGCTTTGGTAAAAGGTGTCATCACATGCCATCACAACCAGAGAGTATATTAATTATATTGACAATAAAAAAATTACTGTGAGCATAAATGTGTTATTTGCTTGTCTCCTTCTAAATATTACAAGTAACTTTAAAAAAAAGGTCAAGATTTCCTATGTCTATAAAATGATACATATAAACACAGCTGAGAATATGCTACTGCGATAAGGTATATTATTTTTGTTATCCAAATAGAGAAATATTATACCAGTGGAATATTTATTTTAAAAAAATCAATAAAGCTGGTATATCAAGTGCTTTCTACTGATCTGATACTGCCTGTGGATTTAAGCATGTTGCCTGTGGCCATCCTTCAGCTTTAGAGGAAAATACCTGGAGGTTATAAAGCTGGCTGTGATCCTGTACCTTTATTGAGTAAGACTGAGCATACAAGAATGGGAAAGAGTAGGTATTTGATCACAATAAGTTGAGCTTCTATTATACTTATTTTTCTTGCCAGTTTAAGAGTTAACAGAAGAAAAGCAATATAATGAAAACATAAGGTAACTACCTATTCACAGACATTCTTGAAAGAAAAGATAACACATAGCACAATGCAGTTGCAACAACTGTTAGAGAAAATGACACGGTATGTATGGAAGATAAGATGCAAACTCCAAGCTTAGGCTTTGATCATGTTTCCTTTGGGATCAGCAGTTCATTCCATGAGACAGATAGAAGTGCAAAAGGGAGGGAGATACAAACCATTTTCAGCTATGAAGCATTTACTAGTCATGATGAAAGGTTTCTCATTGCTACTGACAGGAATGCTTTTTGAGATATTACTAACTCTTTCCTTTTGCTCCCCTGTAAAATACCAAACCTGCCTATTTAAACATTTCACTTGTGTCATTGTTGTTGGATGCCCTTGGTCCTAGATTATCCCACCCTATGAATTAACATGAAAAATCCTATATTTATTTTTCAGAAAAGTACATCTCTAAATATACAGAGAGATAGATTGGCAGGGGGTGGTGGGGGTGAAGAATTTTCATTTCTATAGAGGGTTATTAAAAGACCATTTAGGTCGTAATGATATTTTGAGTGGGACTCAATTCATAGACTTTGTTGACCTGCTGTCCTGAGGTGAATTTTATTTAGGCAGTGCAAATCTTTAAAAAAAAAGTCAAGAACAGCATAGGTTAATATTAAGAAGCCATATTCAGATGTGATATATTCAGTGGATCTTTGCTTCCCCAGAAGAATTCCAGTGCCTAAAATTCAGTGCAAAGCATTTGAACTGCGGTCTTATTTGTGTCATAGAACCACAGAACTATTGTATCTGTGTCTGTCATAGAATCACAGAATGATTTGTGTTGGAAAGGACCTTAAAGTTCATTGAGTTCCAGCCCCCTCTACCATGGGCAGAGACACATTCCAGACCAGGTTCCTTAATGACCCATTGAACTTGGCCTTGAGCATGTCCAGGGATACAGCAATTTTCTGTTGCCTGTTGTGCTTCATCTCCAGTCAGTTGTGTAAAAAATAAATCCAGAAGTGCTAATTAGCTGAAGGTAATGACAACAGAATGTGTCACTAACCACTGAAATGTAGTCTGTGAATTTAAAAAAATAATCAATAAATCATCAGACTTTGTTAAATAGAATCAGTCACTATAATAAACCAATGACAGTGCAGTGATGTATAGAAAATTCTGAGTACAAAATATTACCTATCATTGTACCCCAGACCATAATTCACCAGCAGTTAAGATAGAATGTAGTTTAAGAAAGTCTGTCAGCAGGTGCCACTATACTGAGGAAGACTGACTTGATTGAGTCTATGCATCCAGTGAAACTCCTATCCCTTCTAGAGGCAATTGAATCTTATGCTGCTTACAGCTCTTTAATTGGAGTTTCCCTCCATTTTTGGGACTATCTTTGTTGAAAACTGAATTATGCAAAAAACAGGGATAGATTTTTTTTAATATGTCCTCCTGCAAATATAAAGATATTTTGGCTTCTAACATGATGTTTTTCCCCCTCCCCACAGTTTGATAAATAACTCTTCAGTTTTTTAATGAATCAGAATCAAATGTTGGTCATTCTCCATTCACTTATGGGTTTCGCCTATTTGTTTTGCTATTATTTGATTTTTTTCCATGTACATAATGAAAAAAATAATTTTGGAAATTGATTCAATACTAAATGCAATCATGATGCTATAACTTTAATTTCTTCAGAACTGAATGAATAGCTGCTATATTAGTTTTTAATTTACAAGCTGGATGTTCAGGGAGCACAAGGAAGTAAATTGCATTTTAGAACTTAAACTCTGGATGTTTATGAGTAAAACAGTAATTGTAAGGAAAGAAATAATAAATCAGGTAAGGCACAATATAAATAACTCTAAATTTAACCTGAGAATGGTAAGAGTTTATGTGACATGTCTAAGAATGTAAGAGTCTTGCAAGCTGTTACTGCTATGACAACGTAGATTTTGTCAAGAACAGAGCCAAACTAGGTGTTGTACACATTTATTAACAGAAAAAAAGTGGCTAATGTGTAATGCTGGTTTTTGTGCCATCTTTGACACCGTTGGTGTCACCTAGCACTCTGCCTTGTACACAACAGGAAAGTACATTTGCAACAGAAGATCCAAAGATCACCCCTCCTGTGCTCCTGGAATCCTGTGTCCCACAAGGTAAGCCTGTAGTTTGGTCCTTTCCATTTTAGCCTTATTTTGTGTCTAGGGATTTCCTATATTAAAAAAAAGATGTCAGTAATAAAATTGGGGTGCATTTTTATCAGCTCTGAAAAACCTGAATTGGTTGAATTCAGTACAGTGATTAGTTCAAAAAACAAAATGCAGATCAAGCAATGCTGCCCAGCTGTCTTCTGTAGAAATATTTTTGTAAGATCTAAAAAAGAATTGTAGCATTTTTAAATCTCATAATGAGACAGGCAGTGGCATGGCAGCAAAGGGCAACTTCCAGCTATGGTGTTCCTTCTCAGTGGTTAGTTCTGAAGGAATGAGGTGTAAACCAGCAGTGCTGTCATTCTGTTGGGCACCACCAGTCACTGTGAGCAGTGTTCCCCTTGAATGTGACTTTCAGACAGCACAGAAAATGCTGGAACATAGTTAAACAAGTGGCTGCTTTTTGAGACCAATGGGAGAGGTTTCTAAGCATTGAGCTCTCTAGTTTAAAATAATAGTTTAGGTCTGGAAATTAACATGGTATGTCTTGGATTATTTTAATGTATAAATAACTGAAATGAGAATTCTCACTCTCTGCTGGATCTTGTTGAAACTTGAGGCTCCTGATTTATTGGATTTATATTGGATTCACTGGATTTATATTGTTTTGTTTAGTTTTGTTTTGCATGTGATAATCATCCTAAACAATGATTAGTCTAAATGGTTATTTTGGCAGGTTTGATTAGGTGCCAACTACCATGAAGTTAATGTGTAATTTTATGGTTTGGTATACTCCTGAGTATCCTTGCATCCAATAATGCCTGAAAGGACTTTCTATTTTTTCTACTATTTCTATTTCTGACTGCAGGAGTTGGGTTTCTGTAAATATTCCTTGGAATCTGCCCATAACATAATTTCTCACTGTAAGGAAAACACCTTTGTAGACTCATCCTGCCTTTCTTGTCCATTCAAACTTTCAAAAGCATATGCTTTTGGTCCTAAGTTCAATTGAAGAAGTAGCATGGCTAATATGAGGTATTTTGATATCCTCAATACCTTAAAAATAGTCACTCCTCTACCTTGACAGCACCGATTTAGTGATTAATGGCCAACCATCTTGCCTTTGTATGAAGCAATTGCACTCGGCTCCTGCTGAATTACCAAAGGAGCTGTATAACAGACTGCTGCACACTGTAAATGTTTCTACCATTCAAAACTCAGTGAGAACCACCAAATCATATTAGGACAGCAATTCCTGTCTCCCGATGTGCTCCTGAGGCAGTTGACCTATTGTTCCCAATGAGGACAATTTGGTAGCTTGAGACTGTACGCATCAGTAGCCTCCACTAGACTGATCTGTGCCTCACTAAAATAGTGTATTCACACTTTCAGCTTTCATTTCTGTTGTGGGGCCCCCACTGAGAAACCAGCTTAAAAGGATTTTCACAGCTCTTAGGGTTGCTTTTTATTTCCACTGAAACTCAAAGTAGATCTTAACTAGTAAGTAGTTAATTGAGTTGACTTAAATCAGTTGTCTGCAGGCCTGGTGTCTGGGATGGAGAAATTGTAAATGTCTTGGAAATGGAGATGGCAGAATACAATTCTAGTTGCTATTGAATGACTCCTGACAGCAGGGTGGAAAAGTAAGGTTCTGAAGGTGTCATATCCTTTCCAAACCCTTCAATTAGATCTGTAGTGTTCATGCTAACCTTCGCTCTTGGGAATATATTTGTTTTATGGACAAAGCATTCACTCATCACCTGAATGATCACAAGGTACAGTTGTTCTTTGGAGTTTGTTTTCAAAGAATATTTTGTTCTTTCCCTGCACTTTTTTATGCAGACAGCTGGTGCACCTTGTCCACCTGTTTCACTGCAGCTGCCTTGGCTGTAAATTCCTCCTCTGATTTTTTGCTTTCCTAAGTTATAGTAGTTGTGGAGAATATAAGATGCTTCTTTCTATGTCTTCTGCAGCACTGTTTTCAGCCTTGTTCACTTTTTAAAAAAAAATTTTCTCATTTGTATCCCAGAAGCAATAGCATTTGTTGGGAGGAAAGAATTCAAAGTGGAAGAATAGCAAGGAGGATAGTAGATTTACTCAGTGACTTGTGGCTGGGAATGCCAAGTCCTGGCATGTAACAGAGTGGGAAACCATATATTATGCCTAGTGCTGCTTATCCTCTGTTTTGAGAAGTAGAATTTCTGTGTAGAGATAACATAGGTGTCTACAGAGACTTGGAGGCTCTCTGCAAGGCATGCTTGAGCTTCCTGTCTTGGGAGACAGATCAAAGCAGAGGTCATAAAAAGCACAGATAAAATAATGGAGGTAAATTGTGCCTGTGCCAGACCCTTAGATATGTTGAGGCTGGGGGATAGGTCACACATGCTTTTTGCCCCTGATAAGATGGAATGAGCTTAGCAGCGTATGTGCCCCAGCTTGCTCATGAAATCCTCCAGCCAGCAAGTTGGTGGAATAAATCTATTCTTATCACTTCAGCTGTGGGTCAAGGTCACCTTGGTTATTTGCATCTATGTTCACACAGTATTATATTTTATAAATCATGTTGATAAATTCAATAGCACTTGTGGCTGATATCCAAAACCATCTTTTCCTAAGGCTGGAGCTAGAAATTATCAAGTGTCTAGCTAGCTCTCTGGCCCTGAAGTTTGTATTTCACTCCTGCCAGCACTGTTTCATTTTATGTGCACATGTCACCATTTGACATATAGCTTGTAAGGTCTTCAAGATATTATATGTCAACAAGTTAATCAATTGAAGAGAAGGTTCATTAACTGAATAAGAACAGATGTGTGCATAAGGTAACTTATTCCTCATTAAAGGAGAATGTGTATGACCTTTGGAGCACTTAAGCCTCAAATAACTGATAGGTAGATAGTATGGAAGATTATCTTTCTTTGAGGATTTTGTCTGAGCCATTTGGTGTTACATATAGCAGCTAATGCTCAATAAATTTTTGTCATACTGTAGAATGTGTGATAGATTCTGCCAGAACCTTGTTGATGTAAATAATATATTTGTTATAAGTAAATTGTTTACCATGTTTAGATTTTGAAATTTTTTTTTTATGGCCATGAAGAGGAGATTTACAGGACTCACTGCTAGAACTATGCCCCAAATCAGCTTTTACTCTCACAACCAAATAGAGACTTGGATAAAGAGCAGGAATCAACAAGACTGTTTTTTTGAAATTGTCCTCAGTGACTATTTGGCATTTGATTACTGACTGATGGTGATTTACCTGTGGTTCCCAGGCACAATTGCAGATGAACACAGTCCCATTCCCCATGGATATTTTCTTATTGAGTGTTTGTTGAAGATAACTACCAGTAGGATTGTATCTTGCAGTGACAACAGCAAAAGGTTGGGCTGAAAAACATTGGGCTCTGAAATTTATAATGAATTTTGTAGAGATTGCTTTTCTCAGCATCTCTACCCTTCTGATTTGTTGTGCCTTCTTTACTGATAAAGATTCAGCACAGACTCTGAACATTCCCTACAATTATAATCCCCACAAATAAAATAACTCCAGGCCATTTGGATAAAAATAAAGCATTTTAATCTTTCCTTTTTCAGTTCGCACCCTGTGGAGAAGGCCAACGAAAAAGGTTCACCACTTTTATTGCCCTAGTCAGAAGACTGTGAAATCAGATACCCTTTTGTCTGTGTGGTAGTGTTTCATCATATTCTGCCTTAAATCCTTTTTGAGCTTACTAACCCAAGAGTTCTGTCAGCTTCAGTTCTCTTAGTTTCTTCCTTGCCCCATATTAGCCTCATAATCTATAAATCTATTTCAAGTTTCATCCAGATGTAAAAAAGAATAATTTTAAAAGGAAAACTCAAAAAGCAAACACAGAGACTGCCAGAGGACTTAATGCTGTCCTCAAAACCTCATGATTTTTTAAAGATCTCTAACATTCATAAATATGTTGTTTCAGCATGTTGTTAAGGACAGCAAATAGAGTAGTAGTAACAATCAGAAGAAAAATTTTACTCTTTTCTTGCTCCAGTGCTTTAGAATTAATTTTATAATTATAAACCCACATTTCTTTTTTCTTGAATTTAAGAATTTACAGAAAGTTATCTGTAGTTAATTTGAAGCTTTCTTATAAAAATCTATCTTAAAACCTCTGATACAGATTTTGAGACATATTTGTTTTATATGCCTACCTCTTGTGTTTTGAATTTTGCCATTTAAGTGCTCATCACTCAGATCTGGCCTCGAGTGTGATAAAAAATGTCAACAAAATATCCCTAATATGAGTCCAGTCTAAATTTATCTTCAAATAAGCATCTCAATTTTCATTCTGTAGTCATAAATTTCACTCTAACACATCTTGCAATGTATGAGTTTATTCTAGACAACCTTTTTTCTAATTCTTCCCAAATCTTACCCTAGGTCTGGAAATTACTTATCTGTGGAGGGCTTTAGTTTTAACTACCAGTAGATCCACAGAAAATTGCTAGCGTTAGTTCAGGCAAAGACTACTCCTATCAGTTGAAGTGCTACATTTCTTTATTTGCTGGATCTGAAGGTAAGGGTAATCTCACTCTATACTTCAACTTTACTTACTGTGAACAAGAGGTGATAGAATATAACAAGCATTCTACATAAAACATTATTTCAGTTGCTATGTACTGGACAAAAAAAGGCATACATGCTGCAGATTGTTTTTGTTAGAAAATAATGTCTTAATAGCTGCTTTTCTAGTTGTAGCTCCAAAATTAATCCACTTAGAGTGCACTTATAATAAGTAGGAAATGTTTTGTAGATGCAATTGTTCTGTTGCATGAAATCACATCCAAATCATTGTTTTTCTGGGTTTAAAGTACTTTGTAAAACTGCAGTTGTGTAATGAAATGAAGATTAGTGTACTGCATGTATGAGACTTGCAATGTAATTGCAAAGAAAAATTACTTTCCTTGCATTCAGCCTAACATTTTAGAAGATGTTAGGTTGAATACAAGGAAAACCATTTGCATTTATGAAGTCAAGCCCAAAAGGGAGATTTTTTTTTCTTTTTGGAAAATGTGAACCTAAAACTGAAACATGGAAATTAATTAAGGTGTGCTATGTTGAAGTGTATATCTAGACAGGCAGAATCAAAAGTGCCAGCAAAATGAAGATCTTTTTCTATTGGAATTATCACCATTCTAAAGTGAAAAGAGAGAACACAAGAGGCTAAAGAAAGGTTCCAGTGCTAGCACTGTCTAGGTAAGATAAATATATGGCATAGTTCAGAAATCTGTACCAGAGGGCTAATCTTCTGGGATTCAGATTAGTCAGAATTATTTAGCACATTCTATTTAGCAGAAAAAATATTTTAAACAGTCATTTAGCTGATTTTATTACAGAATATGTATTCATTGTTGAGTTAATCCTAGGAAACAAAATTGATAATCTAAATTTTGGTCCATTTTATGTCAGATCATCCATCATTAAGTTTCAGCATTCACCTGTCAGTGACAAATTTGATAGGGGTGTTGCTTGTTAATTGCTCTACTGTACTTTTTGGTTGAGGAGATATGAGAACAAGAAAAACACTGAAAATGACTGAAAAAACTCCCTTACCTGCATAGCCATGGATTGATGTTTAATGTAGAAATATCAATTTAAGCATGAATTAAAACTAATGTTTAGGTTAGGGACAGTCCGAGTGAAGTAATGTTAAACAGACACAGGTCAGAGAGCACAACTGACCCTAAGGGAAAAGCAGGCCAGGAGAGCAGTTAGAATGGAAAAAATGTAGAATCCAGGAAGAAGGGTGCCGTTGTAGTTAATCTGCTAAATTAATAAAACTAATTCCACTCCCTGAGACGTGAGTAGGAATTTTACTTCTGATTTCAGTGGGAACAGTTAAGCAAAGTCAGTCAAGACCCTGACTCAGTCCTATTCTAAATCTTACAATTATTTGAACTCAGTGGTGGGCTGATTAGATTTTATATAACTTTTTTGCTAAACTTTGCCCTGTTCTTTTAGGAGAGTGCCAAGGCAGTGGGAAAGTGGTAAGAAAAGTACTTGTAGCAGTGACTTTTTAAGGTAATAGGCTATTTTAATGTGATGATTGGAAAATATGTAAAAATCTTGAAAGACAATCACAGAGGTAGCTTTTTATAGTGTTTTGGATTACTGTAATATTGATCCTAATTCTTGTACAGAAAAGTTGAGTAATATTTAATGATGAGTGTCTTGTGTTAAATGCTACAAAAGGCAGAAGCAACTATTATAATTTTGTAATAACTCATAATACTCTATTTTCTGTGCTCCATCCCCTTGCTCTAATTGTTGAATCCCTGAACAGACAGCTCCTTTGGGAGCATTCCTTGCACCAGCTTCCAAGTGCTGTCATGACTTGGCACAACAGAGGAAAAGGGCATCTGCTGGGTCCTAGTCCCACTAAGTAAAGAGGAGGAGTGGATTACAGTAGCTTCTTCATGGTGAGAGAATCCAGTCAGAAGACGGGGTTGATAGAAATGGTTATGAGCTTTTGCTGAAGAACCTCAGCATGTTTCATTCTGATGTGTGTTACCTCCTTGGAAAGAAGTTTCTTCTGATTTTGGTTAATAAGAAAGTTGACAAACTCCTTCTATTTCTGACCTATTTTGTAGCTTTTCTCAAGTCTCCAGAAAATAGCTGAGGGACACAGAAATATTTTTCTTCACCTCCTATGTGCAGATGATGAGGTATTTCCCTCCATTGTTTCCTCTCGAGTTGAAACATGGTATATAAATTCCAGTTATTTAGTACTCTTGAAAACCTGTCTCTAAATAATGTGTGTTGCCTGTATTCAGGCTGTAGCTTCAGTATTTCTTATGATCTATAGGATAATTGCAATGGATGTAGTTATTCTGTCTGATTCAGACAGAATAACTCATAAAAGGGAACTGCAAAAGGATGCCTGAGTCTTTTATTGGTTACTGGCACAATAAGAATCTATTTTTTTCAATATAATTACTGGTAATGTTTAAAGATTTTGTTAATTTTGAGATTAACTACAATTATGATTTTCTCAGTGATGTGATTTTAACACACGGGTAACTGTGAATTATACATTTACAATTCTTAAAGGGCATTCATCAGTATCAAAGGCTCTGCTTCCACATGAAAGGAATGATTCTTCAGTTCAGGAAAACAAAACAAAATTATTTCATGGAAAGTCAAGGTCGTTTAAATGACAGAGTTTGTAGAAAATAACAACTTGCTCCTTGCACATAAAAAACAAATGTTAGTGCTGCTGCAGAGAATAGGGATCAGCTTCTGAGATCCATCTAAAATGGTTTTTCCATTGGCAAAAACCATTTGGGGCTATATTTTTCCAGTTTTGTAATCAAACAGGCTGATTCCTGGGGAAAAAAATGACAGGAAAAAAAGTAACCAAAGATGTATGTTTCCCTCTGGTAAAACCAGGATAGAAAACAATAAAGAAAATCAAGATTTAATTGTTGAGGGTTTTAAACACAATTCTGTGCTGATTCAAGTAAATTTTGTATTTATGGCTCAGCAGTGAGTAAGGAACTCCATATGATGAAGGTGATTACATTTTTCACATAAGTAACAAAACCAAAAGCGTGTCACTATTGTTCTGCTAGAATGGAGCTGTTAGCACTCTGTTCCAATTCCAGTTTGGATCATTATTTTCTCCTTACTGAATTTCACCTGCAGTTAAAAGTAGGTGCAAATTTGTTTTATAAACTATTGTGTAAGATCACTATAGCCCCTGAAAATACACCTTAGAGCTAGCTATGATTACTAGGACTAAAAAAAATTCTTGCATGGTGTACATTCTATTTGGAAAAAACTTTGTGATCCTGGTAAAGTGATGTGCATACATGAATATATTAACATCACTAAATGTTAAGTAAAGTGGGAATTTCTAGCTAAAACAGTCAAATGGTATAAGATTAGCAAAACCTTTGATAGCAAGGAATGAATCAGTACATTACTCTTTAGATCTTTTTTCCTCTTCATTCACAGTTCTATCAGTTACTTGATCAGAACAGTTTTTGTGGATGGAGATAGGAGATGAAAAGGAGAGAAGAAGGCTGACTAAAGAGAGAAATTATATTTTAGCTTAATCCTCAGCTGAAAAAGCTGTAACATTCATGAAGTCAGATTGTACAAAATGGAGGAGCATATTCCTTCCATCACAAGAAACATCCCTCCTTCTTATCTCTCCTTCATCTCTCTTGTGTCTCAATATGGGAATACTGCTCTTACAGCTGTACTTTCCTTCCTAATGTTAGCCTGGCTCTTAATAAAATCAGGAGATCTCCGAAAAGCTGGGGCATTTACTCCACTGCTAAATGTGTTAAGATGGGGAAAGAAGAGGGCAGAAAAAGTCAGACATGCATTTAGGGCTACTGATGGCAGGTATCATTTTGACTTTATTATTTATGCCAGTGCTTCTAAAAGCTTGTTGTCTTCCAAAATACACCTAAAGACTCATTAAGAAATAGAATTTTTAAGCAATGAAAAAAATTACTTGTTTATTTTTTTTCTTCTGTTCCAGTTATCATCTGGGATAGTTGATTTATTTTTCAAGCTTGAAAAAACATATTTTTAGATAAATCTCATTATTTTTCTCCTCACTTGTAAAATTTAGCACTAAGAGAGGTGCATGACTTTTATCAGCAGAAAAAAGTTTTGCTATGTAATTTCCAGGTGCTTTTGCATTGGTCTTTTTTATAGGCTTCTATGATTTGAATATATTATTTGAATTGAATACTTGACTTTGAAATTATGTAATGTTTATTTTTTTTACCATCTTAATTTTTTTCCTTGTGCCATCTCTCCACAAGTTTTCTTCCAATGCTGTACCTCCAACTATTACAAGGGATTTGAAACAGTTGCCAACATGGTTTTTAACACTGAAAATTATTATTTAAGTTCTGGTGGTTAAGTCATGATGATACTTAGCTCCCTCAGCACAGAAATGCACACCACTTAACAAGTTACATTTTTAAAAAATCTTTAAGCCAAGAATCCAAAATAAGGTACTGAGACTCAGTTTCATTATCCACTTCATAAAAATAGGTTGGAGATGATTATTACTGATTGATCAGTAACTGATCACTCATTGATCCTGTTGAGAATCTGAAGCTAATTTGCTTTTGCTTCTCTGTGAGTTAAGTGCGTATTCCTTCATGAATATAGAAATTGTCAATACTTTATGGATTGTTTGTATATTTCTCTCTTAAAAGGGTGTAAACTACACTCTTTTACCCATTCCCTATTCAGATCAATGATAATATCACCACTGAGTTCAAAACCCCCAAAATTTAATGTACCTTAAAGGATCAATTAAGATAATTTCTGATGACCAGTGTCTTATACCAGACATAGTGATTTCAAACCATATTCCCCCAAATTCTTTAGCTTGGGGGGATATATTGATTTCAAACCAAATATCCCCCCAAGCTAAAGAAAACATAAAGATCAGATTTGGTGGTAGAGTAGAAGATGTCTCAACAGTAAAAACAGTAATTCTACAAAATGAATAGTTTCAAATGGCATATTTAATTTTCTATCTAATATATGTCACCTGTAAAAATGTGTGTTGAAGAGGTACTGTCATGAATTTAAAATTTGCTAGAAAAGCATAATTTTTCTTTTTATACTGTACAACCTAGAGAATGATAATAAAAAAAAGTGACATCCAAGTGCTTTTAATGTTCCAGCTTGTCAGTAAATGTTATAAATAAAAAAAAAATCAATAGTTGTATCCATAAAAATGAATGCCACTTTCAAAACTAGATTATAAATTTGCATGAATATTATACAATTTGAGTAACAATTATAATGTCTCATTTTTTTCAGGGATTTTAATATGTGTTACCAACATGTCTGTTTCTAGATTTGGTCCAGAGATATGAAAAACAATTTTCAGAGCACCTTTCTGTACAGCTATAAAATTATAAAAAAAAATCTCTACTGCTATTTGCCTGTCCTGAATTTACATAACTTAAGTCTGTGTAATTATTCCTCAGGGTTAGGTGTCTTTAAAGGCATCAGCTATTGAACAAAGATATTTCCATTATTTTTCCTTTGTAGGATTTCCCTTTTTAATTATCAATTTGTTTGCTTTCACATCTTTGGGTCATTATGATTGTATGTAGTGATTTCTAAAAGGGCATTTTGAGAGGTGCCAAAAACAAGGGTTGTCTCATGGGAAAAGACCCATAAGAGAGTGAGTACTGAGCCAAGGAGCACAGTGGAAGGCTCTGTCTCCAGTCTTGTTTAATGACCTACTTACAAATTGTCCTCTGGATGTGATTAATGCTATCAATAAACTGACTGTCTCTAGTATTAGCTGATATATGTCCATACTTTCATTTTAGAGATAATTTCAAATATATTTCCTTTCTGACCTCAATTTTACAGGCATTGCAAAAATTTCTTTCTCATTTAATTAATTTTAATAATCAATTTGATCATTCAATAAATGTGATAATCTAATTTCTTCAATGAAGATTGAGAATGATTGACCCCAAGACCTGTGTACAGCATGCTTTATAGAAAAGAAACCTAATTCCCTAGAAAATAGATTTGTACTTTAGAACACTGTCTGAAGGACTGCTGTATTTCTGCAAAACTTATATACCTTATTTCTAGTGCATCTAAAAAAGCATTTTTGTGTTTTCATAAAGACCTTGAGCTTTCATACAAAAAAAATACATACTAGAGAGCAAGGTGTATAATTTACACTTTTAGTCTACAATAATCATAAAACTTTCATTATCTATATTATGTATTTATAAAACATCTTATTCTGTATTTATTTAAAAATATGGTTTCAAAGATCACATTAGAAGACAAAGCTTGGAGTGACACATTTACAAAAAAAGCTTACTATAAAAAACCCTTGTAGCTTTAAATTTAAGTCCTTAAGACTCCAAATCTTCCTGTATTGCATTACCATAAAAGATAGTGGCATCTATTATTTCCTTCTCATAGGAACACAGTGACCTACTGCTACTTTTTTGCCTTCATAAGCTTTTTTTGTAAATTATATGGTAAAGGAGAGGTAGCTTTTTATATTACTTGGCATGTTCCTTGAAAAGATGAAGATGATACACATCAGAATAGGGACACTGACAGATGAATTGCAGCAGTGGTGTCTTTAGCAAGCTGTATCAACTTGGCTGTAAATATGCCTGAATCAGCAACTTTAAACGTTGTAGTTTGTGAGGTAAACAACGAAATATCAGATGTTCCTATTTATATCCTGATATCCTGGTTAGCTATCCCTTTCCCTTTCCCTTTCCCTTTCCCTTTCCCTTTCCCTTTCCCTTTCCCTTTCCCTTTCCCTTTCCCTTTCCCTTTCCCTTTCCCTTTCCCTTTCCCTTTCCCTTTCCCTTTCCCTTTCCCTTTCCCTCCCATCATGCAATGCCATTAGTAATTTCATCAAAATCCACAGTAAAAGCAGTTTGATGATTGCAGTTCCCAGTATTTTGGTAACAAGGCACTTGCTTTGAATTTCCAAAAGGATTTCATTTCTTCATACCCAATTTATGGCCTTTTTTTTTTCTTGTGTCACATTATCCTTGATTTGAAATGACATTTTTCTCTTTTTGATACAGTGCCTCTTGATATGTCTGCAGAGGGCAATCATATCAAACCTTTTGACAGGCTAAAACTCTGGTTCTTCTCTCCCATAGTATCTATTTCTCTGTGATATCTATAGCTCTTTTCCATATCTGTAGCAGGAATGATCAGAAGATTTGTGAAATTTGAAAGCCCTTTGAGCCTCCTGTGGTCACAGAAATGCTTCTTTCTCTCTGCAGAGGTTGAGAAGCCCTTGCTGAATTTGCTTAGAGGGATCTTCTCTCTGAGCGTGGTGTGGGGTCCTGTGGTGCTGAACAAGGCAGAAGCTCTGTTGTAGTCCCACAGCAAAGAAAATCTTGTCTTCTCTTATACCTGAGATGTAATAACTAATAAATTTGGATTTTCATAATCTGGCTCAAGTGCATAGTAATAGGTGGTTTAGTTTATAACCTCACAATGGTGAGTATTCTGACCTGAAATCCCGCTGGTGTGGGAGCATCCTGGCACCTGTTTATTTTTGTGTACCTAAATTGCTGAGCTACAATTTGTAGGAAAACATGAGTTTTAGAATGTAAGTAGAAGATAAGTAGATGTGATTAATTTTCATTCTTGTACTGAGCATGTTTCTTTTACAGTTGCAGAAACCTGAGCTGCTAAGGTTCAGGTTAGAATTTGAATGATTCATTCAAGTAGCAATGTGGGTGAAAAATAAGGTCTCAGGAAGGTCTGCCAATGAAGACCGCCACTCAAAGACAGAAATATTATCTAACAAGTAGAGATAGAGATCTTTAGAAAGATATATTTGAAATAATTTTCAATGTAATATGAAAAGAATTGAATAAGCCCAATTTATGCAAATTACATGTTATGCCACTCTGTGTAATGTATATGTTACACTCTTTAAGACTGTGCTCTCATCACTGCACTGAAAATTTTGTAACTGAGTAGAGTCAGATGAAGATTTTTCTAGTAGTCCAATCTAAGCTCATTTTCTAGTTGTCATAATGAGCTCATAAACTCATTTTCTAGTAGTCCAGTCTAAGCTCATGTCTCACAGTGCAACTACTGTGAGACAATAGATGCTCTCATTCTTTCATTACTTTTTTAACTCTCATCATGTGAGTTGATGAGACCAAATTGTTTGAAACTCACATGCTTATCCAGAGACAATGCAGGGGGGGATTCTGGATAAATTCAGTGAATACAATGCAGATTTCTTATGTATCTATGTAAAAAACACTTAAAAATATTGTTAAACAAATCTATCTGAATGCAATTTTCCAGTTTAATTTTTTAGACTAGCAAAGACCATGCATAAAATTTTCAAAATTAATTCCTTAAAAGTATTTAATTGTAAAAATTAACATTAAAATAAAATAGCATTTATGAAATGGTTCTTGGTTTGCCTTTTTAAAAAATTGTGTAAGTTAACACTGAAAAAATGAGAAAACACCTCTGTCTTTCTAATCCCCACTCAAGTCTTTGAGATTGCTTTGCCTCCTTAAAAAAGAAAACTAAAATAGATAATTAGATGATCTGCATTTATTTATTTATTTATTTATTTCTATAAAAGCTTTATGATAGTTCATTAAGGAAATAAGGCAGGGAGGCCACTTTATCAAACATTCCAAAATTTAGAATGAAATAAAGTCAAAACTGTACCCACTTAAATATTAACGTAAGAAAGATTTTGATTATGTGCCATAACAACTGGACAGGAAGATTGTTTCATTTCAGCTGATTTAAAATAGGATCTATAAAGAGGAAAGCTTTGTAACAGTGTTTGCTATTATATTTTCTTATGATTTTTCTTTTAGAAAACTAGTGCCGTTTTTTTTTTATAAGACTTCGCAGGATATATAAGACTCTTACTGGCAATTGGTATTTTCTTCTTCCATTTAAGAAATGAACTGTAATTCAGAGATAATAATAATGATAACGACAAAAAATACTGGGAAATTTGGTGCAATGGGCCTTATTTTATGTCTTTTTTTTTTTTTTTTGTAGCAAAACCAATTTGGACATTTGTAAGCAAAATGTACAAACCTAAAGAAAATAAACCTTTTGAAAACCAGATATAATCACAGAATAGGAAGGTTGGAAGGGACCACAGCGGGTCACATCTGGTCCAGCCTCCCTACTCAAGCAGGGCCATCCCAGAGCACATGGCACAGGATTGTGTCCAGACAGTTCTTGAGTATCTCCAGTGAGGGAGACTCCACAGCCTCTCTGGGCAACCTGTTACAGAGGATGATCATCTGCACAGTAAAGAAGTTCTTCCTCACGTTCAAGTGGAACTTCCTGTGCATCAGTTTCTGCCCATTGCCTCTTGTTCCATTGCTCTGCACCACTGAGCAGAGCCTGGAAACATCCTCTTGGCAGCCTCTTTTCAGGTATTGACAGACATTGATGAGGTCCCCTCTCAGTCTTCTCTTCTCAAGGCTGAACAGGTCCAGCTCCCTCAGTGCTTCCTGATAAGAGATGCTCCTGTCTCCAGTCATCCTTGCTGCCCTCCACTGGAGCCAGATAAAGAATGAATGATTAAATGGAAAAGGAAATAAAGGGCTATAATGGCCATGTGAAAAAATGATTTAATGATATATAGCAAACGAGAAAATAAGACTTTAAATTTACATTTCATTAAAATGAATCAGTGTATAAAAGCACACAATTTTAAAGAGTATGAAAATAGTGTTTTGAGCTGTCTGGTTAACCTTGTTTATCACAGGCATACTGTAATATCAGCCAATAACTGTGGAATTCATGATAATTTATTCTTCTATTCTTCATATTTATTTGGATATAAATTTTGAAAGTGAGGTCATAAATGTTTCCTTAACTTACTGAAAGACATTTCTTAGTTTTTTATTCAATAACTATGCTGCCATTAAAGCAATGGAAAGCCCAATATCTGCAAGGTATAGATGAGTATGTAAAACAAGGTATGCACTGTGAATTATAATTTACATACCAAACTTCTTTTTAGGATAAAGTTTGGATCAAAACAGAGCAAAAGTGAAGACAAAGTATATGATGCACAGGTGAACTTAATACAGAAAAAAGAAATCATCCCAAAACAATTGTACCTGAAGGTGCTAGAATGAAATAACATAGAAAGTATTGCTTAATAAAAAAGTGAAACATCATGTAAGTAAGAGAACATAGAGTTTATTACCTGTATGTTTTTTGTAGCAGGATTGTTTGAAAGATACAGTTGCTATTGATCTATTTCTGTTCAAAAAAGATAACATCACTCATCTATTCTAGATAAATTTAATCTCCTTTATTTTAGGAATTGAGGTACTGGAGTGAGTGGACCAGAGATGTAACTTGCCCAGTATTTTTATTCTGACCTTAGGAAAGATATTATTTACTGTATCTGTAGCAA
Source organism: Molothrus aeneus (assembly GCF_037042795.1). Taxonomy (NCBI): domain Eukaryota; kingdom Metazoa; phylum Chordata; class Aves; order Passeriformes; family Icteridae; genus Molothrus; species Molothrus aeneus. The sequence continues at coordinate 32,854,167 of NC_089649.1, forward strand.
CAGAAAAAAAGATAATTTCTTGGTTGTTTAATTTAGAAAAATTTTCTCTTTTCCTTTCTGTTTCTCTAGGTCTCAAACCTCTGCTGAATAGAAAACTCTTAGCCTTACTCCTACAGTTTTGTACATATTCCAAAACAAAGATTATTCTGGATGTTGATTAGAGATGTTATTTTTGGATCTCTAAAATTTTGGCCTCAGTAGCTTTAAGGAACAGTGAATTCTATTATGCTATGTGGAAGAAAAGATACTTATTATGAATTTGACATCCTTTAAATGATTTTTTTCATACCTATTTATTGCAAGAAATGGAGATGAGAAGCTCCCAACCATTTCCAGACTATCAGTGCACGTGTTTTTTATTCTGATGTCCTTACATTAAAACAAAAAGTAACATTTTTGTATCACCTTTTTAAGTAAAATTATTCCAACCTGAGTGTTTTTCTACCCATTTGGTAATTTCTCTGGATTTTTTTTTTTTTTCAGAAATTTGAGCTTTCTTTTCTGAACCTCTGCTAGTTTGACACTTTTTTTGAAACCCTGTGATCAATGCTGCACATAATACTCTGGAGGAGATGACATTTTAGATGGATATGTGGTAATTTCTTGACTGTGATGGCACATTGAGCAATTGATGTTTTTTATTTCCTCCTTTTCTCTCTCTTCATTGTCAGTAAGTTGGAAGGCACATACCCTGTAGAAGAGTACCACACAGAAATTGAAAGGAGATATGATCACTCTTTTTATTCTCTTCCTTTGTATCAGTGTTGAATTCAATTACTGCTGTCTTTGAAGATTTCTGGCTCAGAAAGAAATACCCTCTTCTTCAGTAAGTGATTTGGTCTGGGGAGTAGTACCGGGATGTCGTCTGGGGTAGGGGCTGGTGCTGCTTTCCACTGAAAAAGCCATGCCTCTCAAGGCATCAGAGCTATCCTGGGAGCTGGTGAGGACAGATGCCAGGAAAGCCTCTGACTGCAGTCACTTTTAAACCCTTTAGGGGTCTAACCTGCATGCAGCAGGTTGGTGCGACAGTCTCTAGTCCTCTCATGGCGAGGGGTTTGCTGCTAGAGGATATTCATGGTCACTTCCCAAACAACCCATTCTAGCATTTGAGGGAAAGAAAGAGTTTTCCTTTTTGTCAGAATATCTTGCTTGGTTGTGTTATATATTATCTTGTTTCAGGGAACTTCGGGGGGTTTCATCAGAAATTGTCACAGAATTTCTAAACATAGGCAGTATCCTTCATCACTTCAGCCTCCCTCCTCTGCTGTGTTTTCATTTTAAAGGCTTTTGATCTTTTATACTAAGGGCTCCATTCTTTGGTCAGATGCTGAGGCATAATTTGTGCACTGGGGGGTGTTTGATGTGGGTGGGACACTGAAGAGTTTCACACCATCTGTGTATCAGATGTACTTCTAATTAACTTGGTAGAAGTGGCCTTATAGGAGCAGTGCTTTGTACTCCGAGTTCCTAAGTGTGTGTGAAAGGGGAATAGGGAAAAGAGGAAGAGGTCAAGAGAAGTTGTAAGGAAAGGAAGGGTGTGGAGTGAATGTGAACATAACTACATCCTTAAAGAGGGGTGTTTGCTGTATTTAGAGGGTGTGGCAGGAGGAATGCAGACTCCAAACCTGTTCATTGGTCTTGCTTCAAGTAGTTAGAACATTTATCCCAAAATTTATCCCTCGCCATAGGCTGCGTTCTAGGCTGCAGAGTGCCTTTTCCATTGTCTAATCCATTTGCTTTACAAACATTATATGGAACTGGCTTCCAGCTATGCTCTGTGATTTTTGTGAGTTTTCAGACTCCTCTTTCTCCCTATACTTCTTAAGTTGAATTATAGGAAACTAAGTCAGAGGTATACACCTCATTAAAATTAACAAACAAGAAAAAAATAGATATTTCAGTGCTGAGGAATTTAAATCTCTCTTAGATTTGGATCTAAGATCTGTCTCAGATATAAAGGCTTTCCCTAATAATGAATTCTACATGAATAGTCATAATCAGAAGAAAACATCATGGGAAATTGTCCAAATGCCTGAAAAATGTCCAAATTTCTCTTCCATTTCACATTTATCCTACAAACTTGGAGATTACCTAAAAGTGAAGTGTAAACTTTGGGCTGTTATATAGGTTTTTTTCAAGTAGTTTCTTCACTCCTCTCAAATGTTGTATGGTATCAGAGAACGTGGAAAATATATTTCTTTTTCTTTTTGGTATTATTATTTTAACTTTTTTTCTTTTTGAGGTACTCAGCTTATCATGAATTCTAAAATCTAATCTTCTGTAAGTGTTAGTAATGAGACAGTGGAGCAGAGAGTCATGTCTTCTTCCCACGAGGTTTTGCTTTCATAATGAACTAAGTCATATGAAGTGTGGAATCTGAGATAAGGCATGAAATTTTTAGATGGTGCCAGCTGGAATAGCTCCATTAAAATCAATGGGAAGACACCAGTTTTCACCACCAGCTTGTGACTCACTCCCAGGGGAAATAAAATGGTTGATATAAATGTTTCAGTCATGAGCCTCTTAGAGTGAACAATTGACATGGCAAGGGCAGATGCAGGTATTCAAAACTGAAGATAATTTGGGATATTATATTCTGGATGTGATAGAATCTGTTGATTTTCTATCACCCGGTATCACTTTGAACCCAACTCATATTTGAGCTTTTTAGAACGTAGTTGAATAATGTGGAGTTTCTTAGGGCTATGGAGTAAACTGTGGGCTGCTGCATAGCATTAAGAAGAATTCGCGCTTTTTATAAAGACTAAGCAGGGAAGGAGAAAATCAAATCTTTCCCCTTCATTCCTCACAAGACACACACTGAATTGTACTACCGAGTCCTTTCCAGAAATATGACTATTGTCAGATAGTGTTACTACTAAATTCAGGAAAACCATATTTATGCTGATAAATATGCATGTAATTTTTTGTCTTTTACTGTAAGGTGGGTGTGGGATGCCATTTTCCAAACTGAATGTGGCAACAGCAACAGCCAAATCCATGTGTGACGATGCATGAATGGGCTTGGAAAGAAGGAAAAGCAGTTATGGGTTTTTCAAGAGCCACTTTCAGATTTTGTGGTTCCTACTGTGATCTCAGAAAGCCCCCAGGCAAGAAAAATCTAGACTAAAAAGCAGAAACAGAGTGATTATCTATTTTAACTTTACTGTTTAATAACTTGATGAAAACGGAGAAAAAGAAGCAGGTAAGAGGCAAAGCAGAAAGGTCCCTTCCCTGGGAAACAGTGATAGACTTTTATGAATCCTGTTTCTACAAGATGTGAAAGCATTTAATTTCATGGACAGCCTGGTTTCCCCATTTGCATTACCCTTGGATCAGTGCACAAGCAAGTTTCTCACAGTGGAGTTTTATTAATGAGGTTATTGTTAAGCAAGAAAGCTCAACTGCTTTCCTTCCAAATGAAAAAAGGAACATTTCCATGGACTAAGATTTCCCCTCTAGCTAGGCTCCTGAAATCCCACCAAGTTAAAACTTATCTTCTACCCATTTTAACTGCTACAGTGACAATGAATGAACTTTAAGTAGCTTCAAAATATGCCCCATAATTTTAATATGTGCTAAACTTTAAAGCAGAATTTTAATTTTTCAATATAGCCTTTCAATACGGCCAGCCTTTCAATACAGCTGTGCTTTTCTCTTTGATGAAGCTTTTCTGCTGTGGAGAATACTCACACTAGAACAATAATGATCTTATTTTTCCTGAATTCTTAAATTATTCAACTCACAATTTAGGATCATAAGATATTTCAGACTGGAAAGGACCTCAGAAGACATTTGCATGCAATTTACTACTCAAAGCACTATCAGCTGTGGGGTGAGAGCAGGTTACTCAGGGCTTTATTCAAACAACTCCTGAAAACCAGATTAAAAAATTATAAGAACAGAATAGAAATTGTAAGAACTTGTAAGTTCTTGAAATCAAGAAATTATAAATCCACAATTAGTAGATTTAAAATATTAGAATGTGACTTTTTGATTATTCACTATAGTACCTGTTTATGGCCCTGTTGTTTTTAAATTTATCTGAGTTTTTTTTTAATCTGCTGCCTCTGAGAGACTCCTGAGGCAACAAATTTCAGACGTTCACTTGCTACTGTACAAAAATATTTTCTTTTGAAAAAGAAAATATTTGAAAGCTTTTAACACATATCATAAATTCATTAAGAGCTAGCTGTTTCTCTTTGGGCTTATTCAATAAATAGTTCAGAGTTCACTCACCCTTGTGATTTTACAGACCTTCAAACATACCCCATCATCCTTCTCTTTGCATCAAACAATACCAGTCTTTCTCGTCCGTCTCTGTCAAGGTGTTACTGTTTCCACACCTTCTTAGCTCCATGTTGTTTTCCTTGAGGTGCAGAAGTGCCCACAGCACTGAAGATATTTATGTGGAAGAGGCTGCTTAGCCATAGCTTGATGCCTGAGGTCTGCCAGAGACAAACCACAGCTTTTAAATTATATGGTAATGGAACTGAAAGGAACTGTACAGCTGTGGTGTAAGAAAAAAAGGAAATCCACTGTTGATCTTAATGGTGGTGGTGGACATCCATTTTATCTGAATGTCTTACTTGCTTTTGGGCTGAGTTTTTCCTTGCTCTCTTCCACTGCATCATTGAGTGTGGTTGTCTTGTGATGACTAATGAGTTTGTAAATACCTACAAATGTAAGCAACTGATATCTGTGATGCTGATACAGTAAGAGTAAGGCAAAAGCTTCAAAAAAAAAAGAAAAAGAAACTAATAAAAGGTTTTGTATAGATTTCTGGACATCAGAGAATGACCTAGAAATCAATATTCACTGCTTATCAGGACTGCAAACCTAGCTGGGGTATGCTCATCAAACTCTTAGACTTGTTTCTGTTCTGGCACAGGAGGATGTAGGCTAGGAGATATGGATGGTGCTTGCTTCAATGTGGCAGGGGCCTGGAAGAGGCTCTTAAGACTGCCAGAAAAATGTTCCTGCCTGTCTTGTTCATGCTGCTCAGTTACGTGGCCAGAAGACACTCCTCATAAGAGAAAAAGGTTAGTACACCTAATTAAAATTAAATTAATTTAAAATTATGAATTTAACTGAGCAGTCAGAAATATTCTGTTTCTCCTCCTTCCTTAAGTCATCCAGACAGTTTCCAAAAACTCAGCTAAATGGCTTTTTCTCTGACACCTCTCTGAGAGGTACTAGTCCAGGCTTTCAAGATTCATATCATCTCATCAAATAAATTCCTGTGCTGCAATAGCTGAACAAAAGTTAAGGGAAATGAAATAATATGTAAAAGAAGTTTTGAAAGTTTGAAGCCAGATTTGATTCATGCGAGTAATACAAGTTTCCTCAGAAAGTAGTGACTTATTTTAACTGGAATTGGAAATTATTGTTTTTTAAAATATAAACCGTCATGTTACATGAAACTTTATTTCCTCATACCAGCAGTGATTTTATTGACAACTGTTCAAAGTGGTTTCATTTTTAACTGTGCTCAGTCATCACAAAGCCATTCACTGGAAAAGGGGACTAAATTTTTTTGATGGCTCACATTTATTTTTGCTCAATGATGGAAATAATGAATTGTTTTCATGAAAGATTCATGTCAAAATATGTGTTGTGAAAGCAGAAATGTTTCTTATTCAGATCTCTCTGTATACCTCTCAGAAAATATCTAACTTTAGAAACTTTCCAGTCAGAAACTTTCCAAGTTGATACAACTCTGAGCAACATGCTACTTTGATTAAAAAAAAAATTAACCATAAGACCAATACTAAGTATTATAGTGTCAACAAGTCTGCAGTCACAGGCAAATAAAACCAAAAACATTCTGAACAAATTCATCACTACATAAAGGTCTTCTAGACTAACACTGGAAATTCAGGAACTGGGTCATCCTTTCATGGAAATTTTGCTAAGATTTTCTTCAAATTAGTCAGTGTACATTAGTTCCTACTTAATAAACATTTGGTTAAGGTATTTACTTATGAAATTTGCTAAAGGGAAGCCTTTAGAGATGCAGTATCTCACTTTCAGTCCTGAGGGAGAGGAAGAAACTCATGCATAGTAACTATCATTTTCATAAAGCTAATGAATTCAAACTGCTTGTCCATAATAATTGTGTATCAAATGTGAAAATATGCAGTAGGAGATTACAAATTGTTAAAACAATGACAAGATGCCTGAGAGAGAAATATAATTCGTTTTTCTAAGCAAAATTTTCAAGTTACTCTTTACTTCTTCTTCTTTGAGATGAGTTATGAAATAGTAACATCACTGAGACAGTTGAAGGTTATGATACATTAGCAGATTACAAAAACAAAATGAGGAAACCACCTCTAGATTATTCTGTGTAGTTTACCATCCTCTTTGTTCCTGCATTTAGATTACATTTTCATCACTATTCTAATTCTTCCCTCTGTGTAGTGGGTACTTTTAAGAAGACATTTAAAGCACAAAGTTTAAGTAATATTATTTTAGTAAGAGGTATGAGAAGAGCTTAGAATTTTGACTCAGTTCTAGTGTGATTCTACTGCAAAGTCAAAATAAATTCAGAAACAGCTTCAACACATTTTGACTTTAAGCAGTAGGGGCAAAGGTTTCATACCAACCTTCAGTTAGCCTTATCTTGATACCACATAATATTGTCAGTCTCTAAGTGTACCCAAAGTACCATTACACAGGCTGGAACGGCTACAGCAAAGTGGCACTCTGGCATGTCTGTGCCATCAAGTCTCCACAAAAATGTCATTGCCACAAAGTGGATGTTGTAGTGACATCTCTGCCATCAATTGGTCATTAAGGGATCCCCTTAGCTGCTTATCCAGAGAAGTTTTAAACCTCCTCTGCACATTCATACTGTGTAGCATATCAGGATAAAGGTCATAATGTTTTTCCAAAACAGTGCTTAAGCACTTTAAAATGGGCACTGGAAATATTTTTTCCAGTCATTATCTTCTCTTTTGTCACACAATACAGTAGTTCCACTACTGTAATGTAATAGTATTTTATAATGCATACAATATCTGAAACAGTCTATCAATACATATTTTATGAGAAAAGCTCATTTATTCTACGAGGCTCTTTTGCCTTGTAGAAGCAGGAAAAAGCCCCTACTTCAACATTTTTAATCTGATTCTTAATCTATAAATAAACTGCATTGTGTCTCAAAATCCTAACAAAAATAACTTTTGTTACTCTGTAAACTCCTTGCAGCAGAAAAAAAATCCTCGCTTGAAAATATGCTAGTCGTACAAAGACAAGGAAATCTTTAACAAGAAATTTAAATGTAATCATGTAAATGTGAAAAATAAGGGATTGATATGTAGCATGCATGCATGGAAAGATGCTTTCTCAAGCAGCAGTTCACTGTTTGCATCAACTCTTGCAATCAATGTTCCTTAAATTCTCAGCAAGGATCTAGCCATAACCTATGTGTCTTAGCAGGTTTTTATTAGGGCCCTAAGTGCCTTCTGCCCACTTTTGACTCAACAGCAAAATTTGTTAAACCAGTAATTTAATAAATTGCTAACTACCAGTATATTCATACAGTGAAACCCCTCGTGCTGTGATTCACTTCATTTATTTACAGTAAATTTATTAATTTGCAGTAGCACCTCATCAAACTCATAATGGAATTAAAAGTAAGAATAGGATTGGTGAGATCCAAAGAAATATTAGGGCACTAACTAATTATTAATATAACTACACTAATCAAAATAGAAGTTAAAATCAAAGATGATCACAGAGATGTTTCAATTTAAGAAAAAAAAATTGTTTGATTTGCTGTACTTCTACGGTTGCTTTAATTGAAAATGAAGAATAAAATGGCTAGAAATTATTTCACTTGCATTAGTCCTGCCAATGCACTAGAATACATTTTTTTTTGACTGTGTCCTCTATTGAGCTACTTTGTCTTGTTATTTTTGGTGATATTTAGAGTGGAGCAGATGAAAAACTATCAAAGAAAAATGGAAATCCAGAAAATGAAGACAAGGATGACTCATATATAAGGCCTGATATTCTTTTCAGACCTTTGGACTTGGCTAGATTTCAGAGCAATGATTTCTCTGTAGAAATAAACATTTGAAAGTCACAGTCTTGCACGCACCAAGTCCCTAATGATGGTTACCATAAATTTATTTTATCTCATTGAATTGTGCGCTGGTCCTGAATCGTTTCCCTGGCAAAAAAGGTAAAAATATCTCATTTGTGGCTACTTTTCATTTGCTGTTATTGGTAATTTAGTGTAGGCTGAAGCAATCCTGAGGTCTTCTATATAACTCTCCAAAATCTTGACTCACTTTATGGTTGGGGACCTAAACAACTGCTGCAGAACAACTGTTTTCTCCCTTGTCAGTGCCCAAGCCAAACTATAAATGAAAAGTTGGGCCATGAAATTGCATTTTTCTCTCAGAGTAGCCAGAAATGTTAAATGTCCAAATTCATATAATCATTATGTGTAATTTTAAATACAATAAAGCAGATGGCTCAGAACAGAACCAGCCTCTTTTGGCTGTTGACTTGCTAAAAGAAAAATGTCAATTGATATTAGTGCAGGGAAATTTTAGCTCTGAAATTGGGTTCCTTTGTTGCTTTACTTGTCTCTGCAATTAGGAAAATATTTCAAAAAATTAAAAAGTTGTTTTGTAAGCTTTCTTGTATTTCAGCCAGCTGACGTGTTCTTTGACTGTATGATTAACACATCCTTGTTTTTCTAGAGTAGAGATAGCATTTGTTTAGAAAAGTAGCTGCCAGTAATAAATTATCCAAAAATACTGTTATCAAGGCTGGCTTTTCTACAGAGTGGATGTAGTTTGTCTGTAGGTAAAATTATCTTTTAGCTTTAAATATCATAAGAACATTATTAGTAAATATTTTTGCTCGCATTTCATCCCAGAATATCATTGTTCAGCATGTTAATTTGGAAATTTAGCAACAGCTTCAATTTTGATTTTCCTTTTTCCCAGTTGTGATATAATCACTGTACCTATCTATTAGTGGAAAGACCCAGGTTTGGGTTTCTTGTGATTTTAGAAAGAATGTAGCATTGCAGCTATAGCTTGTGACCTATTAAGTATTGAAATAAAAATACATGGCTTCATCCAAGGACTTCTAAAATCAGTGACTTTCTTTGGATTCCTCCCCTGCCATTTGATGTTGTCTTGTTAATGAAACTGTGCTCCCTTGTTCCACATGCTACAGACTGGTGGATTGGTGTCTTTCAATTACTGAGAAAAAGCCTTGAAAAAAGTCATAAGTGTTTGATTTTTTTTTTTGTTGTTGCTGGTTGTGGTTTGTTTTGTTTTGTTTGTTTTGGTGTACATATATTTCTGTGAGTAGAATGACTGAATTTAAAGTTACTTAAATAATGATGATCACACATAGGCCTTCAAAGTATTTTGTGGCTTATGGCATTTTTCCATCATCATTTCATAATTAAGAAAAAATATGGCGGGTTGATTTACAGATATTACTCTAGAAGTTAGTGATACTTGTGCAAAAATAATTCAAGCTGTGCAGATACTGTAGATCACACTAAGTAAAAAGCAATGTGAGCCTGGAATATCTTGCTATTTCTTTTATTCATTGAGCCTCATATGTGCTTTTAGAAATATTATATATAAATCTGTTACCTTCTTAGTGGAGTCTCTACTCTGCCATGGACTACAGGAAGAGAAGAGGATAGAAAACTAAGAGCAATCAGTCTATTTGATTCTATGTCAGTTGTCCAGATAGCTACTTAGAAATGCTGAGACACATATAGACATATGAATCTCTTATTCCTAAGAGGACTTAATTGAGGAGAGTGTCAACATATCATAAACAACTAAATAGCCTAATTTTACCTGCCTTCAATCATCACTTTCTTGAGCATAGACCAAGTTTCTACAGGCCAGCTGAAAGTGTCATGTCCCAGGGGAGAAAGCTGAGGAAAATCAATGGCTGAGAGCACATAAATAGATAAATAAATAGGAAAGAATGAAAATGGGAAGTTTCACTGTGTGAAATTGTGATGTGTTGTCCCTTCAGACATAAAGAAACAACAGACCTCTGCATTATTTCTGGGAGTGTCAGTGCATTTATCTTTGCATTTTACAGCCAAAACAAGACAACTCTTTTTATTATATTACATCAATATTCTCCTTGAGGAAAAACCGGTGCCCTGTTAGATCAGTCAGGAATGCAGCAGTGGGAATGAATGCATGGTAAAACTCATCTGTGTCCTGCTTCAGACCCACAGGGTCTCTGAGGCTCTCACCCAGCAGCAGACATGAGATTGTCTCATCTAGATGCTGCACAAGGTGGAGCCACATGAGTGGTTGTCTTTGATGAGACCTATTTATATAAGAACATTTTCTCCCCTCACCCTTCCCCTCTGATTAATCAAATGCAGCTCAGGCAGCTCTTTCTGAATTTCATGGCTATTCCCTTTGTTTTAGAATAGTCTTTAGAAAATCAGAAAGAAGGGTGCTGACAAGTGAAACCTTTTGCAAAGAGTGAGATGCTGTAGGCCAGATATTTGTTTTACCACACTGTGCTAGTCCACAGGACTGTTTCCAACTGAGCCAACAACAATCAGGTTAGTGTCTGCCTTTCAGTGCTGATTGGGGCAGAGCAGTCAAAGAGAGCTGCTGGAGAGTTCTGGATATAATGGGAACCTGAGTTCTTGGCAAAACTTTAGGACTGGTAGACTGGTAACACACAAATGGAGGAACATGGGTGTGGAAGGTAACTATGGCTGGCAGCCATACATTCTGGTGGCTTGCAGTTTGCCACTGATGACTTGCATTTTAAAAAATTCCATATTAGATTTAATGAAATTTCTTCACAATATGGAGTGGATCAATCTTACCAGACCTGCTGGTGCTACTGGAGCACCAAAGTCTGCTAAGAATATGTGAGGTTAGTCTTATGGCCTGGGTCTGTGTCACAGAGACACAAGGAGGCAAGTTAAGCACAAAGATGTGTTTTGTTTTTTTTTTTTTTTTCTTGAAATGTTTAATGAAAACATAGCTCTGTTTCTCATCTTTCTACATGTGTTGGCAGACTGATTTAGATGATGCTGTGGAGGCTTGTATCTACAAGAAAGAGAAACAACTAAGGGACTTTTTACTCATTAATGAGTCAGGTGAGCTAAAAAGTAGCTCATGACTTGGGAATTAAATGTGTTTGACTTATTTAGTTACAACAACCTATGTCTTTGCAAGCTGAGAGATCATCTTACATTTATATGAAAATATTGCATTATATCTAAAATGCCTTGTTGTGTAATAATAAAGGGAAATTACCTGGAAGAAAATCACTCATAAATGAGTACTTCTAAAAATATACATCTGTAACTTCAGCAGAGAAAGAAAATCTGGCTATTTAACAAAGGAGAAAGAGTGGGGTGGGGGAACAGACTCCTGCAGTGAGAATTAATAAGTGAAGTTATACAATGGACTGATTTTTATGGCTCAGACATAAACCTTTGAATGCCAAGGTTTATAAAGTAAATGCTGACACTCTCTTAAACACTGCAAAGCATTATGTAATGGTACCAGATTTCTGGTATTTCTTTATAAATATATATATTTTAATAGCTAAGCCTTTTGAGAAGCAGTAGTACAGATTATAGTAAGAACTACAGATATAGGTATCTTTTTCATTGCTCCAGTATAATAGGTATCAGTGACTTTCCAGCAACATACTATAAGTAACCATAGTAAAACTGCTGACCTTCTGCCATTCAGTTAAAACCTTCAATGTGAATTACACTTTTAAAAATATAAGTTACTTACTCAGTTTTTTGAAATAATTTTGCTGACTATTGATTTTTTTTCTCATTATATTCACATTCTTCACTCACAAGAAATGACTTCTTGGTTCAGAAATGAAATATCCACTAGTGCCACATTTCTTAAGATGAGTTGGTGTGCTTTTAGATAACCATAATCATTCCATCCAGGCACCAAACTTGTAATATTACTTACATTTGTAAATTCATAATTTTGAGTCGGAAGTTACAGAAATACTAGTTTATTGTTGTGAACCTGAATTAATCTCATCTTCTCTGGAAAAAAAATCTTCCTGGTAGGTAAGGATTTTAAAATAGTCATATTAAATTGCTGTTTTTTTGGTTTTTTGTTTTTTTTTTTTTTTTTTGTTTTTTTTTTTTTTTTTTAAGTTGTGGACATTTTTATCTACTACTTTTTTATTATTTTCACGTTATAATTTGAAAACCTCTGCTATGGTCTATTATGGATAGCATGTATTTGTCAAGTTTAAACTTGTCCTCACCTGCAAAACTGAATCTTTCTAGATGTTGTTACTGGGAACTGTAATCTGTAAAAGGAGGACTAACTCTTGATTCATGACAGCCTTAAGCCTTTCTGTAGGTAATGTGGGAATTGATTCTATTTAGAAATAAAGAATTATTATCATCAGCTGGTCCCATTCTTCCACAGCAATGACTGATTATACCCAGGCTGGGATGAGCATACAACACCTTTAAAAAGCAAGATGCCTCCTTTAAAAAAAGGAATAGAACCTAGTAGTCACTGAAGTAGGTATACACTGAAAATGCTGCAGGTGAAAGCACTGCATATGCTTCAGAATGAGCTATTTGCTTTTCCTCCAAACCCTGATGTCATAAGATGGTGGTGTGTAACTACTGCAATGACTATTTGAGTTTTAGGGGACTGGAACTTCTGCTCTGACTGTTGGAGGCTGTCCTTTCTCTGGGATCTGGTATCAATTCCAGACCATGAGTGCCATCAGCCTTTACGCACAAGGCTGTTAAAAGTCTCATGTGATACGACTTCAGCAGCATTTGTGTGCTAGGCTGAACAGGGGAAAAGGTGTAAGCAGAATAATTTTTGTATTGATGTAATTTTTATATTGAATGCAATTTTTTAGCTACATGCTTGTATGGTACAGCATCTAGGAGATGAATGAAGAATTTTGAATAAAAATTAAGGGATTTCTTTCACTGTAATGTAAACATTACAAGATTAAGCAATGTTGATCAAAGTTTTAGAGTAGTGGAAAATGAGGTTTACCAAGAGAATGTGTATTCTAGCAACTTTTGCTGTGTTGGAACCAGTGACCTCTTTGGAATTGGCTTCTCTGGAGCCACAGAAGGGACGGCCAGGAGAGAATGAGTAAATTCTTTAGTATGGTGTCAAGTCTGAAAAATATTTTTTTTGTTTTTTTGGTTTTTTTTAACTGTTTCTAAATGTCTGCTTTCATGAGAGACATTTGCATGTATCTGTATAGACATTCCATTCTTTTTGTCTGTTAACCAGCTGTGAATGTTTATTCCCACAAGAATTTCCACATACATAAAAAAATTTACTTTGTTTTCCCTCTCTTTAAATTTGGTTTCCTACTGCTGCTTCCATGAATCTTATGAAAAGCCACTTAGCATGGTTGCAAAGACCCCCAGGGTATTTTCTGATTTTTCTGGGTTTATTTCATCAAAGCCCTTTTGCATTTGATTTTTTTCAACCCAATTTTAAAGTTAAAAATGTTTAGTATTAATATTAAATGTCTAATCTAGATTCACATTTCTATTTCCCAGACAGAAATGTGAGCATGAAATACTGTTGCAACATTCTCTCCTTATTTGAGCCACATGATACTTTGGGCTGATGTTATTACCAGAGAGAAAATAAAGAGATTTTGTGGTTAATCAGGTGAAGTCCACAAGTATTTTTTGATTTAGCTCCTGGAACTTTAGCTTACTCTGGAGGATATATTGAAGTTTAGAAAATAGTGTGCGAAGAAAAATAGACACACCCAGAACCTTCCCCTGCTTTTAAGGACTAATCTAAGAGAAGTGGCACTCTAAAAAGGAGCTATAAATTGAAAGTGAAAACACATCCCAGTGGCTTGTAACATCAATATGGTTCAAGATTAATTCTGTAGTGTATCAGTTGCAACATATCTGGCTCTTATTATCTTTGCACTATTTTTATATCCCTGTAAAAGAAGACTAGTCCATTATCTCTTAATATCATGTAGAGAGAATTACTGTGTGACACAAGGATGGCTGTGGAATTTGTACCCCTTGAAATGTTTCTTTCCAAGTCAAATCACATCAGACTCAGCTTTCTGTCTTCCTAGAGTCTTGGCACTGTTAAGAAGCTAACCATGTTATATATTACGAAGCAGGCCACGCTTTGTGTTACAGTTTTTGTGAGTGCTAAAATGCACTCACCAATTACAACCGTTTATTTTGCTATCCTATTGAAATACTTTTTCAGTTAACAAGGTGATGAACAATAAGGGAATTATTTGGATGTTTTCGATAAAACTGAAATTTACTATACTCTTGCAGCTGAAAATAATTTTGTGTTGCCACTGTTCTTTTTCCTTAGGCAGAACACTCTCTTATGAGTACTTTATTTCTGGTGGAACAAACCAATGCATTTTGAGCTTTTATAATGTTAATGGTTTTTTTATTTAGTTGTTCTTAACAGCAAATTCTAAAGCAGTAATTGAATTTATAATCCAAATTCAGTCCTTAGCTGCAGGAGCCCCTAGGAAATTTAGGACCACTACAAGGATATTTCTTTTAGTGCTGTGCTATGAATTCACATGCTGTATTCTGTATTATAACAGTATTCTGAAGAATGATTTTTGTTAAAAAATATTTTATAAATGTAGTATCTTTGTATATAATATCATGCCATTTCATTAGGATTGTAGCTGGTGCAGAATTAAAATGTCTAATTGATTGAGGAGAGGATTGAACTTCTGGAAAGGTGGTTGGCCATTCAACCACACTTAAGCTTCCTCAATCCATTGAAGATGTGGTTTGACAGTTTACCCATTAGCTGTAAGCAAACCTAAGGTGTAATTTTCTCTTCTTCTTCTCATCATCAAAGATAAACTTTGAAGTAACCTGACTTTGTCTGTGAGAACAGAAATGAATGTTGTAACTTTCAGAAATCTTTCCTTTAACAGAAATTTTTCATTCCTAATTCTAACTAAAAGACATTTGGAGCTTCCAAACACCTTTGCAAACATGCTGGAAGACATTCATGCCAAGTTATTGAATGTAAAAGCAGTACAGTGTGATCCAGAGTTGTGACTCAGAGGTTATCAACTGCCAGAGAAGTGGAAGAAGCCCGAAGCAAGTACTGGAATTGTCAGAAAAGGTAACCAACTCATATTTTCTGTATTAATTCAGTCACATGGGATGCAGGGGAGAAAGTGAGCAGGGATGGCAATCTGTGCAAAATGCTGGGGAAGGAACAGATTGTTTGCTTGTGGACTACATCTCAGAAACAGTGAAAAGATACAAAGTATGCAGATCCAACAACATTTACCCTGCTCAAAATCATGTTGTCATAAATATATTTTACTATTAACTGAATTGTATGAAACTTGCAGTTAGTGTACTCATGTTGGGGTTTACACTTTTTTGTTATTACAGGCTATATATAGGCTGCATTTATATAGCCAGTTCAGGATCTTTCTGAACAAATCACTGCTGAGCAAAATAGGGATACATGGAGCAGAGGAACTGTTTGTGTACTGAAAATGGGAAGAGACAGCTGTGTGTGTGATTAATCCTGTTGATTTGGGTAGCTATGTATCACTTTCCTAAATATCAGGGTGCTGTGCTCTTATTTTTAATCTGCCATCTTTGATGACATGTAAAGAGGCTGTACATTAGCCACCACTGTATCTTCAGTATAAAAGTAATACCAGCTCTCAAGTCCCAGCTTCCACCAGAGTTTGCAGGGTTTTACTTATGTATATGCATACATAGAGAGAGAGAGGAAGAGCACATCCTTGTCACCAGGAGTTGTTCCTTTAAGAAATGTTAAACACAAATTTGACAAGTAATTTATATTTGCTACACAGTTATACCTCTACAGACTGTGGAATGGCTCCCAAGCTCAGGTCTCATCATATTCCACTCTGCTCCTCAAATTGTATCTCCTTCTATTTCCTTTATGTGAAGGCTCTGTGGGTTTCTGCTCCTTACACACTAAAAAAGCTTTGTGAAAAACCAAGCAAGAGGTAATATTGTGTGTTCTCTCTGTGGCTTTGGATTAGCCTCCACAGGAGTGGCTGGCCACGGGGTCTTGAGTTACACTGACAAATAATGAATGATTCTAAGCTTTTTATCAAAGTTGTATCCATTTAGGGGCAGAGGCTGTAGATGATGTCCCTTGTCTAATCACTATCTTGTTTTGCAACAGGTAAGCACTGAAACTTGGTAAAATGTGCTCTGTGAATTTATACACTCCGGATTTCCCTCTAAGATTCAATTTTAAAGAATTTATCACTAGTATGAAGAGTGAACTACATATTGCTTTGAGTATTGATGTAACTTTCTGAAGCGATGGACAATAGAGCTAAATGAAAAATGCAAATATTTACTGCTAAGATGTATGTGTTTTGGTTGGTGCCTTTTGCTTATTTTGGTTTTTTAAATTACAAATCTGAACAAAAGGTCAGCTCATAGACCAGGGGGTTTCCAGATGTTTTAACACTTGATGTGGAATTCTTTAGTTTTTTGGAAATGCCTGCAGTGAATGACAATAGCTTGTGCCCTAAGCTGCAAGGCTACCAGGCTGCCTGAGAGCACCAGGAACCAATTAACCCAGGAGCTGGGAACCTAAAACAAACTGACACCTAGGACTTGCTTTGGAATTTCTTTCTGAGACACTGACAGTTGACTTGTTTGGAATTTACTGCTAAAAGGGCGCTCAGTCACCATCTCTGAAATGCAGTTAATTAATCCTTGTCGGAAGAGCTTTGCCCTGAATGCCTAATGTCTTGTTACACTGACCTTTAAAGTTAACACTTGCAGCTGAGGTATCTACCTAAGAGCACCCTGTCTGCTGAATGTGGGTTTCAAAAATAGGCACAGCAGGGTCCTCACACTCTTTTCCTTTTGTTCAAGACTGTCAAACTCGTCCTGCTTTTATTCAAAACTTTTCATCTAGCCATAGTGCAGACACAGCTGTGGCTGAGAACACTTACGCTTTTCATGTTCTCTATGGCCTCTTGCAGACATAGCCAATACCTTCTCCAAGGACTCGCTGCACTTGTAATTGCATTGTCATCCTTAAAAAGTTTCTTCTGGCTGAAATGAATTTCTCACTGCTCACAAAACTTTCACCTGTTCTAACAGTTTATAGCTCTAGTCTCATAAAACTGATTCACAAGGCATGCATATATATAAACAGATCTGTAATTTCTGATTTGCTTTTAGCTTTTAGAGCAGACCATTTGTAAGATATAAACATGAGGTTTGGTTTTAAGAGTGGATCATCCAAACATCTCCTATCTACATTTTATCAGGCAGTGGATAAGCAGCCAGTCAGGTCCCTCAGCAGCTCACACATAAACAAGCTGTCACAAAACTGGCATCAAGCTTTCCAGGCTTTCTATATCTGCTGCTACCTGGGCATTAAAACCTCTCACAAGGCAGCTTCCTGTGCCCCGAGGTTCAGAGTTTGCTTCTGCAGGCTGCTGCTGCCTGAGCAGCTGATGAGCCAAAAGGTGTGGCTGGGAGCTGTGAGAGTGGGCAGGTCAGCTCTTCAGCAGCATCCTGCTGCTTCTCCTGCTTGGCACAGGGTGGGAAACACTGGAAGCCATGTCTTCCCAAACATCATGATATAAGTGGTTGGGAGTCCATGAAGTCAAGGAGCTCCATGTTTCGGGACTTCTTCTAGCACGAGGAGGTTGGTGGCTGGCAAGATGTCAGTCAGCATTGCCACAAAAACTGGAAATCAGCTGATTCCAGTTTTGCTGAATCAGCACTTCCAGAGGAAAGCTGTTAGGTCAGAAGATTTTTGCACCTAATAGCATGAGCAGAACAGGAAAAGCAGCATATATTGCAGTGGGAGATTTTGGAAAGGTCATTGACTAAGTATTCATTTTCCATTGAGGATTACAAACATATTTCAAGAGGAAAATGATGCCCAAGTGCTAAATTTTCTTTAGAAAGTTACATTTTTTTGTCTGTATGGCCCAGCCTGAATGGCTGAATGTCTGCTGCCTACCTAAGATTGCCCTTTGGAAAATAGTCCCCATATGTGGTTTGTACAATTTGTTCAATAATTTAAAGTTCGCTCTTGTTTTTCCTCTCTTTTTCTGCCCATAACACTTTAAAATTCTTAAATCACAGTATTTTAGGAAAATAATTTCATGTTATTCTGATTTATATGCAGGCAATAGAGAAAAATCACCAGCTTAAAATACAATTTGACTTCTCTAGAGGCATAAATCTGACACTGTCACTCAGAAAATGTGGACTTTCTGCAAAGGCACTAGAGCTACCCAGTCACCTGCCTGCACAACTAGACAAAAAAGAAAGATATTTTATAGATATTTTAAAAACACACTTTAAAACTAAACAAGAAAAGTGGACTTCAAAATCCAATGATGTAGCAATGCCATTTTATGATTTCAACTAGAACAATTTTTTCTTAAACAAATGGAGGCGGAAATAAGAAAATAGAAACATTATTAATCTGAAAAGAAAAAAAAAAAGCAAGACAATGACATATTGTGTTTGTGTTCTGATTTGAAGGTATTCTTCCTGGCACAAACACATAAATGGTGAAAAAGGAATAGAAATAAAAGAACCCAGAAAAAATTGACTTTACCTGTTGTATTTTACCATACTGTATCACGATAACGTATAATTAAAACTAAACAAATAGTACTAGAGAGAGGTTGGTTCCCTGTGCCCCCTGTGCAACCTTTGATAACAAAGAAAGTGATACTTTGTATTGTGCTGCTCATCATCACATTTCCTTGACTATTTAAGGCAAAATTAAAAGGAATCAGCAAACCTGATAAATCAAATATTAAAATGGAAAACAATAGAATTCTATTTTCCTTATTGCATGGCAGAGTTTGCACTCATCTCTGCCTTTATCCTGTGTTCAGTTATTGATACCAAATTAATGAGATGATACTCAAGTGATTATCTGCCATTTTGTATTGGACAGCCTCCATTCAAAAGCAGTAAATGATCTGAAGGCTTTTACAGTGACAGAAATATATCTTAACCATTATTAAATTATAAAGTAGAATATAACACAATTTTAATTATAGCTAGGATTAAAATTTTTTAATTTTTTGAATTTCACCCCAGATATTTAAGTATTTATTTGAGCTATTGTTACTGCAAATGGAATTGTGCTAGGAGCTAGACAAATTCAAATTCATTGCTTGGTATAGATAGATCTTTTTTTGGTGTGGTACAAAAATTGTAGTTACTGAGGGACTTTTCACTGACTCCAAGTGTTTTGGGTGAAGCCTTTTGTTACTGTGCCTTTCTTGGTTATTTTTAGAAACATGCTGTACTGTATTCTAGGAAGCACTTACAGAGCATTCCCAGTTAGGGAGGAGCAGGGGATGAAACAGGAGTTTGCAGCTTCTTGCTCTAGGTGCCAAGATGTACAGTTTGTTCTCAATTGCCTTTCAAAATATTGGAAAAAACCAAGCCAACACTCAGTCAATATTTTGTTTGTTTCATTTTGCAATATGTCCAGGCTCTCTACCCAAACCCAAATAACAGAAGGATTGCTTCTAAGCTGTACTAGATCATGTTTCTGAAAAAGAGAGAGCAAAGTGTCATGGAAATTGGATAGTTAGAAGCCTTAAAGGGTTATTCTGAAGTGGACGGTAGAAGCAAAAGGAGGATAAAGATAGTAAATCCCTAGAGACAGATTTATAAAATCATCCACAGCAGTTCTCTATGAAATCCCTCAAATAAACCAATATTCTCTGCCTTATGCACTTTCCCACAAAAGCACGTTTTCCAATATCTGTGTCCTTACAAATATTTTTATGCTTTTGTAGCCACTGTAGTAGTACCAGAGCAGTACAAAAATCAAATGATCTACACTACTTTTAGTTCCATATGTGAGGGTATGATTTTATTCCCAAAATGATAAAAAGTGACAAGAAGGTGAAGTTTTTAAAGAAACTGCAGTATGATTCTGTCATTCTATCATACTCTCATCAAAAGAAGACAGCAGCCTTTGTCTGATGTAATACATGACAGAAGCTCTAAAAGGGATGAATCTGGAATGGGCTAGTAATAACTGGAGACAAGTGTCCATTTGATGGAGTGCTCTTTAGGCAACAACAATATGTAGATAGATAAATATTTTCCATTTGTTTTTGGGATTGTTTTTTTCCCAAAAGTAGAGCTGTGAGTGTTTCAATTAGTGGCTCATAGACCTTAACATTGTGAACTTTTCTGCTTGGTGCATACAGCAAACACTGTTTACAACAAATGAATTTATTTATAGTTGTTTATAAATTGCAAACTTCTGCCCAGTAGGCAAATGTGCAGTAGTTGGCACATCTGCTCATCCTTGACTCTGTAAAAGATGATGAATATTTCTGCCTTTGACAGAAAGATTTGTCTCTTCTGAAACTGAAATTCATAGATGGTTTACTATATTGGTCTTGTCATGTGAAAACATCATTTGATGCTAACTTAGGAAAAAATAATGTAAATGTTGGTCCTCTAAAAAAATTCACATGGTGTCCCTCTTCAAATCAAGTTTTTTCTTTGCATGTATGTCATGTTGCAGGCCTGTGCATGCATTTTAGTTGAATATGCAATAGGTGTGAGAACTTTTACAGTTTGGAAAAGACAGAAGGTTCCTGAGGAATCATCATTTCTGTTTTGAGTACTCCAATAAGATTTTTGCTACAAAGAAATGTTTTGCAAATAACTTTGTAATGGTTGTGCTGATGAATAGGTGGACAAATATTGGGCTGTTAAAGTTCCTGAAACATTAACAGTTTATGGTATCACTATATATATTGCAGTGCTATAAATTTCACAGATCTAAGATCGATGCATATTGAGCTCAACACCTTCATTTGTTATAAATAACAATCTTTTGATTTTAACTATATCTGTACAGATGTTTGTATAGTTGCAACAAAATAAGGAACAATGAGACACAGAAATGTATCCAAAGCTGAAATATATAATAATAATAGTAATAGTAATAGTAATAGTAATAATAATAATAATAATAAATTATATATTATATAATAAATATAAATATATGTAATATATTTAATAAATAAATATAAGATATATATAATAAAATATAATAATAATAATAATATAATCTTAAATAATTTGAATCTTAATTCTGTTATAGGGACATTAGAATAGACTTTTTAATTAGAAACAGGATAGTTTAAAAGAAAAACAAAATTAAAAGTTATTTGAGCTGGCTGCTTCCACCTATAGTAAACGTCTGCTCATACTTAGAGATAATAAACCCCATCAAGCCAGAATGGAAGTGAAATTTTTATTGAAAGTATTACTGACTTCCACATATTTATATACTGTCTGAGTTTGATCTTACATAATCCAAACCTAAGGGAAAAAAATCTTAGTGTAGGATCTGAAGTCTTTTATGCTGAACTATAATTTCCTATACAGCACTTTAAAAGCTTTTGGTGTCATTGTACTTATTTTACATGTATTCTAGGCCATTCACCTTGCTAGCCTTTCTCTGCAGAGTTAAGACATGGTTTTGATTTTTCTAAACCCAAAATAAATAAATAATGTCTCTCAGTTTCTATTTAGAAAAATAACTTACACCATAACAGCAAGAAATCCATAGAGAAGCTCATGGGAACACTGTAACTTGCAGGAACAGGATCAGAAAAACACTTATTCAAGGTGATAAAGCAGTACTGCAGCAACCAAAAGGAATGATTTAGCTTCTACAAGGTGAGTTATTTTCAGAGAGCTACAGAAACACTGTTATCAAAAGCTTCCACAAGATTCAGAAACATTACACTGCATATGTGACCGATTTTTTGGGAATCTTCTGGCCTAAGCTGTACCAGCTGTGTGATGCTCCCAGTTGATTTCTGACAAGCTGAAGTCTTCCATAAGGGCAAGAGCAGTTGACTTGGAAGCGTCTCCTGATTCCTCAAAAAATAATTGATGTCATCATTCTAAATTGGAGAACTGTAGTAGAAACCACTGTGAAATCCACATTATTTGTTTGCCCCTTGATTCTTACCCAGAGGCTCTCAGCTGTGCCAATGCCTGCTGTGAGCTCCTGTGCCTTCCATTACACATAGTGCCATGCCTCCCCATATTCTGCACTGTGTATCCCTCCAGAACAGTCCAGTATGGAACTCTGATCACAGGACTCACTCACCAGGTTTCTCTTATGCAGGGATATCAAATATCTGACACTGGGCCAAAGTTTGTATTTTCTGTTCCTCACTCTGCCTTCATTAGTGTAGAAACATTTCAGGTGGTTCTTTGCAGCCACAACACCTTCTGAGGATGATTAAAGGATCCCATTATTGATCATTCCCTCAAGTTTAGGCACAACATCCCCTCGCTCATCACTGGCAAGCCAGGTAATTTCCATTTCCCCCTTCCAAACTAGTTAGTGGCACTCCTTCAGCGGAGCTTTTGTAGCATAATCTCATGACTCTTGAATTTTTTAAACTTATATTTTCTCTAAGATAATGTTACAAGTGAGGATTTCTGTAATGTATAAAAGAATAATTATTTAGGTGATAAAAATTCCTGTGATAGCTACTGTCTGTCCTGTGAATCAATGTATTTTATAAGAGGCTTCCATAGTTACAAAAAAGAGAAAACTGAATATCATTATATTTCTAACTCATACCAATAATAAGTCTTTTGCCTTTTCCTAGTTACAACATGGGTTGCATACTTACAAGAATCATGGCCCCTTCCTGGACAAAGCATAGCTTTTTCTTCTGTAGAGAATTCTGAAAAATATGTTAATTAGTATTTTTTCCCAAAAAGTCCAAATGAATTTGTGTTTGTGTATAGCAGACAAAATTTCAGTAGTTTTTTTAAACTGAAGATTATTTAATACATTTAAAAATGACATGTTTTAAACTCTGGAAAGTGTAGCATCTTAAGTGTTGCTCTTCTCAGTCCTATCAGCATTTTACTTATCCTTAAGGTCTTTACAAGAACAAGTTTTCAGTTATGTCAAAAAAAATCAATGAAGTCCTTTATAAAATATGATGTTTAAGCCTATAATTCTATTAATTGAAACCCAAAGTTGGATTTCCTTAGAGTATGGAAGTTGTCACATAATTTTAAATCTACATATAATTACTCACCCAAATCCTAACCCAAATTACAGCTTTGCTTTGAATGTTATTGTGGGTGTAGGGATATTTCTCACCACAAATCTGAGGTAGCAGCTCTTGCTTTGGGAAGAGAATGGTTTTGTGCTTTGTGCAATGAAACAGATTATTGGAAGTGTTCAAATACATCTCTGTGTGGTGGCTAATGTAATTCCCTTTACATTATTGATCGTCTTCCATACTGGGCATTATTATAAATGTGGAAGAGAAATTTATCTGTCTTTAACTAAATTCCAATATTTTAATTTACTGTCCATGGAATATAGGTAGCTCAGAGACAGATTGTCATGGTATAAATATGCTGAAACTTCTTTCTGTTTCAAAGAAACATAAATTTTAGTTTTCAGTGAAATAATGTTTTTACCAGAAATTTATCCCTCTGGGCCAAGTAGTGTCACAATTATGAAGAGTAGTCCCATTGCACTGAAGAATGAATTCTCAACTATTTCCCAGGGCTGTGAAACAATGCAAGAGCTCTTGAGGTGGATCAAAACAGTAGTGTCTAATATAATTTATTTGCAATCATTCCATCTCTATAGCTTTCAGAACTAAAACTGCTCTCAATTCAGTCAGTTATTCAAGCATTGTTGAAGGAACATTCCCTAGAAATGAAAAGTGGGCAGAAACTTTAATTAGCTCTTTCTATTTTTTAACGAGTTATGAGAGTTGGTCAGCATGCGTAGGATACAATTGATGCAGTGCATATATTGTGAACTAGATTGTTCAACTGTACAACACTTCAGCTCCTCTGGACAGCACAGAACCTGGCAAGGGACAAAAACATCTAAAGGAGTTTATGCATGTGCTAACCTCCTAAAATAAACATTGCTCAGTTGATGCTTCCATTTGTGAGGTAACTCTTTCTGACCTGGAGTGTGCACGAACTCTGCATGCAAGTCCAAAACTGCTCCCCTCTGAAGAAGGAGACCCATCAACTATCCAAAGTTTACCCAGAGTAAGCTGCAGTATCTTGAGAAACCAAATCTAATAAGTATTTTCCAAATGAGATAGATGCACCAGCAGGTGCCACACAATCTGTGAGTGGTGCAGCTGTGGTATGGTCCCACCTACTGGGTGTGACTGCTGGAGCTGCAGGGTACTGTGCTGCAGCATCTTCTCAGTCAGAAGAAATTCAGCAGAGACTCAGCATGGAGCAGTGATTTCATTCAAAGTGAACAGAGGCACCACACTTTAAGGCAGGGTAGGAAGTTAGATACATGCATAGGTTTATGATTCTCCTTTGGTTTGCTCCAGCCTGCTTTCCTTCCTTTCTCCTCACAGCTAGTGCATTAGGATTACTCTCAGCAGGTGGCTAATTTCTTTCCATCTGCTTATAGGAAGCCAAGTAGGTCTCTGAGTTCTCTGGGTTAGGATCAGCTAGTGTGCTTTTAGTTTTATATGTGTGATCTGTGCTTCAGAAGTATACCTCTGCCAAAGGTAAAAGAGTTTTTTTTTTGAAGAGAATCTGGAGAGGTTGGTGAAATAAATGCAAAGCAACCTTTTTGAATTATGTGTCATGCTGCATGTCTTTCACTGAGTTGTAGAGAACATCAGTGCTGAGGTTATCCGTCTGCTGTTTCCACCCACTGAGAGAATACTTAAATTCTGGTGACAGATTATGAAATAGATACTGAAATTTCTCTAAGGCTAGTGCTTCTGAAAAAAGGGAAAAAAAGAAATAAGAGAATTTCATAATATAGCAAATGTCTCATGTTTTGCATGCTGTACAACTGGACAGGTGTTTTGTGAAGAATCCCCAGGGAATGTCTGCATTGATGTAAAGAGGAAGGATTTTCATTTCATGAGTTGCTAGATTGTCAGTGATGCATTATAGCTTGTCACAGATATTATGGAACAAAAATGAGGTATTACCCTGAGTTTCATAACCCTATGACTAGAAAATTTGAACCAAGGGATTTGTATATTTTAGCTGTAATCAATGGCAATTTTTTTAACTACAATTATAACTATGAGTATTTTTGAGACACTTTTTCTTTGTAGATTTTCTAACTGGGTATAGCAATTAATCCTTTAATATTTTCTCACTGATGGCTCCTCTCTTCCATCAAAGGCAAAATATGACACTACTGAATATCAAGCAATTGCTTTGTGAAGTAAATACTATAACACATGAGTATAAAGATTTGTGAGTTGATCTCTGAATAGTGATAGATAAAATAGCCCTAAAATATACACAGTGTGTAGTAGTAGGTGTACTGGAGAGGCAGGTATTTATGAGTGACACTATGAAGCAGTAAACACTTTTGTATCTCTCATCATGCTCAAAGAAACATGTTGGTAGAAACTGGTGGAGAAAGCTGAGATAGCCAAGGTAATGGCGTATGCTTACCCTTCCTAGCTCAGAGGAACAGAAGACTAAAGGAATACTCATATAAGGCAGAGAAAATAGCATTCTTCAACAGTGCTGAATATTGCTGTAGAAAGAGTGTGGGATTGTCGGTGTTTGGCATTTTTTACTCCATCTTGGTAGTCATTAATTTCACTGAGAGCTATATGAGTGACAGATCTACTTATGCAAGATTTGAGGAAATGGTACTGGACTTAAAAAAATTAAAATTACATGTGTGGCTATTTGTAAAGTTTGTTTTGTTTGGAATTCTTTTATTTCCTCCCAGAAGTCTCTTACTGAAGACAGTGTGTCATTCTGGTGTTCACAACTTGGTACATTGACTTGAATTTTAAGGATAAATCTGTAGTAAACTTTCTGCTTGGGGTGTTTGTATGGCTAGCTAAACATAACATATCCACTTCTTTAAAATGGTGTATTATTATTCCTGAGTACATTGTATAAGATGAATATGCACATGAACTTGGAGTTTATTCACTTTTGTGCGGTGGAATTTTGCCTTTGACTGTTCCCAGCTGTTACCACTTTGTGGAAGTCATTCAATAAGGGCAGAAAATACAGCTATCACCTTTGCAAAAAATATTTTTGACCTTGTGAATTTCCAAAATTTCATTCCATTGATTTGAAAGCTAAGATTTAATGTAGTGAACATCAGGCAATCTGTAGCACTTAATCTACTAACTCAGCAAAACACCAAATTAATTCAAATTTGAAAAGGCCTCTCCATCTGTAGCAAAAGCATGTTATCAATTACATATTGAATTAAATAAGAGATAGGAATATTTTTGAAAGCTTGAAATTTATGGTTTCATTAGACTGAAAAATTAAACCTAAAAATGTGTAAAAATACACATTAATAATTTAGTTTTAGCACATAAATGCAAATAGCTTGGAACTGAGCTTCATTTCAGACTGTAAGTGGTAATTACCTAGTGACACCTCATGAGGTTCATTAGAACCCTGCTTTTAATAGAAGTGGGGAGCGCTAGGGATCTGCACAAATATGAGGATTATGGTGTTCAATCACCACAAAGTGATAATGATAAAACTTCATTAGATGGCATTTCCAAATATGAAATCCAAGAAGACAATCGAATACGAGTAAGTTAAATGATCATTTAAAAGTATTTTATTTAGTAAGTTCTATTCATAAACGGGTTACTTTGTATGAATTATTTTGTTGCTTGAAATAGAATTTTTCATTTACTAAATGTTGAATATTATTTTCTTCCAAAGTTGTTGATCTTATACAAGGCCAGTCTACAACTGACTCTTAGTTATTCATTAGTATTTTAATATTTGTTATCCATCATTTTTGATATCTAATAACTACTTCTATAATAAATTATTTCTGGTCATTTTCTGGCCTATCAACCACAAGATACATGTTCATATACAAATATACACATGAGAATTAATATTATGGTGGAAGTAATGATACAGAGGGCTCCTCTTGACCAGCATTTTACATTGGTTTGAATTAGTACTTAAAAGACAAGCACACAACAGATGGCTTAAGGGTGCATGCATGCTATATGTAGTGATCGAAGTATAAAATTAAAATAACAATGAAAAGAGAAAGATCTACTTCTGTCTGCAGAGCAGATTTTAGATAAAAGTAATCTCTTCTGCTGTTCAAGTTTGTATATGTAATTCCAGTAAGTAAAATGGTTAAATCATTTTCTATACTTTCTTTTCTGTCTTACACCTGTGAACTCAGGTTCTGTATTTTTGCTGATGTTTTATTTGCAATCACTACTAAATATGTTGCAAATACTCTGTGTATGTGTGAGGGAAATTTTTCTGATGACAGTTTTGTGAGCTTGTGTAGAATCCAACACAGTATTCAGGACCTCATGATCTACTGTGACATTTTATTCAGGTAGAAAAAATGTATATCTACTACTCTTACAAAGCACTGAGGCCTTAACTTTTTTTCCCATTCTTTGTTTTATGCCCTCCTCATGTTCTCATATGCTGTCTTTTTGTTGATAACATAAAATTTTATGTCTTATTCCATTGCTTTGTCAGTTGGCTGTATCTCATGATATCCCCGCCACTGCAGCTTTATCATCCATAGGTTTGTAACTATGCCAAGCATTACCCTTCCAGATTCCTCTTTCATCTGTTCCCATGCAGATCCAAATGTTCTGTTCTTTTTATTTAGTTGTGAAAAACTTGTGCTTGCACAAATTGGAAGGTTCATTAAAGAAAGGTGCTTAAACAGTTTGGGTAACTTCACAAATGGCCTACGCAAATGCAATTCAGGAAGTATATGTAATTATTGAACATCAGCAACTGTCCTTTTAATCACCCCAAATGTCCAATTGCATGTCTTGAACTTGCTGATCTTTACATTAATTTGAGGATTGAGGGCTGTTTCAGGAGAAAATAATTTTAAAGTTCCATCTTTAAAGCACAGAAGGCTTACAGTTGAAAATGCCCAAGCAATATTGAAAATCAAGGATGATTCTTGGAGAATGCTCATTCTAGTTAGGCAGATGGAATTTTATATTATTTCATATATTTTCTCAGTAAAAGCCAGAATTTTAAGTCATTATGCTACTCCATCAATATGTAATCTAGATAGCCTCAGCAATAATATGTTTATGAATCTATTTTAACTTCTGTATTGTTTCCTCTTTTACAGCACAAGTTTCACTGGTTTTGGTATTCTGAAATTCCCACTTTTCCTCTTACACTGTATAACAATTCCTATACCATGTGGATCTTAACCAGCCCATTCAATTTAAAATGCAGTACTTTACCCAGTGGTCATTACACCATGCAGTTATAGCTTTAACAAAGTATTAGTGCCACTGTTTTTCTCATTAAATTTCTACTAGAGATAGATTTCTTTCATCACAGTTGCTTTTCATTGCATAAAAAAAGACTTTACTCTTCTGTAGTTTTTCTATAATTTGCTCTGTAGTTTCTCATTAACCTGTTTTTCCCATAAAGGTTATAATCCCTTCCAGTCCTATTGTATGTAATTCAAAAATTTCTCAAAATGACATTTCTATAGCATCCAAATTCTTCATACTTAGACTTGAAGAAAAGTAACATTAAGATCAAAATGCTTAGGTCTGCGCTGTCTCACCAGCAACTGACCTCAGAGGAGATATTTTTATTTAATCCAATAGCAAATTTGATAGATCATAGAAAAGTTTGGGTTGAAAGCGACCTTTAAAGTTTATCTAAAATAACCCCCCTGCAATGAGCAGGGACATCTTCAACTAGATCTGGTTGCTCAGAACCCTATCCAGTCTGACTAAATGTTCCTAGGGTGAAGGTATCTATCACCTATCTGGGAACCTGTGCCAGTGTTTCACCACCCTCATTGTAAAAATTTTTTTCCTTACAGGTAGCCTGAATCTACCTTGCTTTAGTTTAAAACAATTAACCTTTGAAACAGAGTCTGCTGAAATGTTTCTACCCATCTCTTTTATGAGCCCCCTTTAGATGCTGTAAGGCTACAATAAAGGCTTCCTGGAACTTTGTCTTCTCTCTCAGCCTTTCCTCATGGGAGAGGTGCTCCATCCCTCTAATCTTGATGTTCCTGCTCTGGACTTGCTCCAACACTCCCATGTTCTTCTGTGCTGGAAGCCCCAGAGCTGGATGCAACATTGCAGGTGGAGCCTCACCAGAGCAGAGCAGAGGGGCAGAATCCCCTACCTCCCTCCCCTGCTGCCCATGCTGCTTTGGATGCAGCCCAGGGAATCACTGGCTTTCTGGATTCAAGATCTTTCTAGAATAGAAAGAGTGAGTGCACATCCTTTTTCAAGCACTCTAATAATTCATAAAATCTTTGAGATCATAATGTGTAAAGTATTTCCTGTTGATCTCAAATTACTTTTGATTTCTTTGAAACATTTTCTGATTTAATAAATTGTTCACAAGTAGTGCTTACACTGAGAGGAAGTTGAAAACTCTCATTATGTTGCAAAGTAATTCTAATGTCTTTATATTCTTTGATATTAAGTGGTCTGTAGGTGAATCCAAGCACATTTGTTGCTGCAACAGTTTGTAGGACTGTCCCTAAAATCTGAACCTGTCCATCATAAGTATTTTTGCTATCTAAGAAACAGTGCCTCCAGGCTTTCAGAAAAAATACAGCTGTTTCATTTTCCAGCCATTTGTCTAGACTGAAATGCAAACAAAATTATACAACTTACAGCATCTGTATCATATAGCACTAGAACTGTTAATGACTGAGGGTCAAAGTGAAAAAATCCCAAAACTTAAAGCCTTTCTGGTTATAAATCACTGTTTAGTTAGAGACAAACCATCTAACGTTGACACTTATATAATAAAATACTTTATTAATATTAATCCTTTAGAAATGGCTACTCTTTTCATGTTTGAAGTATGAATATTCAGAAAATATATATGAAACTCCCAGGACTGACCATGTAAATGTTTGAAAACAAAAAAAGCTAAGTTAATTTAATAATGACTGTCCAACAAATGAATAATTAAAAAGAAAGATAAATAACTGCATTATCCAATGGGACAGTTATGTATTATCTCTAATGAACATATGTGACCCTTTGCAATCTCTAGTTGCATCTGACAGCTATTCTCAAAATAGCTGACTCACAATATTTCTGAGTTTGCAGTCAGATGCAGCTCAGCTGGTTAAGAAGTTGCTTCATAGCTTCTTCTATGACATCATAATCTGTGAGAGTTATCATCACCTGTGAGAGTTGTCACCACTTACTAGGAGCACACCCACTCCTACTAATTTCCTTCTGTAAAATTATCTGGGTTAGAAAACACTCCTACTATTAGCTTATGCTAGTGCTGAGTGCTGATCTGAGGGGGTGTTGATGAGAAGGAAAGAGTGACAAGGAGTGGAGAACAGTATGGTCTTAACCCAGCAGCGCTGCAGCCTACAAAAAACAGAGCAAACCATTGTCTTGTATGATCTCAAGCATATTCTTATACTACACTGTTCCCTTACTTAAGCACAGTTATGCTAGCTGGCCCATGAGATGCCCAGTTAGTAAAATAACTTGTGAATAAATTCCTTGCATAAGATTTATTCTAATATACTGTTGCTTCACTTGCTATTTGGTAGTCAAGAAAAAAATGACCACCACCTCCCCCCCCCCCGCCCCCAGAAAAAAAAGTCAGATGCATGTGGTCATTTTGGATGGCTGGCATATTTGATCAGAGTGATACAGTTAATTCAGAGTGATACAGTTAATTTGTATTACTAATGAGGAACAAGAATAAGGTAGAGGTGACACATGCAAATTCAATGTTTTTAATTAAGGACAGTGTACAATTTTAGACATGAATTGAAATATGTTCTAGTGTGCCCCAGAAGTAAAATAAATCTGTTGAGGCTCTAGACTAAGAAATATTATTCTATAGATGATGTAGCAGAGGGTTGTGTTTTATGTCTTCTTAATAAATCTCCAAAGTTTAGAAACACTGGAACCAAATTTATGCTGATTCTAAGATGTGAATCTGACTTTTTTTAGCTCATTTAACCCTATTAATGTAACTGATGTTACCAGGATATTTCTCAGATTGCAGTTATATAAATACACTCGGAGTGTAAATCAAGAGAAGATTTAAACATATTACCCTTTAGAGCTACCAACTTCTGGCTTAAAAGAATTTTGCTTACTTTGGAAAGATTCAATTCTATATTTCCAAACAATTAAAATACCATCCAGCCTAACACAGTTTTTTTGGAATTATCACAAAAATTAATTCTGTTCAATTTTCTTTTTTAATTCCACTACCTGTGGCAATTCAATTCTAACAGAATGAAAGCAGTACCATAAAATGAAAATTCTTGTGATTAATTGTAGCTATAATGACCCTTGGCATAATAAATATGTAAATATTGGATATTTCTTCAGTATGATTACTTTTACTCAATATTACAGAAATAATAAGATAAAGATCAGTTTAAACATACATTAGTAGAAAACAAGCAAGTTTTAATGCTTTAATTTGGAAAAGGCTGTGCAATTAAAACCAGACAGCTGTTGTGGAAACCTTAAAGTTTAATGGGAAAAGTTATAAATCGTGATTTATGGTGAGAGAATGCAATTTCTTGGAGTTCCAAAAGTGTACTTTATGAGTTTTTATATAACTTTATAAGATCTGCAAAATATCACTTAAATGGTAGCCAGAGATATAATTTGTGCTTCCCATGAGAAAACAGAAACAAATTTACAGCTAAAGAGAGTATAAAGCAATTGCATGTTCCAGCCATCAATTTATTCTCACGCTATCTCTACAAAGTCCCTTTTAACTGCAGTTATTTTTTTTTTTTTCACTAACATTGGACAGTTCATGATATGTCTGGGGTCTTTGACCTTCATGGGATCATAGATCATGGATGAAATTTGTCCCCAAACTAGCAAACAACAGAACAGACTTATTTCAGAGTTCATCTTCAGAGCAGGAATAATGTACATGAAGATACAGAGAAATGTTAGTGTGGGGGAAAGCACTGGGTTTATAGTGGGTTTAGTGTGGGGGAAAGCACTGGCCTTATATTGCCAGCCCCTTCTCTTGCTGACAGGGTTGAGCAGCAAGTAGATGTTAGGGAGCATAACTGAAGCCATGGGTGTGTTAATGACTGAATGTGTTAATTATGCCCATTGCAAAAATTTTATACAGGGACATTTGTCATGTGACGTAATAGGATATTGGGACATATAGGATATTTGTTAAGGGACAAATCATAGGGACAGATCATCAATAGCTGACCTTGTCCCACAGCAGAGGATTGTTAAATTGTCAATGGAATGTCAATGGATGGGAAAATCTTGGCCAATAGTCTCTTAGCCTTGTCATGAAATGGTAGAAGCAGAACCTCTGACAGATTTTTTTTCCTGATGGTTTCAGTGTCCTGTTGGATGGCCATGTGTCTTCATTGCTAGAAGGCCCAAAATATAGGTCTTCAACACCTCCTTCCACTTTGCTGGAGTAAGAAAGATATTCAGCAATGTCACAGAGAAATTTTCTTTTATATATTCCAGAAATGGTGATAACCAACAGAGGAGAGTGAGATCGGTGCCTGTATCTTCTTCAGTTGTCAGAGGCTTCACAGAAGGTAAGCTATTACTCAAAAGGAGAGCTTACACAAGTAAGAAAATGTCCATTCTATTGGAAATGATTGTTTAAGTCAAAACAAGCTGCATGTTGTTTTCAGTGTCAGTTGTCTGTGTCACTATCTGATTGAACAAGCCTATGGTGGGATTTATTTTGATGCTGACAGACATGCAGTATTAACACTGGTACTACAGAGAGAAGCACAAGGCACATGGGTGCTGCCATTTTCAGAGCTATTAGCATTCCAGAAACTGAGAAAGCACAGAAAAAAAATAACCCTAAATATGTAAACACATAAAAATTATTCAAATTCAGGAAACTATTTAAGCAAACAAGCAACAGAAATAAAAACCAGAGACCAAATACTGAGCAGCATACTCAATTTCTTAATCTGTTTTCATAGCCTATTAGGCCTATAAATCCACACTGGGAGACACACAGACATGCACAGTTTTAAATTTAATTACACTAGGTTAGGACTGTAGTATTCCACAAAATGGATAAACCCTGAAATGTTACAATTTTTATCCTCATTTTCTGAGCTGTAAAATGATAAGCATGGAAAGATCATAAACATGGAAAGATGCTCTGTAACTACTGTTTAGTACTTTAAGGAAATTGAAGCATTCTGGTTGTGTTTAGAAAAAAGGGATTGTTGATTGCTCAAATGAAGATTCAAGTCTTTATTTAGAAATGATTATCAGATCCATGGATGAGGGGAACCTGCATGTGAAAGTGCACGTGCACACATAAATAGTGGAAAACTATATTTGAGAAATACAAATGGCTCATTTTGTTTCACTTTTTCGATAAGCCCAATATTTGAATCATGCTTTTGTGTGCATTTGGAGTTTCTTGCTCCACATTGTGGTGGGTTGTCAAACATCTGCTTGGCCTATTGCTTACTCCCTCTCCTCAACAGGGTAGAGGGGAGAAAATAGGAAGAACAGCAGGGAGAATGTTCATGGGTCAGGGTGAAGGCAGGGAGATTGCTTATCAGTTACTGTCACAAGCAAGGCA
Source organism: Molothrus aeneus (assembly GCF_037042795.1). Taxonomy (NCBI): domain Eukaryota; kingdom Metazoa; phylum Chordata; class Aves; order Passeriformes; family Icteridae; genus Molothrus; species Molothrus aeneus. Next base: position 32,887,780 of record NC_089649.1, read on the forward strand.
AGCTTAACTGGGAAAAGACAATGCAACCACTCCTAATTAAAATAGGCATTTATTAATTTGGGGAGTGGAAAACAGAAAGAAAACTGTTAAAGTAGCACCTTTCTCCCCAAGTCTCCCCTGACCCCCCTTCCAATGCTCTACAACATTCTTTCATTTCTGGCTCTTCTAACTCTGCTCCAAGTGGTGCAGGAGTTTACATCAGCACATGGCAGTTTCTTTGCTTCCTGTGTACTGCTCCTTCCTCCTGGCTCTTCTGTGCTGCATGTGGACCCCTCACAAGCTGCAGGGGAGATAGCAGTTCTTCCATGGAGCTCCTCCTTCTCTGATGTCAGTTTTCTCTCTCGTTTCTGACTCCTTTTCCCCCTCCTCCTCTTGCTGTCTGGCATTTTATGAATATTTTAAAATATGTTTTCATGGAGATGTCATAAACTTGGCTGATGTGTTCACTTGTGTCCTGTGGTGGGTCCATTGGAGGTGATTGCACCTGATTGTGTCTGGCACAGAGCAACCCCTGGCTCCTCCCACAGAGACTCTCTACAGCCCCACCTGGATACTTTCCACCTTGCCAAGGACTGGAAAATTTTGTAAAATTTTAATCATATAGGAAATCCAGTTACTTTCCTTTTTTTTTTTTTTTTTTGGTTTCTCTCTGATGTACATCACAGGAGACCACTTACTCTGAATTGAGTTTGAAAGTTGAAACTGCAATAGCATTGGTTAAAAATTAAAAAACATGGTCTAGAATACCAGCTGTATTGCTAAGTCTTTTCTTCCTTAGCACTTTTCTTCCTTAGCACTGATGATTTAAATTGCCATCTTCCCTCTCCCCACCAAAAGAATTCTGAAATCTAGCATTGGTTAAGAAGAAAAAGTATATCACTGCTGGAAAATTTAGCCTTAAGGCTTCTAATTTTAAATAACTGAGATGCAATTAACCAATTACTTTTATTGTCTAATTCTCAGACTTTAACATCTTTTAAAAATTCTGCTATAAACATCAGTTGTTAATGATCCTGCAGTTGTAAGACAATGCTGTTTGCAGCTTGGAAGGTGTTTAATCTCTGATGACTGTGAGATAGGTAATTTATCTCTGCCTGAATGCTCTCTGGTAGTATTTTGTATTTCCTGCCATTAGCAGTGAAGCTGCAGGTCTACTCACATCCATTTGGGCATAGGAGTCTGTTCTTCTAGTTCACCTTTACAGCAGGTATTAGAATAAAAGATATCTTGGATTTTAGTCAGTGCACTAAGAATTTTTTAAGGATTAGTAATCACAGTTCTGGCATGCTAATAAGAGAAACACAAAGGCTGAAAGGCTGAGTGTTTGACCTTTTATGACAGGAACTTGCAAATCATACTGTTACAAGCTTTGCTTGCCTACAGCTTCAAAGTAAATAGCTACAAAATGTTCTGCTATAGTGCTGAACTTTTAAAAGAAATTAGTAATGAGAGATTCAACTGCTGACAAAAGAGAAAGTACTTCACAAAGGGAGCATAAAGAAAAGCACAGTGCAGAAAAGAAGCAATCAGAGAGGAAAGCTAATGCAGGAACGAAGTAAGAAGAGTACTTTATGCGCTGGATATGATAAAGGCTGGACAAAAAATTAATCACCTTCACTTGAGTAGCCTACTTTTTAATGAAGTACAAAGCTGTCAGCAAAAGAGAAAATGTCACCAAATGTCAGCAACAGAATAAGCACAATATAAATCAGAACATATTCCTTGAGATAAAAGTTGCATAAACTTCATGAAACTTTCCCAATCAAGTTCTAAAAGAAGAAGAAAAAATCTTTACAGAGAAAATGTCAATGCTAATACAGTCAAACAGAAAACTACACTAATGGGGCAGAATGAAAAATAAAATTATCTCAAGTGACAAAATACAGAATTACTTGATGAATGGCCTTGTACATGAGCCTCCAATTTTAGAGAAAATAAAAAAAAATTAATAAAACACCAGGCAGTGAATTGTTTTATGAAAAATTAAATGTTTTGTGGTAGTGTGTGAGTTCTGTGTAGTGTAACTTAGGTGCTTGGTAGTCTTCTCTTCTTCTACTGTAAATAAATTATGCCCTTTTTCATCTTTCTTGCATTTAGATGCTTTAGTTCTTTGGCAATTAAGAATAGCTTCAGTTGCTTAATAGAGAAGGAGCATCTTGGGCTCAGGTACCTGGAGAGCATAACCTTGTTTTTCATATTCCACTGCCTGAAGAACATTTTCACTCTCTTTTTTTTTTTTTTCATCAAACACCTATCTTGTATGTTTAGGAGAAAGTGTCCTCATTACTATCTCCTGAATTTTTTTTCCTTTGTATGAAACAAAGACCTGTTAGTACAAACTATGAAACATCCATAATCTATAGTGGATAATCAATCTATGGATAATTTTGGGTTTTAATTATACTATGTATAATGCATACAATAGAGGGAAGGAAGAAAGAAAGATGTAGGTAAAGGCGAATTTGGTAGAAGAAATGCATTACCTTGAAACAATTGCAAAATTTTGTTTCTATCAAAAAGGAAAGAAAACAAATAAAATAAGTGTAATTCTACTGTCACAGAAACACTGGAAAGATCACAAGTCTCTAGGCTTTAGGTCTTCTACGAGTTTAGTAGCATGTTTGCTGCAGCATCATCAAATCTTCACAATGCATTATATGCTTCTGCTGGCTCTGCAGCTGCCATGCTAGGTTCTGAGGATTAAAAAAAAAAAAAAAGAATGTGTAAGAAGGTGTAGAAAAAGAAAGAGAAGTAGAGAAAGTAAGAACCAAGTGCCCTGTATGGTAGTTCAAAAAGTCACTAATGGAATGGCAGGTATTCAAACAAAACAAAACTGACAAAATTTTACATATATATATATGTATATATATATATACATATATATATGTATATAAATACACATCCATATCTATCCACACACAGAGGAAATCCTTTAAAAGAAAAGATGCTTCAGGAAAGAATTTCTTAGAAGCAAAACAAGCCTGAGCTATGGGCTAGGGTCTTTGTTCAAGAAGTACTTTACTGTCTAGAAAAAAAGCCTACATTTCTTTATAGAAACAGCTGCTACTGATTATTGTCCTGATTATTTAGGTACTCAAGAGATACAAAACCCTCAGTCATCACTTCCTCTTAATCAGCCTGACACTGGGTTTTCTGATTCCTGTTCCTAGACTTTCTTTCTAGAAACTGAAGAGTTGAGGTGGATCATGTGGGACTGTGAACCCTACAAGATGACAAAGAACTTAAACCCAAGTCCCCAGCACCTCTGAACTCCCCACTCTCCAAGCTTTATGTGTGTATTGACAATGAACAGTGACATCAGAACAGTGAACAAGTGGCCTTCCTATTATTTTCCCTACCTTTGACTGCTGAAAGATCCAATTCTCAAAGAGTTATGCTCTGTGAGTATAGTCCTACTGAATTCAACAGCAGAATTTATGTTTGTGTTTATTCAGTATATGGCCCCTTCAGGCTTTTCATCCATGGACAAATGCATCCAAGTAAAACCAGAATCACAGAGGTCCTGCTCTCTATGACAGTTTTCTGTAGTGGTTTTTGTATTCCAGCTCTCCCATTCTTATTTTATTTCCATTGAAATTAGTTGGTAATTTAAAAGGTGCATTTAAGGCCTGTTATTCATTGTGAGATTAGTGTGGACATTCAGACTCAGATCAACAAAGTACTCACCCAGGGATATAGGAAAGTTTATGAGCTCTAAGGAACTTGTTCACTAGATGGGAGGAATGTTAGCTGGTGCTACAGTAATTAATGGTTAAATTACCCTTGGGTAGTAGGTAGTAGGTAGCATAACTTTACAATCTGGTAGCTTTAAATTTCACTACTAATTGTAGCAATGGGATTTAGAATGCAGGTTGAAGACATAATGAAATTACCATAGGGAGGAACAGACTAATGAACTGAAGTCCAACAAAAGTTATGGCTACATTACTGTCAACTTGAAAATCTGTAAATAAGAGCTTTGAAAACCGTCGAGGGCACTAGACAATGGGTTTTATGTGTATATAAGTATGAAATGTGGATTGGGAGGAATAATTGAGTTTGCTAGATTGTCAAGTACATACTTGGAAAAAAAATCACTTGGTCATCATTTAATCTTCTTTGCACACCTTTTTCATCTTATTTGCATTTTTAATGCAAACCCCCACAGAATATCTCTTCAATCATACTGAATTGGTTTGTGTCAAGCAGTTAGTGCATATACAACTTTGCAAGTCTTTTAATTCCTCAGCAAAAAACTTAGAGGAAAGCATAATAAACTTTTTATGTTTTTGGTACTTGGAAATTCAAAGTCAAGCTTTCCTAGTTTTATTAAGAATTCTGAAATCTTGGTTTATTGAATTCTAAATCAGCTTTTTAATGAACTTGACTGTTTCAAACTAAATTATTTTCAGTTAATAAAATATAGATGAGTGAATCCAGTGCTTTAGGAAATGTGGCTGAAAAATGATCCCTATGGATGTCTTTACTGCTGGGTATTTTAATATTAATTTATAGGTTTATTTTTAAAGTTCCTGTTCTTTGGAAATGTCATATAAAAATCAAGTGTGTTGCTTTACCTGCTGCAGAAGTTTGAAAGAACAGCATTTGACCTTCCAAAGGATGTCACAGCCTGTATTTGTTGGCGAAATTTAAATGCATTTGATGGGACGCTTCATCTATAACATCATTTTCCTATGTATTGTGAGACTTTTTAATGGATTACCATCTGTATCAGCTACATCAGCATATCAGTTTCACTTATATCAACAATATTATTTTCAGCTTTATGCAGACCTGGGTATTGCCCTGCCTGTGAATTGTTCCAGTAGTAGAAATTCCATTATTTTACTGTTCAACCTGTGCAATCACATTGGTCCTTCTAATCTAAATTATTTCCTAATATCCTGCCTTTTCTATTGTAAGTGGGGCCTGTTTGTTCCTGTCCTGTATGTCACTGTAATGCAGGGATAACTTATTTTCCCTTTCTTCCACAGCTTTAAAAATAATTAAAATCTATTCCACATCCACATTCATGTTAAAAAGATGTTCAGTCTTCTCTTTCCATGTTTTCTGTACCTCTGACCACCTATTGATCATCTCTCTAAGCTGTATCCAGTTAATTCCCATCTTTCTTAGACTGCAGTTTTCAAGGCTGCTCTACTCATGAAGGCTGTGCCCCTGATAATTAGAGCAGGGACAGGAATTTAGACTCAGATCTGCTATCTAGGTGGTTCTTTTGCATCCTGTCCCCTTTATCCCATATCTATTTGGCTGCTCTGGGACAGCTGGAATGTCCTGCACAAATTTCCAGTTTTTCACCTGTACATGGTCCTGCAATTTAGGTGCCATCTCCCTTACCTTCGTGCAGGCTCACTAAGCATCCTCTGCCCCACTACCTGTGGCATTAATGAAGTCATTGAATGGATCCTAACTAAATACAGGCTTCTGTATATCCCCCAAGCCCTCCAAATTTCATTATGCTAACTGCTCTCTAGATACAGTTATCTATGATTATCCAAGGTGTTTTGCACCTACCATCTAGAAATTGAATCCATCTGAGCTTTCTGGCTTCTTATGGGCCTGTATTATCACATTGAGGTATATGATCTTTATTGCTGCTGCAATATTTGTCAATGGTTTGCTCAGATTTTTCTCAGAACTAAGCACAAGCTGGTTATATTTCTTTAGTTCCATTTTGCTAGCTTTTTAGATTTGTTTTTTTTTCCTATAAGCATTGTACTTTCTATATTTGCTAACACTATTTTTATTAATTCCCATTCTTTTGGCATTTAAATCCATCTTGATGATTTCATAAAGAGAATGATTCCATGAGTTTTCAGATCATCCTTTAAGTATCTCAGGTAAAACACCATCATGTCTCAAGGTTTTGAAAATTTGTTTTGTAGATGTTGCCTTATAAACTTTTCCTTCCCTTTTCTGGGCTGACACCATACTACTTTCTTTGTTACCCTTAATTAAACTACCTTTAATCAGGCATGCTTCCATTTAACTGTTTTTATGAAGACTGATGCAAAAATGTGCAAGAATCATTTCAGCTTTCTCAGCTTGTCACTTTTTCTTCCTCCACTTATTACCAAATTTCCTTGGGCTTTTTCTACCTATGAATACCTTTAGTAGTATTTCACTCATCCCTGTATTTTGCCAAAAATTGGTATGGCTAGATTGGGGCTGTTTTCTCAAAAAGTGGTTAGTAGGTGTAGTGGGAAGATATTCAGAACTGGATAATAATAAATTTCCTTCCTAATACATCACAGTGGTGAATCACACAAAACATGGTTAATAATTTCTGCTTCATTTTCAACTTGAGTTTTTCTAATTTGAGCTTCCATTCATTAATCCTCTCCTTGGTACATCTCCTTTGCTGGATTAACTGCCAGCCTTTTCTTTCTGTAAATGCACTTGTAAGCTGTGATGAGTTCAATTTGCATTTCACCTCTGAGAAAAGAGTCTGAATTCTCCTTGCAAATGTCTATCTCCAACAGTACATCTACAAACCCTCCTGGTTTTATTCACTGTTTCCTACTGATGTATGTCCTAGGATATTAATTATATCCTATGTTCTATGATGGCTGTTAAAGAGGTGGTCAAGGTGGTAAAATGTGAACGTACAGGGTTAAAAAGAGCTGACTGGATAAAGGTATGAGGTTTGGAGACAGGGTGTGCTAAAATGTGAGAGGAAAAATGAGGAGAGGAGTAAGTAAATGGGAATTTCTATGTTGTGTGTAAATAGTGGAAAGATTTTTTTTCTTTTTGAATATCTGGATTGAATGAATTTTTGATTTTGTAGGTAATACTTGTTAAAAAATGAAATTTCATTATCATCATAAAGATTTACAAATGAAGAGTTTTCTTGTTTCCATTTAATTCTCAGAATGTTATTGAACCTGTCTGAAGACTTTGTTTTGAAATATATGCCTGAAATACAAAAATATTCCATTTCTGTGTTTATGGTTTAATTAATAAAATATATAGTACAAAAACATACAGATATAGGTGACAAGTATATAAAACCATAAACCAAGGTTGAAATGTAAATTTCTACACTTGAAAAATATGATGATATTAGGATTTTAAAGATATTTTTTTGAATCCTCTCCTACAATGTTTTTTGTAGCATATACATTTAGGCATTGTGCACAGTTCATATGATAAAAATTTTGATTTCAGGTAAATTTAGAAAAATATAGGGCCCTAATTCAGGACCAAGTAAATATTAAGAAATTAATGAAAATAACAATATCCCCTCCCCAACTTCTTATTCATTATCAGAGTCATAGCTGGCTCCAGTTCAGTACTAACTCTAGCTATCTATATTTGAATTATCATCTCAAGTCACCTTAGCTGCAATGCAAGTGGTCAGAATGCAAAAATACACACGGAACTACAGCTGATGGCTCAATTAGTACCAGAGCACAGTTGCACCATCCTCTTGGAGTAGATGGGACTCCTGTGCAGTACTATGTTAATCAGGAACATGCAGCTGTCATTATTTTCCTGCTGGCAGATCCTTTTTGAATTTAAAGTCCTATTTAACCTGAGGTGGAAACTTATGTATGTACATGAGAATGGAGTTCTCAATGAGGTATAACTCTTTCTGCTTCTGAGACTAGCATTGCACTGAAAACAAGAGCACGAAGCAGTCAAGCACTTCACTAATACTTACACCTCCATTGGCCCTCAATTTCTGTTTTACTTTATTCCACCATCAACCTTCTTCATACAATAAAATGCATAATCAAAGCAGGGAGCTAAGATAAAAGTGAAAAAAGCACTAGAATCTCCACTTTGTGTAGGCTTTTTTTCATAACTAGCTTAGTCTTTGATCATTTTCCATTTGATCAAAGAGAGCTTTGATGCTCTTTGAAGAAGTACTGAATTATTGGAATAAAGATATAGAATTTGATTCACATTTTCATCCAAATAAAATAAGCAAAAAAAAGTGGACTAGTAGGTTGCAGTAGATATGTCTAAGGATATACAAATAATTGGAAAAAGCCCCCCACAAATATAAAGAAAAAAGGAGTATAATCTACTTACAAGCAAAAGTTAATAGCAGGAAAGAAAGCCAAATGTATAGCATGTTTTTTTCTAGAAAATGTTTTCTAACTGCCAGTCAAACTGTGATAAATGTCTTCAGCTTGGAAGGAAATATATGCTTATGAATATCAAAGTGCAAAATGCATTGCAGATCCATGCCTGAGCAATATTTACCACAGCTGGAACGCTTTACTCTAAGGAATGCTAGAAAAGAAGGAATAAAAGTCTAGGAAAAAGCAAGTACAGTTTAGCTCTCTATGTTTTATGTAGTGTTGCACAGTAAGTGAGGTGAGGGTTTTTTTCTGGTGGGTTTTTGTTGTTTGATGACAGAAGTGGAGGAGTTCATACTTCTTTTGAAAGTCATCAAAATGAATACATGTAAAGTCTGTAATCTGGGTCTAAACTCATGTTTTTCAGCCTTTAATGAAATACTTCAATTTCATTTTGGAGGGTGGATGGTTAAAGGCAGCCACAAAACAAAGCCAAATTTCAAAGTACATATTCTTTTATTGTTGTTGGGGTTTTTTATCTTTTTTTTTTCCTTCACTTTTCTGTTTTTCCTCATAAATAGCCCAGCGCTAGGAAGCGCCAGCAAGGTCAGATAAATAGAAAAAAACTGTAAAGACTGAAAGCTGCATTTAGTTTAGAAAGGAAAAGACTGCTGTATGCTATATATGCATTTTGATCAACTCACTTTTATTGTAGAACAGTTATTTAATGAACACTTTGTCTCACTTGTAAATATTGATTTAAAGATGTAGAAACTTTAGAAGTTTATAACTAATTATTCCTTTTTTCAGGAGAATGGTTATAGTGCTGGAGCTGTGTCTACCCTAAAGCAACTTTAATGATAGTTGTGTTTTAGGTCTCTGTGATTTAATTGAAGTAATGTTAGTTGAAGTTCTGGTACTCGATCTGTTCAGCAAAATCCCTTCCTTCAATAGAGATTTTAATAATTTTTTTTTAAGTGGCATGAAAAGATGAGAAGTTTTTGTAAATTCAAGCTGATGTTTATTGTAGATGGTAGAACGAGATTCATATAAGACAGCTTGTCATGTTATTTTGGCTCTGACAGTTAATAGACCTAACCAGGCATGAAGAGAGGCAAATGAGATCCATGCTAAACCAACAAATAAAAAAACCCAAACCAAACCAAAAAAACCAAACCAAACCAACAACAAAAAGCCCGCACCCAAAACAAACCAAAAAGAAACAAAAAAAAAAAAAAAAAAAAAAGAAAAAGCAAATTTGAGACAGAAATTCCAAACAAACAAAAAACAGACAACCAGGTCCTGAATATGAAAAAGACTTCAACCACAGAGAATACACCTCGAGAAAGGAGGAGAAAGATGCTTCATATTCAAGGGAGGGGGCATTTGCAAACTTTTTTATTTGTCCTACCAGTGCATAGAGGAGAAGAGCTTAAGAAAGAAAGAAGAATAAAGCTGACTCCTACTCCATCTGCCTAGCAGAAAACAGATGCAGCCTCAGATGATGACTTGGACAATTTTCAGGTATTTTAGATCTCCCCAGAAAATTACTTGACTTCCTAACTCACTGAAGTAATCTTTACCACCATAATGCTCTTTTAAAGAACTCTTAGAATAACAGGGACATTACAGAAAGTTGCAAAAATGGTGAGTTTTGAATTCACCATTCTAGAGTTCACCTCACTCTAGATTAACACTGGCACATTAACAAATTAGAGATGTTGTAATATGCACACATGCAAAGTGAAGCATTTAAGAATAAGACCACTGAAGATGTTAGAGTGAGGAAAGCTGCAACACTGAGAAAACTCTAGGAATTATTAAGTAAATGAAAAAACCCTACAATACAGGGCTCTGTCTAAAAGGGTTAATGTAATTCCTATAATATTTAAAGGGAGTAAGACTGAGAAGCTGTTCTCCATCTGTCAACACTGGTGAAATAAAGAGCAGGATATTCCATACAGTGTGATAGACTTAAAAGAGGTTGGTCTGTCCTTGAAAGAGGTCAGTTTGAGGGATGATACAGAGGTTGTCCATCAAAACTTCAATCCATATTAATTCTGAAATAAATTATTAAATCATGGTAAATTTCTGTGCTTATAGTATTTTCCAGAAGGAAAATGCATCTCTTTTATTTTAGTTGAGTAATTCCTACTTTTCAAATTATGATAGGAATCTTAGTTCATATCCACTGATAAAGAGCTTGTGCAAGTTAAACTTCTCTCTGGTTTGGGTCATTTTTTCTCCTTCTGTGTCTTTGCCTCTCAAGGCAAGTTCTGGTTTCTTTGAGGACTGGCTTTTCCATTGTCTTAGATGTGAAAATGTTCCAAATGATTTCTTGTTTAGCTATATTTGCTGAAGAGTGAACTTTCTTTTTGTTTTGTAGTTTTAAAAAGAAATGAACACAAACCTAGATGGCTAGACTCAGGGAATATGAAATACAGAGAACAATCAATAGCAAATGTAAAAGATTAGATTGAAGCAGTGGGAGAAAACTGCATGCAGAAGAATATGATGCTTTCAAAGAAAATATTTGTTAACCTCTTGCAGGTACTTACTGACATGGTGATAAATTTTGCTACTTTTAGAAAAAATATTATAAATGTTTTATATATGAAAATGAATTTTAGGAAAAAAGACATTCACCTGACATTTAAAATGCTAAAGAAGACTTTAATAAAGTGGAAAGATACTTTCTGGAAAGATATTTTACATGAGAAATTACTAAATAATATTGTTGAAATTAAAATTATAGAAAGGCATAAAAGATGCAGATTTTAACTTGGAGTACAAATACATTACCATGTAAATGTGTTCTATGTCATTGGGGCTTTTTAATTATTGTATGGTGAATATTCCTTGTCTTTGATGCAAATCCCACCAGAGTCTATTTCCAGTTACTTTAAAGGATTCAGGCTAAACTGCAATCCTCTGGCCTGCATCAGATCAACAGTGATGAAGGAAAAACTTACTGTAGGTAGATCACTTGTTAAGGGTCAAGAAAGAGATGAGAGAATAGTCTTGGACCAAGGGAATCTGCTTAAAGGCTAGAAAGCATGGATATCGGTGTTCTCAAAACCAGTAACAATATGTACAGCTGCAGAAAATAATTTACTTTCCAGGTTTTGAGAATGACAGCTGCTTTTAATAGAATCACTCACATTTAAATGCTTTACTGTTGTATGCTGGTCACTTTTGTAACAGAATAGAAATATCATATTTACATATAGATGTCCTAAATTGCTATGATGTGTCTTGTCTGCTACAGAAAACCTGTACATAAGAAGAGTGTCCATATTCTTATTACAGCACAAATTTATTTCCAGTTTACTAAATTATTTATTTTATGAAAGAGAAAATAAGTTTTTTTTTTTTTGTGAAACAATACTTACAGTGCCTCAAGGTTACAGTCATATAACTGTTCTTGCAGTTGTGTATATATAAAGCAACTCTGTTGTGTTGAAAGTAGATCTATTGTTTCTTCTGATATATGTCTGCAGAAGTGTAAACTATTTGACTCTTCTACTGTATTAGAAGTTTTCATAGAGCCAAATTCCAAAGGCTCCAGCTTCTTGTTACTGTCCAGTCCCATTTATCAAGCACATTGAAATGACAAGTGGAAGACAGAGAGTTCTTGTTGCCCTTGGGCTGGCAAAAACAGTCTGGTCATTTGAAAATCAGAATACGGTTTGTAGCTGGATATTACAGTTTCATTTGGCGATTTTTTTTAAGTTGGTGAATTGTTTTCCATACAGTTTGATCCATAAGCAGAAAAACAATTTAAGGCTGGAAAAGGAAGGAAGATCCTAGCATATTCTGAATGAAGATTTATGGCTTCAATTCTGGGCACTGTATGTATCATAGACACAGATATTCTTGGTTGGATAACTCCACAAAAAACATTTTATTCTTGTTGGGATGTCTTCAGGTCTCTAAGCAACTGATTAAATCCTGGAAAGTGGGCCAAGAAGGTACAGAAACAGGATTATGTGGTTAACCATAGGAGTAAATGAGTAAAATGATTGCCAGGTTGGTTCAGGGCCTTTGTTCTCTTTGATGGTGGGTAGAGCTTGTGAAAAGAGGATAAAGCTAGGAACTGAATGTTTTAAAATAGGTTGTATATACCCTGGGCTGAAATAGCAAATGTATATTTTTAGCCCCTATATTAATGAAGTGGCTGAGGTAACACTCCTGTTTCTTTTTGAAGATAAATCCTACTTCAGCTACAAAAAAGACACTAAATGAGACTCAGAGCATGATCAGGTGAGTGTTTGAGTGTCTGATATGCTGGCTTTAAAAGTTCAGCTAAGACATGTAATTAAGTGTGTGATTCTGCTGCAGCAGAAATTAAAATAGAGGACATTTTTTGCGAATCTATGTACAAAAGTACATTCCAAGTTTTAGAGGAACAGGGTTTTCCTTTATTATTTGAGGAAAATGTTATCATGGAATTACAGAATGGTTTGGGTTGGAGACCAAAGATCATTTGGTTCCAAACCTCCTGCCATGGGCAGGGATACTTTCTGCTGAACCAGGTTGCTCCAAGCCCTATTCAACCTGGCCTCGTTCATTTCCAAGGCTGTGACAGCCTCAGCTTGCCTCAGTAGCATGTTTCAGGGCATCATAGTTTCTATGGTGAAGAATTTCTTCCTAATCAGTAACCTAAATCTACCGGCTTTCAGTTGAAAATTGTTAGCTCTCATCCTGTCCTATCACTACAGTCTTTGATAAAGAGTCACTGATAAAAAATGTTTTTGGCTTTTCTTGCATAAGGAGTTTTATTATTCCCCAGAATGGGACACCCAGTGGGCACACTGCAGAGCATTTGATGACTGAGTTATCTTTTCATCCTCTTCCCTTTTCCTTGCTACATAGCTGAGTGGAAAAGTCCACATACCAAGCTCAAATACTGAAACTAGAAAAGTAAGAGTAAGAAAGGTAGCGAGTTGAGAATAATTGCAGATTAATTCCCCTCTCGAATTTTAAAAGAATTAGGGACATAGTTGTGCTCTTACATAATTTTCTGCTTGTTCTGTTCCCATGGTAGTAGAGCTTTTTTGCCATCTCTTGCTACTGACTGCTGAAGAAATTTTAAATCTGAGTGTACATTGTTGAATCTCACCAGCAGAGGTTTGATCTTTATAACAGAAACCCACATGCTTCCATGTGATGCGTATTGCATACACATACAAACGAATTACAGTAGAAATAAAAATAATTCAAATGTTTTTAAGATGTCTGTAATTTGAAGTTCAGAATGGGTATAATAAAATTGTGGGTCTCCTTTGTAAAGAAAACACCCAGATGGGCTCACCATCTCCACTCCATATGGCACTTAGTCTCTGCTCTGCATCCTGCTGTGCTCACAGTGTAATCCATATGGACCTTGCTTGATTGGTTTCCTGTTCCTGCAACACTGACTGTCTGTGCATGGCTTTCCATCAAACATGCACTTACTGCTGAGAGAACACATTATTATATGCTGATTTCCTAGATTGTTGGAAATGTGAAAGCATTAAGTTTTTTGTGTGTTTTAATTTGTGCGGTGGCTTCGGTCATTAGTGGTGAGGTAGGGTGCACACATATAGAGCCAATGTGCAGAATCATATCCAATTTATGAGTGCTTATATGCACTCTCTGAAGACAGCTAGCAAGCATTTCTCTGTTCAAGCAGCATGATCCTAGGATATGCAAGCCTTGAAAAGGAGGGCCAGGAATTTGGAGGAAGGCCATGGACCTGTATCAAGTGACTTTAGCTCTGCATAGGGTATAGAATGTAAGGGGAACTCTGCAATTGCTAGGGTGTCAATTGCATGCTTGTAGGTGAGAGACAAAAAGGACAAAGGAAGTGCAAGTGGCACTCTGTCAAGGTTTTCTCTTTTCAAGGTGAATTAGCAGTGCTTGTACACTGCAAGCTGAAAGCATGTGATGCAACCCTAAAACAGGGTTTACACCTGAAGATCCCAGGTGATAGAAATTCCAGCTTTAATGCTCACTGGATGTGTGCATAAAAAAACCTGCGAGCAGCTCATTAAGTATTGACACAAATTGTAGGAGTTGATCTCACAATCATATCTTGCTAGTGTGCATAGCAAAGGGGTACAACTTTGATGTTATCAAGTTGTTTTGAAAGCTACATTCAGTTCTGATAGTCCTGATTCTAAAGAGATTAAGCAAGAGAGTGCAATGCTGTGTGATGAAAGACCATAAGAACATGGCAGACAGACTACAAAGATAAAAATCTGGAAAAAGGGAAAGGAGAAGTTGGCCTAATGACTGTATGGTAGAGATTAAAAAGGATAAAGAGAAGGAAAAGGCTTTTTTGATGTATCTTTTGCTGTAGTGAACCATGCTAAAAAGCATTCTTTTGAACATATTGCAATTATTCTGTGGAATTGTGTCATTAAGTATTTCTATAGCTAAGAAATATGTGGTATTCAGTAGAACTGGCGATGAAAACATTCAGAAATTTGTTACATGTTATATAAATTGTCTATAACTATACATTTTAAATTTTTTAATGTGAAAATATATGTCTGTATCTTACAGAAATGTACCTAGCTGCTGGCCAGTAAGATTTAGTATTATGCTTGTCATATATATATATATATATATATATATATGCACACACACACACAAGCATGTGCTCATATGCACGCATTTACATAAATGTGTGTATATAAATATATATGTATTTGTATATAAATATATATATATATATATATATATATTTGTTTTATCTCACAAAAATTCAGAGATTTTGGCATCTTCCTTGAACTGTGCATAGTAAAAAGCAGCATCAAGGAAGCCTTGGGACGGGTGACACAACTGAAAATTCATAAAATATAGGCATACTGAAGGACAAAGGGAGAAATCAGCATCTTTTTGACAGTCAGTATCTCTTCTACATAATAATGCATATATGAGGGAAAATACTTGTGATAAAATATACCCTATTATATCCTTTATTTTTATTGCTGTGATGACAGCTGATAAACTAAAACTGCTGATTGTGTCTGGTTTAGCGACGACTTGTAAAAATTTCTCTTTCTTTCCCATTTTGCCTTTACCCTTTCCTGCAGATCCAAGAATAATTTAAACAAATTACCACTATAATCTACATCACAGTTTCTCACAATATTTATTTTCAGATATAATATATTCATAGCTATAGATTTACAGATGTAGATATGTTTTTTCAGGCACCAAATTTGCTTGTACTCCTCACACAGTTCTAGGTACCCCCTGGCAGCCAATGTATAATCACCATTGTTACTGTATCACAGAAACACAGAACAGGTGAGGTTGGCACCTTTGGATCATCTGGTTGAAAGTCCATCCCAAAGCAGGGACACCTAGGGCTGTTTGCTCAGGGTTATATCTGATCACATTTTGAATATGATAGGGAGGCGGACTCCACTCCCTCTCTGGACAACCTGTTGGAAAAAAAAAGAAGCTTTTTCTTGTACTTAAGCAGATTTTTCTCAGTTCAAGTTTGTACCTTCTTGTCTAGTCATTGGGTCCCATTGGGAAAACTTTGGCTCCATTTTCTATTCCTCCCCCATTAGGTATTTACAAATATCAAAAACATCTCCTCTGGGCCATTATTTCTTCAGTGTAAGCAGTCCCAGCACTTTCAGTCTCTCTTTTCTAGTCCCTTAATCCCTTTCTGCCCTTTGCTGAACCCTCTCCAATATATATATCCCTGTTTTCTGTTGGAGACCAGACCTAGGCACAGTACTACAGATGCATCTCACTAGGCTGAGCAGCCCTCCCACTACTGGCAGTGCTCTTCCTAATACAGTCCAGGAGGTTCTTGGCCTTCTATAGCACAAGGGCACATGGACCTTGGTTGATTTTCAACTCATCTAACAGGACTCCAAGATCCTTTTCAGAAAAACAGTTTTCCAACCAGTCTGCAGCACATACTGGTATGTGGGTTATTATTTTGCAGGTGCCGGAATTAATTTTTCTGTTTGCTGTACTTCATGAGATTCCTGTCAGCCAATTTTTTAACCTGTTGAGATTCCTTTGAACATCAGCACCACTTTGTGGTTTATCAATTGCTTCTTTCAGGTTTTTTTACTATGTTCAAATTTGCTGAGCATCTAATACTGTCTCATTATCCAATTAATTAATGAAGATGTTAAACACTGTTTGCCCTAGTATTGTCTCTTTGGGTACACTACTTACATGTCTTGGAGTGTTGCTGCTCTTCTGTGTTGTTTCTTCAGGAGATACTGAGGTTATTCAAGTTTACCATGGGTACCCTGGCTTGAAAAAATGAAATTATGTGAAGGTTTTGTCTGCATTTTTTTGATCAGGTGTCCTATAGTAGACACACACAGTTGTACTAACCACTTTGGTTTGACCTCTAATCCTGACCCTGAGGTCTCAAGTTCATCATTCATCAGAAAGAAGATCTTCATGTATTTACTCCCATATAATGACTCTCCCTTTGTGCCATCCTGGCCTGTACTTAAATGTCCCTAAAGTGGGACATGCGTCCTCCATTCACTGCAGCACTTCAGTTGTGTGAATTCTTACCACACCTCTAGGATGATTTCATAGCCCTGCAGCTACACACTGACCTCTATTTCTTCATTTGTTCCCGTTTCATGTGTTACTATACAGGCACTTCAGAGAGGCACCCAGCCATGCTCATTTTCCAGAAAAGGTATGAGTGTGTTCCCCATGATACTGTCTTTGCTTTCAGTACTCCTTTAGTTCTGTGCCTGTGCTTAAAATGGACCCCTTTCAACTTTTTTTAAAAATTTTTTCATAATAAGGATATCCACATCACCCTGGAACCCTTGCTTGCCAACCTAGTCCACCATTTCCTCATTTAATTACTGGCTGCGGACTCTGTCCCATTTCTCCTACTTTAAAGCTCTTCCCACTTGCTTGCACAGCCTGCTGACAAAGATGATTTTTTCCCTCTTTGAAAGGTGGATCCTGTCTCTTTCCAGCAGTTCTCAATCCTCAAACAGTCCCATGGTCACAGTAAAACTGGCTGTTGACCCACAGAATCAGTGAGTCCCTGTCAGGATCAAGCAGACAAACTCGCAGTGTGCTTATCTCTCGTCCCTGCTTGTTTACTTGGCCAGACAGACCTTCTGCCAGTGCACCCTTTGCTAGCCCAGCCTCAGTAAGAGAGCCCAGGCATCCCTGCAGCCCCAGACCTGAAGAGATGCATGTGTACTCGAGCTGAGGCCACAGATGTGCTGGGGAATTGCTCCAGTGGGGTGAGGACTGAGCCCTGCAGTGTCTCCACTGCCGCTGAGCAGCACATGTGCTGCTCTCCCCAGAGTTTCTGCCCCCACTGTGTGCCCTTCTGCATGAGCTGCTCCCTCTGTTACACAGCAACCCATCACTACAGCAAATGAATTTCTAGTCTGAACTTGCTGGTACCTGGATATTCTTTGTAACTCTGCAGTGGTTTGCTTCACCCTGCTTTAATACAGTGTCAGAAAAATGCTTTGTGGTTTAACAGCAGGGAACTGTATTGTTTATTCAACAATAGATTAGGCCTGGAGAAGGAAAGGTGTGAGGGCAGGAATGGGTACACATAATCTCAAATACCAGCAGAATGTCAGACTTTTAATAACTTGATCAGAGCCAGAGATGTGTATTAACCTGTTCTATACTAAGGGAGATGTGACCTGGGCAAAGAATAATTGAAAAGGGGTTAGCAAAAACCAAATAATATCCCTGGGGTTTTTGTTGTTTTTTTTTCTCGCTTTGTTTTTTTCTTAGACTATACAGACTTGCATTTTAGTTCTAGGGTTTTTTCCTGTTTTACTGTAATTTTAGATGCAAAGTCTTCATTTACAAGTGGAGAAACAGTCTTTCAAATGTCATTTTGCCACAGGCATCAAGAAGTATTTATACACACAGATTAGCAGCCACTGTCTTTTTAATGAGAAATGGGATGTCATTTTTCATGGGAGCAGATTCTGCTGTCATTGTTCTGTACTCTATTTTTAGCAACTCCATAATAAATAACTGAATACAACAAAGCTGGATTGCTCCAAAATGAGGAAATCTTCAAAAACCTTCAACAAACCTCCGAAACGGTTATCTCTATGGAATAGAGAGCTACTCTTTTTTTTTACCTAAATATATTCTCTTTCAGTAACATCTAGTAACAGAATATTAACAAACTTGATGAGATTCCAACTAATGATTTTAAATGTTAATGTTGCATTTAAAAATAAACAAAATTGTAGATCTGTGCAGGTGATGGGGGGACAAAGTTCCATGAATGTGGAATCATTTTACATTTATATAGTCCCAAGTGCTACCAGAAACAATGAGTAAAGCCTCAAGTCCCAGAGTAATTTTTTTTCCTCCCATGTACTTTTATGCTCCTTTATTCTAGTTAACACATCATGGCTCCAGCTGTCTTTGAAGTACATGTGAATTCAGACATTGATGTTAATAGAAGCACTGCTGGACCCTGAGTAACTGAAATAATGTGGAAAACTACAGTCCTCACCATGAATATTGCCTAAAAGTAAGTGACCCGGACAACATTTCTATGGAGTGGACACTGTATTGACTTTGCAGTACAATGAGATGATGGTACCAAGTCTAGTCTAGTCATGTGCAGCATAGTGCTATGGTGCAGCATAGCTCTTGCCATTAGAATTTCTCAGAGGTTGAATATTTGTTCTTCTACAAAGGAATGAAATGTTCCTTTGTTTACCTGAGCACTAGGTAGAACTGGGGCCTGATGGTGACCCTTGTGAAGTAAGAAAGGACTGTTTTTAGGGATTTTATGACCTTTGAGTTTGTTTGTGATTTCTTCCCCCCTCCACATTTCCATAGCGACAAGTTTTTGAACCTATTACTTCATCATTAAAAGAAAAATTTCAGAGAATGGGAAAGATAAATAGTACTGAAGCCCATGTCTGGTGTTCACAACAAATACTGAAGATTTATGAGGAACTGCCTTTGTATTTCATAAGTTTATTTTATAATCTCTTTTGTATATATGAAGGGAATTTGCTGTTGTTTAAATAATACAACATTTATGCTTTATTTTCTACATTGCAAAGACCTATATATAGTATAAATTGTGATGGGTCACAGTTCTGATATACACCACAGTTAGACACATCATTATGCCTATTGAAACTCAGTGGGATGAAAGGTTAGGTCAAATACCACTCCGAAGGGGAATTTTTGTATTAACCTCTGTTCTAATCACTGATTTTCAGACTTTCAAAAAAGGTGTAAGTGGATGTGGATTCATGTTCTTGCTGCATGTACATTTTGGCAAATGGGAATTTATTTACTTTTACCTTATTTTACAGTGACAAATGTCATGATATACTTTTCATTGACATATATTTGTTGCTGTGGGTAAGCTTCAGAATTTTCATGTTTTCTGCATAGTAAAATTAGTTGCATGTAATGTAACCATACAAGGTTCCTGAAGATTAAAAGGGGAAAATGAAGCAAGTACTTCAAGCACTTTTAGTGAGTGTTGTAAAAATATGTAAGGTGACAGTGCCAGTTAACTGATGCCATTAGTTACTATTGAAAGAGGTGAGCCAGAGCTGCAGTAAATGCAGGAACTTGTGCTGGGAAACAAGAAACTGCTCATCCAAACAGAACTTTCCTTAGCTTTAGTGTCATCATGACAGAACTTCAATTGTGCTATTAAGAAATAATTGCATGTTCAAGCTAAGTATATCAACCTCAAAGGTAAAGCGGAATGAATGAATAATATTTAGATACAGATCATAATGTTTTCCAACTTAGTGACAGGTCTAGAACTCCCGTTTGAAAGGAAGCTTCTGCAGTGTGAGAGTAGGTTTTCTTGCTATGGGCTCCTCATTATTCAAAGTTAGTAGGCTTTTCCTCACAGCTGTTGAGAGCATCAGACAGGAATGCAGAGGTTGTTATCACTTCAGGTTCTTTCTGGAGACATTTGAGAAGCTGGGTACACTGAAAGAACCCCTGCACATGTAGAAGGGCAAACACAACCAAACCATAGCAGTCATGATGCTGAGAGGGTGCCCCATGTTTGGTAAAATGTAATACAATTCCCATTCTGGTGCCTCCCTTCAGCCCCATGCAGTCAGCATTCTCTGTGACATGAGAGGAGTTTTCATAGTGAGATAAAATGTAATGAAGCAACACTGAGTTTGAAATTAATTTGCCAACAACTCAGATGTTTCTCAATACTTTGTGTTGTTCATTAGTATGAAAAACTGCGGCCTTTACCACATTTACATTCATCTGAGGAGTATGTAATGAGGAAAAGTAGCAAGAAAACATATAAAAGCTGTCTGTATAGCAATGCAATAGCAGTTAAGAAATAAGATAAAATGAACACAACCACCTAGAATTAAATGCTAATTAGAATGATGTATTGTGGCCATTCACAGAGTTTGATCTAAGCTCTTGATTACTGGTGAGCACAGACTGTACAGCAACAGGCAGATAAACTTTCTAGATCCATCTGTCTGCCAAAGTGCTTTTCTATATGATGTTCAACTGATTATCTGAACCAAATATTTTACTTGTTTCAGCACCAAAATATGTGTTTTATTTACTGACCATGGAGATCCTTCATCCCTCTCACTGGTAATAATGACTCTATGAAAAAATGTTATTTTATTTTTCTGTATAGGAACAGAGTCAGGAAGAAATCAGCCATTGGGTTGTGGATTTCAGTGCTTCACAGCTGTAGGGAAGCATTAAATAGAGTGGTTTCCAATCCCTTCTAGCAAGGTAATACAACTGGAAAAAATATTTAATTTTGATTTGAATTGTTGTTTTCTCTTCATCATACAGACAAAATCAAAATATTTTATTGTCATTGCTTTGACTCACTGTTGTGTTGTGGAACTCATCACTGCATACTTTAACCTTACTGACATCAGAAGTATTGTTTGGAATTATGGTATTATTGCATGGTGCAGTAGTTCAGACCACAGCTGATATACCATTAGAATATTTTTGTCTGCAGTTTAAGAAATCTGTAATGTAATACTGTGTTTCACAGGGATTTTGCAGTAGCTTATAGCACTTAGAGTTCCACTTACAATTCTGCAAGGAAAAAAAAGGAGAGAAAAATGGGCTAGAAACCTTAAAAGAGTCTGTTTCTTTAATTAGTACTATTTTACTTATTCTTTTTATTTTTCTGAATCATCTGCCACCCTGAAGCATAGATGCCTTCATTAAAGTGTTTTTCTCCCTCCAGAAGGAACTTTCAATCTATTTTATTTGACAGCTAACTAAAGTGTACAGTTTTCTTTTCTTCACTTTCATGGCCTATTAATTTCCCTTATAAGGCCAATCAATTTTGTTACCATTAACCAATGTTACCACATTAGACCAAGAAGTAGAAGCTGTTCCCAAGCTACATCTCTGTGAACTCCGCTACTAAAATGGTCTTCCTCAACACTGATTAGGGCCAGAACACTGTGAGCTTGGAGACTTGTATTCACTTAAAGCAAAGCAAAATTAAATATTTTTGCCTACAAACTATGTAGTGTGAACAGCCAAAGGTAACTGACAGCTTTTTGAGAATGGCTGTCAGGTTTGTGAACCTTGCATGAAGCGAGAAGCTCCCTGGTGCCAAACTGGTTCCAAGGACTGCACATTGTACCCAGGGGGCTGTGAATTTGTCAGCAGTGCCCAGTGTTCTATTTCAGGATTAAGACATTGGCACAATGCAAGGACTTGTATGGAAGTCCCCATCAGAAGACTGGGATGCGGGATAATGTAGGTTATACCCAGAAAAAATGGTGTAAGCTTCATTGCACTGAGAACAGAGGAAGTTCCTCAAAAGTAGGATGAAGACTACATTTTTTTGTTGTATTCAAAATCACACAGTGATTTACAAAGAAAGAGAAATTGATTTAGGATCACAGAAAGTGTAGTCTTAAGGATCAGTCATAACTGGGAGGTAATTACAGAGGTGTAAGTAACGCTGTGATTTAGGAAATAAATATGAGCTCTTTTCTGAAGAGGAGTGGCAGAAATCTCCTCCCCTACCTGGGTGATGGTGTCTTTTAAAAAAGAGGGGGACACAGAAACAAGGTTCCTATGCAGGACACAAAACTGAAAATTTTATTCTCAGGAAAACATTTTGTTGCTTTAGTGAAACAAACTAACAAACTAGTGAAACAAACTATCAGTCAGTAATTTCCATGTTATGTATGTAGCAGGCTTGGGTGGACCTGAAATGAGGAGAGGAGTAAAGACTCAGACTCACCTGCCAGTTAATGCAGTGATGCCCACAGTGCTTACTTGGTAGGTGAGAGAATCACACACCAAATGTTGTGCTTTGCTCACAATAGCAGGTTAAATCTCTTACATCTGTCTCAAGTAAATACTTCTATTAGCTTACAGATCACGACAGAGTGAAATTTGCTCATTCATCTTTGCTGGAGATTTTTTCGCATTTGGTAATTCAATGCATGATAAAGCCCTGAACTTCCACCTTCCCCAAATCACTCTTATTAACCCTCTTCTGACTCTTCTTCCTGTCTTCCCTCATTTCTGCTTTGAAAGCTTCATTTCATAGAGAGAGAAAGTAATTTTAAATAATAAAAATTCTTTCCTAGCTTGCTCTGGCAGGCATGATATTTAGTTTTTTTTTTTATTATTATTTTTTCCATTAGATCTATGTACCTCTTGGGCTGTGCAAAGTAAGATAGATCTTTGAATGTCTGTTCAAAATATATACCCAGAAATTCTGTGGTCCAGGAATTGCATGACAAAATGGATAGACACATCAATGGAATTTTCTCAAATTATAAAATTTACACATTTGCTGATCTAGAGCTGAGATTTAAATAAAATGGTTTAATACCTAACAGATAATTTTGGACAGACAAGACGCTCTGGCTTTAGAAATGCTGAGGATTAGAATTAGAAACTCCAAATTTTCAGGTAAAAGAATATTTTCTACTTGTGTTGAGGTAATAGATACATAGAAATCAAGTCCAGAGCATATAGAAAATGGTTAAATTTAGAGGATTTCTACCTTGACTAAGGTATAATAAGAATTTCGATCATTAGTATTTTTTAGAAGGTCTAATTTCTCTATGACTCAGCAAGAAACCCACCTTTATTTGCTCAATTTTGCAATAATAATTCAGGGAAAGTCCTCTTTGTTCACACAAATATTTAAAGCTTCTGTGTGCATGAGTAAGGCTATGGACCACGAAAGATTTTTTTTTTTCTGCAAACAAGGGTATTCCTGCTGAAATTTCTTAACTATCTCCATAATATAAAAATGCTTAAATGCTTTTTGCATCTAAGAGTTATGGGTTAGCAACAAGAGGGAGACAAAAAGTGTTTTAAAACAAAAAATAAATAAACTTTGGTATTAATTAATGTGAGCAGAAAAAATTGAATTACAGGATCATATTATTAATAGTAAAAAATAATCACTGAAAGAACAGGTCTGTGCTCCTGGGAAAAACTACTATTCTGAAACATTTGGCTAATCAGCCTCACCTCAGTCCCTGGGAAGGTGATTGAAAACCCAATACTGGAAAACATTTCTAGGTGCATGAAGGACAAGAAAACAGGAGTAGTCAGCATGAACCCACCAAGGGGAAGTAATGTTTGGCCAGCATGAAAATATTGTGCAGTAAAATGGTTGTACTGATAGATAGTGGGGGAGTAGTAGATGTTGTTTCCTAGATTTCAGTAATTATTTCACTGTTGTTTCCTTTAAGATTCTCCTAGAGAAATTGTTGAAGCATGGGCTGGATTGAAAACTGGCTGAATAGCATGGACTAGGGTGTGATGATCAGTGGTACAAAACCTGGTTGCAGGCTGGTAATTAGCAGTGTACCCCAGGATCTGTAGCTGTTCCAGTCCCATACTAAACCTTCCCTGATGGTTTGGATGGTGGGGCAGAGTGTGCTCTCAGCAGGTCTGCTGATGACACTGACCTGAGAGGTGTGGCTGATAAGCAGGAGGGTTGTGCTGCCATCCAGAGGGACTATGGCAGCCTGGAGGAAGGGAGAAAATAAACAGACTAACTTGCTTGCATTTACATTAGTCATCAACTAGGATGCCTGTGGGATCTGCACTCTTAAGTGTGGTTTTGAACTTCCTTATTAGAGCTAATGCAGCAATATAGTGATAACAATTAAAATATAAATGTTAGTAGTTAGCAGCATCACAGTACGCTGAAATATCCCCCTTTATGTCCAAATTTTAGGAGAGATCTACAGTAATTTCTAACCATATCATGGCTTCTAACATGAATACGATGAACACAGATGAAGGTGTATATGATTTTTTTCACTGCTGTTCTCAGTTCAGCTGTCCTTTCCATACTGAGTGATTGTCACATTGAAAAATATTACAGGTTGTATAAAAGTAGACCTGTTCTGTAAGCTTGGTATCTACCATTTCCAGGTGAATATTAATATTTATTAATTGATCTGTAAATTTTTACTAAGGCATTTAAGATTATAAATTTCTGAACCTATAAAATGTGCAATAAAGTACTCAGGAGGAAGGTGTTGGAATCTCTTGCATACTTGTTGTCACAATCAAGATATTCTCACACTTTCAATTTGTCCATGTTGCAAAATGAATTATGAATAAATCTAAATTTCCTAGAGATGCTTGATATGAATTGAGGCCTAGGTGAAACAAATATTGTGATGATGTAGAACACATGAGCACATTTCCAGAGGAGGCTTTAAAGCTCCTTGTAGTTTACATAATTTGCCTGACTCATGGTCAAAATTAATGCAAATCAATAAACATTTCTTTAGAAAACTTGCACTTTTTTACAGCTGAAATCAAAATTTGAGTGAAATTTGGCAGGGATCAATAAGAGCCAGTAGAGAGAATAAAGTAAGCCAAACAGTGAATATAAATAAAGTAAGCCAAGTTGAGACAGCCAAACAAAGCAGCCTGGTTGTTCAACAGGCAGGGCAAGAAAATCTGATCCAGTGGCACAGTTGTCTGCCTGGAGTCAGGAGCAGTTATGTAATGTCCTAGTAGTCACCAGCAGCCAAAGCACAGCTGAAGCAGTAATTCTTAAGGAGCAGAAAGAGGAAAATAATCAGACTCCAAAAGTCAAGACCTCATTTACCTAAAGAAATGAATTCTCCAAGTTGATAAGACTACACAATAAATGCACTAATGTAGATAAGAACAATGTGACACAAGGGCCTCAAAGAAGATGCAGCAAAGCTGCAAGGGAACAGAGACCGTTGCCAATCTCTTTGCTTCTAAATTGTGCAATCTTCATTCCTTGACACTCGACACAGATGGACTAGATGTTTGTTACTTATGTGTCTGACTTCCTGATTATGTGGTTCAGTTACTAAAAATGTCAGTACAGATTCCTTTTGTGAAACACTACCACAGCTCCACTAAATGTTTTAGAAATGCTCAATGAATCTTTGCTGAATTCCATCTGCAGTCCTGTGAAACACCCCTGTTTCAGTTCCTTTTCAGTCTTTTCTACTATTTCTTTGGGGATCACT
Organism: Molothrus aeneus; assembly: GCF_037042795.1. Lineage (NCBI taxonomy): Eukaryota > Metazoa > Chordata > Aves > Passeriformes > Icteridae > Molothrus > Molothrus aeneus. The sequence goes on from NC_089649.1 coordinate 32,913,311, forward strand.
GTAGAATTGGGATGAGGGCTGTCTGCAGATTCTACTTGTTTATCTGCTCATTGCTAAGAATTGATTTTCACCTACTTGTTTTCCTCAACACCTCACCTTCGGGATTCTGTACTTCCCAGAAATGAGGAGTAACCTTTCTGATAGCTGTAGTCTTTTAAATTTCATTATTTATCTATGTAGAAATGAACTATAGCTCCAATTTATAATGGATTTCATACTTTTGAATCCCTGTTATACCATGCATTTTTATATGTCTTTATCACTTTTTGTTGCTGCATGTTACAATTTGTTCTATTCTCTGCTGCTGTTCTGCTAAACTGGGAATTTGCTCTCTCCCACTAAACACAATTCCAATAGTGATGTAGTGTGCTGTAAAGGCAATGCCCTTAGGTTCAGCTGAACTAAATCCTTCCAACCTTTGCAGCCTTTTGAATTATCTCTTAACTGCCTCAATTCTTTTTCATCAAACTGTTCAATCACAGATGCCTGTGATGTTAAGTTCTGAGATACAGATTCTTCTGAAAAAGAAGCTTAAGCAGTCTGCATTAAACTTTGTTTCTTTTGTTCATTAAGCTGCAAACCACCACCAGAGAAAAATGTTCTGGAGTTTCAGGTCCTGCAAATACAGATTTAATGTACATTTATGACAGGTTACACTATTCCTCTTAACTGTATTACAAACATGCTCTAAGACTTTCATGCTTGATTATGCACAGAATCATATAGAATCCATAGAGTCATAGAATCATTGAGGCTGGAAGAGCCCTTTAAGATCATCCAGCCCAACCATCCACCCAGCATTAACACCATTAACTCCTAAACCACATTGCCATCACCAGATCCAGACACCTCTTAAACACTTCAAGGGATGGTGACTCCACCACCTCTCTGGGCAACCTATTCCAATTCCTGACCACCCTCAAAAGTGAAGGCTTTTTTACTAATATCTCATCTGAATCTCCCCTGGCTCAGCTTCAGGCCATTTTCTCTGGTCCTCACTGCAGGCATGGTAGAAGAGTCTGGTTGTAGAGAGCAATAAGGTCCTCCCTGAGCCTCCTTTTCTCCAGGCTCAACAATCCGTCTCCCTCAGTTGTTTCTCATTGGACATGTTTTCTACACCCTTCACAAGCTTTCTTGCCTTTCCCAGGACATGCTCCAGCACCTCAATGACCTTTTGGAAGTTAGGGGTCCAGAACTGAATGCAGTACCTGATGTAAACTCAAAGAAGTATTAATAATAATAATACATCAAACTGTTTTATAAAGTATCTCTAATTATAGCCTATCACATATATCTCACAGCTTCATGATCTTTGTCTTTTGAATTTAACCGGCTTGTAAATCCTTAGCATATGTATGGACTTAGCAATTAAAACAAATGTAACTGTTTTAATTTTCACTTTTGTTTTTTAGTTCAAGATTAATTTATTCTTCAGGCAGAACTATTTTTCCTCTTGAACTTATTTTGGTGGGGACTTCAGAGACTTCATTTTCTCACTGAAAAGCTCACAACTACATTTTCCTGTCTAATAGTCAATTTGATATGAATAGCCAGTCTATAATTCAGAAGTATTCCCTCAGTTTGTAGGGCAGGAATTCGGCTGAATTCTTCTGAATTCTCCCTCTGTAATCTCTGCATACAGCTTTTGAAGACCTAGACTCTCTCTAGAATTCCTTTTCAGCTTTTCTTTTTTTGTTTTGTCTCGGGTTTTGGGGTTTTTTTACAACTTCTTCTTTTCATGCAGAGTACTGATGTGTTGATATTTAATGTGGTTAAATTGAAAATTATTGTAAAATCATTATGTTCATGGTGTCTAAGTATGGGTATTGGATGCTTGAATCTGTGCATGTTTTTACAGTTAATGCACTGCCTGTCCATCACAGTTTCTTCTGGTTCTATGATTTTTCTAACTTATTATTGTCTTTCCATTTTTTACTTTCCCCTTGTGATAATCTATTTGTCCAGTGTTACTGCATCTCAGTTTTCTTCTAATGTCTTTTTGACGTGTCCTTATTGCTTCTCCTGATTTAGATTTCTATTTTCTAGCTGTCATTCCAGTAGCTTTATATCTTTGATTCCAGTCACCATTTGATCTCTTCTAATGGAATCAGTCAGTGTGCCATAATTACATGGTGGACTTGTTAAGTGACTGTCAGTCAAAGATTCTCAAATTTAGAGAAATGAAAGAAATTCTGTTCTTTGAGAGGTGCATGTGATGAAAATGATGTCCTTCAAAAGTTTCCCTTTTCTTAGAAGCACAGTATTTCTCCTGCACATTTTCAGAAATGGGTTTTTCATTCTCTATTAGTACCAAGCTAACAAGTAAATGGAGAATTTCAGGTACTGCTATATTCAAAAAATAGAAGCACCTTTTTGTGATTGCTTTTGAGCCAAGTTGGTCATGGACAGGTTCAAAAGCCTGCATAAATCTCTGATTCTGCAACATTACCAAAGAAAATCAGTTGCTGCTCACTCTCAATAGTATTATTCTCTCTGTCTCAGTTTATTTGAAAACTTATTTTTCCAAAAGCTTATTTCAGTAAAATGCAACAGCTGTATGATGTCTGGTTGTAGAGCAGCTACTGAGAAATTACAGACATTGTTTCTGTGTGATCTAAATTTCTTTGCTTATGTAAAAAATAACCAACACACACCAACACTTTTAAAAAGCTATGGGGAAGGTAATGTAACTGACTTCCTGCCATTTAGAGCGTTAAGTGCTGAACTGTCTTTTCCAATCAGACTTGTCTTGACACAGGTGTTTTGGGGTTTTTAAGATTTATTCTTAATTTATTTTGCCACTCTGCCTTGCCCCTCTGTCTTTTGTCCTCTATGTTCCAAGACCCCAGTCTTTCTAGGATGCTGGGTTATGTCTAAATATACCACAATGACAAGGTTGTTCACTGCACAAGATCACACTTCAAAGTCACACTGGCTTAAGGTGCACAACCAGCTTAGGCTGCAGGGGTAATTTCATGCAGGGAAACCTCGTGGCCTTCATTTGGGATGGTATGGTGTGCTGTGGTTCTCGGTCCCTATTTTTAGCGCAGATATTTAGTGAACCCTATACAGTCAAAATGAAGTATTTGAGAAAAAGCTATTAAAAATTCATGAATGATGGTAGGATTGCTGTTGTATAAGAGTGGATGTTTCAATTCAGTTTGCTATTTTGGCTCTACCATGCGGAATTGTGTTAGATCACATTAAGGATGCCCACAGGACATGTGGAATGAGGTCTTCTTGCTGACCTGAAGTGAAAAGAATCATCACCACATAGAGTTTGAAAACTGCTAACAAAATATCAAAAAAGTCATTAGTTAGGCTGTCAGTGTCTTCTTTCACCTTTCCCCTGAAACCCTCAGAGATTCTTGTGTCTAACCCTTCATTTATGTGGCTAAGATTTTCAGTCTGCTGCAATGCTGAATTTAAGAGTGCATGGGGAGACAAATAGTCTACTTTTATTTCCTGATGAAAACATGATGAATATGTCTGAAGAAAGTTTGGAAGCTGGTAAGATGACCAAGAGGGGATTAAAAAATGAAGTATGGAAAGGTGTTCATTGTTTGAAAGGATAGATTGAGCTTGCCAGAGAAAGCCTACCACATGTTTTAATGAAAATACTGCTCAGTCATGTTCTGGGAGGGAATAGTTCATTTAGGTGAGAAGATATTATCAGCATTGCCAGTAATGTTAAGCAGGATTTTGTCATCAGCTTGTCATAGCAGCAGTTTCATTGTCTCTGGTATCCTCCTCAATATTCCATGGTGGACCAGCAGTAGTCTTATACAGAGCTTTCCTGGGAGATTCCATGCAAGCAGAACCTCCTATGCCTCTGTGACCCTATGCTGCCCATAGGCACTATGATGAGGAACTTGAACAGTCTGTACTAAGCTTGTCCTTTTCATATAATTTTCTGTAGGCACGGTTGAGAAGATTATAGAGTTTGATGAACCTTTTGGTATGGCTCAGTACAGTACTTTTTTTGTTTTGTATAGGCGTTAGAGAGAAGAGGAAATGTGAGTATCAAGTTGTGCCCTGAAAATTTTAAGTTGCTTTCATATCAGTTTTCCCCTTAGTAATAGAACAGCTCAGTGCATAACTCCTGAAACATCTTAAGTGTGTTGTGTGATGTGAGTGTGCCTTCCCTCTGAGGCACCAAATTGCACATCAATTGAGAAAATGGTAAAAAAGCAGGCCCCAAAAAGCCAGCAAGGACAGAGAAATGGCAAGATAGCAGAAAGAGTGTTAGGCTTCAGCTTAGACATGAGAAATAGAACAATAAGCCTATGTGGTTTGTCCTTTTTGGTTGCAACAAATTTACTTAATGTATAGTTTAGAAGGCTAGCACGAGCGAGCCATTGTGTTAGAAAATAGGCCGCTATTGTTTTAACCGAGGCTACGTGTGCTCCATGTAATTGAGTAGAAGTAATGCCAATATGCTTTTGCTCTATGTGTGATTGGCTGAAACTTAGAAAGATTTTGCTTTATGCTGTGTTGTAACATCACGTTTCTTTGGCATTCTGTTTAAATCAGTGAGCTGTTCGCATTGAGTGTCTCCATTGTTAAGTGTTGAGACTGATGTTGAAATAAAATGGCTCAAGACACTGATTTTTGAGTGTCCCGTCCTGTTCAAGTCTGTAAATAGTTGCCAATAGCACACAGGTCTGTCATTTGCTCTGTCTGGTCATCTTATAAATTAATAATTTTGTCCTAATGAACTTCTAACCTCAGGATTAAATTATTTAAGAAGAAAAAGAGAGGTATTTGAATGATAGCAACTCATCCATGTTGGATACAGGCATTAAAACCATCCTTAGGAAACTAGTCCTGTTGCAGAACTATTACAGGGTTGCATACTATGATTGTGTGATGTATCTTCTCATCTCAGTTATTACAGGTCCAGATGCTGATGGAGAAAGCAGCTAAAGACAGGTCTGTATTTTTGTCTGAGATGGTATGATATCTGGATAAATATGAAGTTCTGAAACTATAAAGTAAAACTTAGGAGAAAACAGGGAAGTTATGCAGGTAATTCAGGGAACACATCAAATGGCTATTGGTTACCTTTGCAATTTAAGATCTTGACAACCTATTCTGTGAAAACAGTAAGGAAACTGTAGGAAATTCAGCAAAGAGTTTATCTGAATACACCAGCAGTGAAATACTCCATCATCCATCTGTTGATTCCTCTATCTATTCATTTGGTGATTACTGTAGCATTTCCTTTGTCACAAAACATGCATCACAGACTAGGCATCTTGCTGAGGGAGTCACTTTAAAATGGCAGCCCACACTGAGAGACATCAGAACAATTCACAGCTGGGCAGATGTCGAAACAGTGCTAGTATAATACAGCATTTTTAAAAGCCGTCATAGCGATTCATTTGAGGATTCAGCCTTTACAGCTACAACATTTATCCCAGAGTATTCCAGTGAACTGCCCTTAGTTAGGATCTAAACATGTCTAACCATATATTGTTTGTTGTGAGAACACTTGACTGGAGTGTCTGGGTGTTAAATAATGATCCTAGACATACCAATACTACCTCTTTCCTCTTCTGAGATAGAGCATCTGTTGCATTGGAACATAAATAAAAATTACTAGTTTGGATTTCCAAAGCAATCCATTTTTGCTATGAACATGTCTATGAAAAGCTATATAAGCCTCTTTTACCTTCTATCTCTAAGGAAAAAAGTAAACTTTTCTGAATGATTCTGCAGGCTGCGATTTTGTGGGAAGATAATGATATCCACCTGTTAGGATACACCTTTAGGATACAAAGTATGAAACCCTCACAAGTAACCAGCATTGGAGCTGTTTGTTCTTCTGCATCAATTCTGGGTGTGCTCTTCCTTGTGTCCTGTACCTCCAGCCTTAACTGTGTTGACTGTGGATTTCTCACTTGCATCTTTCCTGGGCAGTTCCAGGAATGTTATGTGGATCCTCTTGAGTGCATCTTTTGAATGGAGGAAGTGATAATGACCACAGATGTATATTCTTGTCTAATGGCAAGCCTAATAACATAGCCAAGTTTCCTCATATTTACTGTAAGCTTGGAGTAAATGCCTGTGGCTATTTAGTGGATTAAAAGACACTTGGTAATTTGTTCAGTCATGGGAGTGTGATTTTGAGCTTGATGTATGTTTCAGCTCAGCCAAGAATATAATGCACCATGGCATGTACACCAGGAAAATCTGAGAGGCCTAATGCTGCCTTGCAGCAAGCTTTCAGAAAGGATGCTCAGGTTCTTAAGAAGTAATTATTTTGTGATTCATCCCATGTAAGGAAAGAATTTTTGTGTATAAATCAAATCCAGTTTTTAAGGACTACACTTTACCTATCAACCACTGATATCCCAAAGTAGATGAATATCCACCTTGGTAGGTTGATACTCAGTAGGATCATTCTGGGTGCCTATACAGTAAATGGTAGATGAAAAATAAATAAGATATCTAATATCAGGAGTGTAGATTTTTGATCTCTGGTGTGCCATAAAAGAAGTGGAAGCTTGTGGGCTGTGTTTGTTATTGAGTATACAGCACTGACTGCAATATGAGTGGCTGCAAAGCTGGTTATATAGTTTTGAGGAAGATTACTTGTTAAATCACCTGCCAGGATACACATATAGGGCTCTTCTGAGACCCATCTCATATTTAGGGCTTGAAAGGGGAGAAATTGCAATGAACTCACTGTAAAATGCAACTTTTTGGTGCCTCTAGGAAATTCTATGTGAGTCATTTACTGGCACCAGTAAATACTGGAATCAAGTTTAGCACAAGGAAAGATGTCAGTCAAGGGTTAGAATATAGGACCTGTTATGAATGTTTGCTTTGGAAATTGCCTGTGCTATGCATTAACTGTTTACTTGCACATTGCTGTCTAAGTGAAGTCACTGTTAATGCTGTTTGTTTTCAGAAATATGCTGCTTATTCCATTAACATGTAACAAAACATAATTTAATTTCAGCATTTATTAAATTGTTAGTATATAAAAGTAAAGAAATAATAAGACCTACAGGAAAGACTTTAGGAAGAAAGGATTTAAAATATTATTTGGATGAAGGCATAAATATAAAAGATCACAGGCATACAATATATTGTGGGAAGCCTATCACCAAGACTGAAAGTATATTTACATGTGTATGAATGTCTCTGAAAAGTCTAAAGAAATTTTCTTCTACTTGTGACAACACAAAAATTTTGTATTGCTTACTTATAGAACACAGTTTAATTTAATTTAAACTAAGAAATGTGCTGGTTACGTAGCTTCAATTTTTATACTAATTTAGTTGGAACATTATGCCAAGAAAGCAATTCAGGCCACCTACTTCTTTTATTACTTACCTGGGAAACTCCTAATACTGCTTCCATTCTAGATTTTGTATTTTTCTGTGTGTCTGGGAATAAGTATCTCTGCGCAGTGTAGAGTTTGAACAGCTATGTGTTCAGATGACAGCTAAACTCCATTACAGTTCAGAGATGCAGTGCCTGAAGTGCTAAATTCTTCAGAGATTTTTTCCTTCAGTAATTGTCAGAGTGGGCACTTTACCAAGGGACCAGAGCTGAGGTAGAGGCATCACAGTTTAGGCATCTCAGCATCTGATTTTTTACCCTTTTAAAAACAAGAGTTAGGGTACATCTCAAGATACTCAAAAGCTGCTTCTGCTCCTGCTCCTGAGATTGCTGTAATCACTGAGCTGATATGAAATGCTTTAATTTTGCTGTTGAACTTACAGAGCTTGGCAGCAACAACATGATTCTTAGAATGGAGAGAGTCTGGGGAAGACAAGACATCACCTGGGAGCAGGAAAGGAAATTGTCCTGTTCATGTTTTATATTAATGCAATCTTGTGGTTTATTCAATTTGCTTGTGAGTTGGAAGTATGTGTATGAGGCAGAGAGACAGGGGAGGACATTTAACTATTGTACCCAGGATTGTCAGGGAGTTTTAAAGTCAATCACTTCTGATACATTTTCCCCAAACTGATCTTTAGTAAAATTCTTTCCCCCTTGAGATTACATCACTTTATATAGTTGTATAAAATGCATAATATGAGAAGGGCTGCATTGGTTATGCCATTGGGAGCCTGAGACTAGTGTTGTCTCAAAGGTAATAAAAATTTCTCTGATGAACGTTCATTTAGCATGAAATGGTCTCAGTATTTAAAAAGAAATTGTTAGTCAATGTAACTATTTCAGTACACAGTAATCTGAAAAGTCTTTTTTAATCTATTTTCCATTTTGGAAAGCTGATAGTCACACTATAAATATCATAATTAGTGAAAAGTTAGCAGCATTTAATGCTATCTGTACCTTAAATGATCATCTGCAGTCAGGGGAACCAGATTAACTTCAATTGTAAAAGACCAAATAATTCTACTGTTTAAAGTCAGGAATGACAGTAAAGATTCTAAGTGTATGCTTAAACATATCTCTATTAACACCAAACATTAACATTTAAATCCTGACCTGATCATAGAATAACAGAGTATCCTGAGTTGGAAGGGACTCCAAGAATCTTCAAAGTCCAACTCCTGGCCTTGCACAACACCATCCCCAAGAATCACACCCTGTACCTGAGATGGTTGTCCAAATACTTCCTGAACTCTTTCAGGCTTGGTGCTGTGACCACTGCCCTGGGGAGCTGTTCCAGTGCCCAAACACCCTCTGGGTGAGGAACCTTTTCCTAATGTCCAACCTAAACCTCTCCTGACATAGCTTTGGGCCATTCCCTTGGGTCCTGTCACTGGTCACTGAGGATAGATCAGTGTCTCCCCCTCCTGTGCCCCTCATATCAATCTACTATAGCTGTCAGCAAGTATGTCTCTGTTATGTGTGTAATTTCAAACTTTTAAAAGTAATAATAAATATGATAGCTACCCTTCATTGGCTAAAATGGTAGAAACCATGAAGACAGAAAATAACAGAAGCTTCTGCTGAGATTACAGACCTGTAAAGCTCTGTATTCTGAATAACTGCACAATGTGCATAATTTATGTTTTTTGATCCTTTGATAATTAGAATCTGGATTCTTGGTGTAATTATTAATCTCTATAAGCAGTCAAGGAAGCAGGTCAGACACCTCCAAAGGGTAAATCATAACGCTTAAGAGATATCCTCTTTCCAGTTATGGCATGCAGTGTTTGAATAGTGTGGGTAACCTTTTTTATTTGCAGAAAACAGGTGAGCTCCAGCGTTAGGGAAGAGCACAGACATCCCACACTTGTCTGAAAAACTGAAGGAGCCCTCTGACCTCACAGGTTTCAGAACACTGTTTCAGCACCTCGCAATCCTCCTGGCTGCATGGTGGATTAAACTCCTACATGTCATTGAGAGTGCTCTGATTGTGTGGAGCTACATTCAGGGATGTAGGTGGCTTCATTATCCAGTACAGAGGCAATGAATGAATTTAGATGACTGACACATCTGATAGGATTATGAAGTAAATGGTCTAAATTATTGCATTGCATTTGAGAACAAATACTTATAAGCCAAGGAAGAGTAACTAGGACTTGCATCTGTACTAAGAAAACATATAGGAATGAGGCTGGGGAGGAGCTCTCAAGCAGAATAAAATGAATAAGTGATTCACACAAGTCTTCAGCTGTAGACATGTGAAAAGGGATTTCCACTAGGTGTCCTCTCACCCTGCCACCTTTTGCATCATCAGCTTCTTTATTTTCAGACTGCTCCACTCTCTCTCACACAGTCTTCTCTTACATCCATATATAGCTTATATAGCATTGTTACAAGCAATCCTCCTTCAAATTTCTTTGAGGTTTATCTGCATCAGACATGACTTTTATCTGTTACTTTAATGTAAGGTATTGTAATGTATTTCCTATGTATTGATGGAAATTCAGTCTGTTCAAATTGACTGGTATTTACAAATCTGGAAGTTTAGCTCTAATATATCTATGACAAACATCTTTAGAATTATTAAGATGCATGTTTTTTAGGTATTTCATGAGTTTTCTTAAACAAAACTATTTTCAATTTCTTGTAATATCAAGAAGATTTAAAATATGTCAGCATCAGAACAGACTAGATTTATTACCTGGAAAGGTTATCCCAGTTTTACTACTCAGTTATTTCAGCAACTTGCATGAAAACAACACGAATGTGCGTAGTTTGAGCTTAGATGATGGGTTCCAAAGATAATTTCATATTAATAAGCAGTTAATTTTCCATTAATAGATTGGTGTCTGATTTGAGTGCTTAGTTAAATGCAAAATGCAAACCCTTTCCCATTATGTAGGTCTGAAATATGAGGAAAGAGAAAGGTTGCAAGGGAGAAAAGCAATGAAGGATATGTGTGGGAGCAAACGCTAAAGCTAATCTAACCATCTAATAGCTGGTTGGCACTAGGGGGTCACAAAATGTCTGTGTCAGGGTGGCAGAAATCCCTCCCCAGCAGAGCTGATTTGATATCTTTGACAGTGTGATGGATAACTTTGCAACAGGCTATATCCTGGTTTGCCAGGACACGATGTGAACCTCTTTCAGCAGTTTGTGCCCTGGTTCATGCCAGACGTTGGCTGGAATGGTTCATTAGCTAAGGAGCCCTCCTGGTGTATTTCACTGCCTAACAGATACAGCCAGTCTATTTTCTCATGCAACAGATATGAGGAAATAGCTACTCTGTTGTTTTGTTTCAGATTTGTACACTCATGTAGCAGCAGGCAGAAGCTCAAACTATAAAGCTGGGAAAAGATCCATAACTGGCAATTAGCAGTAATTGTGGTAGCTATAACACATTCATATCACACTGGTTTCAAAATGTAGTTCTTGGCACTTGAGTGCATTTAAGGAAACCACAAATTATTTTTCTACTATTATCTGTTTTCAGTACTGTAGCAGTACTTGGAGGATGTGAACAAACTACATTTGCAGGGAGAACGTTTCCCTGGAGAGCTGTCCCCCAGCTTCCTCTGTAGGTTTCGGGTTACTGGAAAATGAGAAAAAAGAACTCATGGGCAGTATTTTCAGGGATTCTGGATTACTGCAGATTCTTGTATGAGGAGCTCTAAAGCAGTGTAAATTCTTTCTTTTCTTTTTCTTTCTTTTTCTTTCTTTTTCTTTCTTTTCCTTCTTTCTATTTCTTTTCTTCTTCTTTTTTTTCCCATAACTTTAGGCATCATGTTCCATGTTGAACCTCTCTCCCCTTTACCGTGGACTCAGCATTGGTAAGATTGCACCCTGAACCCTGTGTTTAGTTCTGGTTTCTTCACTATACAAGAAAGACTGAAGTGCAGGAGGGTGTCCAGAGAAGGGCAACGAAGCTGTGAAGGGTCTGGAAGACAAGTCTTGCGAGGAGCAGCTGAGAGAGCTGGGGTTGTTCAGACTGGGAAAAAAAGAGCCTCAGGAGACCTTATTGCTCTCTACAACTACTTGAAAGGACATTGTTAGCAAGCAAGGTGGTTGTTGGCCTCTTTGCCCACCAGACAAGTGATAGAATAAGAGGAAATGACCTTAAGTTCCACTAAGGCAAGTTTAGATTGGATATTAGAAAAAAATTCTTCACTGAAAGGGTTACCAAGCATTGAAACAAGCTGCCCAGGGAAGTGGTGGAGTCACAGTCTCTGGAAATGCTCAAAAAAGTCTTAGATGCTGAGCTTAGTGACAGACCTGTCAGTGCCGGGCTAATGGTTGGATTCGATGATCTTAGAGGTCTTTCCCAACCTTAATGATTCCATGATTTATTATTTCAGTGCAGAGTACCCTAAGAAGTAGTTTAGCACTTTGCATATGTCATTAAGCAACATGTCATTGTGTAAAACTTACCAGATAAATTAGAAGAGTACTCACAGGAACCAGGCATTCAGATCAGCTTGGTACAGGAAATAACAGAACTTCTTTAGCTGATAATCTCTTATAAGCATTTGCAGCTAACCAGAACCTCATGTTACCAGCACATTGAGTAAAGGTATTACTGACCCCTGCTGCCTTTTAATTTATTGTTTCTATTCATGGCATCTAATCTCCTGCATAAATCACAAATATCTAATGAAATTTAGAATCATCAGTGTCTGTAATTAGTAATTTACCCATAATATATTCACTTTCAAAATCCAAGAACTTTCTTTGATTAATTTTAACATTATTTGTTACTACCCTTTTACAAAGAAACAAATTCTGTTAAATATTTCTGCTAATAGCACTGCCAATGCCAGTGAAGTGCACATGATTACTTTTGAAGTTACTAACAAGTTAGAAATTTACTATATATATTTAGAAAAAAATATAATGTTTGAATAATTTATAATCCTGGAATCCAAATTATTATTATTTTTGAATCCTTAAATCTCTGTGTGATTCTCTGAAGAATTTTTCTATCTAATCTCTTGAGTCACTTTTATACTAGTCTGGGGATTTTTTTACTTACCAATTTTTCTTGGTATGGTATTTTATATTAAGCTTTTTAACACAGATATGTACTTAGTATTTGTTGAAAAGCACAGGAAAAGCACAGAGCAATGTTTATTTGGGGGTTTTTTTGGACTTTGGTTTGTTTTCATTTTCTTGTTTTCCGTGATTATTCATCCTCTTCTTAAAAGAAAAAAAAACTTCTATCTTGTTATTCACTCATTAGGAAGTTAGTCTCTAAAAAATATTTTTCAGCAACAGATGTTTCTTCCAGGAATGTATCAAGGGAATGTAAATATTTTCTGCTCAACAAGCTGTTATGAACCAAATCTACTTGGACCATAAGGAAGTCCAAGGACCAGAGTTACAGAATATATGCTGATGCAGTGTCATTTTGTCTTGCATATGTAAGTTTAGTTTTCAATTTATATCTGGAAAAGATTGCAGTAAAATAATTATTTTCCAGTGATATAATTAAAAAGCTTAATAAAGAAGCAAATGAAATAAAATCCAAGCATTGTTTTCCAATGTAAAATGAATTTCAAGAGCATTTCCTTACTGACAAGACATAAGGTATTAAAGCTTATCCTGAACACACAAGATTCCTGATAGAAATTCAAATTCTATCTATCTAAGGCAGAGGAAATTTTCACCCATCTGTAAGGAGCATAATATAATATCAGCCAAGTAAGAATCCTTCTCTTGTTAATTTTCTTTTGTCTTGTATCATGATAGTCTCTCAGATCAGTGTTGTTTCCTGCTGAACTTATTTAAAATTTGTTTTTAGGGCAAACTTCTCTTTCTTTTTTGGGTTTGTAATAGAAAAGCTTCCTATTAAACTCTTCAGATAATATTTTTAGGGAATCAGTGCCCCAAGAAATCTTTGATGGGTAAAAGCTACAGAAAATGATAAAAAATTTAAGTGTTGATTTAAGTTACATTTAACTTTGGCAGGTTGTTAACCAAGATGGTGCTCTACTCTCCCATGCTGAAACTTGACTATGGTAAGAAATCAAACTACTGACTTAGCAGCTGAGAAAATCATGCACTTAGCTAATAATTCTACATATGGAATAGATGTGGGACAATTTATATTAAAAAAGAGTTTAATTGTGGAGATTAAAAAATATGAGGGAGTATTATGGATCTGACACAAAAATGAAGGAATGAAATATGGTACCTATATGGTATCTGCAAAAATGCTGTTACTGAAGGGACCTGAAGAAAAAAAAGGCAATGGAAAAAGCAATGAAGAATGTCAAAATATCAGTCTATTTAAAACCTGTTTTGAGTACAGTTGGGATTTCATTTATGTCTTGGTAAAATACTGTATTTTACCACTTAAATTGTCAGCTGATGATTTATCTGAATAATGTCTTATATCCCTTCACATCTTAAGAGTGATGGTGGAGGTGATGAGGTGCTGGAGTGGAGATAACATTGCAATTGATATCTTCCTGCATGCTGGAGGTTACTGATTACCTTTCATCACAAAAAGATTTCTCTGTGTCTCCTGCATTTCCAGCTCACTGTCAGCCTGGAGGCAGCAGTGTTTTGGTTCATACACTTGTCGCAATACAGCCTCGTTATCCATTTATTGTAAAATTCCAGTTCCTTCAATCCAGATAATCTTCTATAGTTTTTGCCTAGAGTATTGAAAATAGGCAAGCAGTTAGGAGTATTTATAAAAAGCACAGAGCTATATTAAAAAAAATGCTTGAAGTGAGAGCAACCTAGAAGAGCTCTCTTCCTTTCTTCTTTCTTCAGATGGTTTTTTCTTTCTCTCCTCACAAAACATTTGTCAAGGTTTCTTCTTTGAGTGTATATTATATTTCAAGCTGCATCTTTTAGAGTGTTAACCTTTCTAATCTTCACCACAGAGAACTCCCAGAGGGTACCTCCTTCTGGTGTCTCTGTTAACCTTTATAGACCACTACTTTTTTTGAAATTTTCCACAGACTTCAATAAGATTAATTCTTTCTACTTAAAATTCATCCAGGGGACAGTTTAGCCGTTCTTCCTCAAAATAAACTGCATTTCTCTGTTTACAACAGTGTCTTGACAGAGATGCCATCAAGGGATTTAGGTGTTTTTGGAAGTCTGACCCAGACTCTAACAAATGACCCAGGAGGGCACAGCTTCTCTTGTAACTCCTGAGAGATGGCAAAACCTGTGTGGTTGTCTTGGATACCTCAGAGCACTGGATTAAGCTCAAATTAAGACTTCTAGCTTTTCTGTTCCATTGTTTTATTTTGCCTGAAACTAGATGTGATTATAAATGTGCAGCAGCTCCAGGCAGCAGCAGCAACTTTTGAGTAACTGATCCCCAGTAATTTGTCTTAAGCATATTATAAGAAAACTGCACATAAATATGGCACAGCTGAATAAAGTCAAAGTGTTTAGGTAAACAGTCTTTTTAGGTAAACAGAAACAAGGACCTCTTTGTTAAGCAGAAATAATGGAAGTAGCATCTGGGTAAAAGATGAAAAAATAAGTCTGCAATGATTTTTTTCTTTTTTTAGAAAAATTAAGTAGCTATGTGCCTTACACATGTCCATCAATGTACTCTCAGAGGCTTCCAATTAATTTGCAAAGCATACTGTGAACTGTCTGAATAACTATCTGAACAACTGATTTCTATGGAAAATGAGTTTCCAAGACATGTTGGAAGTATTAATTGTAGCTGAATACATAATGTCCCTCTTTATAATTTCTTTTCTGGAAATGACTTCCTCATCTTCTAAAACACAGAATATCATCTGTCTTTGCTCAATAGTT
Source organism: Molothrus aeneus (assembly GCF_037042795.1). Lineage (NCBI taxonomy): Eukaryota > Metazoa > Chordata > Aves > Passeriformes > Icteridae > Molothrus > Molothrus aeneus. The sequence continues at coordinate 32,928,455 of NC_089649.1, forward strand.
GCTGCTGCAGTGTAAGTTTCTTTCATGCTTAGCAAGATTATTATTTCAATTGTTCAGTCTGATTCCTACCAAAAATTCCCCTACATCTTGTCTACTACTCTGAGAGGTAGAAAATTTAAGAAAACTGAATTTATTTGCCTCCATTTCATGGTCTCACTGGTGGAAGGGGAGCAGCAAAGCTACCAGGATTTTTTCACAGTCTGCATTTATCCAGCCAGTGTGGACTTTAGAGAAGAGTCTTGCTTCTCTCTATGGCTTTCTCACCATGGGAAAGATGGTCCTGCAAATATGTGTTTTGCAGGCCTCATGAAAGGTGTCCTAGCTAGCTTTTGATAGTTAGCTCAGGTAATAATAAGAGATTAATTGTGGTATTAATCTCACCTAATTTTAGACTTGTACGGTGCAGATCTGAAATAATCAGCATAAGCTATTTTTACAGTCCATAAAGAGAATTAGGCAGTTGCAGGAAGGTTTTAATTCATCTGACATTTTGAACATTCTTTTTAGGGTGAATTAATAATATTCTAAATTTATCTCCACTAGTTATGAAGGGAAAGCAAATGACAAGCAAGATATAAACATCTATATTATAGAGGTCTGTATTTGATCACATATAAATATTTACCTAGGTCACTCCCAGGTTTTGAATACTGTATTTTAATTTTCAGTCTGATTCATTTGTGTGTTATTAGTCATCTTCCCTGACTATTTGAAGGCCAGCTCTCATTGACCTATGTGCCTGCAGAGCAATAATCCATAAGCACAGTGCCCATAACTGATTTCCTTTCCCATCTCCCTCATATCCTTAAATCAAAACCAGTCAAACTAAAGCCACATGCATCATTTTTATGCTTCAAGCAATGTTGCATCATGTCACAAAACCAGATTAAGAATATTCATACTTCTTATCCTATGTATAAGGATCTCATCTCTTCAGATGTTAAATAATCCCTTTTTTTCATTTCTTCTGTTGAAATATAAGCACACATGTTGCACTTGTATTCAAGTTATACTGTATAGCAAGATCCCAGAAAAACAAATGTAAAATAGGAGTCTGAAATGGAAAAAAGTTATTACTTTCTATCTGATTTAACTCAGAAAATGTATTACTAGTGCAAGTGCTTGCAACAAAGGTGTGAAAACAAAAAGGCCAGACTTCAATCTGATGTAGATCAAGGTATATACATCAAAAACAGTGAAGGATCTAATTAAAGGTATGGCCATTGTGTGGAAGTATTCTGATTTTTTTTTTTGGTTGTTTTTGTTTTATGAACAGTTGCAATGTGAGAATAGGAAATCAAAGTAACATTTTAAAATCTTAAAGTTAGGTTTTATAAAGCTGATGTGTTCTTCTGTCCCTGTTGCAGTTGCATAAACTCCCTAGGTAAGGGCTGAGCATATGAAAGATTTTCCATTGTCTCATATTTTCATTTGATCTGAAAGAAAGCCTTGGGAAAAAGTCTACTATGTTATGGTTAGAAAAGTGAAGATTCAGAATGTGGGGTTCTGAATCTTGCTCTGGCTTTGCTCTGTTGTAGCTCTGTTGATTGCCACTCTGTTCTGATTGTCATACTGACTTCTGATCAGCCAGCTGTTGCCTGCTTTTTTCTTTGATAGGCAGGGACAGCAGGGACTAGAAAATGTGTCTCCATATAAAAGAGAGTTAAAATAGAAAAATCTCAGTCAGAAGGAAGAAAAGCGCTCTACTTATTTTCTCCTTGATACCGTATTCCAGCAGACAGACAGAAGATAGACAGACAGACACATGGAGTGCAACTCCTGACAAGTACATTGGTCTCTAATGCTTAGGCTCCTTTGGGAGTCTATCCTTGTGCTTGTTAGAAATTATTTCCCTATGATTCCTTTACAATTCCACAGGATTTTTTGACACCCAATATGTCCCCATCTTTGAGGGCTATCAGGAAAAGAAGTGATTATGTTTTAAAGTAGTTTATTATAGATTTGAAAATTAAAATATCTGCTAAAAGGTGTGTGTGTGGGGGGGGGAATTTGTCTGTTTGTTTGTCTCTTTGGTTTGTTGGGTTTTTTTTCCCCACACTTAATAAACCCTTTCCCCAGCATTTTCTATCAGTTTATATATTTTTTTTGTTTTTCTCATCTGGTTATTGTCTATCAAAATCACATTTTTTCCTCAATTAGGGTACCCAACACTTAATGGTATGTTTGAATCCAGGTTAATTTGATAGTGAGCAGAAAGCAAGATTACCTACATGACAATTTGTTTTTATATCCTAGTATAATTATGCCAATTTGGGCAACAATTAGACACTCATGACTTAATGTCTTATTGATTCTGATGTTCTTGAAGCACTTTGTTGCTGGTGCACAGATGCTGATGGAACCCAATAGCTTTAGAATCTTTTAGACTATGGAGTGCATAGTTGTGTCAGGCTAAGTATAAGTACACATATTTTTTTTTCTTTATGTAAGGATAGGTCATAAAAGGGTATAAAATGAGGTAGGCCATATGGCTTTATGTCTTATGGGATGCAAAAGAGGAAGAAATGGTTTTCCCTCCTCATTATAGCAGCTCTCCTTTGCTTTCCTCAAGTGAGATGCTGAAATGGGAAAAGAAACAGCTCCACTGATGACTTCTCTACTAGGGACACGGGTGAGAACATTGCTCCACATTCATGAACAGAAGAGGGCTGCTCCACTGTACTTTGCCTCTGCTGATACATCTATTATCCCTGTCCCTGTTTTGTGCTGCAGGAGGAAAATACAACTAGCTTACCTTAGAGATTTTACTTCACACACAAAATAGCAGATTTCCAAGGCATTTGTGAATCTGAATCCCAAAATGGAAAAAAGAATATTATATACAGGATACCAGGAACAGTATGAATTTTTACTTTAAAAAAGCTCCAGAACAATATTAACAAATCCTTATAGATAAAAGATATCCCCCCAAAAAATTCAAGATTCCTTTGGAAGAAGTTCTAGCTGTCTAAAGTTTGTTTCTGAAATATACCTCAGTAAGTAAGATTCAGATGGTTGATTGCAGAGAGGCAAGATCTCAGTTCCAATGAGATTAAATCCTCATGTGGTCATATTGACATCACATCTGTGCATCCAAATGCTCTGTGAAGAGCTTTCTTTAACAAGAGCAAGTAATATAACTTGCACTGTTTTGACTGGTACTAATCTGATCAAAAGAAATGTTTGCATTTGTGCTGCTGAGGCAGGTAACACTTTTCTCATATTTATCCATTATTTTAACAGTTTGGGGATTAAATTTATGATTCTAGGAAACAACAGTTGAGAAACTTTGATGAAGAGTGTTAAAAAAGAGATTTGGGGAAATTAATAAAAATCAAAGAAAACAAACATTTATAATAATCTTTCCAATATTGTACTTTCAGTTCTTAATGTGAGAAATTAATCCTTATTTTTCTGTAAAAACATATCTATAAACCCCAATATCAGTGGAGAAACAGTTTCTACAGGAAACTACTCCCTGACACAAAAGCTTAAGTGCAGGACAGGTGGATCTTTTACCGTAAATGTAAAAGTTTTAAATAAAATAAAATGGTTGACATTTTTATTTCCAGGATAGGATTAGGTGCATGCATGTGGTGTGACACAGGCACTGTGAATCTAATGTGTCTGAATTACTCCTGATCATGGCAGACTTCTGGATAATACATTTGTTATGTAAATTATAAAGGATGTTGAATGCATCAAATTATTTTGTTGTGATCTCCAATTCTTATGTCATTTCTTATTCATTTTCTCCAGAAATCCAGGATTCAAATCAAGGTGCAAGATGTCTATAGAGACTAGAAAAATGCACCAAGTTTTCAAATTCTGTTCAGAAAAAGTATTCTGCATCACAGGAAAAAAACCACAACAAAATCTTGCCTGACCTTACTCATCAGCAAAGCATTCAAAGCCTGTACAAAAAACATCCATAATGTATCACTGGTACAAGATATGGTATTCTATATTTTTCCTGGAAACTTTTTGCATAGAGATTTTGCATAGCTGAACTTAAAAGTTCAGTTTCTTGAACATCTATGTACTGATCGTTTTCCACACAACTTTGTCATAGGAAAAAACCCTTAGTCACATATATTCTGTCATGCCTCGGGAAAGTAATGACCTTTGAAAATGTATTAATACACAGGTAATATTTTTACCTTTATTGCAGCACAGATAATTACACTATATGTAACATAATATTCCATTGTAATATTCATTATCCATTTATCTTTCCTATGCATTTCACAACAGCTTGTAAACCTCTGAATTTTTAAAAGCTTGCCTTAGAGAAAGAAATGCATTTTAAAGTTATAGTCTTAGATTAATCAAGAAAGTAGAGGCAAAGAATCACATGAAAATAAAAAAAAACCTTAATCTCTTTTGAATTTTCGTACTTGTGAGTTATATATGGGAACTTTAAAATAATTTACTTGCAATATTTTATATTCTTTTACTGTCACTGAGAACAAATGACTTAGATAAAAAGGGCTTAACAGAAAAAAGATAAATATTTATTTTTCCTGCTTTATCATTAAACTAGGAAACATAAAAATAAAACTAAAGTCTCAGGCTTTTCCCAAGACTATCATTTTTCATTAAAATGCTAAACAAATTTCAGTTTAGCCTTTTTGTATGCCTGAGGCAACTGCTGAAGAGCTCTGAATTTTGAGGTTTTTCCAACCTACAGCTAGAAAGAACAGTGTAAAGTGTTTTGTGCTATTGTGTGGTTCATAGGCAGACGCATTTTTTTTTCTTTGATCCCTTTAGCAATGTGTTTAGCAATCCTTTATTTCTTTTCAATGGTGGTAAGTTTTTTTGCTTTGTTTTCGTTTTGCTTTGTTTTGTTGTTGTATTCATCAGGACCGTTCTGCACCTCAGCACCTGGCATCATTTGGTGACCTCCCTGAAGCTGAACACAAAGGAAATTGTTGGATTTCAAAAGCAAAGATCTATCCTCTGCTTGCAGAATGCACCTTTCTAAAGGAAGAGTTACCAAGTGAAAAACAGATGGTTTATGGACAAGTTACCCTCCATCAATTTTGAGCAAGTTATAAGAACAGCAGCTTCCATAAGGTAAACATAGTCCTGATCTGTCAACAGCTCCCTGAAAGTAAATTTTTTTAATGCTTAGCAGTATAATGACAAGATTTTTAAAATTCTTTCAAAGCTGTCTAATTTGACAGAGGAAATGGATGAAAGCAATTTCCATTGCTGGTGTCTTACTTTCCACTCAACATCATCGCTGAACACCAACAGTGAAACGCTCAGAGTTGGCATGTCCTGCATGTGCAAACAGCTTGCTGAGGTAGCCAGGGCTACCTGCAATGTGCAGTGAACAAAAAGACAAAATTAGAAAAAAAAACCCAAAAGCAACAACAAATAAAAACCAGAAAGAAAATCAACAAAAAAGAAAATTTAAATCTAAACCAAGCAGTATTCAATATTGCAACTACCGATACGAAGCTGGCAATGTCTCATTAGAGAGTCATGTGCAGGTTATCCTGATTGTGACCTAGAAGGCTGTATCAGAAAGGACTGAAATATTCTGGAAAACAAGTGTCTTAATGCCTACAGGCTCTTTCCCATGGTATGAATTTTAAATCCATTTTGGACACCTTAATTTTCATCAGAGAACCAGGTGATAAACAGGGATCCAGGGAACCCTGATAAAATCTTGATCTTAAGATAACAAACTGTGTTCATTACCACGTTGTTATCTTGAGATAAACAAGTTATGTGAAGCTAACCAAGTTAACTGCAGTGGGTTCTGGTTAAAGGCCCAGTGCAATAAAGATGAGTGACAGAGAGTTTTCTCTGATTTCTCTAAGGGCCATACTGCCACAATTTCCATTCTATTTACCAATGTCATGTCACTTTGCACCTCAGAAAATCAAGCATAAAGGCACACTCAAAAACCAATGCAATTACAAGACATGTCTGATCTGAAGAATTTTGGCTTTATTTGCCTGGATAGATTTTGAAAATAATTTTTGAGAAGGAAGCTGTTATATGACATTTAAAAATTCAAGCATCAAAAAGATATAATGCCTGTAAGGGGAAATATAAATGGTAAACTGAAAGAAGATTAAATGAGTAACTCATAAAGTCTATAAGCTATGGAAAAGAGGGAAGATAAATGGCTAACTCAATTTGATGTTACAGCTGGAAGTCTAGGTTTACAGAGAGGCTCCTTCTGTTGCTTTTACATAGACTCTTTATTCCCATCAGGTGATGAATGCTTAGGGAGGTTAGGTTATGGGCATAATAAATGTTCAGAACTCTTCCAAAATGCGTGCAAATTACAAAGCTAAGAGTATATGCCTAAGAATAATTTATAATCCCCATATCAGTCTGAACAATGTAACAGCAGCACAAGTTCATTTTGCACAGGAACAGACCAGAATCTGACAGCTTTCCACTACAGTTTACAGGAAAAGAAATGTCCTGGTATCTCTCAAGTAAATGCTCTCAATGATACTCCTGCTGGCAAGCTGCAAGTTAACACACACCATTTCCCTGAGCTTCCTCTTTGCAAAGAAAGAATAAAACTGCTGAAAATATACTGATATAGCAGTGTTAACTTCCAAATAATTGTCTGTACTATTTAATGATCACACATTTAATATCCCAAGAAGGGCACATTTTCTTGATAAGCATCCTATTTGTGTTAAAGGAAGAACTTGGCAACATGAAAATATTGTAGCAGTTTAACAACAGGAAGAAATTAAGGGTTTTGGATTCCTACCTGGGGAATAGTGAGAAGTTTCTTTAAATTTTTGCAAGTGTATAAGATCTATGGAAAGCCATACATAATGGTTGGTAAAGCAATTCACATGAAATTTTTTTATAGGCAGAAGTTCTTATGGTTCTTTGATATGACATTCAAATTTCAATAAAACCACGTGATTTAGATGGAAGAAAAATTTTAGGGAAAACAAACAGGGTACTGACTGATTGTGATTTAGATCTGTTTATTTTGTATTGAATAAGGTGTGCAAACTCAGGCATAGCTATGGAGACATCAAGAAAGACATGAAGACAATTTGTCCCAAAGGCTTGCAGGGTCATGTTAGCTTTCAATAGAGTGAAAACAAATTAAACAAAGACACCTAATTTATCCTGAGTGTAAATTCTTAAACAATATAAATACTCTGCTGCCAGTCACAAAATATGTAGATAAAGAAAATTGAAAAAAAATCATTGGAGGTTCTGAAATGTTTCATTTGCAAAGGCAGACACTTAATGGGTCACATTTTCATTTTCTGTGCAGCTTTGGTCCTGAGTGAGGCAATAGCCTGCGGTGAATATATGTGATCCTGTAGCTGAAGGTCATGTCATAAACATAATGACAAAGGAATTACAATTGTCCAAGGAAATGTAAGTCTTTCATGTCTTAACATTTGTGACTTTCTACCTAAATACCCCTCATTTAATCTATTTTTATATAAAGATTATGTAATTGATTGAGATTTACATTTAATGCAAAACAGGCAAAAAAGCTATGAATGTGTTTTCTCCAATGTAATGTGGAGCTAAATTAAATTTACAAGATCTTAACATCTGGGAGTAATCACAGAATTCCTGTGCTATGTTTATTGATGTATTACCATCTTTGTGCTGCTGTGTAATTGTCACATTAAAGCATCAGTTTTTATTCCCTGCCTTTTCAGAAATACATGCACAGAAGGACGTTGGATTTTATAATACACAGGAAACTAAACACCTTTTTCACTAGGAAAATGAGGGGAGGAAGGTGCTTTCTTATCCTGAAGGTTTTGTTATCCTGAAGGTTTGCTCCTGTCAATACTCACAGGCTTTGTGCAACTAAGAAGGAAATGGACATAATAGATCTTTTTGAAAATATCCTGTGAGCTTTTCATTTACTATAGGAAAAAATGGCTTTTTAGAATTTCAGAGCAGAAAATACAGAAAAGCTTGTGAATTATAAAGAGTAGACAATAGAGTCCTGATCTGGTCTATCTAACCTATGATTTTTTTTTTTTTTTTATTGCTCCCAACTTCTTTGGCTCTCTCTCATAAATCTCTATTATTTTGGTTTCAGAAGGAGTTATTTTGATTCAGAAAGTATGATCATTGCTGACAGTTTAGACTGATGGGTAACAGCAAGAATTGTACTCATGGAGAGCAATTTTACCCATGGACAGCAATTTATTTCCTCATGGACATGATCCCTTGTGAGAGTCTTGATGGCTGGGGGAGAGCAGAAGGCAGGCTCTGTCACCTCAGCTGACCTCACCTGAAGGGAAAATGTTATATTCTTTCCTATTCCAGCACTGGAAGTAGTGTTAATCCATGCATGACATGAACAGAGATGTCTGGGAATCCTAAATCCCAATCCTTAGTCCTAAACTGTGCTTCAATGATTCACATAAAAAAATAATGACAGTGGTTTAATCACAGAGCCTGTAGTTCCACACTATGACAAATCTAAAAGTCTCCTCTCTCATACATTGGGGCTCTACATTAATGATGGGACAAGCCTACACAGTTCCTGCCAATTGATAACAGCTTGCAATATTTATAGAAGAATTTATGTACAGACTGGAAAGCACTCTGTATTATTGTTGGCATAAATCTACCAGAAAAGTTCAGGTATGTACAAGTTTGTAAAAGTCATCTATGTGTGTTGACATTTTTTGTTATAATATGACAAGAGAGAACATTTTTTCATTTGATGATGTTCAATCATAACTGATAATATATACAATTTATGGTACCAAAATACGTATATTTTGATTTTGAATCACAAAAATCATAAAATATAACTTTTTATAAGTTTTTTTTTTTAGATTTAGCTGTTTGATCATTAAAAATTCTTTGTTTAAAATAGCTTAAGCATGTTTTAAAATGTCAACTATACAGTACTCTAAATATTTCTAACTTTATGCTTCCGTGAACTACACAATCCTTATTTGTTCCAATTTATCAGCATAACTCTCATTACTTCAGTTTTCAATTTGATTTCTAGCTGCTTGTTTTATCTAGGACCCAGGCCTTGCTGAAAATTTCCCACCCAGAATTTAGTTTAGAAGGACAAAAATATGCTCAATGGAAAATATTTTTTGCTTTCCTGATATAAAATTATTTTGAAAGTGAGACTAGTAGGCAAAATATCTGTCTTTCTGATCTTGTAGTTCTGAGCCTAGAGTTAAGAATGTTGTCTTTAAGGATGTACTCTCCTTCTTTCAGCTGTTTTGCTTTGTAACTTATAGTGTAAATGTTGGTTTGCTTAATTCCTTCTCCTAGGTCGTTTAATTACACCTCGACCTAAGATTTTTATGTAGTATCTCCAGTTACAGCTCCTTACCTTGTCCAACAGGGAATTTTATATAAAAATGAATAATATGAATAAATATGAAATAATGAATAAATATGAAACAGCATTAATTGTTCTACTCAGACTGTCTTGTTCTTCCTCAACTCCCCAAACTCACATCACTCCTGCTCAGAAGCAGAATTTTGCTTGTCCAACTCTAGACAGATCTCTGGTAGATCTGCAGCCAGCACAAGGTAGTAACACACAGTTATGTTATCACAGCAGTAATAGGGTCAATAATAGGTTTGGATTTTAAAAGCCAAAACAGGCACTAAAAACATAATCATGACAGGAAGCATCTTTCTTGTATCTTATATGGTAAGTAAAGTATCTTACTCAATATGCGAAATAAAACAGCATTCCAGTGTTCTTTGGCTCAGAAGTCTGAATTTTTGGATTGTTTCAATACAGAGTAATTTTACTGCTGCCTTCCAGGCCATAACAAGTTTATGCCCAGCTCACTTGGTGCTCACATAAAGAAATTAAATCCTCTCTGCTTGCAAATATATATGTTGACTGTATCCTGAATTGTTTTCTTCTCTGAGGGGCCTTCTAGGGAGGAAACAAGACCAGAATCATAATGACTGTTCTCTCACATGCCAAACATTCAGCTGCAAGCTTTCTACTGCACTTTTGCCCTGGGAAATGTGTCATAAGGTGCAGATTCTTTGGGGCAGCTCACAGAATATTTATTTTGTCATACCAGGATCTACTTCTACATGCTTTGGAAAGGTTGTAATTAAGTGTGCACTGTTTTCTCCTTCTTTACTTCAATTTAAGTAGGACTATACACATCTTTCTGAGTATGAATCTTACAATATTTTGTAATTCATCTCAGGATCCTAATTTTACATCTCATCTATGAAAAGGTCATAGTAAATATTTTATTCCTTGGCTTGTGAATTGGTAACAACAACCGTAACAGCCACAAATATCTCCTGGCATTTGTTTATCTGGCTTTCCAGAAAAATTCCAATGAGTATTTCTTCCAAGAACTTATGCACATACTTTTATTGTTTTTGTCATTTCCTTTTCTCACAGCATACAGAGATACAATTCATGATGACTTGCCTCTGTGTTTACAAGATTTGGGCTGAACTCTGAGCCCAGAGCTGTTGGGTGCTGAGGATGGCAGCTGAGGAGCAGTCTCACCACATACCAGGACTCACTCCTCTTGGATCCCATATGCCTTCTACTTTCCACATCTGTTCTCTTTGTTCTTGTTGAAGTTAAAATAATGCTTTTGGGTATCCATTGAAAAACTTGGGCATTTTTAATGACAGAGCTCTTAAGGAGAGATTAGGCTGACTTCATTCACTCTCCAGCCAGTCATCCTTTAAATAAAACCTACCAAAATAAACTTTTACCTTTTAAACTAGGGTAAGACTAACATGGAAATTTCTTTATGTGTTCAGATGCTAAAGCAAACAAAACCTTCCTAATGTGCCAAGCAGCAAAATGAGCTCAATGAGCTCATACTTCTGTGGCATTTTTGCCACTACATCAGGAAATGGTTGCTATGGAGGGAAGGTTGCTGCTAAGGTGATTGTAAGGTAGGATTTCTTTCTTCCTTCCTTTATTTTCTTGAAAGACCTTATGTTTTGCACTTGTTGAAATAGTAACATTTTGCTTTTCTTAAGGAACAACAAGTATCCCAAAACATGCATTGGACTTGATTCAATGAGAACATCAACCAGCAAGAACTACCTTATTGAAAACCTATGCAAAAAATTCTCATTCATTTGTAATTTCCCCTTAAGTTATGGAATGCCTTTCCTCACTATTTCCTCCTAATTCTGCTACACTTTCTTCTCTGTTTGACATCCTAATTGCCTCAAGATAAAAGTGTTCTTCCTTTCATTTGTTGATCTTTCCTTTCAGGATTATTAAGTATAATTGCTAATATCTACCTCCTGTTGACTGGTGTTGAGACAGTTTCTGATGCAGAGAAACAATGAGCTACTTTTTTTTGCTGTAAGTGTATTGTCTGAAATATGATGACTGTGGTACACCTCTATTACATGCAATGAAGATGACTTCACTGTTTGCTGTTGTACACAGACGTTGCAGTGAAATATGTAAAACTTGTTACTGCTTGGAATTCTGACTTATTATTCTGGTTTGCTTTCTTTTTCTGTCAACCTTTCTGTTGCAAAGAGATAAGTCTTAGTAGGCTTTTAATTTAATGTATGTGCATTTTTCATATTACTAATAATTAATATTTAAATGTGCCTTAGTACATGTAGAAAATATATTATGAACTGATTAGAGGTAATTATTAATTTTTAATTAATCAAATGAAATCCTCTAATGGGTTTAATTCAGCAGAAAATCTACAAATTTCTGTTTTTTTCAGTTTTTAAAAGAGTAATTCCAGGATAGAATAAGTGGTGTTCTTGCTTTCATGGCTCATGACATGAAAAAAATCAGATTAAAAAAACAGAAGCCAACTATTAGGACAAAGAGTAAAAACTTCAGCTTCCTAGAAGTGTTCTTCTAGATAGCTCTATGCACCTTCTAATATGTTTAAAGATGAATGAATGAAACAGTAATTTCTTACAAAGGGAGGTTTTGCTTGTTTACTTATCTGTTTGTTCTCCCTGGCTGCTCTGAGTTACAGGGTGTCAGGAATTTTATACAACAGATACATCTATCTCTCTGATATATAGATATATATCTCTCAGAATCTAAGGAAACTGCCACAGCTGAAATTCAATAGTCAATGAAAAGAAATTATTAATTACCCAAATAAAAAATTTCAAGGTAATAGATGCTCAAGGAACATTTATCATCTTTTTCCATTTTTCAAATTGCTTTTCAAAATTTTTTTCTTGGAATAATGGTCCTATTTGGAAATGTAAAACTTGGATGAACACTAGGAAAGCCAATGGTGTAAGATGGTTGGCATGTGGTTAGCAAAACTACCCATCCCTATCAGAAAGCATGGTTCTGACTCTGTAGAGATATTTTCTTTTGAGGAGGTATGTGGGATGTGAGTACAGAAACAGGGTGTGGATACCATTCCATCTTAGAAGGTTGTAAATAAAATATTTCATTTCTTATTAGTTCCACAGTATTGTTAATAAAAATAACTCTTCTTTTAGGGGTAGATAAATTTTTATTGGCATTATGGACTAACCAGACAGAAAAAAATATTACTCAAATTTACAGTACTCCGTGTGGTCCACTGCTAGAGCTCCAAACCTAGACTTCACATTATTGCCATAATTTGATTAGCATATTTTAAAAAATGTAATTGCATATTAATCTGAAAGTGTAGGATTGTATCAATTTTATAAAAAAATTCTTTAGTATGCCGAATGCATTTTGTTTCTGTAGTAGTGGGATATATATCTGTGTGTACGCACACATAGTGTTTGTGTGTATGAGAATACATGTGTGTTGTGTGGTCTACAGGTAAATTTCTTCAAGAAATAAAAAAAAAAAAATCTGGAAAAAATACAAATCTAAACAAAATAGAAATCTTAGTTGTTCTATGCCTTAGTTGTTTTATTATGTTCTAATAAAAATTAGTTGTTCTAATTTTTAAATATATTAAAAATATATTAAAAATATATTTACATTATGAAACAAGCTATTAATGCTAAATTTAGCATGAATGAGCTGTGACGATTCTACAAATAGTGCACAATAGTTAACACCTGCATGCACTTCATAACCCTGGTTACTGATATCTATCTCCTGTTGTAGTCTTGATCTCTTCTCCCTCTCACTCTTCCACTTATTAAGTGGCTTCAGAAAATCTTTTCATGAAGCAGAGGCAAGTGAATAGCTGATCTTGTGACTTTTTCAAAGTACTTGAAGGATTTACTGAAATTTATATTGTCCTTTTTATGAATTTTTTATATATGAAATAAAAGAATACATAGCCTTCAAAAATATTTCTGGATATCTCCCCAATTTTAGACTATCATCATACTCTCTGATTTTAAGACCTAAACTGAAAGTGACAATACAAATGTGTATGCATATACAATATTTGTATTGGTCTCAGTGGAGAGAGAAAATGCAAAAATTTAATCAAGATAGACATATGAATAAAAAACCCCCCAAAAATATACCTTCACTTGTTTCTCCTAGCTGGAAAACACTGTGATAATTCTCAGCCACCAGTACATCTGTCTTATTTTTAATATCTTTTTTCACAACATTTTGGAAGACTTGTTGCTCATCTATCCTTATAACTTAAATATTTGAGAAAAGGGGAAGATGCTGCTTATCCTATTTCATTTTACATCTTCACAACTCAGCACTTTCTGCCTTTTAGGAAAACTCCAACTTCCTGTTGCTTTTTCCTGCATTCCTCCTTCCAGTCTCATCTCCTTTCTACATCTGAAAGACAAAGTATCTGTGTTGGCAGAGAGGAGCATAACTGAATCTTCAGTTTCCTGTAATTTTTGTGGGACAAATTAAAACCAACGAAAAGGTTCAGGTGAAGTTGTCAAGATAAATTTCAGTATTTCTGTTTCACTTTATGTCTTGTGAATATTTCTTGGCAAAGTGGTCCCCAGTTTTGTAATGGAGAATTCTGATGATACATTTTGAATATCATCTCTGTTCTCTATAGTCCCTTGAGTGAAATCCTGGGGAATGATTGTCATAGTCAAAAACTCTTAACCTTCAGATCTTTCTACACTCTTTTCCTTTGAAATATCTAACTGTGAAATTAGGGTGTACACTGCTGTGTTTCTGTTCTTTATGCAATGTATCTGAGACACTCCCTGATATGTTAATTTGGCTAGCTTATCTTTCTTTGCACACTCCTTTGCATCTCATTGTCCATCCATGTCAGCAAAGTCTTACAGACTCCTTCATGGAATAATTTGATTATGCTGTAGAATTTACAGTTTTAAAATCCTTGCAAGTCTTCATGCCTGCATAGTTGAAATTTGCCTTTTAGAATAATACACCTGTACATCAAAAGTCTTTCTCAAACCAGGATTTTGGATATAATGTCTTTATTTTGTCCCTGTCCTGTGTGTTCTATTTATGAAGTAAGGAGGAAAAACAGAAGCTTGAAGATTGAAAGGAAACAAACAGGTCAGCTTCCCAAGTGAAAATAGCTGCTTTGCCTTCTGGTAAAATTGTTTCTTAAAATATGTCAAACAATTATAAATATATAAACTTAATAAATTTAAGTAAATTATAAAATAAAATCCTTAAAAATAGTTTCTAATTTATTGTCATTTATGTATGAATTTATATTTACTATAATACAATTATTTAAACACTAAAGTTGCAAAACTAATTAATTTCTTCTTTTTGCTATATTCGTACTTTAATTCCTATAGAATTCTGCCTCAATGGACCAAAAATAACTTGTCAAGATCAGAGCAAGTCATCTGTCACTATAGGTGAATGCAAAATTATTTTAGCTGGTCAACTGGTAAGGTGATCTATTGTAGAGTTTTGCTTTATTTATAAGTAATACTGCTTTATTCTTGTCCCTGCTGCTGCCTCCATAAATGACACAAGGTACTCAGGAACAGTTCAAGTCTCTGTGGTGCTGTTTCAGCCTGCCTTGCTCTGAGCTAGAGCTACAGGGAAGCAGATTATCCCTTTAGTCTTTAGCTGCTTGTGCTGGTGGTTGCTGGGCTGTGGTTAATTTTCTTTGCAGCAGCTCTGTATGGGGCTGTGTTATGGATTTCTGCTGGAGACAGTGTTGATAATCCAGGTACGTTTTAATTGCTGCTAAACCATGTTTACACTGAATCAAGGCCTTTTCTGCTCCTCACCCCACCCAGACAATGAGGAGGCTGGGGGTGCACAAGAAACTGGGCAAGGACACAGCTGAGACGGCTGACCCCAGCTGACCAAAGGGATATCCCACACCATATGGGCCCTGCTCAGCATGTAAAGATGGGGCATGAAGAAGGGAGGGAGGAACATTTGAAATGATGATGTTTGTACTCCCAAGTAACCCTCATGTGAGATGGAGCCCTGCTTTCCTAGGGGTGGCTGAACATCTGCCTGCCCACCATCAGAAGTGGTGAATGAATTCCTTGTTTTGCTTTGGTTTTTACTTTCCCTCTAAAAATGTATTAATCTCAACCCACAAGTTTTTTCACTTTTACTTTCCAGATTCTCTTCCCGCTCCTGGGATTAAACCACAACACTTCCTCACTGAGATTACTGTCTGCAGGTCTTACATGTAATGCTGGCCACTGCAAATTGAATACATATGAAATGATTCTCTGTATCTGTCTCACAGTCCACCAAACAACCATGAAATGAAATTAGCTTTTCTTCATTACTAACTCAAACCATATTCAAGCAAGAATATTACAGAAAATCATTCCTGATTATCAATTTTCTGACCCATGTACTATAGTCTAATTTGGAGCTTTTATGCAGTTAATTTTGGGTTGTTTGTTTGTTTGTTTGTTTGGGTTTTGTTTTGGTTTTGGTTTTTTGGTTTTGTTTTAAAACAATCGTTTCTGATTCAGGGGCATAGCACCTGAGAAAAACTCTAAAATTTTGCTGTGTCTCCCTTATTTTATGATAAAAAACTTTGAGTCTTTGTAAGTGCCTACTCTTTAGCCATTATTTTGTATTTCTTTGTTCTTGCATTATCTTCCATACCTTCCACAAACCATCTCCAAGGTTTCCTTTTCCAGTGTATCATTTTCATTATGAGTGAGTTAAAAGCAGGAGAGCTTTTGAAAACAAAATGTCTCCTCTTTCTTTTTTTAACCTCTTTTTCTGTCTTTTAATTGATTTAAGTATTTAATCTACATTTTCCATTTTCCCAGAGAACACTTAAAAAATATGTATATATCCTGTTGTCTGGCATACTAAAGGGTGTAGCAAATGATGATGTTGCATGAAGGCCTCGTAGATTTCAAATAAACAGGCAGTGACATTTCACTCACAGGTGTTTATTATTTACTTTATTTCAGGAGCCAACAAAAAGGTAAGAGAGAACAATCCTTTCATTGACTGAATACGGCACCAAGAAGGGATTTCTGCAAATAATGTAACTTGCATAGAGAGCAAGGCACTGGTATCAATTTCAAATACATAGAGCCTTCTAACATCAACCATCAAAACTTTTACATTTTCCTAGAGGAACACACATGAACATAGGCACAGATTAGCTTGTGGATGGATGGAGAAATGAGTGGAAAAATGAATGATTTATATAGTGCCCAGTTGGGCTCTCCCAGACAATTTCTTTTTTTTTTTGATTGGAGATTTACTGATTTTATGGGAAAAAAAAAAGGGGGGGGGGGAGTCGGTATAGTTTGCTGTATTTCCAAAGCTAAACCCTGCTCACTTTCAAATTGGAAGGGCTGTACATCCACATGTTTCAGTACCTGGGAGAGAAATGCTTAGGTAAGATGCCCGTGCCAGGTGCAGGTGCTGCAGGGCAGCCTCTGAGAGGAAAGGCCAAGAGCTACCACGTGCCAGGCATGGCCCATCCCAGCCACAGGGCACAGCTTGGCCCTTCAGTCACACTCATGGCACTTTTTGGAAGGAGTATTCAAGAAAGGGCACAAAACTCTGGAAAGAGAGAGGTGGAGAGAACGAAAGAAGAGTGTGATGAACGTCATCGTCAGATGAGGGGAAGGGGTTGACACAACAGACCAAAAAAATTAATTTAAATTTCTCCAGGTCGAGCCTGTGCTGACCACAGCAAGAGCTGGTAAGTGTTTTCCCTGCCTTTATTCTGACCACAGGATTTCTCCTCCACGTTCTGTGTTCAACCCTCTCCCACAGAGAGTGGAGAGTGAATGGGTTAGGTGGGTACTTGGCTGGTAGCCTTGGTGGTCATGAACTCAAGCTAGAGCACAATGTGGAGCAAAAGCAGTTGCAGAAATATATGAGAACAGCAAAGGGAGCTGGAATTTGCCCCGTTTCCTCTTTCTCCATGGTTCAACAATACAAGTCATCAATTGCAGTTTGTCAGATTTACAGGTTCTTGCTGACTTTTTTTGGATAAAACAATAGGATTGATAGATATCACCATTTCATGAGATCATGTACACAGTTTTGTCCTCTGGAGAACTACTTAGTAATTTTGGTGCACTGGCCAAGCTGAATATTTTTGGCAGTTCAAAGAAGGGCCAGCAGATCAGCAGCTGAGTGCCAGATCTAGATGTCATTATTATTATTATTATAAACCTATTGATCCCCCAAGGAGGCCACAGGGGGAGTTTAAGCTGCCTGAACACCTCTACCCCACTCTCAGCTTCCACCTTTCCAAATTGTGTTGATTAGTAAACACCATCTTTCTAGGATGGTAATAGGTAAGTTTATAACAGTATTTTGTCAAGTAAGACACCAAAAATAGTGCAATTAATGTAAATGTCATGATTTTTATTCACTACTTTTTAAATATTGGTGCAATAGAGTTTCATTTCTCTGTAACAAATCAACTGCAATTATTCTGCCAATCTTTAGATAAAATTAATAAAAGCTATAAAATAAGTTAAGTAAACATATGGTTCTTTTCAGCTGTCTTCCAGGCAAATAGCAAGCAGAAATATTTATTTGTTTTCCCAGATATCAAATTTCTGTTGGCCAAATTGTGCCTATGGGTATAACCATGCTGAGGTTGTTTAAAGTATGTTTTTATTTTCTGTAACGATTGATGTGTTAGGGAATCTTGAGAAACTTGCCTGAAGGAATTTTTCCTTTTAGTGATAGGAACAAATCCCTATTCATTGAAAAGATAAGCCACAACAATTTTCAGGTTCTAATGAGCATTATAAATTAATGGAACTCCTAAAGAGGGATCAGAGTTATTTTGTTTCAAAAAGTATTTGCTTGGATTTCTCATTAATTAAATATGATTTCAAGTATGAAAGTAGATAAAATTGATTCTGTACTAATCAACACATATTGCCTGCCTATGGCATTAATATTATGCTGATGCACTCAGTGAGAGTGGTCTGAAATCAATATAAAAGCCCTTAAAGCAATGTTCATAGCTTTCAGCTGTGATGTTTTCAGGCTGTTTGCTTTATAATTAACAAAGCTAACAAATTGTACAAAGAAAAAATATTAAACCAGATTCTCTGTGAAGGAAAAAAGAGTATTTTATTAAGACTGAACATTTTTATTTTTCATCTCTTACAGCAAATTACTTTTTTTGTGCAAGAAGGTAATTATGGAAACCACTTATAAGTTTCTTGGGTTCATACATTTGGGGCATACTTAATTTGGAAATTGATTTGATTTTCTTGTTAACATAAACATTCTGATTGATAATTTTTAGTTTAATTGTTTACCATTTTGGTCATAATTCTTTTTATTTAGACTATAAGGCTTCTATGATCAGTATCTTGCCATCACATATTTTTGTATTATCACAATTTTATATGGATGAGAAGGTCTGAATTCACTTGTAAGATCTTACTGTGTAAGATCCATTACACAGTAATTGTAGTGTATCTTAGAAAATTCTGGCTTCCTGTTACCTGGGAAAGACTTTGTATGTTACATTTTGACCTCAACAGAGAAATAAGGTAATGTATAAAACAAATGCAAATAATTTAAGTGATGCTACTTTAAACACTGGAAATACTCATAAAATTCTAGCTTCTTGAGGAGGTGAACTCTCTGATTCATAAATATTTCAATTTATCGGAAAAAACTCAATAAACCCCTCCTCCCCTAAAAAGACCCACCATGCAGGAAATAACACTCCAGTACCAAAAAGTTCAGTAATTTATTGCAACTGACTTTTCTTGGAAAAAAATTAAATTATTCCAGATCATATTATGTTTAAAATGACTAAGAAATATCTATACCCCAAAACCCCAAAAAGAGCTAGAGCTGATGCAGCCTTTCATCAGGACCCAGAACCGTGCAGAACAATTGCACATCTCCTTTGTGTTTACCCTTCAAAATGTTAACAGGTTAGACTGGAATTTAAATATTTGGAGTAGAAAGTAAATTTTTATAGTACCTATGGGGACTGTGGGGAAACAAGTATTAGCAAGCTTACAGTAAAAATGGCTTTAGAAGACAAGTGACATTTAGTTCATACGAGGCAGTAGATGCTTTGTCTCCTTTCTTCAGCTGTGGAAATACCCAGGCTTTGGCTCAGTTTCTACCCTATAGCTTTGGCTCCTGCCCTTAACTCCAAGTCCTGCTCTCCTTGTTTACTGACAAGTAAATCTGGAGAAATCTCATTGTCAGGACAATTGCCACTGATTCTCATCATTGCAGGGTAGCATTGGGCATTTACAGTTCAGTGCAGGGTCCTTCAAAAGATGCACTCTGAGACCCTATATTTGCCATATGCTTGAAACAGCAAACTCTTACCAAAGAAAGCAGCGCTCATCCTTGTAATATTTTTTCCTGGTTTAATCGCTGAATCTTGTAATTTTTTTCTTCCTCTTGTGTGATAACTTGCCTGTTTAGATCCAAAGCTGAGTAAAATATGAAAAATAGGCATATGAATGCTGGGGTGAGAACATGTCAAGTAGTACAGCTGTATGGCTCACACCATGACTTGTTTTTGAAGGCAAGGCCTCCTGGAGCTCATTTGTCTACAAGGCTGAGTACAAACTGACACCTCACAGGGGATGCAGAGCTGTCCCTCAGCACAATCTCTCTCCCTAGCTACAGCTTTACCAGTGTGCTACCCCTTACTCTACATTTTGGAACAGTATTCAGCCTCAGAGAAGCTAAGGGGTTGAAGCATGAATTCTGTCTGGCCCATATGCTGGGGGAAAAAAAAAGTCAGGAAAAAAGACAGACGGAATGTTATCCCCAGGACCTGAAACAACACAGCCAGGCATACTGCAGCTCAGATGTGTGAAGGTGGTTTCTTCATTAAACTAAAGATTAGTGACTCATAAAGAACCAAATTTACTACAAAATTGCATTTTTTTAATCTTGCTGAATTTGCAAAATGTTGTTTAAGCATAACAATGATCAGAAAGCATGTAAATAAATCATACTACTGTTGGGGATTACTTTGGTTTCTAAGTTCTCTTAAGCCTCTCAGGTAGTTAAATCATATTTTTAGCAGTTTTGTTAAACATGTCCATATTTTCAGTTAATGTGGTTACTTTTATCCTTAAAAGTAACAACATGACTGCTAAGGGAGTTGTGGCATCAGACAGAGATCATTGCTACCTACAGCTGCTGTTACCAATCTGGTTAAATATCAAGAGGCAAATTCTATCAGGTGTTTAGTCACACAGTCAGGCTCTTGAGTAGGGACAATTTGGGACTTGGTGCTTCTGTGGAGTGTGGTGTTGGAGTAGGGTTACCATTTATGCCAATATCTGCAAAAGTTATTTATCATTTCTACAAATATTTTATTGTCAAGAAAACAGAAAAATAAGTATTGTGTTGAATTTTGTGGATATAAGTGCTTTATGAATATTGCAGACTTATTGCATAGAATCTGAACACATAGGAACATTGGCAGCTGCTCCTTTTCAAGAAGAGAAAAGTGAGGCATCTATTGACAAAGACCAAAACTATTAAGTGGCATCCAAACTTTCCATGCTTAGTTTGATAAACCTACTCTTGTGTTGCTGAGCACTGGAGGCTTTTTCCTGGGGTTTTATTTTTTTTTCCCCTGAGAAGTTAATAAATCTGCACGTGTTCAAAATTGGCTCTTTTTTGCATTTGGATGCAGTCATGAATACTCACTAATTCTACAAATGTAGTTCCAGTTATCTTGTACTGGGCAAATAGAAAAGGAGGAAGACATGAGTATTGATAAAAAATCTTTGTTCCAGTTGCTCAGCATCCTGCTTATGAATAAGGTTTCTTTCTAGTTGTCTATAGTAATATTTCCCTAACTGCAAAATAGACTCATTTGTTCCTGTGCTGTGAATTCCTCATTTTTCAGTCACAGAAATGACTGAAGCAGAGCTTAGATAATTTTCTAGTGCATTACATACACTCATAGGATTCTGTTTTTATGAATTCATATCTGGTTATTTAAATTGTAATTAAATCTTTAGAGATAGCCAAAGATTGATATTGAAAAGCATTTCTCAAAAATGGTATTGAGTCACCTCCTGGATATAAATGATATTAAAAAGACCTTTATCATCTAGAAAATTATATGATAAACTGGAAAGAAGGACCACAGGAAACAAGCAAGCAAAGTATTAAAGAATAGATGAAGGAAAGAACAATTACAACATGTTCTTAAACATTTTTTTAAGAAGAATTGACTGATGGAAAATAAGCACTGTCTGTGCTCTATGTTAGCATTTAATGTGCATCATCAATTTGTATTTAGGCAGCTTTACTCCATGGCAGAGGTTGAAGCTAGCTGAAAATAAAGAAGTAAACAAATGAATACAGTTAACTAAGGGATTTGAATAATGTCATTATTTATCAAATAATTTATTTGACAAATAGTATTTTGACTTCTGCAGAATTGGTTGACTATTATAAGCAGTATTTGTTGAATAAATTAGTCAATGAAAAATGACAAAGATTCAATGAATAATGAATTTGATAAATAATATTTAGCAAGCTCAACTGTACATATAATTTTATTTTCTGAATCCTGTATTAAGCAGAAAGTATTCAAATTTTATTCCGCTCCCTTCCCCAGCTCCCTGGTCTCCTATGGCAAAGTGGGAACTGCTGGTTTTGGTTCTAGCAATACTGTTCCTCAAGTTGTACAGGAAACTGAAAATTAGGTACTTCTTTAGAAAAACCATATCTGATAGAGATCATGACATTAAAGACAAGAAGGACCTCTTTTTTTTCAAAGGTATGACAAGTTTTTGTAGTGCTCCGCATTTAAACATAATGGAAGTTTCTCCTTAAAACCAAAATCCAATTTTATTTCCACCACTGATATCTTTCTCTTTGGTATAATAATGGTTGGAGACATGATTTACTAAAAGCATTATTTCTTATCAAAGATGCCAATACAGACTATAAACGAGGATTACACACACATACACACTAAATCCTGAACTTAAATGTTACTTTACTTGAAATTGACATTTTTAATATCTCTAATGCAGTAGAGTTTTGAGCTGCTTCAATTGAGTGAATGATGAACTTCCATTACACTGTTCTTTGTATTTATCCTTTCTTCCTATAACTTACAAAACCAACTTTTAACTATTTCAAGTTTATTTATTTTTAGGGGCAACTCTCAAAAAAATAAATCCAAAATGAAGATGATGGTGGTTACTTGAAATCATATGTCATCTTTTTTTCTTTCTCTGTGAGATATTGCAAAGATTTTTCAAAGATATTTCAAAATCAGCTCCAAAGGAGCACTATTTAATGCTCTTATGTAGGGGGTCAGCATATCTGCCTAATATTTTTCTTCCCTTACCAGTCAGATGTCCTAGTTAGTGCCTGCAGACATGAAAGATATGAATTCAGGAAGACATGTAGATCAGAAGAAGAAAACAAATCTCAAGGCTGAGAAGCTGCCTGACCCTGCAGAACTTGAAAGGAAAGAGCTGGCACAGCAGCAGTGATTCTGTCTGTATGTGGCCTTGGGCACAGCCTTTCCTTAGTGTCTGCTCCACCTCACCTCTACCTCATATTTTAATTTTTCTGAATATTAAAATACTTGCTAAATTATTTTTACCTGACAGAGAGGCTTTTGATATTTCTAAGGAAGGATGACCCAGCAGTGGTTAGAGATGAAAAGGTTTTTTTGAGGCCTTTACCTGCCTGTGTGTCTGGCTTATGCTGCAGCTCCCTGTGGGCTGCTTGAGATCCTGCAGGATTTTCTATCTTGTTTTTCATTCACATCTGTTTGGGAAGCAATTGTATGTGTAGGATCATGTAATGGTACCACTGGATTTAGTGTGCATGACATGATGAAGGTTTCCCGGGGAGTAAACAGCTTGTGTCACCTTATACAGAAGGAGTTCAGCTCCGACAATAACTGTGAAGAGTGAAATTGTATAAAAAAACAATAGACAAAAAAGAAGAGTATATATTACTACACTTTAGTGATATAAACAGGATGAAATACTGTCTTTGTTGCAGTCAATGAGAGATTTATGCTTGATTTAGTAGTCAGGAGGTCATCACTCACAGAACTAAATAAGATGTTAAATAAGCTTTTGTCCTTTGGTTTCAGCAAATATTCTAAGGCATCTAAGTCAGATAAAGAAACTGATAGCATGGATTTAAACATCTGCTTGAATAGTTTAACTGTTTGTACATAATCATGTTTTAGTATTCCAGAGTGGTGAATATGGAGTGAACAATCCCAATAGCAACAACTCAAATTTCTTTGTGATACATAGAAGTACATTTTATGAGTTTCCTTATGCTAGCTTAACCAAAAAAGTGAACAAACAAAACCAAGAAAAATGAGACATTCAAATGCAATACCCCAAAATCATCTATCAAAACTTTACCTTTAATCCTTAAACTAGGCTGCTTCAGGAAGCAGTTAACAGACCAGGTGCTATTAGTTTGTGCGTGTTGTTATATCTTATCCAATCTTGAGGACAAAAAAGACACACCACAGTTTTACTTTGCTTTGTTCTTTTTGTTGAAGCTGCAGGGTTAGAATGCCTATTTATTTTGGTGAAGAATTTAGGGATTTAGAATGAAACTTCCTTCAATTTGGTGTCTTAATAACTGAGTGCATACACATGCCATCTCTAATTTAATCACAGGTAATCTGCCTTCTAACTGTCATGTTGTGCTTTTAGGATAAGGCATAAGAATTTAGACAAGTATGTTTTCCTCCTGTTCAGCTACAATCTTACCGAAATTTAAAAACAAAGTAATGGATGCAAGTCATTGCAAGCTATTTTTCCTGTAGATATATATATATATATATATATATATAGAGGTATATATATATGTGTATACACACACACACACACACATATATATATATATATATATCTACAGGTTAAAAATATATATATACAGGTTATATATATATATATATATATATATAATGTATGTATATGCCACGTAATATGTTTTCATAGGTTTGCCACAAAAGCACACACACACACAAAATAGACATTTGTTTTCACAATAATCGAGGACTTTTCCTGTTAAAGTCTATGTCAAAACTTCTACTAAATTAGGTTCTGTTGGAGCAGAACACTGATAGATCTCCAGAAAATATATCAACATTTTGCTCTTTCTGTAGAATTTTCCTCCTCATGATTCTGCACCTTTGATTACAAAGATCCACTGACGTTTCCTGTCAGTTGGATCAGAAAGTCATCCTGTTAATGAGAACAGTAGTTTTGAGCTGTTCAAGCATAGTTTTCAGCAATACTGTTCTGACCTTTTAAATTATACTCTTAGAGTTTGTGCCCTTACTGTGCTCTGCCACATAGAACTCAATTTGTTTTACACACAGGGTGATGAGAGAGCATTAAGAAGCAGATATGAAAGTTTGTGAGTATCAAGACCAAAAAAAAGAAAAGTGAGTGGTCTAATTCAGGAAGGTTTGAAGTAGTGAAGGGCAAAGCATAGACTTAGGTAAATGGAAAGAGCAAGAAAAAATAGGAGAGGATTATGGATGTCAGAGAGGCTACCTTTAATTTAAGCTGACAAATTAGCTCTCACTGTACATTTACACAGCAAAAAATTTAAAAAAAATATATATAAAAATGTAAATAAAAAATATAAATATTTTACTGCATGTAAATGCATGTATTAAGTAATATTTAAAGAAATAAGTGCACACAAATGTAAGTAAAAATATTGACTTTAAAATATTTACACTGACAACTTTGTGCAACAAGAGGGGAAAGAGTGAGTGGCATGTAGCATGCCTCACAGCTGTCCTAGTGAAGATGAGCAGAGGGATGCACATTTTCAGGGTACCTGTTGATGTCCTTGCAAAAAGGTTCTTTCATAGGAACAAATGAGAAACACAAAAGGGGCTTAGAACTGCGTCTCTGGGGCAGTCCAAGAGTTGATTTAACCCCATTGCAATACAAAATTGAAGAACCAATTCAATATGATTGCTCTGTTATTTCAAGACAAACTCCTAGATTTTATTACATGAAAAGAAAATAATGCCAGGGCAGTTGGGCTGGTAAACAGAACACTTTCTGGAGTACTTTCTGCTGCTACTCTGACTGAACCACATGAACTCCCCTCTAGACTAAAATGTAAATTTTATTGAGCAAAACCAGCAATACACAAAAATGGAGTCTTTCTACTTTCTGCAGAAAGCTGGCAATGAATCTCAATACCTTCAAGTATCAATCCTACTCTTACCTACCCCTAAAACATCAGCCCTTTCCAATGTGATTTTTTGAACTGGAGATGTCTTCATACTGTCAATTGTTGGTCAAAGTGATTTTGATAAGTCTAATTCAAACCTATCTTCCTAAAATATCCTGAGCTCAGTGTGCTGGTTTTGGCCAGAATAAAGTCAATTTTCTTCCCAGTGGCTGGTGTGAGGTTGTATTTTGGATTTGTGATGAACAGAGTTGATTAACACAGAGGTGTTCTTGCTATTGCTGAGCAAGGCTTACACAGAGCCAAAGCCTTTTCTGCTTTTTACAGCCAGGCTGGGGAGGAAGTTGAGGGTGCATGGGAGGCTGGGAGGAGACACAGCCAGGACAGGTGGCCCAAACTGACCAAAGGGACGTTCCCCTGTGACATCATGCTCAGCATCTAAAGTGGGGAGAAGAAGGAGGAAGGGGAGGATATTTGGAGTGATGGTGTTTGTCTGCCCAAGTAACCCTTACATGTGATGGGGCCCTGCTCTCCTGGATGGCCAAACACCTGCCTTCCCATGGGAAGCAGTGAATTCATTCCTTGTTCTCCTTTGCTTGTGTATCTTAATCTCAACCCATGAGTTCTCTACCTTTTACCCTTCCAATTCTCTCCCAGTTCCTACAGGCAGGGCAGTGAGCAAGTGGCTGCATGGGGCTTGGCTGCTGACTGGGATTAAATCATGACAGCTGAGCAGACCTACTCATTAGCTACTAACAAGAAAACAGATCTGGTTTGTGGTCTTTGAAATCTCTACAGGTTAAAGAGAAAAGCTTGTCCAAACACTGTGGTATGTTAAGAAATATAAGACACATACATTGACAGTTTCCTTAGGTGTGTTTAGAATCACAAAGAGATTAATCTGCTACTTCAAATAACTTGTACAATAACCACAAGGTATGTGTATAAATTTTATGAAAATATATTTCTTGCATTTGCAGCTAAGGGTGCTCCTGTTTCTGATGAAGTTTATTTTAGTGGTAAGGGATTTTAAATAGGTTATTAATATAAGCATGAAGCATAGACCTTTTGAATTAACACAGATTGTCACATTCAGATATATATTATGACAGTTGTAGGCTTTTTCTGTTTTATTCATGTTACCCAAGGCAGTTTAGACCATTGTAATTCTGAATACTAAGAACTAGCAGAACAGAGGTGAATAACGTGTTTCTTAGCTAATCTAGCGAGGCTGCAGACATGATATCCAGTATTTTGTTTTCTTGCATTGTATCTCTGGGATAGACTGGGAGATGTCATAACTACTGAGCTAAGGTAGATGTTTATGCTCCCTAGGTTCCCTCTACAAGATACTGGAGAGAGAGAGGAAGATTCTTTAGAGGTAAATCCAAGGAAGATTATGTGTAAATTCCTTAATAGTATAGTAAGTATCTCGAATGAATTGAAAAACACTAGGAAATAAAAGCTTTTTAGTTTGGGTGCCCAAAGTCAGGTGATATGAAAAACCAACTAAACACCCCTCCCCAAACTCACAATAAAAAACACCATAACATTTTTTCTCAGAATACTGTTTTACTATAGCATTTTACTAACTTTTCACATAAGTTGAACTTTAGTGTAAACTACAATTATATAAATGTTTTTTGTAATATTTCCTAAAAAGAAGTCTTCATAAGCAAATGAAAACAGACTCAATATCTGTTACCTGTGATTTTGGAAGTGGTGATAACTACTCACTAGCACACTAAATATTTCAGGATACCCTGCAACACATTTCAAATTCTTGGCTTCTCTATCTGACATGGTATGTGCCCTATTTAAATTAATGCCATAACCAGGATTACACAAGTTTCTCAGACAATGTAAATTAACATAGATCTAAGTAAGTCAAAACTAGATGAGAATACAAATCAGCTGAGGTAAATCTTAATTTGATTGAAGTGTTAAATAGTTTATTTATAATTTTTCATCCACTTCCTTGTGAATCTTGTTCATACCCAAAATAGGAAACTGTCAATGAATCACACAGAACTCCATCAGATAATCTCCTATTTCTATTATTATTAATTCAAGTTCTCTGGCAGACATGGATTCTGATTGGGGTTTTTTCCCTTGCTTGTCTCAGCATCTTTTTTTCCTTGTCATATCTCTTCTCATATGTTATGTCCCGTATCCCATGGTATCTGAGAGGAAAAAAGTAGACCTTTTTTTTCTTTTTTTAGAGTGGAAACTAAGGAAAATATGTTGATAATGATGCAGAGCTACAGCAAGTCTGAAGGATGAGGGAGACATCAATGGTGACAAAATAAGAAGTCACCTTTTCTCTTGAATGATAATCTTAAATGATACCCTGGTGAAACACTGTAGGATAACTTGGTCAAGACCTGGCGGCTACTGAGCTACTGAGTAAATGGAAGGATTTTGTATCTGAGAAGCTTATGGAAATGTCTCCAAGAACACAGAAAATAGAGGAAAAGAGTACTCAGAAAAGGATTAGATGCTGGATATAACACATGTAGTATAAATGATGAGTTTGCAGGTAAAATATAAAAAGAAAAATAATAAGTAGAGGAAGAAAATAACAGCTAGTATTGCAAAAACATAGAAAAGGATGATGTGAGACAGCTGCAGCTGGAGAAACAGTTTGAAAAATGAGACCAAGTTAGATGAAAGAGGAAAGAGCAGCAGGAGTTTATTTGAGGCTGAATAAGAGCCAAAGGTGAACACAGTGGAATCTGCTATTCATCCATCATTATAGATTTGACAGATTCCTTCTAAAGTATCAAGAATATGCCAAACTGTGAGGCCAATGAATTATAATAGTAAAGGTT
This sequence comes from Molothrus aeneus, assembly GCF_037042795.1. Lineage (NCBI taxonomy): Eukaryota > Metazoa > Chordata > Aves > Passeriformes > Icteridae > Molothrus > Molothrus aeneus. The sequence goes on from NC_089649.1 coordinate 32,956,775, forward strand.
TCCCGTGTTATTTTTCTTATATTCTTTTAACATAAAAAACAAAACAGAAAGTGTAGGTGGAAGGACTGAATAAACTATGATAATAGATAGATGTCTGCAAAGATAAAATAACATTACATTTTCCAGATCTTCAACTATAGACAGGTGTTCAGAAACACAACACAGTGACTGGATGGAGTCCATTTTAGAGAAAAACCACCTTCAGGTTACCATGACTGCAAAATACTGAAAATCAAAGGGAACAGATTTACACTCACTATGCAATTGCCTACTTCTAACACACAAAGAAAAGGTGGAAAAGAAAGTCACATGACATGTTCCAATAGATAAATGATCACAAGGAGGCATATTTAATAATAACACAATATCAAAGTAGGTTATAACTGTTTATAGAAGAGTTGAGCATAGATAGTTGAATATAGTCAAAAACAATAATTGCAAAGTTTACAAAGTCCAAATAGATGTCTGGAAAGATCAATAAACAGAAGAAAAAGAACTACATGTGTGAAAGAGGGTATTATACAGATATTTGAAAGCTGGTGGGCTAATCACTAACAATGGAAGTCGATTACTAAAATTTAAAAATTCAAGAAGCAGTATAAAAATATCCAAGGAGGAAAAAGCATTAAAGAGATTAAAAATCCACAAAAAAATAAAAAGGAATGAAAATATACTAATTGCAGAATTTTTCTGGTACAAATTATTTTTTTTAAAGGTAGACATATTATAAAATCCTGTGACAGGATTTTTAAAATTTTATTACTCACATTACTGAACCAGTAAGAGATCACTCTATCAGATTCAGTTTTGGTAAACGTTAACTGAGATGGGGTGGTTGAAGATAACATTGGTTTAGTTACAGTACAGCGATTAATTTTTTCATTCAATGATGGAAAAAACATATGTGATATAAGGTCTTCAAATTCAAAAGATAATATGAGTGCTAAAGAAACTGCAATTACTTTAGGCTGAAGAAACTGTATAGAAGAGGAAAATTTTATATGCCTGGCAATCTTAATAAAGGCACATTATACTGCCCGTAGTGAGTTTTAATTTTAAAATAATGTTTTATTCAAGTATTAATTTTATTCCTTCTAACCTGGAAATAAACATTTCAGGTCTTATCTGATTCTGTACTGAAAATTCATTATGTGACTCACAGCACTTTCTTCACTTGCTCTAGTACATTCTTGATAGTTAGCTATTGTCAGTATAACTTCAGACTTCTTCCAATTATATAGAACAGCATGCTGTTGTTATAAATGCTAACTACATATCATTTCTCTCTATTCCTAAATGGGACCAATTTCTACGACATTTCAGGATAATCATATCTTAAGCCTTTCTGAGGTAAACTTGAATTTTAATTAAGGGCTCAAAAACATGAACTTTCCAGTACACAGACTGAGAGCTTTAGATTTAATGCACTTATTTGATGCTGAAAGGTGTGAGAGGGTCAGGAATGAAAATACAGATATTGTGCTAATGCTGGCAGTTTCAATTCTGCATCTGTTGCCATCTCCATATTGCAGATGAACTCTGATAAATTATACCAATTCATAATTTTAGAACAGTCTCATGGGTATCTTTTTATTATGCGTTTTAATATGCATCTGCAGTGACACAGTTCTGCAGTTCCCTTTACATAGCAAATGCAGCAGACACTTTTTCACTGTAATTGTCATGTTGCACATGAGTGCTGCATCAGGATTTGAGAAAAGGCTGTTAAGACTATCCTTATGATAGTTGTCAGTTAATGAATACTTTGACTCTGAAAGTCCAGGCAGAATGTGTAACAAGGCATCAAGACTTTTTTTATTTGTTTCACACAAATTCATAGGGAAAAAACCTGACAAATATGTCAAAAGGTCAGTTCTTCACTCATCCTAAAGACAGCAAGGATATATAGAAGATTCCATGCAAAAGAACACATGGCTAAAATTCTATATAATATATTTTATGATTAACTCTCTAATAACTGATGATAATTTTTAGTTGTGATACACAGTATGATCAAAATGTGCAAGAAATAATATTTAAGAGAAAATATTAACGTTAAGTAAAACAAAGTTTTTCGTACAATTTAAAAAACTATTATTTTCCCTCATCAAAAGCTCTTTTTTCTTGCTAGCTTTGGTTATATTTTATGAGAAAGAGTCAGTCTTTTGGCAATATTAAATGATTCAGTATTTTCAATGTGAATTGTTTAAAAAAAAATAAATATTTAAGTATAGAGAGAATTTTGAGGTCTTGTATTGTTTTTATTTGTGTGGGGTTGAGTAAGAATGCAATATAAAATGAATTACTGGAAGCTTTCTTCTAATGTGTATACATCTATTTATCAATAATGTATTTAAGTTTACACCAGAGTAAAATATAATCCTAAAGTCATTTAGGATAATTATCAGTGGATCTTTCAGATGATAAATGTGGATGAATATGAACCCATCCATATACGTGCCTTAAAGAAATATGCCATATTGGATACCATAAAGTTGACCTGTCTGATAAAAATGTTCTATTATAAAGAATATTCTTCATCCTATATTACTATTCATCATTATTTCTGTCACATCAGAGTTTATGATGGAATTAAGTGATATTTACGTATTTATTGCTGTGCTATTTCATTATACATCATTGAGTTTTATGACAGTTTAAAGCAAATTAATTATATATGTTCTCCCTGCTCCCCAGTCTGAACACTTATAACCAGGGGCCATTTGAATAAATATCTGTATATATCCTGAACTGGAAAGTTGGATTTGAGATACTTTTGCATAATTTTGCAATTCCATTAAAATATCAACAAGAAAAAGGGAGAAGAACATATAAAATAAAAAGAAGCAGAAACAGATTTAATCATGTTACATTATACATAAACTAGTATCTTGAATTTATGTTCCATATGCTAATGAAACTGAGAACATCTTAAAGTATTCATTCTGACCAATGTTAAATGTTGTGTTAAACAGAATTATGAAATATTTACTTAAACCACTATTTTTTGGTACCAAAATATGATATGTTTGTAATATGTGAGTTACCATCACATAGTAAAAATAATAGTTTTAAATAATACTCATGTAGGAATTAATTTATCCTTAAAATAATTATAGCTCATATTAAAGTGATTCTGCGATAAGTGACATTATACAATAAAAATATTATTAAGAATAATTAGATGGGTGTTGGAATGATAAATGAATGTTACTTTTTAATCCTTCCCTACATTTAACTAAATTATAAGGGGAAACATTTTAGTAGTAATGACAGTATTGCAGTAAGAATAATAAGGAAATATAACAGTTGGAGAAAGTAACAACTATAAAGAGGATGTGGTGGTGCACAAGTGTATGAACATTTGACATAGCATGAGCATCAAAGACAACAGCATCTCTTCTTCTCTCAAAACTGATTTTACTAGATAAAAATGTAACAGAATGGTTATATTAAACCAATGTTTATGTTATTAACAAGGGTAATATTAAATACCACCTGATGGTTTATTACACAGCTCGGTTGTTTGCAAAAAGAAATAGTATTTAATGAAAAGAAGTCTTTTGTTTCATGTTTGCTGAACAACTTAATAGTCTATAAAGCCTTCTGCTCAGCCACTTTCAAGTTTCTAGAGGAGTCTTTCCGTGAAAATAAACCAGAAAAATTATGTTCAGTTTTCAGCAAGGAGTTAACCCTCCGTGACTGTTAGCACTTCTGTGTGAAATGTTGCAAATAGGATGTTTTGTTAGGGTCTGAACAAGTACTTCCTATATTTGGTGTGGAAAATTACAACCATCTCCAATTTTGAAAATGGCATCTTGTTTTTCTTCTTTTTGTTTTTAGCATTGTGCAAGTTTTGTAAGAGAGAAAAAATAAGGTGAGATTGTGGGAATAGAGGGATTGATTTTATTTATCATACATATACAAGTACATATTTGTGCTTGTCGGTGTACCGCTTTTATTCCAGGCATTAACAAAACAGATGGAGATGGTGCCAGAAATAATAAATAAGTTTCCATTAATACTTAATCACATAAAGGTAGATTCAAAATTGCAATACTTTTTATTTAAAAACAAAAATGGAAAAAATCTATATTGCCAGTAGAATTTCCTCTGTATTTTCAATACTGTTGAAGTCTCTTACATGCCCAGATAGTAATAGTGGACTAAATATATTAAATGTCCTCTTCTGGGGAATATAACAGATATAAATATATTGCAGTAAACTGAAATTGATACTAATTTTCACTATCAGCCACTAGTAGTTACACAAGCACAACCACAGTCCTGGCTGTGAAGTTCTACATCAAGATCTACATCTACTCTATATCAAGCAGATAATTTCCTAGATGTGAGATCAGACTAAGTGCTGGGTTTTGTGCTTTACTTCTGTTTTGTCACAGAAATCTGACAGAGGAAATGTAAGTGTTGAAGAGTAAGGTTAAAAAGTAACATTATTCACAATGCTCAAAATGAATCTCTGCACAATGACTTGGTAACCATGGACACAAAAATCTCATCTGAATTTTATTTGGAAGATGAAAGATTACATCTAGGAAATTTTTTTGAGTGTTATTTGCTCATTGGGAGCTGAAGATGGATCTCCTCGAAATTTGGGTTTGATATGATGCCTTAAAAGTTTTAACTTTCATATTTCCCAGGTTCTGTACTGCATTACTATGTAACTCTGAACTTCATATAAAGTTTTAACAGGTTCTCTTCACAGTTTAGTTAGACAAAACAATCCTTTTCCAGCCTGAGAACGAAGGACACCATTGCAGCTTCAGGCCCAGAAGGTATAAACAGCAGCGAATTGAGGAGAGCAGTCTGGGAGGATGGGAATTCATAACCTGAAGCTGTAATTGGACAATTAACCCCAATATGTAAAAAACCTTATAAAAACTTATAAAAGTGTGAAACCTCATGACCGAGCATCCATCTTGGGTGGAGCCATGGACAGGTTCTTGTACTTCCCAAAGGCATATCCTTTGAAGGCCTTTTAATAAATACCTACTTTATTCCTTTAACACTGTCTAGCCTCTGTTCTAGGCAGGCTCACAAGACAGCAGATACGTAGAAGACCGAGTGTCACAGTGGTTACATGCATAACTAGACATGACAACATCAATGCCTTCATTGGTGTAAATGCTACTTTAGTAATTTTGCAATACTAAGGAGAGTGAATTGGTCGCAGTCTGCCAGGCTCAAGGTAATATCTTCTGTAAAATGAGAATTTAATTTGATGCATTTAAGATTTTAAATTTTCAGCTGAATTGCGAAGAAATATCACTATTGGTGAAGAAAACTTATAATTCTGCAATATGGTTACTTTGGAAGATGCAATCTGATTATAAAATTGATAGGTGTTTTATAGGCTGATAAGAATTTGACAACCAGTTAGGGTGATGTTTTGAGTTGCAATTTATGGTCATGATCAGTGTAGAAGAAATGCAAATGGAGCTCAATTCAAATGTAATCTCCAGATTCATGTGCCAGAATTTGGTCTAAAATGCCCATTTGTTCATATAGGTGCTGAAGGGACTAAAAATCTCGTTCTGCGACAGAACTTATATTCAAAGTGCATTAGCCAAGATAGTTCTTAAATTTTAAAAAGACAGTATTGGAACCTAATGGTTATTATGGCAGTGATGGGGTAAACTCCCCAGAAAGCTCAGGTAAGTAAACAGTGGCAACTCTTTAGGCAGAAATTTCCCCTTCTCCATTACTCCTTCCTTATATAGACAAGGTACCACAAGGATCGTGACATCTTCCTAGGATATTAAGAATATTTTGCAATATATGTTCGGCACATTATGTAAAATATTGGTCCTGAACATTTTCAACACAATAGTCAAGGAGCCTCTGCATCAAACTGTGAAAAGTGTGTCAAATGTGAAAAGTTCCTTTCCCCCCCTCCTTGTTTGTTATTTGAATAAACAATTTTGATTTTCAAACATAAAATAAGACTAAAACTATGTTTAAATAGCTTTGTGGTTCTGCCTTGAACAGACCAAAAGAAAAAAACGCCACAAATTTACTTACCTTTGCATGTCTCAGTGCTGAAAACTAAATTATGGAAAGAATTTCAGGCAAAAATAGAACATGAATTGGTTATTTATATATCATCAACCCTACATGTCATCACAATGCACCAGACACAGAATTAAGCAAAAGTTGCAGAGCACACTAAGATTTCCAGGTAAGATTTAAATCAAGAATCTGGTTCAATGCAGTGAAAATTAGAAGGTGAATTTTATATTCAGTGGACATCACTTTTTTATAGAACTTTGCGCTTAAAAATAAGTCATTGCTTGCTAATAGCTGGGAGCCGAGTTTAAATTAAATAGCAGTGATAATTTTAGGGACCTAAAAGAAAAAGAAATGAGATTTAGTGGAGGCTGGAATAGGAAAATATGTATATGTACTATATGTACTATATGTACTCTTATATGTACGCATGTTTTTGCAACATATGAGCGGCAAATGTGCTTGTGCAACTGGGACTCATTTTTCTATGAGAATAAACCAGCTTAAAATAATAATGAGCTCAACAAGTAATGACCAAGTCTTTGAGGATGACAAGACCTATTGCTTCAGGCACAAGCTTGAGCTCTAAGAGGAAAAGAAATTTGTCTGTTGTTTTCTCCCACTGTTTGTTTTTTCCTGCAGTGCATGAGGAATACAGAAAAATAAGCAAGTATGACTGTACCTTTCTAGGAGAAACTCCACTTACTTAACAGAACACAAGGAAATGCACTGTTAGTGGTAAAAAAAAAAAAAAAAGAAAAGGTTGTAAGTAGTTTTGGAGGTATGATTTATAAAACAATAACAATTCTTCTGGAAATAGCTATGCCAGAATTAGGGTAAATGCGCTAAAGAATCAAGGAAAAAGTACTCAGCTATAAAGTATAAATATTTCCTACTATGAATTATGACAGCTTCATATTTTCCAAAGGAGTAAATATTTATGCAATATTATTTTTAAATATTTTTTCCCATAATTATGTGAAGTGTACTAAGGCACTGGAGAATGTCTCATAAAAGGAGAGGCTGAGACCAAAGACTGGTTAGCCCAAAGAAGAGAAGGTTCAGGAGGACCTTATCTATGTGTACAAATCCCTAATAGGGTCAGAGAATACAGGAGCCAGATCCAGACTCTTCTGAGTGATGTCCACATGAAAGGATGAGTGGCATAAATTTAAATGTAGGAAATTTTATTTAAACAAAGGAAAAAAACCCTTTGTTTAAGGGTGATTGAATACTGGAATGGGTTGTCTAGGCTGGTTGTGGAATCTCCATCCTTAAGTCTGTTTAATACCTGACTGGACATGGCCCTGAGCATCCTGCACTTGGGCCTTGCTCCTAGCAGAAGGATGAAGTAGAAAATCTCCTTTCCGATTTCAGCAATTCCATGACACATTTTATATTACTGTTTATGAATAACCATTCTGAAAAATTTTTTTTGGCAGAAAAATGTAGAATTTACTGGTCTCCATTTGTCATACTTGCCAGTTAGATGAGTTTCTTGTATTTTTTTTTTCTCTGGCCTGATATTGGCCTTGCCCTGCCAGTGATTTCCATGACAATGAATTTGTTTGACATATCATTTGATTTACTCTTGCAATAAGCATACACAAAATATTTTACTCTCAGCACAATAGACTGTCTCTCTTTTGGGACTTTTGCATAGCTAAAACATTCGGCAAAGGACCTAAAACTGTCAGAAAAAGGTGTTGTACTGGAGGACTTGGTTTTCTTCTGGACCAAATCCTCCTATGAACAGTCTGTTCAACAAAACCATGGCTTCATACATTTATGAAAAAGGTTGATCTCCTCCAAGAAAAGTCTCCATCTTATCTAGCATTTTGATTTGAAGAAAGGAGTGGTTATTCTAACTCAACCTGCTAAACTATGATCAAAGCTAGGGATTAATTGACTATCAGGAATAGCATACTATACATAAAATAAGATGTAAGAATGCTTTTTAAATACCTGAGGTTGACTTTGTGTTCAATTTTTATGCACTCAGTTTTTATCACTAGTCAGCTTTATTCAAGAATATGTTTGCATCAGGAAGGCATTTATAAACATTGAGTAAGTTTGGCCCTAACACAGCAGAAAAGTAAGTTATAAAACAGAGTGAGCATAAGCTACTAGGCTAGACAAGGAAAATGTGATATTTAGATGAAAGAAACGCTTCTGTTTGACACAGACTGAGAAAGAATGAAAACAGACATTGTGGTCATCCTGGAGGCACAAACCTCATTCAGATTTTCTAGCAGACCTGGATTCTTATGTGTGTATGTGATTGGTAGGAAATCACATATTCCTTCACATAGCATTTTGCCTGGTACAAACAATGGGAGCATTGTTTTGGAGGTCAATGTGTGACCTCGGTGTGTCTTATGTCAAGAGAAGTGCTTTTATAAAGTAAATGGTTACAATTCAAAGTAATGTTTAGCAGAAAAGGCTACTTTATCCAAGCAAATGTGACAAGGCCATGGCATATGCCCAGCACATAAGTGTTTGTTCTGTTGCATTTTTAAAAATAGTGGCTGATACAGGTCAGCTAGGACTATTAATATCAAACAATTCCTGCTTTCTGGCATGGAGGAGATACATCTTAAGGTAGAGAATGCTGCCAAAGCCATGTAATTTTTCTAAGCTGCCACTCTCTTCCCCGCACAGGTGTCAGCACAGGCTGCCCCACCATGCATTGCTGCACCCTTCCTACCTTCATTACTCTGGACACACGCCACGGTGTCCTACTATAACAACTATAACAAAGCCCAGCTCCAAAGATCTCCAGAACCTCACCCTTCTGATTCAGGTGAGCTGCCCTAAGTGTTTCTAATTGAAACAGAGGCCAAGCTGGGTGGTAGAAGGCCCTGGTTGTTCAGGATCTTGCAGAGGCTCCCCTTCTTGATCCTCCCCCTTCTCAGATTAATGTTGTCCTGTAGAAGACGTGACCTTTGGAGGATGAAAGGGAAAGTGTTGGAAAGCAGTCATCTTCTACACTGGCTACCATCACCCATACTGATGAGCCTGCAGTGGTGTCAGCCCACAAGCACAGCTCTTGTAAGAAAAAAGTGTCTTAAAGCATGCTTCTGGGAAGGTGCAGGGTTAAAGCAAAAAGATAAGGATACCTGCAAGATCTCCTCACAAAATGGCTTTTAAAGACAAATTTTAAAATTCTGATTCTAAAGCGGTTTAGATTGTAGCAATGGAATTACATTAAAGATTGATTTATTATAGTTTAAATTCTGGCTGCCAGAGGATGGAAGAGCTACTTTTCACTGAAAAAGCAAGAATTTGCTTTTAAATTTTACCTGAATGATGTAATAAGAATGACTTAATAACTACAGACTGAGAAAATGATATATGTTGGCTATGACCCAGCCAGGTTATTCTGTTAACGGAATTAAACCCTGTGTTAAAATAGATCCCTTTTCAGTTCCTTTTACATTATAGAAGTATTCTGAGCATTCTATAAGTGCCCATTCATTACATTTACTGTCAATTGTTCCACATGAATAATTTACAGCAAATGATCTCCAGAAAATCAATACCAGACTTCTGAATTTACAGAGCTTTTGGATATGTAGAAGCAAAGCTTTTATATTAACTAGAAATAGATCGAACTTTCTCCTGCACTGTAGAAAAGAAATCCAAAAGAAAAGAAATCTTTCTGAGTCTAAATAATTGTTAATACTTAACAGTTATTTACTAAAATTCAGCAAGCTGTCCTAGCATTGCCACTGGCATTGATGTCCTTAAGAGGAAGTTGAGGTGTGGTGTGTAGGCATTTTCAGGGTCCTTTGCTACTTTCTTATGATGTTTCCTAGTGGGAACACAGTTAAAAATGCATGGATAAAATGAGGAAATGCAATGCTTCTTTTCAATAATGATATGCAAAATACTGCCTTCATGTGCAAACAAGCACTTACAGCCATGGCCTGGAATGCAGGCCATGTAACTCTTGCTCTCAGGGAGTCAGTCAGTAACACTGCAACAGTTTGTAATTATTTAAAGAAAAAAAAGTTGATTATATTACTTCTTTTATCCATTTTTTTACGTTTAAATAATACCCTTGAGTAAGTAGTACCTTTTTTCTTCCCAGTGTTTGAAGCATTCCTAGTACTATTAGCTTCAGCTACCATTGGTGTTACCACAATGATTTTGTGCACGAGACCTCTGATGTCTTCACTGCCCGGTGCAAGGCAAGGCCCGAGATTTTTGGCCCATGTCAAATAGCAGTTTCTGGCCTCAGGCTGGAGCTATAGCACCAGCCAAGGAAGTCCCACAGTAGACATCAGGGACTAGCTTGTAACAGGTTTGTCTTTTTCTCTCTCAGACAGAAATCTCCAACACTAGCTGAGGAGGCCTTGCGTTCTCCGCCTTCCTTACATGTGTGGCCTGTGGTGTGACACACCCATCAACTTCATGAGACTCTTTTCAGAAACGGCCTGTACTGCCCTTCCATTATCTCCTATGCCTTGAATTAAGCACACAGACACATATATACACACACACAAGTGATTATCATGTCTGAGAAGCACCACAAGAAATCAGGTAGTAGATAGGTGAAATTCAGCCAGGTCTCCACAGCTTGTCCTCAGAGCCAGAGGCTCCCAGCCATGTGTAGTCTACCACCCTTTTTTTCACCTAATTCCAGTAGTTAGTGCTTTCTGGCACTTGTGTAAAAAATATTTTTTCACCCTTATGCTTAAATTCTTGCAGGAAATGCCTCCCTGAGGAACAGCTTTCAGTTTAGAGAATGGCACCCAGCTCTCATACAGCACCTCAAAGTGAGCTGCTCAACACTGGCTGCCAAAACCAGCATTGTGCTGCTAAACTCATTTCACTGAATTTACCAAGGAGGAGAGGCCAGGCCAGAGAGAACTTTACACACACTCAAACACACACAGTTTGTGCCATATTATTGTACCATATTATATACTGGATATGGTAAACAACACCTTAATTAAGGCGCTTCTTTAGTACTTAGAATACCTATAAAAAGAGGAGAATTGTTCATCTGCTATTTTGGGTCTGTTGTGCCAGCCTTAATGATTTGTTTCATAAATATGTATTCATCCACGCATGCACTACTGTTTAAGTATATATTAAAGAAAAAAAATCTTTCAGCCATAAAGATGAATACCCATTTAGTTTGTTCAGTGACAGCACTGTTAACCCCAGGACTCCTTTCCTCCAAGCTCCTAGTTTCTACATTATGTTTGAAGGCTTTTTCATTTAGAATATAAGTTCCTGCAGAAATTAACTGTAACATCTTGCATATTATAAGAAGAAAAGTGTGGATTTTTCATTCTTGTTTCTACCTTGAGACAATAACAAAATATAATTTCAATTTAAGCTGTAGTCTGAGAAGGGCCCAGATATCCCACTGCTTGGAAGGCTATTAGATATTTTGTAACATGAGGCCTCCAACATCATGTTGGATGTTTTAAAGGATAAAATTTGTTCTGCTCACCATTTCAGAAGGTACCCCAACAAAATATGACAGCTAAGAAGTAGCTGAATAGCTGCTCGTATTTCTGAAGTCATAATGAAGCTGTAACAAGTCATTCAGACCCTGCTATACTTAATATCTTTCACTGGCCAGCTATTTTCAAATCATTAGTAGAAATTTGCTGCCAGAGGCAGTAGTTCCCAGCTGTGTGACTGATTCTCAGGAATCAGATACATTCAAAAGTAACTCTGTGTTAAAAAAATCACTTTGGCCATTATCATATAGCTGATACATTGATTATATCTTTTATATGTGTCTCTCTATCTAAAATGATATATCTGTCTAATTCTTACCAAAATGTTAATGAATTAGAAAGAGAAGCTGAGGTGTACCCCTCTTTGGGATAGTATAAATGTTACATCAAAAGTAACACATAAAAGGAATCACTTCTACTTCTACATATGCAACCTTCACAAACTTTCCTGGGAAGTTTAAAAACAAAAAAAATTAAATATAGGAGAAATGTTAATATGTTAATCTAGTACTTGCTCTTTCCCTACTGGTCACATACTAAGCAGAATAAGAATTTTGTGTATCATCTGCAGTTAAATAGTTTATTTTTTTTTTGTATTTGAATGAGCTCATTCTTAGGAAAGCAGCTTTTTCTTTCAAGCCTGCAGCAAGAAGGAACATATTATGCAAGCATGCAATGAAATGTCTTTATCATCTAAGGCTATTCATGCTAGAACAAATAAAATATTGCAGTTGTCTTCAGTGAAAACTCAGCTGACCCTTTGCTAACATAACATCTATTATGCAGCTCTCAATTATGTTTCTCTAGACTTGATTAGGCTTTTTATTTCAAATAATAGTGATAAAAAACTTAGCTTTCACATGTGAAAATTCTTCATTAATCAACTCTATTTTTTAATAATTCATTTGCTACTTACATAAGCATTTACAGGCTAAAAAGCAATGTTTTGGTTGATGGTGTTATTTCACCCTTTGTGGAGAACCCTTCCCCTGAGTCATGCAGTATTAATTCTGATATGCGTGAATGCAACAAAATAAAAAATGATGTAACAAGAAAAATAATTAGTACTTTATGCTCCATTTGAATAGTTGGAGTGTAAAAACTTAACCAGGGAATGGAAAAAAAAAACCATAATGAGGCAACTGTAACAAGAAACAGCGAGCCAAAGTCACTGTTCTTATTTATGTATCAGTTTCCATTACTCAAGCAGTAATAGAAAAGAGAGATTTGCCAATGTAAATTAATTAGGATATATATAAAGCTATTTGTAATAGAGAAAAAGAAGAATGATGTATTTAGAGAAGATTGAAAACAATAAACCACGTGTATACTAGGATACATAAGAAGGCTGATTCTTCCAGAAGAAATTGATGGAAGAGAAGATGAGTGTCCAGTACAGTACAATAGGTGTGATTAATCTTTAGGCATAAGAGACTGGAAAGAAAAATTCACTGCAATATTTAAGAAATTTAAAGGAAACATTTGAAAGCAACTAAATGGCAATAGTCTGCTGAATCATCTTTGGGTGTAAAACAAATTTACTTAAGCAGGGCTGTGAATATATTAGCAAGAAGGAAAACAAAACACATATTTGCATTGAATTAGGAGCCAATTATAAACTAAACCAAGACCCATGGTCAGAAAAATATAATCCTTGCACAATAGAAAAAGAGGTGGTCTTGATGGGAAGGTATTGGATATTTTAGGTGGGGAAATGATGCCTTAAGTTTTAACTTTCATATTTTTCAGATTCTGTGCTGCCTAGGCCTGTTGCTCTGAGTTTCATATTAAGCATTGGTAGGTTCTCTTCACAGGGTAGGTAGACAAAACAATCCTTTTCCAGCTTGAGACCAAGGACAACTGTTATAAGTTTCAGGCCAAAAGGTATAAACACTGATGAATTGAAGAAAGAAAAACAAGGAGGATGGGACTTCATAACATAAAGCTGTAATTGGACAATAAACTCCAGTATGAAAATGGGCCAAAACTTACAAAAGTGTGAGACCTTGTGACTGGTCATCCATTTTGTGACCATTTTGTGAACATCTTGGGTGCAGCCCTGGCCAGGCTCTTGTACTGCCCAAGGTGTATCCATTGAGGCCTTTTAATAAATACCTATTTTATTCTCTGGTCTCTGTTCCAGGTTAGACTCTCAAGGCATCAGTTGAATTATGAATGTTCTCAAGGAGAACTAAATGATCAAAAATTCAGAATCAATATTCAGGTTGATATACAAATGGTTACTTCCAGGCATGCTAAGAAATCAGAAAATGAAATCTAAAATGGCAAATATTCCTACTCCTCTTCCCTCCTCCCTTACATAATATCCTCTACATTATTTTCATCAATTACACAAATGTTAGCAGATGGATAAGTGTCAGTATTTTCTCACTGGGAACTCTGATCTCTGAAAGTTCTGAAAGTAGGAACACCACCAGCCAGCAGGTTGAGGGAAGTGATTCTGCACCTCTGCTCTGCTCTGTTCTGCTCTGGTGAGACTTCACATGGATTGCTGCATCTAGTTCTGTCATGCCCAGTGCAGGAAAGACATGGACCTACCTGTTAGAGTGAGTCCAGAGCAGGGCCACAGAAACAGTCAGAGGGCTGGAACACCTTCTATGAGAAAAGGCTGAGAGAGCTGGAGTTGCTCAACCTGGAGAAGAGAAAACTCTGGGGTGACACTATAGCAGCCTTCCAGTATTTAAATGGGGCTTATAAGAAAGATGGAGACAGATTTTTTAGCAGGGCCTCCAGGAGCAGGACAAGGGGTAATGGTTTTAAACTAAAGATGGGTAGCCTCAGACTAATAATGAAAAACTGTTTTTCAATGAGGGTGCTGGAGCACTGGCAGAGGTTGCTCAGAGTGATGGTAGATGCCCCATCCCTGGAAACCTTCAAAGTCAGTTTAGATGGGGCTCTGAACAGCCAGACTGAGTTGAAGATATCCCATGTCATTGCAGAAAACTGGTTCTAGGTGACCTTTGAAGGTCCCTCCCATTCCAAACCACTCTATGATTTTATGACAGAGTGCCTGAAAAGTGAGTGGTAACCTTTATTCCAGTCCAAGTAACTGTTCTTAATATTCTGCCTATGACTGATATTGCAGACACAGGTATAATAACATTAACAGCCAAAATCCTCCTCTTTTTTTATTGCCTGCACTGTCTTCTATATGGGGTTTTTTAGTGGATAATTTTTTAATTTTCTTATTTTGGTGGTGGATGTTTTTGGGTCTTTTTTTACTTAATTTTCTTCTCTATCTTGTCAGGGGTACTCTGATTATATCTGAATAGTAACTATAGCTAATAGTTGTGTCTTTAAGCAGAAACTTGAATTAAGCATTGTCTAATTTCAAAGCTGTTTAAATTTTTTGTGATCTGCCACGTGTAAGTTTACAGGTGAAAAAAATTATATGCTACAGCCTGGATCACATAAAGTTTTCATGCAATCACATTGTCTCACATTATATTTTATTTGTAAATGAAAGTAGTTTTGCACAATGATTACTCTCTCTGAGTGATTTCAGCTAAAGAAAAATAGGTATTGTGTTGACACAACTCCACTGAAGCATGCAATGATTTCAGACATTTGAAGGTGCAACTGGGAGACTGCATTTAAATTCACTCAGAGTACAGTCAATGTAGCCTTCAGACTGATGAATATGGACAGTATATAAGCCACAGGACTCAGTAAATTTGCATCGTTTAACTGCCTTCTGAATCCTGACTATATATAATTAATTATTACTGAGTTGCAGAAGATCTGTTTATATTCAAATATTAAGAGCAATTATACAAAAACTCAACAAGCAGGAGATATTATGTTGACATCCACTTCATTGTGCCACTGGCTTATCACTACTTTAAATACAGTCTGCTTGAAATTTTATTTACACTATCAATGACTCTTTCATTCCAGCATGACTGTGTATGGCTGATACATTTTCATATTGTATTAAAATTATCTTTTTAGAAGCTGGATGAATAGATGCAACCATGTCCACAAAACTGGAGGGGGAATGATTGCAATTAGCTTCACATTTGCACTACTCCAAAAACTGTGCACTTCTAAAATTCATGGGGGGCTATATTTGACAGGAAGATTGAAGCAATGACTGCTCATGTATGTTCTACTACCTTGTTTATGTTCTCAATAGAAAACAATCAATACATTTGGGCTTTTAGGGAGCACAAAGCAGCCAAGAATAACATAGGCAGGGAAAGGGAGGAAGAGCTCCTTTCCTTCACCTCCTCTACCTCCCAGTAGCTGGCTCAGTTTTACTCTCAAGTAAGGCAGCAGAGCTCAGGTCTATGCTAATATGTGACCAAACAGCCTAACCACAAGGCTGAGCTGTATTCCAGGGTAAATTTCTCTCCTGTGGAAAATGCTGCTTTTCAATTAAGAGGCTTTAGTGTTCATTGGAGCAAGAACTAGAGCCTGCACATGAATCAACCTTTTGTTTCTTCCCTCTCCTTTCTCTTTGTCCCAGTGACTATTTCATTACTTTCTGCTAGGGTAATTAATTGAATACCTTCAGCTGGAGAAATTCGGAGCAAGAGAGATATGTCCCTGACTATCTGGTAACGTTGCAATTAGGGCGCTCTGCTGAGATGGAAAATACTTTCATCAAAATGCAATCAGATATGGAGGAGACATTAACTGAGTCCCAGCTGAGCACCCTGTGAGCTCTGCAGCTGTGCTCTATGGCAGGAGTGGACACTTTGTGGTTTTTTGCAAAGGTTTCAGATTGCTTTGAGCACATCTTCAAGGTCCTACCCCGGAGGTCTAATCTCTGTATCCCACTGTCACTGAGATGCATCATAGAAAAGGGGCAGCTTTTCTGTAGGCATTTCTGTCACCCCAAGCAGCAGCAATGTCAGCACTTCAGAGCTTTGCTGGGTGTTTTGATGCTATAAATTCTGGTGACTTCATTCGGGGTGTGCCAATGCATCCTACTGAGCTAGAGGAGGAGCTGCAGCAATATTCTCTCTCACAGCACGCAGCACTGTGCTGGGCATCATCCTCCTCCCCATACTGAGTGCTCTCTCTGAGATTCCAAGGTTTACCACACAGCATGCCACTGCAGACAGCCATTTCCTATTTCATTTAACAAGTTACTGAGCTGTGTGGCCAAGTTCAATGGGTAATCTTACACTTTGAGTTACCATTAGATTTGCCATTACTTATCTGTTTTGGGAAAACTATTCATTCTGTGTCGCAATAGGACACCAGGCAGAGATGCATATGAGAGATGTGTAATTCAGAAAAAATTATGCTGCCAGAAAATTCAAAACAACTCCTGTTCAATCTGTATCAAAAGGACTTATCAAGTATCTTATTATATATTTAAAGGGAAAGAAAGAAGAATTAGGTCAGAAGCTATGATACCTAGTCAGAACAATCTGCAGAATCACTGTAAAATGCATATGTGAAGCACAAGTGAATCGTGGCCTGGGGAGCAGAAACTGATTAAGCTTTTATAAGTCTGTTTAATGCACTGATGACCTGATAGTTTGTAGATCCTCCATTTCCCTTGATGTTTAGCAGCTTTGTTTTTAAAAAAATCTGAATAAAATACAATAAACCTTTCTGGAAAGACCAACCATAAGATTGCTTTTTCAGTTTGTCCCTCAAGGACTCTTTCCACGTCAGTGTGCTTTCATGCTTGTCAGTACATGACTGTCTGAAGGGCTCCTGCAGTGCTGGAAGTGACAAACATACATCTCCATAACTAAACCTCACTGCTGGTCAGAATATATCATTCCTTTTCCTGTCTATCATTTTTGTGCCCTATGCCTTAGAAACACTTTGAAAGCCACACCTTGGCTCTCTGCACCGAGGGGCTTCCAAGAAGTTTCTTGTGAATTCACATCATTCAAATGAAGTGGGAATGAGCCTATACATAACCACTGAGATTATACACCAATAAATTTAAATTTTCCATAGATTTTGTTCCAGATATTTTTCTACAGATATTGTCAACCAGACTTAGACAGAATCTGGATACATAATGGAGCCCTGTAACAACATAGGAAGTAAATAAGAAGCAGATTGGTCAGCTCTGAGGCTTTTATAATTTGTCCTTTACACCTTATAAGAGTGCATTTTTCTTGGAGGCTATAAAACCCATCAGCAAAAGGAAATCTGTTCAATGTTATCAAAAACCTGTCATGACTGCTGAAAGCATTTTATTTCTGTACTGTATTCTTCTTTAAGTCCTCTTTATGTTTTATTTTTCCCATAAACTTACAGACAGAAGATCAGAACCTTCCACAGGAGAACTTGCTATACTTTTCATTTAATTTAGTCTAATATTATTGGCTTAAAGATGGTAGCTTTTTTTGTACTTTACCGAGAAATAATGGCTCCAAACTTTTCTGAGCCTAAATTGCCCACAGAATCCTGTCCCAGATAGGCGAGTAATTGCATAACCCTGTGTTTCACAAAATATCTAATTTTAGACTATTATGAAGAACACAAAATACTCTTTGGAGATCAGGAAAATCAAGGTAGAGTCAAAGGCCTGTTTTGAACACTTTTCAAACCAGATAAACCAGACAAGATCACAAAGAAAATTGATCACAAAGAAGATAATCACTTACTTACATAATTCCTAAATGACTTTAGGTAGTTGTTACATATTTGCATTTGAATTACATTAAATATATATAAATGCAGGCAGTTGCCATCACCTTTCAGGTTTAAAAATTTAATGTACTAGAACTCTTTGAAAGATGTAAACCCCAATTTTTTTAATAGGATAAACAACACGTGTAGGCTCATGCTGCTGCATACACTACTGAGCATTTACCTATGATAAAATTGAAAATAAGAATAATTTTTGATTTTTTTTTTCTTTCTGTAAGGTTCTAAAAATCATACTCTCTTTTGTCTCCACCTTCCTCAGGACTGTGTCCCTAAACATGAACATACCAAGAATTAATGCACTCTAGGACTGACAATTTGAATAGTTAATATTAGTGCAGTGGAAAGAGCATTAATATAGTAGTTAATAGCCTTCAAGGAAAAGTACTAGACCATTAATCTCTTCAATAGTTTAATCTACTCTACACTTATCAAGAGCTAGGAATAATTGTCCCATGTTAACAGGTCTTACTGAAAGCCATGTCTTTGATTGAGGAAAGCTTTCCTACCCGTTCAATTCTTAATCATTGTTTCCAAATATTTCATTAATATTTTAATTTCCTATGTTTTAGAGGTGTTTCAAAATCAACATGAACTCATTTAAATACAAAGTAGTCCCAGGACAGTTTCACAGAACTGACCCATGCTTAATGCATGTGTCAGTTTGATAAAGAACCAGAACTGTTTCAAATTGCTTTCTTGTCGCAGACATCCTTGTGACCACAGTCACACTTTCTTAATCCTTAGGCAGACCGATGTTGTACGCATTATATTATTCTAGTAAACCTTCTGATAATCTCTTATAACATGTGTCTCATTCACAGAAAATATCTTATTTTCTATGATTTTTGTTTTTCAGGAAGACAATTTATGCTTAAAATAACTCAGGATTAAGAAGATGCAAGTTTAAAAAGGAAAAAAAATACTTCTGTGAAAGTGGAATTCCGATACCATCTGCTCTTGAAGTGCTTTGAGACTAGAGGAGTCAAGCAGTGCTGGCAATCAAAGTCTATCCTGCAAGTGGCTACATCAACACTATGAATAAAGCAGAGTGCTGAGGCAACAGGCAGAAGAAAGTGCAGGCCCTAAAGAAAGGGGTAATGAAACCCTCTGTGGCATTGCACTTCTGTAACTAAACCACACACCTGATCTATAATTCTGAATAGAGGTAAAAATTTATATCTGTTCATGATAAAAGAACAATATTTCTATGTGGTATTATAACTCCATGTGTCTCTTGTGAGAGGGAATTGTGATCACACTAGGAAATGGTTTATGATTGCCTTCTTTTAGGATGGCTGCTTAAAGATGCTAATTACTTTCAGGAAATCCATTTAGGACAGATTTCTTGTTAAGAAACACCAAGCACAATTCTACAACAGAAATTAAACATTAACAGTGGAATCCATTTTAATACCTGCTCATACAGAGAAAAAAGCAAATTGACAATGCTTTCAGTCAGAAAAAATATTTTGTATCAATGGTCCTAAAGTACTTTATCAGAAAATCCCTCTGACATATGACATACAGGACAAGAAAAAGTCCTATTCCACAATCCAGTCTAGCTTGAAAAATAGGATTCTCTGGGCAAGGAATTGTGCAGTTATTCCTGAGATATAGCAGGCCTGTGTGTAGGCTTCCTGTCCAGAACCATACAGAATGGGTCAGAGAACACTCCTGCCATCCTTTTGTATCTCGCATCCCTTAACAGGGAATTGTTTTGAAATGCTGAGGACATTATTGCTAACTATTCAAAGGGAAATAAGTCCCTTTATAGGTAAGTCCTAAATATGAACCTCAGAACAAGTTGACATTAGTATATAAAATCCTAGGCATTATTTACAAATCACATGCAATGATAAATAGAGTTGGTAGTCAGACCATTAAATACTTTGGAATATTTGCAATATTTGTGATTGTTTTATTGCATTTGCTTTGGTTTTCTTTTTCCCTGAAATTGAACAGTAAGGTTTGAAAAAAAATATTTTAGTGTTGGAAAAATACCCCATTTTATGATTCACTTACCATTTCTGCAGACCTGAAATCCCAGGAGACTCCATGAAAGATTATTTCCATTAACTCATATACACAGTGGCAAAATGCAATTTTTTAATGTTATTTTTAAAATAATATTAATATACTAAAAAAACCCAATAGAATTACTGTGATGGAGGCAGCTTTCTGTATCTGTGTGGTCTTTTTTTCAATTCTTTAATGTCACAGTGTGTCATTGCTAGATCTACTGATATGCATTTGAATACTTCAGGAGGAACACTATATATTGGCTTAGTTTCAGAGATTTTTCTGAATAGATTCATTCCCCTTCCTCTGCTTTGGGAACATTAAATTGAGTAAAATATAAATTATCTTGTGTTTTTTTATAGAAATGTCATCCTAATCCACCTAAAGAAGAAAGATAAAAATCCAGTCCCATTATTTCAGCTGAATACTTTGTGCTAGAATGCCAGAAAATAGATAAAATACACTTATAACAAAGGGGAAATACAAAACAAACAAAAAAAATAAGGAAGTGAAATACTAAATAAGGCATATAGAAGACAAATGGAGATGAAACTAGTTTGATTGACTCCTGATGTGCTATCCTGAAAACTGAAAAAAAATAGGATAATTATGAGAGAGCTGTGGTAATCTCAGAAGTAATTTCTTGAAAAGAGGAAAATATCTGAAAGAAGAAATTTCTTAAAAATGCAGCATGAACAAATTGATACATTAAAAATAGATGTGTCAATCACTACCTGTCAGAAGACAACAGGGTTTAAGAATACAATTCCTTAACAAACAGTACGAAAAGAAAACCAAGGGAGTACAAAAGAGAGAGGCTACTAGCAAACCAGAATATCTATCTGGGAGATCACAAAATTAGAAAATAGCAATGAAAGGCACCTCACAATGCTGTCTAAGCCACTTCTCCATCAAAATATATGGTCCACTAAATCAAAATTGTTCCTGAGAGACAGGTTTTTAAACTCTTCTTAAAGTGTCCCAGAATCCTAAGGTCTGGAAAAAGCCATCTTAAAAAATAAAGAGACAAAAATCCTATGCCATTTACAACATAGTCTGCTTAATAATATCCCAATCAATTACAAAAGCTATCACCAGAGCTAAGGCTTAAATTTGAGAAGGACTAAGGGAAACACACCAATGTGCTTTTCACAATAACTTTTTGTAGTCTAATTTATTCTCATTTTTCTCTTTAATTCTTTAAATTAATTAATCCTCTAGATTAATTATTTAATCCTTAAAAAATTAAGTTGCAAGTACATGCTTTTTTTCTTAGAAGCAGCACATCAGAAATAATGTTTCTAATAAAGATATTAGCAAGCATGTTTTCATTTTTTGTGTACATAGTTTTACAATTTATTTTGTAAAATATGTTGGCACACTGGAATTTCAATCAAAGATGATTATCTTTACTATAAGACCACTTAAATGCTGCTTGTTTACTGGGGATGTTATAGACATGCCAGACACTCCTTTTCTATTTTTGCAACATTATTTATTCTTGTTGAGGTAGTTTTATTATCAAAAAAGTGTATTTACATATCAGAATCATTATCTGAAGATTATATTTTTTTATGTTTATTTCCAGTACCAAACCTGTATTTTGATAGAAAAAATGGCAATTTCACATAATAAGCAAACTAGGTTACTTGATATTACAGCATATCCCTTGAACTATTTAAATTGTGGGTTCAGCTCAAAAGTGGTTTTCTTTCTGTCCTGTGTTGTAAGATTTACCATATCACTTTCTAGCACTTCAATTTTTTTTTCTAAACAAACTTACAAATCTGAAGATGCCACAGTTTGAGTATTATCTGATTGAAGCACATAGAAAAAGGGTTACTGTTTTTTTCCATAGAAACTGTATTTCTCCAATTTAATCAAAATGTCAGCCTATTTTCTCTAGAAATTAGTTCTGAGTCTCAAAAAACAAACCAAAGGAAAAATTTTTCAAGTCAAAATATCTCAGATGTCTGACTCAAACACTGATCTTAAATTTTGTTGCTTTTTTCTGATTTTAATCTTACAGCCCCCTTGGTTTTAAAAAAAAAACAACAAAGGACAAAACACATATGGATTACTAGTAGGAAGGTGCCTTGGAGATGCATTTGTTTGCAATTTGCTGATGCCACTCAGCTTTATCATTACAGGAATTTTATAACAGAACATATTCTTGTTAAACAAATACTGGAACATTTGGTTCCATTGCTTGCCTTTAGAAGAAAGCATCACACAGCCAATTCCTTGCCCCCATATTCGAATCATGAATTTGTGGAGAAATTTAGAACTTTCTTGAATTCAATGGAGGACAGGCTAAGAATGAATGTTTGGGTTTTATATGAGTAAAGAACTTCACAGAATGTGAAAACTAGATTATGGCTTTTGAAAATGAAAAAATCAATTAATAAAACAATGGAGTGTAAAATAAAGCAGAATAAGAAGCAATTTATGAGAAAAGGACAGAGATATAATAAATAAAACCAGCTGGGTGACAAGCTAGAAGATTAATGAAGAAAACCCAGAAACCAAAAAGCAAAAGATAAAATACTGGAAATTCACAAGAAAATGATAAGACACTACAGATGAAAAGCTGAGTGTAACTGGGGGGAAGCTGAAAAAAAACCCCATAATCATCTGCTGTACACATTTCAAAATTTTTGCTGGAGAAAGGTGTCCTGTTAATTTTGAAATCTATATTTATTAATATAATTGACATAGCAAAGCCTAAGGGAAGAGCTGCCCTGCTGATGTGCAGGTTGCTTGTTGATGCCTTGCAGTTGTTTCTCTCAACATGTAATGCTGGAAAACAGGTTCTGCAAAGTGCTCCTAACATGGAATGTCAGCAGAAAACCCTGCACTCCAGCTTCTTGTTCTTTTTTCTTTTTTTTCTTCTTCCAATCTGCAGATATTAATGTTGCAAAATGTCTCCTTCATCATTTCACTACTGAGCCAAGTAATAAAGTTTCACCTTTCTGCTGATTGGATCAATGCTACAGATCAGCTGTGGAGAAAACAGGCTGCATGGAAGGAGAAGGAATCAGTCTTTGTGGCATCTGAAGCTTTTTCCCCTTGTTCTGCTAGTGTAACACTAACGTTAGAATGAGAACAGTGAAGAAGCTGAGAACACTGAGAACACTGAAGGACAACATGGAGACTACAGGAAGGATAAATCCTCCTCCTAGATACCCTCTTCCCAGGGCACAGAGCAGCCATCTGGACAGTTGCTGTGCTGGTCTTTATTCAGAGAGGCTGTATGTACCTCAGGCTCTGAATAACCATGAGGGTTTACTGATTACAGAACATTTTCTGATATTAAATACTGTACTTAGAGTGACATAGCAATTAATAACAAACACAACTGAGAATATGGATTCCGTTGGGCATGGGAAGCCATGGTTTTCAAATCACTTGCTGATTCTGTAATAGCTGACTCTAAAGTCCAGCTGTGATTTGCAACTATTGAGCACTATAGCCATTTGAAAGCTATTTGAACACACTGAACATGAAAAGTAAATGCTAATGAGATATTTATCTCATCAATACATTTTGTTGTCCTTTATACTGACAGCCATCACCAGGATTGCTATGGTATGTCTTTCAGAATAGAAAATACTGTTTTATTTGCTATGTGGGTCAGAGAGAAAGAGCCCCATAAATAAAAAGCTTGTACTTGACACAGAAGGGTGGTTAAGCATTGCAGTATCTCCTTTGCAGTGTGAAAGATAAAATGATTCAATTTTATTGGGGAAATAATTGAATTTGGTAGAAAGAATGATCTCCAGTTTCAAAATTATTTACTCTCAATTTTCTGAAACAATGCATTACTGTAGGAACTAAAAGGAAACTTGACCAAATTCCTTTATCTTTCAGATAACCATAGGAAGCAAAACACAGTAATGTCTGGAATGATCAAGTCTGACTACATATACACAGGAAAAAAAGAATGTTTTGAGTGGGTATTTTAAGTACCTTTGGGTGATTGGTTTGATTAGAGATGATTACTTAAACAACCTTAGACATCTGGCTGAAAATAGTAGATAGTTATTGACTTCTGGAAACCTCAACATCTGAGTCAGAAAGAGAATAGCCATGGGTGATGAGGTACAACAAAGAAAAACTTTATCTTTTTCACCCACCCTTCTTTCCTCGCTCTAGTGAGTAGGCTGGTTTCAGTGAATGATCTCTGTTCACACCACTGCAGTGAGAGGTGAATCTAGTGTGCACTTTGAATAACAGGAGATATTGAATGCTCTCCAGAAAAGCCCTGCCTTTACTTTAAGTTGATGGAAAATGATCACAAATGAGAGCTGAGAACAACTTCATTTTAGCATTAGCTAAATAATGAAAAATTGTCATTCTTTACTCAATGGTATGATCCTGTAAATTTCTAAGGAAATGAGAAAGCATAGTAGGTAATCATTGAGTTTATGACTGCATTTGAAATATCAGTGACAAGTCCTTTATTTCTACAAAAAGCTGTTAAAATATTCCCTCAATGCATTTTTGGATATTTTAAAATGGTGGGAGTAGTTATACTTTACCATTATGTCAAATGTGTTGTTCAGTATGTACAATTTTCATCTTATATCTATGGAAATAGAGTGGATTCTTATATCTTATATAAACTGCCTTCTGCTACTTTTTTTGTTTGCTGAAAGAGATATGCTTTCAGTTTTTAAGGCTAAATTAGGAAATCAAACCAATATTTTCCTTCATATATTAGCCTTATATTTATATTCACTATTAATAATATGTCTATTATACACATTTTCTTTTGGAATCATACTTTAAAATTGAGGTACTATAATTTAGAATAATGCAGAAAGCACTTTTGTGGATTTTCACTGAAAGAGATAAGGCTGGTAATAATAATCAGATTTTTTGAAAGGCATTGTTAAGGCAGAAGTATCAGTTCTCTTTATATAATTCAAAGTTTTCCACAGCTTTGTTTTGAACAGTTGCGAACTTTCATTCTGAACTTTCAAACTTCAAGCTGGACACTTTCCAGCAACATTGATAACACTGAAGTTTTCCATGGACTGATTTTGGCTGTAATGGAGTTCTTTTTCTTCATGGCAGCCTGTATGGTGCTGTGCTTTTGAATTTGTGACTGAAACAGGGTTGATAACAAACCAATTTTTGGGCTGTTGATGAGCAGTGCTTCCACAGCATCAAGGCCTTTTCTCTTTTCTGCTCTGTCTCTCTCAAAGGTTGTATTCTGGGGGTGGGCAAGAAGCTGCAGTGGGCGTGATTGGGAGAGCTGACCCAAGCTGGCCAAAGGGATGTGTGCCACTCCATATGACATTGTGCTCATCTATAAAAGGAAAGCAGAGGAAGGGGGATCATTTGTGGTAATGGCTTTCATTTTCCCATGTAAACCTTCTACACGCTGGGTTTTTCCTGAGTTACCTGGACATCTGCCTGCCAAAGACAAGAAAAATCATTAATTTTCTTTGTTTGTGTACACATTTTACTTCCCTTATTGAGCTGCCTTTATCTCAACCCATGAGTTTTTCTGATTTTTTCCCTTCCAAAACTTTACTCTAGTCAGCTGGAGGGGAGCAAGTAAAGGGTTGGGGTCTTATGACCAGTGTCAGTGTCAAAAATGCCATTAGTCTAATAATGCAGGAAAGTAAAAAAACAAGTCTGCCCATTTGGTCAGTCAGATCTTTGGAGAAGTAAGATGAGTTGGGGGTGCCAGAAAAAGTGAATAAGATGGTATTTGGGCTATATATGCGAAAAAGGGAGATTAAGGGGTCTTTTTTTTCTGTTTGTGTCTGATGTTAGTGATTAGTATTAGGTAAGCATGGTGGAGGCTGGGGAGCAGGGTGGGTGTGCTGGTACCTTAGGCAAGCCAGGGTTTGATGATGAGACAGTGGAAGACAACAGCCACTTTTTTAAGCTTTCTTGTGAGTCCCTCAGGATCAACATCATTGGCAACAGAGAATGCTGCAAGGAAGAGGCAACAGGTGAAGGTCTGGGCTACACTCACTGCTAGAAGAACTAGTTCTCACCTTCTTTAGATGAGGCAGAACAAGCACTGTCTACAGAGCTAGTTATTTACTGGGCTAATACTGACCTTACTCTAGATAAATTTAGTTTTTCCTACTTATGAAAATGATTTTTTCTTTGATTCCTGTCCCTCAATACTGACAAATGATTTATCAGAATAAAGCTATGCAAATGTACTAGTGTTACCAGATAGATTTTGTTTGCGTGGGCTTGTGTTTTGGTTTTTTGTTTTATTAAAGATATCCTGCTTTGCAGAGAATAATATTGAAAACAGAGAGAAGGAAATATAATGATGAAAAAAGTAAACCATTTTCCAAAGCTCAAACAAAGGAAACGCTCTAAACTATGAAAAATTCAAAAGTACCATTTTTTCTGAGTTAGGCAAATGGAGACCTGAATAAGTCTTGCATGAAGCACAAAAAAAATAAATGTCTGGACCAAGCTATGGAGTGCTCCGCCACAGTTCTCATTTTTAAAATGGAGTAAAATCCTGAATGCTTGGGCTTCATCCATACAAGTATTGATAGTGCTATATTTTTTTCCAAAGTATTTTTATCTTATGAATTAATGTAATTTTAGATGTATTTTTTTAAAGCAAGTGAAATGTGCAATATTCAAAAAGAGCAATGATTAACATTTCCAGCAAGATGTTAGGGAGGAACTCAGAAAAAATAAAATAAAAAAATCCCAATGTTAGAGGTATGTAGACAATGTCTTGCTAGAGTGATATGCATTGAATTTACTAGATTTCAGTTAAACCTTTGTGGATATTATTCTGGTTTTTCCTTTTTATTCTATTCCCTTGGTGATACACTTCACAGTAGGCAGACATTCATACGCACAGTGCATTGGAATAATCTTTTAGCCTGCCTTCCAAAATACTTACTCTCCTGTATTTTTCAGGTAGTATGTGTCATTTTTAATTTTTATAAAGTCTAGGAAAACCATTAGTAGATCCAAATGTGGCTTGGCACTCAATAAATTTAAATCTCCTGAAAATTCAAGCCTGCACTACAGTGAATGTCATTTCTGTATGCAGAGAATATTCTTGCCAGCTACACAGCAAAGATCTATACAAAAATTTTTCTAATTTAGCTGCTTCATGCATAGATCATAGGTGGCTGGCTCTGGCACACTCATAAGTATCCAATTTAAGGTCTCCCCACGCATTTCAAGCCTGGATGGATCTAAAACCATTGTGGCCATATTGGACACGCATGAGCTCTTTCTTTATATTCAGAAATCTCTTAACAAAGAGTCCAACACAGTGTATGTTGCCTTTCATTGTTACCTCCTTTATCAGAAAGATAAAGGAATCCTCTTGATTATCAACATCCAGCAAGAGGCCAATGGTCCCCTGGAAGGACCTACTGCCTTAATTCCTGCATGTAGTACTTTATGATTATCTTTAGTCCTCAATGAATTTTAACTCAATGAGTAAAATCTGTTTCTCTGGTCTATCAAGAATGCTGTGAATTCTAACCCTATTCTCCAAAGTGCTTCCAAACATTTGCATCAGATTTTATACTGAAACACTTTATTCCATAATGAAAAGCATTAATGGAGATATTTTCCACTATCTTGTCCACTACAGACCACTGCAAAACTCCCCTAATGTGGCCTGAGGGTAAGTTATGAATCAGGAAAGTCACTGTCAAAAATTAGTGAGTAGTCCTAATAAATTCCACGTTCATTTGACCATGTGTCACCTTGTTATTCTTTTCAGTCAAATTCTCATCTTTCAAAATAGATTCAGCAGTTTTGCTTATAGTAACTCTTTAATCCAAGTAACTTCACAGAAAAAAATGCTTTCAAGTGATTTTTCCATCAAACTTTTTTTTCCTCAAATTTTCAGCTGGATATGTTAATTATTTCACTGTTTTTAAGATTTAGAAGTGGCCCAAACTGTCAGACTTGTGTCTTAAGGACATACTGTATCCTTTGTTTAACTACATGAATTTTCATTGGTTTGAGACAGGCAGACAGACAGTGTAAATTTATTTCCAGGTACTTGAAACTATAACCTACTGAATTTCTGTCATTTCTGTGTCAGCCTTCACTGACACATCTAACCTGTTACTTGGCAACCTTGACACATTAGGTATTAGCTGCCATTGATGTCACTTTCTCACCTTAAAAAAAAAAAAAAAGAAGAAAAGAAGAAGGAGTGAAGCTTTAAACTAAAAAACTAAAGCTGAGGTCTGTCTTTCCAAACCAGTGAAACATTTTCTATTTTGACAGCTCATTCTGTCAAAGTCTATACTATTAACAATTATTCAAAACAGATAATATACCTCTAGTATCAATAAATAGAGAATTATCCAGCAGCAGATCCAGTAGAGCTCTATATTTCATATTGCTATTAAATGCCCAGGAACAATTTTTACTGTTGTCTTTTTCTGTGCCTTCCTTTTCTTTGGAAGGACAAAAGAAACAGAGGAATCTCCAAAGGCTGTCCATCATATCGATATAAAGAGTAGACCATATATTCAAATTCAAATAAGTATCATAGCATGTAGGAGACAGGACTATAATATTTATGCAATAAGGCTGAATTCTTAATGAGGCTAATGAGTATTTTGTACCTAACAACTCCAACATATGCTGCACCTCCAATTTATGTCAACTATTGCCAGGCAATTTACAGCTTCTTCTATTCAATCCAAGGACCTCAAAGGTAGGTTTTATTTTCTTTTTCCTGTACTAGAGTCAATAGGAAACCTGTCATTCAAATTTCAGGAGCTGGACTGCAGTAAAGTATTTATAATATAAATATTCAAGTTTGATTTTCCTTATCAAGCCACTAATGATGCCTTGACTTGATATATATCACAGTGCCCAGATGAAGTCGGTGGGATAGAGCAAACCCATGATTATTTCTGCTTTCCTCACCTCCTCACTGGTTCCACTGGATGACCTGCTCTAGCTCAGGCAGTTCCACTGGCATTTATGGCACTTTTATAAATCTCCCTGAATCTTATTACTGAATTGTGATATGGCAATTGTTCCTGAGATGAGAGGTACAAGAGCAGGAGGGAATATACTAAAAGGTATAGGAAGCTGATATGATGCAAATTTTCAACTAAGAGTGGTGGTATGGTGTGTAGAAAAAAAATTACAGAGGTAGGGCATAGAAGAAATGTAATGACAGAAAAAAATGTGAGAACCTACCTTTGAAACAATCAAAATGAAAGCTTTTCTGTACTAAATCAACCCAATTGGACCCATAAGTACATGCTGCCATAGAGAGTGAGAATAAAGTTGTATAATTTGTGCATAGTCAAAGAAGAAATGAAAATCTGAATACATGGGAAATGATTAAACAGAAAGATCAAGAGCTAGCACAAGTACAAAATGTTTCACAGGAAGAAGTCAAGACCAGTTAGGAGTATTGTGTTCAAATTATACCAGAAAGTATTTTTTTGTCTATAGGAAAGATCCTCAGTCCTTTTACTTTGTTATCTGCTGAGCCAAATAAGAAAACTGATTTACTTTTATCTAACATCCACTGTATCATTGAAAAAGTAGGTACAAAATCTACCACTATCAAAGCTTTGGAGAATGAAGAAATGCTTGATACAGTAATGTTGGCAGTGTTGAGGGATGGCCTAATACTGCTTCTGTATGTGATATGGAAGCACAAAGCAATGCTGAATGAGTTACTGGCTACTGGAATAATTGTGAGGTGTCAAAATCAAGGATAGATAGCTACAGATTTAATGAAGGACTGACTGAACAATATTTGGACCAGAAGATCACGTGTGCTCTAAAGAAAAAGAAGAATAATTGTCCTAGATGAATTCAGGGGTCATCTAATGCCAGCTGTGAAGAATACTGCCAAGAAAATGAATATTGATCTTGTAATTATATCAAGAGGAATGACATCAGAACTCTTTACGTAGCAGAGAAAATGCCCTTTAAAGACTGGTTAAAATCTTCCTACTCAGAATGGCTATTGGCAGGGAACATGCTCCTGTTCCTACAGAAAAAAAAACATGGAGTAGAGAAAAACTACCCTGTCATTTTGAGACCATCAGATCAGATAAATTCAGAACTTGCAGCTAATATTTTTAAGAAATACTGTATTTTAGATTCCATGGATGGAACACACATTGCTATGAATACAAAGAAGAATCTGAAAATAGGGAAGACACTGAAAGTGAAGAATAGATTGAATAGAGTGAAGAGAATGACAATAATGCAAGAATGTAAAAACTGAGAATATAAAAACAAGTATTAGTTTAGCATGTGAGAAGAGTACAGATTAACTTCAGGCAAACTGTTAGAGAAAATATTTCTATATTAATTATAGCTTTGAAATAATGACATTTCTATGCATAAAATTCATTTGAGGATCAATTTAAACTCCACATGCTCCTCCTTTCTGGTTGGCATGGTGCACTTACATTTTGATGGTGTGATTGATAGATTTAGATCTTTCCTACTTCTGTCACTTATATCCACTGTTGTGGAGCATCTGTGGCTCTGTGGCTTGTGCTGATATAACACTGAACGGAATCAATATAATGAACTGGGTTATGAGACCAAATGAAAAGAAGAGAAAATGGTTCTGATGTTGAATTTGCAATCAGCTGAATCATCATAGTTGAGAGACCCTTGGGATATAATGGAAAAATTGACATCTTGCATTAAAAGAAAGGAATCCATGAGCCAGTTTAACTCCTAGAGTAGCATTGCATATACATGTTGCCTCTCAGTACTACTTTCTTCTTTTTACCTTTTTCTTTCCATATCATTCTTATCATATTCTAATTGCAGTTTCAAGTTACACATGAAAACACGGATTATTTACATCACGAACTATTTCCACCATATATCTTTCATCAAATGCAATACCTGTATTTAGAGATCATTCTCTCCAATTCAGAGTTCACTGATCATCATCATTCAACCTAGAATGCAAGAGTGGCACTGTTGCATTACTGGAGTTACGCTGCATGAGAACAGAGCAGTGGACAGAGGCACCCGACACAAGTAAATAATGGAAATACTTTAGATAGGTGAAACAGTGAAATGCGTTACAGAGTCAATGTATTTTTGTTTCCTTTTCAGAATATCATCAATATTCCAACTGCTTTTTCTTTGTCCTGAGAAACAGTGACAGTCTTTGCCAGCCTCATCCCAGTACAGATCTGACATCACTAAGCCTCAATAAAGAGAATCTGTCAGGTCCTGCAGCACTGAACCACAGCTTTTGCAGTGGTTGAGTCACATCTTGTAAGCTAAAGTCCCACAGACTAACCATTCAAAAAGCAGGAAAAGCCATTTGTTAACCATCCACTGAGTTTAGGGGTTGTGATTGTAAAGGTGAACAGATTTTAATTAATCTTCTTGTAAATAAGAATTAATGGTATGGAATGCAAACTTAATTATAGGTTAAGTTAAAGAGCTGATAGGATAGTTTTAGTCTTTGTTCTGTTCATGATCAGAGTACTCTATCTGACCATTGGTATTTATTTTTACACAATATTTATGTGAATTCCATTGTGAGGGTATAAAAGTCAATATATTCTAAATTATTTTTAATTTAGATTTGTGATTTATCATATTTTATGGACTGAAATTTCTTTTTAGAAGAATTGGAAGATGAAACTATTTTACCCCTACAAGTGTTGCTTCCTTAAGAGACCTTAACCAATTTTAATATAAATCAAAATGATAATTTTTAAGTCCCTAGTTTGCTATAAAATTTTATTTGACCAGACAAATCACAGCTATGATATTCTTTGCACACCCCTTTTTTTTTCATAAAAGCATTCACAGGAAAATAAAATTAATCCAAGTTCTTCCAAAGCACACCATCTGTTGAAGTTTTACATTAACATGATAGAAATAGTTCACTCCAAGACCTGGTTTTATTGGAAAGATTTATCTCCCTCCTAGGCAAACTAATTCGTGAATGAACTATGATATATTTTCTGGCAAAAATGGTCACAGTTATTGTTTGTTCTGAAAAGCTTTGAATTCAGGTTCATGCTCTAGAACTCTGGATATTTTAAACTGATTCAGTCATCACTTTTGGTGTTAAAAATCTAAAATAGTCATCTTCCTTCCATCTTTCAATAACTTGCTTGTATTAGAGTCCCTGAGAGGGATAATACTACATTTATTTTTGTTATCTTCTCATCTAACCACTTTAAAACCAATTTTTTTTTTAAAGTCATGAATATGACAAAAAAAAAAAAAAAAGAAAAAAGTTTCTAATTTGGATCTGATCCAACTCTAAGGAAAGTATTTTTCAGTTCATTTTAAATGGATCAGCTACTATACAGTGCAATTAATGCAACAGTTCCATGAAAGCCACGGGTGAGGGAAGACAAGGAATTCAAGCTTTTGGGACAGATAGATTTCAGTGTAAAGCTTTGACATCAGTTGCTAAAAAGCAATTATTACATATTAATTAGTGTGGCAATTCAAATAAACTCTTTAGAAAACCAGTCAACTGAAACACTCACCATGGAAAACCTTATTGTTTCTTCCTTCAATGGAGTTGATTAGGATTACAATAGGGTGATCTGGAGAAAGAGAATGTAGGGAGATTATGAAAAAAATTCAGTAGAATCAGATTTTTGGCATTAAGAGTGTGGATTGAGATAAAAATCTTCTCAACACTGTGATGATCACACTTGACAGATTCAGAAACAGACTCATAAAATTTCTAGCCAATAAGAGCCAGGTTAAAAATAGAAAAAGATGTCTCTTTTTAAACAGATTTTTGCTACAGCATGCTCTGGATTTAGAGGGTCTGTCTCAGGGAAGCTACAGAAAAGATTGAAAGGATAAACCCGGGTAGCTGAAGAGACCTACCATACCTGAGCTGAGGAATTCTTTCACATGAAAATAGTTCAATCTTCAGAGGATATTACAGGGCATGGTTATATAACTTTGTCCTGTTCCTGGTCTTCCTGTCTACACATTTACTTTGGTTCACTGCTGGAAAAATGATGTCAGGTTAGATGGACTCTAGCTCTTGGCCAGTGAAACTATTAATATATTCTTGAAGCCTACCAAAACTATTGACTTTGAAGGACTGCGGATCAGGTGGATCAAATGCTGCAGTGAAAAAAGGAAGTACAGATGCTGCAGTCAATGGGCATCCTTAAGTTTTTGCTCAATGATACACCTAAGTATACCTGAGCACAAGCTCTCCTCATCTTCTTTATGAGGGAGTAGAACTGCTCTTAAGACAGACAGAGTTTTCTGTAAGGATTCTGTAAATTGTGATGTGATAAGGACTATGAAATGAACCCAGTTTTTCACTGGAATATGAACAATGACTAGACTTAGAATAAATCAGAACTGTCAGCTCTTCTGGTACATTTCTCACCGTGCAATCAGTATACTCTGGCATATTTGTCAGTTATTTCAAGAAACACATGGTTTCACACAATTTTCTGTTGTACTTGACAATACTTATCATATCACAGCTAAAAACAAGGCCAGCATCTCACTGCTTAAACAATAAAAGATAATTATGAAAGCAAAGGAGCAGTCTTCCTGGTTATGAAAAACACCAGAATTCTACTATGCCTGCAGTGAACTGAATGAAAGGGCAGAAATTTTATTTTCCAAAGACTTATCCTTCCTGCCCAGTCCTACTGATTCATGAAACCACACTGGGAGCTGGAATAATGTCACTTAAACCCTAAGATTAGTTTCATACTTAAAAGATGTACTGAAGTGCTTTTCTGGACCTGGGCCAGATGCTCAGCATCTTCCAGGATCAAGTTCATATTTATGAGTGCTTCATAAGTGAGGAAAATCATAAAATTGAATGGCTTTGTTCCCATAAAAAGGGAAATATAAAGCCCTTAATGCAAAGTAACCATGTGTTAAGTACTCATAGAACATTTTTTCCTTTGTTAATTAAGCAAAAATTTCATATGGGTGGGACATTTCCTGGCAGCTGATGTTGAGGCAAGAACCGTGAGTTTTAATTGCCACTTAAATCTAGTGCATTTCATTGAACAAACAGGTGGAGCATATCCACTTTGAATGTATGCAAACAGCTTGCTTTATCATAGAGAGGAGAATGGTTTTTCTGATTGATTAGTTCCTTTTCATTCTAAGCAGGTTGTGGCCAATTGCAGTAACTGCAGATTTTCTGCATTGAACGTTAACACAGTTTGCATAGAAAACTAATTCTAAGAGAACACTTAGAGTTTTAAAATCTGTACTAAAGTGAAAGAAAAAGCAACCAAGCAAGCATATTTCATTTATAGCTCCTACAAAGGGAAGTTATTAATTGAATTATGTGGCTGAAAAGGAAAATAATCTATTTAAATGTGATGAGTCTCACTAGATCTGAACAAGCAGCTATTTCTAGGCTGACACTCTGTAGGATATAAGATTTAGCTAGATACCAGATATTGAAGTACATTAAACCAGTTACCAAGTTAAATTCTGTGATCTGGAAAACAACTCATTGGTTTATATATAATTTTTTTTAACATAGAAAGAAAGGGAAAATGCATTTGTGAAATGCGTTCCATTTTATTCTAATAATAAGTGGCTAGCATGTAAGAAAGATTTCTTTCCTCTGAAAGAATCTTTCTCTCTTTCAGCTGCCAAGACCAAAGTAACTCATATAAACATCTCCCAGAGACAACACATTAATTCGTTGTATTTTCAGAGTTTTAGCTATGTTGGTAGTAGATGATATGTAACCTATGTCCTCTATTTAGATGCATAATGGCAAGGCTGAAGAGAACTTCAGAGCTAAGTAGCTGTACAGTGGGTCTAAGTCTTCATCATTTTAGGATTAGTTTATACTTTTGATGTTCAGTAATTGAAGCTTGTGATTCCAGCATCGGTGTGTTAACATATGGAAAGATGCAATCTGACTCTCAGCTTAGTGATGTAGTTTGTGACATTCCCTACTTTATTCACCTGAACTACATGCAGATTTGCAGATTAGCCTACAAAGGACTGTGTCTTAGCTTTATTTATTATTTATGTGTAAGATAAAAAAAAAAAATTTCCAAAAATTTTTTACTACGGTCTACTTTTCCTGCATACTTTTTCTCTATTCTGTATTCCTTCAAGAATAATTTAGAGCTAAAATAGGAGGATGAAATACCTCTTTGTATTTCACTAGAATATTCAAGGGATGATATTTCTTGAGAGGAAAGTTTCATGACCTTCTGGTCATTTTGGGTGGTTAAATCTGCACTGGGCTTATTTTGAAGACAGTGTTAACCATAAGACCTGATGTTAACCATAATCAATGTTAACCATAAGAACTGTGAACTAATGCCTAAACCACAGAGGAAAAGAAATAGGAGGAGCAAAGGATTTTTGGTTTGAAAGCAGGCCAAAGTAATGGAAAATTCATGTGTTGCTGCCTAGAGGGCCAAGGTAAGAGCATTGTTAGAGGTCAGATAGATGGTCAGCTAAATGGAGAATCAGAGCAATGAGTAGCTCCTGGGAGATTAAGTAAAAAGGAAGAAATGGGAAGTAAATGGATTTTGAGAACAAATTATTCCAGGAAGGGCATGAAGCATCGAGCTCCAATGATATGGGAAACGAGTATCAGTGAAGGAAGGGCTGTTCTCCATGAAGTCTGTAGCTTGCAAAAGATCCTTGCCAAGACATCAACTTAGAAAGGTTGGTTTGGAATGGGGTTGATTTTTGTGTGTAAAAACCAAAAGACAAAACCGGATGCTTTACAGACAGTAGAAGTGCTTTTGTATGGGTAACGTGCACATGCCAAAAAAATGGATGCTGATCTAGTCTATTTCAGGTAACATGCGGCAATCAGCTGTAATAAGCACAGCATAACTCAACACAGCCTGAAAAGGTATTCTGACTTACATTTTCTTGAAATCTAACCACACTTTGTTGCTGTAGGCTAGAAAATAGAGTAATAATGGAATTACAGCAGTATTTTAGAAAGGTGGTCACAGTGACAGTCTAGAATTGCCAGTAGAAAACATAACCTTATTTAGTACTGTGTCTTTGAGATGAGTTATAAAATTCACTTCCATTATATGTCCTCCTTAAAGAGTTATTAAAATTAAAATCATATATTTTATTAGGATTTTTTTCTCAGTAAGATCTTTTTCTTCAGAGTCCATATTTGAAGGCAGCTGTGGCGGTTTTCAGTGAGAACAGATAAAAACAGATTAAGAGGAACTACTCTTAGGACACATTGATTGAAGCACTTTGAAAAAGAAAGAAAGAGATAAGCACATCTGCATAATAATTTTAGACAGAAAGTTAAAATATTAGAAAACATTTGATCAGTTGCAAGCTTGGAAAAATATCTTACATCTTTCACTTTACAGCACCTTCACTACCTTCATCAAGGTAGTGAATTTTTCATTAATAAAATACATACTGAGATCTTTGAAATTATTACTACTCCTTGGGACATAAATATCTTCTTCAGGAAACTGAATACTTACTCTGTTATTTATTGAAACATAAAGGAGTCAATTTGGCCTTTGCTTTTGAGGCATTAATTTTAGCTTAAAATAGTGAAATTGTAAAATATGATATAGGCTTTTAGTCCTTGTGCTCTGTGTGGATGCAGAACACAAGAAACAATTTGAAATTGGCCAGAAATGGTATTTTAAATAATGAGCTTTATTGAGACTCACATGCTGGTGTTATGATGATTTTGCTGATATCATATTTGAAGAATGGTTTCCACAGAATGAGATTGGGATAAAGACACTACCATGTTGTATCAAGACCATTTGATGAAAACATTTTTTGATGGCTAAAACTCAGCAATTTAAAAGAACATCACTTCCATAATGAGAAGCTGGATTATCTCATTTCATCACACCAATGGACTATGCCTGATAAGTCGGACCTTCCAAAGCTTCAAAGGAAGTGGTGACAATAATTGAGTAGAAAAATTAACAATGGAAATATAGGATGGAATAATCCATTTCTGCAAGAAGTGTTTTACAGTAAAAGATTTATACATCTTTCTTACTTTAAAAGACTTAGGTGTTGGCTTATGTTAGCAATCTAAGAATTAAATGTTTCATCTAAGAAACTGTTTGTCCAGAACATGGGAGAAAAATGAACTGGTGAGAAACATTACACTGCCTGTAGAGTTTCCACTGGGATGAAATGATCTGGCTAATCAGTTGAGATGAAAGGGCTTTTTAAAATTTCATTTAAAATCAATATCTAACAAGATTTCACAGTTGATGACTTGATCAAATATTCATCTCTGGATGTGCTCAAGGCCAGGCTGGATGTAACTCTGAACAATCTCTTCTTGTGAAAGGTGTGCCTGCTCACGGGGGAAAGCTGGAGCTAGGTGATTTTAAAGGTTGCTTCCAACCCAAACCATTCAATGATTCAATGTGTTATTTCAAGTCAATCTCACCACTGTTTTCACCCCTTGTACTCTAAAGTCTTATCTTTATCACATATTTAAAGAAAGGCTATAAAGAATTTTGGAATGCAAAGTGAGGGTGCCAGACCTGTACCCAGAAAAATTCTCTGCCTCTTTGCTGGCTCACACAAGCGGCTTCTCATTTCATTTAAAATTGCCCCTGTGCCTAAATGAAATTTCATTCAGTATTTAAGTTCTGAAGTTTAGATGGCATTTATTCAGTATTAAAGCATTTTTCATCAAGCATAGCTGCTTTTTTTCCTGCTATGAGCTCTTCTGGCAATGGTGTTTTTAATGTTTTTTAGCTTTATTTCATTACTGGTGGCATGGAATTCTTGTAACAAGCAAAATATAAGTTGAGCACGACCTTCCTTTAATGCTTAAAGTTCTAGTCTTTAGCAGGTTTCAAGCATCTGTCTCTTTCTCTGGCATTAATATGTAATACTTTCATCCAAAATTTATCTTTGTTTAAAACGTGCCCTTATACTTCTCTTTACAAGAGAAGTTTTACTTGCTCTTTACAAGAGCACTAGGTACTTGCAGGTCTACTTACCTTTTCATATTTTGGACACTTCTCAGAGTGGTTTATCTCTGTTGAATACATAGGAATTAGCTTCAGACAACATCCTTAATGATGGTTAACCTTTTCTAACCTTTCTTTCTGGAAAGCTCAAGGGGTTTTTTTGATTTTGTTTTTGGTGGGGTTTTTCCTTTTTATCTCTCTTTTTCCAATTATTTATGCCCTTTTTTCTCTGCAAGCTTTTTTTGCTACACTGTTCTAGATAATTGATTGGCCTGAAAGGAATCGAGGAGCTTTATTTCATGATCCTTTCCTGCCAGATATTTGGCATATATTACCTTTTCCTTTTGCAGCACTGCATTTAACAGCTGTTTAAGAGATATAACCAAGTGCTAGAAGACAAAGAGCAATAAGATTCTTGAGAATACTTTTTCTTCTAATGATATTGCCATGGAGTTGTGTGGATATTACTTTTAATGATAAGTATTTCGAGAGCGGTTTTTATTATATCATTTTTTAAAAACACTCACCTTCAATTTATGTATGGAAAACTCTTAAAATAATTTAGGTCTTTCAGTAATGGAGGTCTGCTAGGAGATTAAAATTATAGCATTTGTTAAGGAATAAGATAGGGACACACTTGAACCACACCAATATTAATATATACCTATCTAAATGTTGATTTAATGACATCTTCCAGTGCTTATTTATTATAGCACTAGAAAATTTTAGGCATATAAAGTAATTTTAACCCTATTATTTTTATTACTTTTTATTTTTATAGTTTCAGGCATCTCCTTCTGATTATGCTTATTCTTACTATTGCTACAAACATATGCCTCAAAAATCATGTTAAAAAGACAAAATACCTATGATATAATTAAAAATCTGTCAAAACAAGAAAGAAGTCATTAAATTTGATATCTCACTTCTGAGGCTCTGTAAAATAATTTCCTTTTACTGCTTGGTAATTTTCAGCTCTGTGTTTTTTGAAATTAGAATAAAGTGATTTATGGAAATTTTAATGCTTATAAATATAGCAAATATTATCTATATTATCAGTAGTTTGCAGCATCACCTATTTGGTTTTTTTTGGGTGGTAAACTGATATATAAGAATAAAAACAGAATCGTAATGCAATTAAAAAGCAATTATTTTCTGTGGAATTTCACCTAATATATTTTTACTTGGACTATGGAGTTTTAATTTGATTTCAGTTAAATTAATTCACTTATTATAAGGCAAAGAAAGGAAAGCTCCAATTCAGCTAAGAAATTCTAGGAATTTCTCTGAGCAGAGAAGATTTTTTTTCTAAGAAAGACATCAAATATTTGAAAGGATTTGGTGAGGAATACGTTACGCGTTATAGAGGAAAGGAAATGGTAAGATAGAAGTGAGAGCTGACACTAGGTTAGTGGATATTAATTCAGCTGGGAGATGGTATCATGCAATAGAATTCTTGATGGATCCAAGAGGACGGGAAGCATAAAGACTGAAAAGTTCCACAGACACTGACAGTGAATTAAGAGCTGTTCCCAAATAACAAGAGCGTGGGCTGAACAGCCTGGGGAAGCCCTGGCATGAGTTGTTTTGCTTACATGTTGCATCAAAAGAGGAAATAGAAAAACAGTTTGATGAGAAATAGAGAGCAAGAAGAAATTATTCTGTGTGAACAAGGAAGGAGGAGCCTGGCAGAGAAACAGTAGTAAGCAAAGGTGAACAAGCAAAAAGGTGAAGGAGGTGAGAGAATTAATAGGGACTGAGTGAAATGGACATGAAATGAGTAGCCTGAAGAAATGAATACTGTAATACACACTCATTTTAGGTGAGATTATAATAAATAAGGTGTAGATTAGTAAGGGGATTTAGTGTAGTTTCTAGCAGAGTACTAAAGCAAAGTAAAATACCAATTATTTGGGAAAAAAAGAAGAGACTGTGGTCTGTGCTGGAAGCTTCAACATCAGGGAGCTGAAGAGTGAGCTTAGGATGGGGATCAGGGTGGGGTGAAAGAGTAAGCTTGACTGCAGGGTATGTAGAGGGCTGTTTGGTCACAGCATACATCAGAGTTAGTGCTTTTGAAACATTGCAACTGTAGAATAAAAGCCATCAGAAAACATGCATAGACAATATATTTTTTTGAGATAGGCTTTGGTAACACATAGTAAATTAGGAGGTGATCAAGATGGAGGAAAAAAAACTGTACACAGATAACGCCTCCCCTCCCCAACAACCTGTCTAGAAAACTACAGCTCTGTGTATAGTTTCTTGAGTTTGATTTTCTATCAAGCATTCTATTGCATGATACCATCTCATAGCTCACCAATGAATTCCAGAACTTCCTAGCTTTGAAACAATATTCTGAAAGCACTTCTAATATTATGTTAAAATGTTTTTATATGAGCAGCATTTAAAGCAGATATATTTCTCTAACACTAATAGTAGCCAGAATAGGCTTTGTTCTGTTATCGAGGAAGATGTAATCTTCTGATAAAGTGCTCATAATTCAAGGCTTTAGTCCTGTGAACAGCTCTTCTGGGATTTTT
The DNA here is from genome assembly GCF_037042795.1 of Molothrus aeneus. Lineage (NCBI taxonomy): Eukaryota > Metazoa > Chordata > Aves > Passeriformes > Icteridae > Molothrus > Molothrus aeneus. Next base: position 32,997,401 of record NC_089649.1, read on the forward strand.
CTAGTTTAAAGACTTAGGGGTCTACTGCCTCCTACAATTGTTAAAGAGCATAAGATATATAGTTAGAGATCACCTTCCTAACAGTCAGCACCAGTCTAAGCCTCTAATAGAGCTATTCTGAAGCAGCAACTTCAGAAACAGTTGGGTCAGCATGGTTCCTTGGGGAATCACATAGATTTCTGGATGCCCAAAAGAAAAATTGCCAGTGATAGAAGCTGGCAGTGCTTAGCAGAGCTAAGCTGTGAAACAATTCAGCTGTACTCAGCCACAGTAATGCAGTAGGACTGGCTGACTTTGTCAATTCTCCTAACTACGTTAGTTTTGTCTCTTGAAACCAGAAATTAATTTTCAGACTGAAATAAGTTAAATGTATAGAACTTAATATTAAACATTCAATTCTCTAAGTGTATTGCTTTTTGTTTCATTTTGTTTTTTCTCCTGAGGAAACTGTGATGTATTTCAAGGCCAGAGAAATAAGTTCCACCTATGCCATTTTCTTATCTATGTCTACATTTCTTTTTCTCTTTTATTTGATTAAAAAAAAAAAAGTGAACAGCAAAACCCATCCTTCATCCAGAAACAGCAAACCAACATTGCTCAATGTTCCAAACCATCAGAAAAAAAATCAGGCTGGGATTCTTCTCAGTAGTTAAAATTTATCTAAATCCCATAAATTTTTTGATCTCATATAGATCTCTAGACCTTGAATTAAATGGAAATTCAGAAATTTCAAGTCCTAGCCTGAAATTCTAAGTTTATGTGCGCTTTTGTCTTGATTTGATTTGAGGTTTTTTTGCTTGCAAATCCAAAAAATTAAGCCACTGTGTTGTCTTGACTGTTTAAACAGTATAATAAGACAAATAACCTTTTCAGCATTAGGTGAGAAAACGAATAAAATCTGTCTCTTATCACTAATCCAGATAAATGCTACCTGCCTGTGGAATCCTCTGAGTAGCCCCTCCCTGGATAGGGAAGAAAGTGGGACCAACACGTTACAGGTGCACGTGGGGCTTCAGAGAAGGGTTTTCTATAGTCAAAGAAAATTATTAAATAAGACTAATAATTTGATTGTGGGGAGATACAAGACACAATTAAAAATACCCAAATGGAATATGGTAAAAAGCATTTCAGCATGTATTCAATATAAACAACAAGCAAAAGAAATAGCACAAGCCTTTATTGGTTTCTGTTATATTGCAGAATATCTATTCTCTTATTTATATTACACTTTTTAATGATTACCTGACTTTTGAGAAGGAACCTAAGAAACCATAATGGCATTTTAAGTGGTATTCATTCACAAAATTGAGAAATAAAGGCAGTTAGGGTAGAGACTTCTCACAGTGCTGCATCTATATTTTCTGTGTAGTCAGGTGCACAATTAAAGCCATCAAAGTACAGACAATCCCACAGCTGTCTTTTTTAACAGAATACAAGTTATTTTCCAAAAATTCTCCGTTAACCTCTTCTAATCAATCAAATTGACTTTTGAGATTGCTTATTTGAAAGTATCCTGAGTTATTCTGAACCTCTAAGTGTTTCAAATACTCTTACTAATCTGCAGAGGATCTGAGTGATTAGCAAAAAAAAAAAGAGACTTCTTTTGGAAGCTTCAAGACTTATTTTTTACTACCCAAGAGCTAAACACACCATAAAAGCAAACTCTTCAATAGTCAACTCTTCATTAGTCACCTGTGTTATCAGGAACATGAGTGTTTTCTATGACAAAGCAAATGATTTGACATGATACCACTGTGTGTTCGTAATTGCAGAGAATGACCTGACTCTTTTTTCTTCTAAGAGCTTTGGGACTGAAACAAGAGTGACACGTGCTGGACTTAGATTAGTTTTTCAACTTGTATGGATGACTACAAACTTGCAAAGAAACCTCAAAATAATCAGCAAATTGGGAAGCTGCAGCTATATACAAAGATAATTATTATTTTTCTTATTAATATTACTTTAGATATCAAAAGTATAAAAAAAAAGGATCTATAATTTCTTGGGCTGTTAAAATCACCAAACTCTCCTCTTGCCAACACAACTTCAGTTCCTACCAGCTGACTTAGGTATTTGACATATTTGTAGGGAGGGCAGATGCAGTGCTTTGTGAGCCTCAAGAACAAGTTTTAGAAGTCTGCCCTATCGAACTAATTAAAACACTGGTTTAGTGGTTTTAATCAGAAATTATGAGTAGGTTAAGGATTTTAGTGTACCCATGTTAATGATTAGGTTGTTCAGATTATAGTATTTTCTAAATAGATACCTAAGAAAGTCAATAAGAAGGCAGCCTTTTAGAATTTCTTTTGGCTAAGAGACTACTTAAATCATGCTCCTGACATGAGATAATTTTGGGTCATATTTGCTAAAGTTTTCAAGATAAAAATCTAAAGCTTTCAAAGTCTGCACTTTACAGAAAGAGAATTAAATATGGAAGTGCATCAAAATGAGCAGATGGGAGAAATTCATGCCATAATTCCCCCTCTCCTGGGTTCACTCCTGGGTTCACAGAGCTATTTTACTTTTATCTCCTTCCTGAGATTTTACTGGAATACATTTAGTTTCTTCCTTCTAGAAGTTGAAAATATTTACATATTTAATTTAAAGTAAAGCATCTTAAAAATTAGGCAGATTTGGGAGTGATGTTTCAGGAGAATCCAGGGGGTTATGCTGTTTTGCATCAAAAAAACCCCAAACAACCACAGCAGCAGCAACTCCAGCCACACAGGGTTTCCATTTCCTGACACCTGCAAGGAAAGCTAAGGAACTTGTATGATAGATTTTTCAGATCTCATTTGGATTGGTCATAAAATGAATATTTCTGAACCTCGTATCATCTCAGTGAAGTACTGCATTTGTTCCACTTTTATACAGAGCAAATAATTTCCTTGTTGTACAGTTATAACCCACCAGAGTGATTCTATAGATTAATACAGAACATTAAGCTTAAGTACAACAAACTTTGTCTTTTGAAAAGTTTGACACTGCAAACAGATGCACTTAGTATCTGAGAGTTAATAAATTAAGACTTCTTTTTAAAAGTGAGCAGTTACAGGCACATTGAGCTCCACTGTTGATATCAATGTTATTGCATTTCTGCAGCTGAAATGTTACAGTCTGCATTCTCAGTTAACACTGACAGAGAGAAACTGAGGACAATTTCAGATATGCCCTGTCAAAGCTCCTCTGGTTTTGGTTATTTGATGCTACAGGAGAGAACTTGCATGTACACTGGTTTCACCAGTTCTCACTCAGACATTGCACAAACTAGCTGTTTTCCTCTCTAGGCAAGGAGACCTGTCTGTTACTCTGATTTCAAGTGGACATCTACAAATAGAAAAACCTGATCTAGAGGTAAGTTACAAAATCATTTCAGTACACAATCTATCAAACTCTTAATCATTCATATTTCAGCTCTTCTCCCCTTTGTGCTACATTTCATTTAACCAGCATAAACATTTCTTGTGATAGGCAGAAAGAAGAGGGGGAAAAAAGATCCTGAATTTCTTCGTTATGACAGCATGGAGGTTGCACACTGTTCCATGCCCATTGTTTTTCATGTTTATCAGTATAAACTGAATGGTTTCTTATTCCCCACCACATGTTTTTAGTAAATTATTCTCTTTCCATTCAGCCTTAGACTACTAACTCCTTAGGACAGCCAAAAGCCTTTGAACTTCTTCTGTATTGTTTAACCTATGAGCTATTGCTGAAACCACTGAAATGTGTTGTAGCAGAAATTTTCAGATGAGTTATTCATACCATAGCACACTGTGTATCTAAATGCAATCTTCTCTACAAAAAGAAAAGAAAAATATATGCTTTCTTTAAGAAAGAATTTAGAAATCAATTTCAAGTTTTCCTATGCATTTTGGGGGCTGGGAAACAAAAAAGTATTTTTCTGATGAAGTTAATAATTTTTTTTAATCCATATAGCTGTTTAAAATCTTGGTGATTATAGAAATTACCATATGGGACCTAAGCAGGCCATAAAAATACCACACCTTCTTCTTCTCCCTCAGTGGCCTCATTTTATGTTCTGGCATGTGTCTTTGTGAGTGTCAAAATCTCAGCTTGCTGCATGCAGGCTGATGGTAGTTTCTACATCTTCAGTTATGTCAGATGTAGAGGAAAAAGAGGAAACAGTTTGAAAATGTCAGCTAGTCAGAATATTAGAACTACAGAAAGACTTTGCAAAGACACAAGCTTTTTAAATTTCAGCCCAAATCATGAAAGTTATCACAGTACTTGAGGAAGAAGTACTGTTACTTTGGGTTATCCATACATACACATTTTCTGTGTCAGAAGGGCATTTCTTTGTCAGAGTTGATGTTACTACACTCCAACAGATTCTGTCTCCAGGAACATCACTAAGGACATGTCTGGCAGAGAGTAACGCATTGTACAGACTTGGAAAAAAGGAGAAGCACTGTGTGTGATGTGATTACTAATCTCTACTACTGAAATACATTTTTATACATATGTATAATAGCCAAGATCAAGACTATTGGCTGTGGTTTACATCATCTTGTCATTTTTATGATAGAAAGACACCTAAAGCAAGCAGATGATTGAGGTGGCTCCCACTGATTTTACCTAGACTCATTCCAACATTGTCATATCTTTTTTGGAGGACTTAATGAAAACAGCAGTTACAAGACTGAACTGCAAGATACATCATTTACAACAAATTTTTCCTGTTTAAATTTCACTTCTGAAGGTGCTGAAAATATTGCTTTAATCATTATTATCTCCCATAGGTTTCTGTTTCTTATTAGTTTATTAATCCTTCCATATGGATTTCTTAAATGTAAAGACTGAGCAGACAAGTCCCCTGAAAACGACAGATTTTCCTTGCAGAATGTTTCTTCTTTTCCCACAATACTTTCAAGACTTCATCCCTATGGGAAACTTACAGGTGTGTTATTTAAGCTTCTCTATGCTTAGTTTTCCTCTTTTTCCCTTTGTTCAGCATCACCTGTGTTATCTTCAGTGTCTTTTCAAAACACTGCTCTTTACTGCCCACTGGGCCCACTATAAATATCACAATATCAATATGGGTGATTGATAAATGTGTACATGAATCTCTGAGCATGCCATCAGAGTGGCCAGCTTTGGGAACATGCATTATGAGTTGCTCTAAGGTCAATAGGCAGTAAAGTCTTCACCTCAGATTAGAATCAATTTCTTGACTAAATAAATACACAATCAAACTTCAGCTGACAGACAGAAGCAGTAAAATGTGAGAGTCAAGGTCAGCACCCTGGATAGAATCTTTTACATGGTGATCAGACAGACCTCATCAGGAAATAACCAGATAAGGTGGCCTTAGCAGCAGCATTGGCAGTGAGTGATTCCTGTGTCAAAACCTACATCTGCCAGGAGGGGAAAAATCAAAGTGGGGTCTCTGCATCATTTTTCTAATTGAAACAGGCATTGGTAAGGAAGAAGAAAAAACTTGTTCTTTTTGAAATCTAAAGGTCAAAAAATGAATATTCTTAACTATAGATCTTGTTTGGAAAAATAGAATATCCTTCAATAACTTTTAGCAATAATATGAAAGTATTTAGAAACAGTAAAATTTGAAAACAGTAGAATAAGCTTGAAATAAACCTGGCAGTGATAATGGAATTGAATTTTTCTTCATAGGCAGCAACAATTAGCATATTTGGGGAGAATTTCTGAAAGTAGATAATCTATTGGTCTTAAATACATTTTCTTTCCACCTTAGAAAATTATTTTCTTTAATAATCTTGATTTTATTCAATTTCATTGGGAATTTTACAAACCTTATAATATGCTACTTCTGGTGGTATAGGAAGGCCTTCTTCTCAGAGTTTTGCCAGAAAAGCACTTCGTTTTTCTGACACGTTAAGAATCAGGGAGCTCCCAGCTCCTGCTTCTGTGGAACCAGAATAAAAATTTCATCCCAGTGGGATACAATTTCCCAACAAAGCAACCTGTGAAATCTAAAATAAAAATCATAACTTTTTTATGATCTCAGACACCTTATCAAAAAAATGCTAGTCAAAAGAATTAATACACATTTTTATTTTTAAACAGTAAAGGAACAGACAGCAAAATTTCCAGCTACAACTGTTCAATCAAAAGAGCAAGTTCAACAGAAGAGTCCATTCTATTTTTGTCTCTTCCTTCTGGTTCTTAGTTAATTAAGATTATAGTCATTATAAAATTATGGGAAATTATTTAAAAATAAGTAATATATTTGAATTATGTTTATATATAAACATGTATGTCAGCAGCAGGTTGTTAGAATCCAAAGGTTAAATTCTAGGAAAACACATTCTACCACAGGAGACAGCCTCCATAAACATGTCCAAGATGAAGAGTAAATCTTTTTTCATTAAAAACATTGTAACCCAAAGTTCATAATTTCTCATCTACCTCTTATAAATTCCACTAGTTAAAATTTTCTTTCTCACTGTGCCTTTTTCTCTTTTCTTTCTGATTTCAGTTATATGTGGGTGTTCAGACTTCTTAATATACTTAATCTTTTTTATATATCCTTTTAAAATTTACCTCACTCTTTCTTGCATGACTTTCTAATGATTTTTCAAATTACCAGTCCCTTCAAAGTCCATTAAATACATCAGTTGCCTATTTGAATTCATATTAATGAGTATTTAACAATTTTGCTATTTCAAACTTTTCTTTTTTAAAATTCATTCTTTTCACACAGAAGAACTTCAGCTCCCTTACAAAGGATCTATTTTATAACTACAAGAATTAGGTGGAAAAGTATTCCGTGAAATTAAAGTTTTTAAAGCAAACGTTTATAGAAGCAATGTGTTAGAATTAAAATGTAGGAAAGATTCTACTTAGCTTTGGATCTCACACAGATTGACCACACCTCATAAATCATAAGAAATTATTTTTTCATTGTGTTTTTTCCTTGTGTTTATTTCCAAATGCAGGTCACAGCTGGTTCAGAAGGAAAGGCATGGTCTGATTATTTAATGATTCCCTGATAGGGATGACTAACTACATTCCTCTGGACAGTGCTCCAGCCTCCCCCCCATGGAGTTATTATTTATAGAGACAGTATAGACCCTAGTCAAACTAAAATGTTTTTCTCTAGTCAATAAAAATATTTAGAATCAAATCAGAATTGCCTTTGTTTCTTTTTGACTGTTCCTCCTCTGGAGTTCTTTCCCTAAAGTTACCCCCCACCAGAATGGATTTTCTCAGAAGCATCTTCCGTTTTCACCTTGAAAGAATTCAAAAAGATTTCTCTTGGAAACACCAGCATCAGACATTATGATATAAAAAACAATCTAATTTCCCCCCCAAGGATGTTAAACTCCTTTGGCACAGATTTTTTCTTTATCCTTCCAACTCATCCTCAGCTTGTCCACAGCTTCGCCTGAACTTCCAAGGCATCCTAAGCACTTGGCTATCCTGGCTCTTTGTAAATCACTTAGCTGGAACAGTCTGTATCCTGGCTAATCCTCCTAAGACTCTCATCTGAATATATTAATCATAATAATATAGCAGCCATCCTTGCTCCTTTCTGTCGCTCTGTTTACCAGAAAGACAATCAAAGGAGTAAGATCCTTCACTTCCCAGAATCTTTTGCTATGAGTAATTTGTTCGGAACATGAGAGATCTTGGATTCTTTATAGCTGCATAAATGAAACATGACTAGTCTGCATGCCCTTCTCTCATGCTTTTCCTAGGCCCAGTTTTTTAAGGCTATGCAGAGGCTGTTTTGTTTGACAATGCCAGGTTTAAATGGCTGAAAACTGACAAACACCAAGTCACAAATAAAAGCAGGGCTTTGTCATTGTAATCGTCAGCATTGTGGATTTCTAGAAATGGGCAGCTGTCTCTGAGAAAGCCAGTGGCAATGCTGATATGCTTATTTGTGCTACAGAAATGATAGAGGAAGGAAAGGTACTTAACCAGGATTGGTAATTACAGCAATCAACACTGACTAGAGTCAGTCTGTAGAAAATACCAGGATAAGGATGTGAGTGAAATCCTGTTCTTCACTACAAGGGGGTGAGTAATTCTGTGTAGAGCCTAAAGACAGATTTACTGCTCAGAAAGAAGCTGCCTCCTGCTTTTCCTTAAGGTGGTGGTGGTGCTTTTGCTGCCTAGTCTCACCCTTGTCTGGGTGATTTGGATATTTGGCTCTGAAGGATGTCCTATGTATCAAGACCTTTTATCTTTGTGTATGAATTTAATGTCTAATGAGTCTCTCTGTTGTTTCTTCCTAGTTCCCATGACTCAGGGCTACACACTCCTGCGTCTTCTTCAAACTGAGGAACAGGATGGTTTATATCTAAGGAACCTCTTACCATGATTCTGCCACGTGGATTTTTGCTGAAAATGCAAAACCAACGTTTGACAAGATGCTGAAGTTACAAGATAAAGATTCTTTTATAGAACTTTGATTCACTTCCTATGGTGTATATCAATTAGGCTTCAAGAACACTGTGACAATTCAGATTCTGGATATAATTAAGCGTGGTAATGATCTGCTTCTGGTTTTTAAAGAGAATCAGACAATCATATTCTGGCTGTTCAACCAGCTATCTCAATGCAAGAGCATTTCTAGCTGAGTAGATAAAGCTCTGGGGTTTTTTCATAAGGAAATTTCCTTTTTTTTTCTTCCCTTCAAAAATGTAGATATTTCACAGTCTCTTTTAAATCTGAAACATCTTGAGTGGAGGTCGGACCTGGGGTTTCTCCCCTAAATTTATATCTCTGAATTACTCTCCTAGTGAGCTTTGACTTGGGAAAGGCAATATCCAGAACTACATTTGGGACAAAAAAAAAATCCATTAACAACTGACATAAAAAATATGCAAAATAAAAGAAAACAATGATGTCCCAGCACTCCTCCAAAAATATAATTTGAATAAATTAGTCAAACAGTCTTCTGTTTATAGTCATTCCATGATCATCAGAAAGGAGCGGGGGAAAAAAGAAGAAAGGTAAAATAGAATATGGTTATGTTATCTGAAGGAAATTATATGCTTATTTACATTAGTCTGTTATTATGCAATCATTTAGGAAAATATGTTTCTCAAATATAAGGAATAGATGTCATATATGACAATGCAGGTTTTTTATTTTGCGGCATGATAAAATTGCTAAACAGATGTAGGCATGTATAACAGATGTTGCTCTGCACTGTCCTTGATTTATATGATGGGCAAATTCCCTAAGCAAGGCACATATGTGTCATGTCCAGTGGAGGGGAAAATACCCCTGTATCTTGCTCCAGATAAAGAAGAAAAGAGATTTAAATGAAATATGCATTTTTGTTTTTTCATTTCAGATTTTTACTGTTTTATACTTACCAGAAGCACTGATATTATGAGACCTTTTTATTTATTAGAAAAATATACCTAAATATATATTGGCAACTTTTGATGGTATTGCACTATTCTACTGTATTTTTGATTATATTAAGTGCAATTAATCTTCATAGAAACTGTTTTGACATAATCTCACTTTTGAAAGTGACCTGTAAGTTTTCTCTTCCTGTCAGTGCTTACATTATTAGTCTATACTTAGTAGAATACATAATGTCTATCAAAATTTTAACCTTCCTAATAATTACATTGATATAAAAATATGACAGTGAAAATAGATTAAAGACAATTACTAAAGCCATGTTATTTTTAGGTGGTTGTTTGGGTCCTGTTTTCAGATTTTCATTTATTCTCCAGTGAGGAGCTCAGAAAAAGAAACCTAGTACTTAATGTAATTTTTTTTTAATCATGAAATTGGCAATCAAGACACTACATATAGAAAATCATAGAATATCTCAAGCTGGAAGGTAACCATAAGGACCATAGAGTCCAACTCATTGATTCTTATAGGACTACCTAAAGAATAAACACTAAGATATCATTATGATAAACACAATTTCAGTAAAGTAGGTAATATGGAGTAGTAGAAAAAGAAATTGCAGTACACATGAAAAATAAAACAGCTAGTTCTGTATCAAATTTTCCAGGTTCTCTTTCCTTGTCTAACCACCAGGCACATATAAAAAGGCAGTTTCCAACACACACACACGCAACTAGAGCACACAGGTACAACACACAAGACAGTAATAACCTGATAGCCCTTTATGTACCTTTTACATCCCTTTCTGATTATCTAGAGTGTTTTCAGAGGACATAGCTAAATATTTCAGAAACAATTCTTCGTCAAAATCTCTGTACTTATTTTCAGTCATAACATCAAATATATTTTCTTTTCCTCTTGTGGTTTAGAGATATTGCAGTTATAGAATACTTTGAGAGGAACTTTATTCTTAAATTTCTTTATGTGAATAAAGTGAAGTGCTTCTTGGTTGACTGTTTTACTGAATCACAAATTTTATTACACATCTATTCTGTCTGACTTCTGGATCTTTAACAGATTTCTAGATATATACTATATATCATTACTAGATCTCTAGAAACAGAAAGATCTCTGAGGATTAAAGTCTTCCAAGCAATCTGCAAGAGGTTACTAACACAACAGCTTTAAAAAAAATGATTAGGAATTCCTGTGTAAAAGGCATTCCTCATCTGTATTTCCTTATGGTAGCACCATGCAGCTTAACGTATGGCCAGAACATTTTAACAACTCAATCCCAAAAACCCCACAAGCTATGTTAGGCAATATTTTCAGTCCTTAAGTCTTTTTTTTTTTAATTGAAAAACAAATGGGGGTTTTATGAGATAAATTAAGCTTAATTTAGCTATAATTTTAGGGATTGCCATATGGTATCAGTAAATAGCTTCTCAGTAAGGCACTGCTATCCCTTAAAATAGATAAACATATGTCAGTGTATTGGGCTTGCATGGCAAGAGTTTGGTAGCAGGGGGCTGCAGGAACGGCTCTTGTGAGAAGCTTCCAGAAGCTCCCCCATGTCTGATGGAGCCAATGCCAGCTGGTGCCAAATCAGACTCACTGCTGGCCAAGGCTGAACTCATCAGCGATGGTGGCAGCACCTCTGGGATAACAGAGTTATGAAGGGGAAAATCTGCTGCACAAGAGCAGCCAGGAGAGAGGAGTAAGAGGGTGAAACTGCCCTGCAGACACCAAGGCCAGCGCAGAAAGAGGGGCAGGAGGTGCTCCAGACATCGGAGCTGAGATTCCACTGCAGCCCATGAGGAAGACCATGCTGAGGCAGGATATGCCCCTGCAGCCCATGTAGATCCACCAGGGAGCAGAGATCACCTGCAGCCTGTGGAGGAACCCCTCGCTGTGCAGGTGGATGCCCACACATCAAAGGTGGCTGTGTCCTGAGGGAAGCCAATACTGGAGTATGCACCTGGCAGGGAGGGACCTGTGACCCTGTGGAGAGAGAAGCTTAAACTGCGGCAGTGTTGCTGGCAGGACTATTGCCTAAGTGGGGGACTCATGCTGGAGCAGTCTGTTCCTGAAGGACTGGCCCTCACTGCTCCTGAAGGGATGCACACTGGAGCAGTTTGTGAAAAATGGTAGCCTGTGGGAAGAACTCACATTGGAGATGTTCACAGAGGACCATCTCCTGTGGGAGGGACATAGTGGGTCAGGGGAAGAGCATGAGGAGTCTCCCCCTCAGGAGGAAGGAGCAGCAGAGACAATGTGTGAGGAATGACTGAGCTCCCATTCCCCATTCCCCTGGGCTGTTGTGGGGAGGAGCTAGAGAAAATTGGGAGTGAAGATGGGCCTGGGAAGAAAGAGATAGGGGGAAGGTGTTTTTAAAATTTGGGTTTATTTCTTATTATCCTAGTGTGATTTGACTGACAATAAGTTAAATTTACTTGTTCCTAAGCTGAAGTTCTTCTGCGTGTGATAGTAATCCCCAGATGACCTTTCCCTGTCCTTATCTTACCCATGAGCCTTTCATTACATTTTCTCTTCCCTGTCCATTTGAGGAGGAGAGTGACAGAGCAGCTTGGGTGGGCAACAGTCACCCAGCCAAGGCCAACCCACCATAGTCAGGTGCTCATGATTAAATCCATATCATTCTGCTCTGAAATATATCCATAACAATTAACTGTCTTGAGCTGAGTGGAGATGGCTTCATCACACAGCTGATTACGGATATCTTATGGCTATATATGCCATGAGAAGCATTGCTATACTCTGCTATTATTTTAGTGAAAATTTTCCTACCTACATCAGAGTCCAGCTCTTTAGACTTCAAGAGAATTCCCCATTCCAGTGAAGGTCTTTTGGTCACAGCAGCATTATTAGTCGTCCTGAATGAAATGGCTCTTGGGAAATAATTTAAAAAATAATTTCACTTTACCATAGCACAAGAGTGAGGTAAAATAAAAGAACAGAAAAAAAATCCTTTAAATAGCACTTTCATTCTTCAAAACTTTTAGAATCTGAGAAGGGGGATGTTGTTTTGCTGGAAACGGCAACAGAAACGTTTTGTCAGGTGATCTTTTTATTTGGATTTATAATCCAGCTGGAAAAGGTTTAACACATTCTGAAGACAGTTCAGTTTATTTTGAGCCTCTGTAAGTCATCCCTGGCTGAGAATACTTGAACAAGTGTGGCCAGAGCTTGTTCTCAGAGCTGGATGTAAAGCAAACACAAGTTTGGCTTCAGCTGCACTATCCAGCTGCACTAACGACAAGGTGAGAGATGGAATTAGAATTCAAGTCCACTTCCAGAGTCTCTTTCTCTGAGCATCAATCTCCAACTCTTTGATGCTATACATAAGCCTCAGCATAGGCTAGCAGCAGTGAACCTCTTGTGGTGGCTTATGACAAATTGAACAGCTTGGATATGATTTCAGAATGAGAACTTCTGTTTATAACTGTGCCTTCTTTTTCACGTCTACTGTGGCAGCACAGAGTGAACCTCTGCATAAGAAATCACATAATTTCAGTAAACCTACAATTTTTTACACAACCTTTATGCTCAATACTTATTTTAGTTTTGGTAACATTGTTATTATTGATTTCTAGACCTGGAAAGCTATTAGTTGTTTTTTTGTTTGTTTTGAGGTCTTTTTATCCCTGCAGCTCCACTGGGAACACTGTATTTTACCATCTAAATTCTGTTCCATGTACAACTCTAGCTTATGGCTTCCTATAAAGAATTACTTTCTACACTTAGGGGAAGAGATGGGTCAGATGCACTTCAGTTAAACAAGAGCTTAGAAAAAGACACTTTGTAGGGTCAGAAAATAAAACACTGCAATCAGCATACTACTGCTGTTGCTGTACATCTGACCTCTGCCAAACTTGCAACACCCAACTGAAAACTCTGCATCCTAAAACATTTATTCTCCACACTGACTTTTTCAGTTTAACTACTGAAATGTATTTTAATTTTTTTTACCAGAAGTGTGAGAAAAGTGATATTTAATGCTTTAATGTGCAACACATTCTAAGTTACATGTTGAAAATGTAGTGCTAGCTAGACTCAAATCCCCCTTGTTTATGAGCTATCCCATGTCAGTAAACTTTATTCAGAATCATTAAATACCAGCATCAGAGGCAAGGAGATCAGGAATAGAAGCATGCATGTTTGTTTACCTACAATGCTACAATACAACCAGTCACTTTTAACCATTGAATCATAGAATTGTAGAAACAGAATGGTTTGGTTTGGAGGACACCTTCAAGATCATCTAGTTCAAATCCCCCTGCTGTGAACCTGGTCCCCAGACCATCTTGCTCAGAGCTCCACCAGCCTGGCTTTAAACATACCCAGTGATGGGCATCTGCTCTGGGTAACCTGTTCAAGTGTCTCATCACCCTCAGAGTAAAAAAAATTGCTTCTACTATTTAATATCTATCTCTTTAATTTTGAAGCTGTTTGCCTTTGTCCTGTTACTACATACTCATGCAAAAAACCTCTCTCCATCTTTCTTGTCTCCATCTTGACCTTCAGATACTGGAAGGTCACAATTAGGTCATCCCTAAGCCTTCTCTTTTTCAGGCTGAACAAACCCAATTCTCTTAGCATTTCCTTTGAATATATTTTAAGTCCAGGATTCCCATATTTTAAGCTATGTGCAGAATTGCTGCTCCCTACTGCTGACTGGCTGCTCTATGAGCAGTAGATATGCTACTGCAGAAAGCACTTAAAAATGCTGATTAAGGTGTTGCTGTACCCTTTACTATAACTGAAACACTTCTAAGGAGGAGACATGTCCCTGCAGTTGCTGTAATAAATCATCTATTCACGATGACATGCTAGCTTGATTTGCATTTATCAGCATCAAAGATCTTTTCATTATGTTCATAGTACCAATGCTAAATTACATTTTTAATCTGCTCTTATATAGATTTAGATTTGCATCAACATTTAAAATCCTTAAAAGTGGAAGAAGGTGCTTAAACTGTCATTGCCATAAATAAATCTATCATCCAACAGAAAGCCCGCAGTAAGGGTGAAGTATGACATAATCATTTCAAGAAAACTCCTCAAAAGAACCAACATACAATCTTATCCAAAGGTTATTCCTGTCTTGAAGAAAAACTTACCTGCTTGGATAAACTTTGGAACCTTTCTGGACAAGATAAGTCTTCAAGATGATTTAATCTAAAATCTACTCTTTACTATACAAGCTTTCAAAAGGCTGTCAAAATTTATAGCTCACAGAAATAGGACGTAGCAGGACTTCTATTAACATATCCAGCAGAGAGCAAATTGAGTGACCCAAACACCATCACGGGGGCAGACTGAAAAACTCTTTCTGGTTCTCTGTATTTTGATAGGAAAAAAATAATAAAATGTTCTATAACTCTCTTGGTCATCTTCATCTTTCCTGAGGAAAAAGGCATCAGTGGGTGAAAACTGATTGCATTTATACTTCCTTGGAGAGAAGGAAGAAGAATGTTAGTAACACCATTGGCATTCCATCCTAATCTCCAGCTCCATGTTAATTGACCTTTTCTGTGGTACAGTAGTTGCCATGGTAAAGCTTATCTGAATCCCTGTTACCCAAACACTTTCTCTTTCTGTTGCTCTTTTCTTTCACTTTTTTACAAAATGTCAGCAATCTCTGATTTTTGCTTTATCTTTGAAAATGGAAAAAAGGATCATAAATGAAAAAAAAAATCACAGTTTTGTTCAAAGTTTTGGGTACGATGCTACATTCTGCAACTTCTGGAACCACTCTTGTCTAGTCATGAGATGCAGACCAATATCCCCTGTCACATATGTAATTACTTTTGGGTCATTTTTTAAGGAGTTCTTCTGTTTTCCACATGAGATAGAAGATTTATATATTGACATGAAAATTGTCATGCAGAATGGGGACTCCTTACAGGGAGTCTTAGCACAGAAATGAAGAGTAATATAAACAATATTCAGACTGACAGAAAAAGAATACATTTTATTTATTTCATTTAACTTATTCTGCTTCTGTCTAAAACAATAACTTGAAATGGTTTTGATAATTGAGCATCTCTGTAGTGAGTGTCCATCAGTGACTGTCCTCCCAAATTATGCATAAGTAGTTACCTCCAAGTCTTATTTCAAGCTGTAACCATGTTTAAATGATTTAAAGGGAGACATATTCTAGAAGATTAATATCTATTAAATTTCAAAAAAAAAAAAAGAAAGTAAATATATTGTTTCTTTCCCAGTATTTTTGTAGCCCTGTTTTGGATACTTTATAAGAACTTTATATCTTTCTTACATTGTGGTGCCCAGCATGTGGGGAGAATATTGAAGGTGAGGCTACTCCAGCACAGAGCAGAGAGGGACAATCCCCTCCCTCAACCACCCAGTGAGGCTGTACATGAAACATCCTAGAAATAAGGACTGTATTTTTTAAGGAAGATCTTGTGAAATTAGCCTAAAGTATAAGTTGAAAAGACCGTATTTTACAGAGTGCTGCATTGAAGGATATAAATAGAAATATTGATTTTTGGTCTGCTTAGGAATTTCTGTTTTGAATATCACTGTGCATTGTAGAAGATGAACAAATTCAATGAGGCAGGTAGTAAAAACAACTGAGATATTTTTAAATATTGTCTTCCACTACCACTATTTATAACCTGTTACTCTATTATGAAATTTCAAGGATAATGGAGTTAGTATGAACAGACACTAAGAGTGTTCTGAAGCAACTTGGACAACTTTGCATGACAGCATGTTGATAAACATTCTTCCAGCTGAGTGGTGATGCCAAAACCTCCAATGAGGGGCCAATCCAAACTGTGGCTAGTTAACACCTTTCATTGACTTAGGATATTATGTGGTGGATCAAATTTTTCTGAAATTACAAGAAGTTTACTGATAAATGAAGATGAAAATTTGACTGCTTAATATTCTGATCAAGAAACACCTTCTTCAGAATATTTTCTGAATTGTGTAAGTGAGAAATTCTACCCCTTTTAAAGAAACTAAGAGATGTACCCTGAGTTTATTCACTGAACACCTTCTGATATAAAAGGCAGGGAAGGGAAGAAAATTACAAATGCAAAATATGTATTTCATAGACAAAACAGTTTGGGATAATTTTCATTGTTTATTATTTTTAATTCGAAAACACTGTTCCCAGTTAATTAACTTTTAAAATTTTATTTTTATGAATATGTATCCTTTATAAATCTTTATGATTTCTTCCATTTTCCTTGAATTCTACTTTAAATTATTTTTTGGTTGTTTTATTTTTCCCTTGGCGTACTCATGAAAGTCTGACACTGAAATTAATTTCAATCATCTAAATATATGCTGTTCCAGGCATTGTAACAGCATGGAGAGAAACACTGTTTATATTAGCATAGGGATAAACTCAGCATACTACTTAAAACATGCAATAAAGATTTTTTCCAAGAAGCAAAGGAAAGGAAAATGCTATTTCATACCTTAAATTGTCTTTTCAACCAGAAAACTTCAATCACTGATCAAAGTCACTGATGCTATAATGTGGCTGGTACAGGTTGCACATGTGTACAGTAATTTTACAGCTAAGAAACATTCTTTAAAAACCATAATCTTTGAAACATGATACATAATTCTTTCTTTTCTCTTTCTCCTATGGTATATTTCCAATATCTCACTTCATTCATATCTGTCAGGAAAGCAGAGTTATTGTCTTAAGAGTAGGAAATAGAGCCTGGAATAACAAGCAGAATGAGTAGTGGTGTAAGAAAATTTAAAAATCAAACTAAGCATTCCAACACAGAGATACTTTTCATCATCTTAAGTGTTTCTTTTACTGCCATAAAAGGGACTAAATCCTTAGGGGATGGGTTTGTTCACTACAAGTTTCTTCCAGTCTGAGGAAATGAGTACAACTTGTTGGAATTTTCCCAAGTCTGAGCGCAAGTTTACATCAACAACATTACATCTGCACTATGAAACAGATATTTAGTTAAATGTTGTTGCAAATATTAAATTATCAATGTAATTTATATAATAATTATTATACTATAAATTAATATGCATACACATTTAATACATAAAATATTTATTTAATAATAAATATATTACTATTTATAGAGAGAGTTTGGTTTCAAGTGAAGCTGAGCTCAAGTTTACATATAGTACCAATGTGAAACCTGCTGCAGTCTGTTATTCTGCTCTTTGGGGCTGAATTCCATTTTTAAAAATTATTCCACATACATATCACTTTGAATTTAAAAGCCCACAAAGAAATTTTGCACCCTTTTTTATGGTTGAACTTTCATATTTGAATTTAGAAGTACTTTTACAAAAAATCAGGAAAATTTCTATGGCAATTAGCATTATCTCCTGGACTAAAACTTGCATGATAATTTCCTTAAAACTATAATATATACTTACTAAATATGTTGTTCATTGATCTGTCTAGTATTTTCCAAAGCATCTGTTAATATGAAAAAATGTTAGAAAACAATGTAGATTGTCAGCCTCCCTCAAGTACTACTTTCTAAGCCTCTCTGGAACTCTCATCCACACAGTCACGTTTGATAGTCACTGAGAGGATTTCATACTTCTCAGCCCCTATACATTCTGACTTTTACTGCACCCTAAGACAATAAATCCTACAGCTTGACTTGGTGTTATATGAAACAATAATTCCAGGTTTTTTAAGCTTTACTCCTTGTTGCATATATTTTACCATGCAAAACTGCATTGCTATCTTCCTTATTCATTGCAAGTCTTAAGTGGGAGAAAAATAGGAGCATGAATTTTTTTTTTTATTTCTATAAATGTTACGTATGGTAAAAATTATATTTGAAGATCAATGATATTGCTTATGTTTGTTATCAAGCTCATAATGCAACCTAGAATTTTTAGATAATTATTCTTTTCTATAAAATTGATTTCTGATAAATATTATTTATGGTAGAGATATTACGAGAATAAATGCTGGAATTTCTAGGAGTTGCGGCAAATATTATCAACACAATATCATTTGGACAGCTGTCTATAATTTTGCTTTTCAATAAGAATAAACATCATGAAGTACAAGCACCCACTGTACTTATATCGCTGTAAAAGTATCCTACATACAATTTGTAGGGACTAGCTAGAGTCATTGTTTACCACATTCACCTGAAAATATTAAATTAAAAGTATAGTAAAATAAGTATTCTGGGTTATCATAAGTCTTCAAAGTAATTTTTTCCCCAGAGGCAGTACCTGTTAAAGTGACATCTGAAAACATTCACAAGATGATAAATTAATTATTATTCAGATGAAAATATTAATTTTCAACCTGCACTGACAAGTATCCTTTGACTTACACCTTCCCCAACATTTAAAGAAATTTAAAATAAAGTTTTGTTGATGGTATTTCCAGTGCAGCAAATTACATATGATTTTGGGTTAATGTCCAATTATTTGTTTAAAAAAAACCCAGTCTTCTTTTTTTTAAATGTGTGCATGTGTGTGTGTAGCAAACCAAAGGATGATACAAATATTCATCTGAAGCATCCATTTTGCATGGATGAATGAATATACTTGTTGACACACACAGGTATATTTGTCAATTTCTGTGTGAAAATGTGGATGCCTGTGAACATATTATAATGAACTAATATATTTTTAAAGCATTTGCACAGATTTATAACAAGAAAGAGAAATACTTCATTCTAGGGCAGTTCACCACCACAAATATTCTTTTATTACCCTGCATGAAATATTCTTTTGTCACAGGGAACAACGCATATTTTTAGTTAAAAATTATGTTTCTTTAAAAGGAATATAACTTCACTTTTGCAATATACAGAATAGTCTGAATACCGGTGAAAATTCCCTCAACGTTCCCTCCTTCTTCTCCCTTCAACACCCCCTCCCTCTCCCAATCCAAACAAAACAGAAACCTGTCATAAAATAAGCACTCAGTAAAACTAAATAAAATCAAAGTGATATGTCTGCCATGGGATGAAAGAGAGGGTGTAATAGTAGTTAAAGCATAATATGTTTAAGCCTGGGGATAAAGTGAAGTGCAGATGTGTCATTCCTTGAATAAAAATAAACTAATAGTTCAGCTATACAACCATAGCTGCAAGGATTTTAGAAGCAGGTAAGAACACATTAGTTTTTATGTGCCATCCAAGGTCTTATATCATAGTCTCAGGCTGATCCTTCTTTTGGATTTGGAAGCACTTTTACTTAGAAGTCCTGTTAAGTATTCCAAGTGTAGGCCTTGTTCTTCTATTAAGAAATATTTTTGAAGCTTCTGTGTAATTGTTTGGGGTTTTTTGTTGGTTTTTTTTTGTTTGTTTGTTTGTTTTAAATTTGTTTGTGTTTTTAACTCACACAGGGCCACACACAATGATATATCTTATATTTATATATCTTCTGTAACACCCCTTCCTGTTGGAAAACATTCATCCTTCTCTTGCTCAAGTACCCAGCAATCAATATTTTGCATTCTCTCAAAATGTATTATTACCTTTTCAGAAAAGAAACCCTCATGCCACAAAGATATAACTACTGTAGTGTTATAGGTCTCATGTGGGAACGCTCAGATATGGCCATGCCACAGATTTCCTGAGCTATGTGGAACATATGGATAGAGACAGTATTGTATTTATAGGTTTCCCCAGAGGAGCTAGCAACCATTACGGCCTTAGGGCATGGAGCCTTTCACTGCATTTTACCAGGAGTTAAAATCTCCTGACCCCAGAGTGCTGGAAAAAAGAAAAACGCTACCTGCTCTTTAGTGAACTAATCCAGAAGAAACTTTCATAGAAAATTACCCTCTCACTAAAAGCAGCTGGAATACACTTACACATTTCTCCTGAGTGAGCACAAAAGATGTGTCAGAGCTTATGAGTGAGGCAACTGTTCTTGCTCTCTCTCCGTACATTCACTATCTTATCTACTTTGACCTCTCCTAGATGAAGAAATGCTTTTCATTAAGTCTAAAGTAATGATCCTCTACTTTGTAATATTTTTTCAAGTTAAGTGTTAGTAAAACACACAGCTGCATGTGTAGTCAGGTAAAATGCTTTTAGTCTGTGCTTGTACCATTTACATTATCTTATGCTGCTATAATAGGCTGTTAGCAACTATCTCAATTTCATGGATTTGAATAAAGAATGCCTAGGATGAGAGAGACACTCTAGCAATGATTGCATTCTTTTTTCTAGACATGTTTTAGGTTTTTTACAGAACAAAATATTTCAGTGAAAATCTGTTAGACATTGTGTCACAAGAGAGAACAGCATGTTCTATGAAGAACGTGACAAGGAAAATTTGCAAGAAGAAAATAATATGCTAAAGCAAAATACTTTATTTTTCTCCTCTTTTCAAAGTAACATTTATCTTAAATAATTTTATTCTTGTTGTGACATTAGCTATAGAAACAAAAAAATTATGACTGTTAATCAGGAAGAGCTGGAAGCTTGATTTTAATGCTTATAACAAATGATATTAGATAAAGCTGAAAATCTCTATGATCCAGTGATAATATACAACATTCAAGAGCTATATGCATGATTTAAAAAGACAGAAAACTGTAATTTATCAGAATACTTTCACTATTAATATGCAAATTATGAGTTGACAACATATTTAACAGCTCTTACTGTTTCTGCTTTGGAAAGAAATTATTGTGTTTCTGCTGCAGAGGGGGAGCTTTTCCAAATCACTGTCTATGATTTTCTTTAAGAATTGAGCTAAGTAAATCATAGTAACATAGTGAATCATAGTATCTAATGATAGACACATATTGTAATTTGCAAACTAGGTTTCATCATCTATTTTGAACATACAGCATTATGAAATTTACATGAAACTTACACAGCCACAAAAAAAATATGTAAGGTGAAAAATATACCCCTTGGCTGCCCTATTTCAGACCTCTTTGATGGTTTAGAAAGCAATCACAAAGAGATTCTTCCATTCACCCACCTTATATACAATTGCATTCACCTTGTCTGCTACTGGCAGTTTATTCTCTTTTGTCTCAAGGGAACTCGAGCACCTTGATTCCTAGAGACACACCAACCCCCATTCAGAGGTAGAAGAAAAAACGATGAGTTTCTCCTTGTTATTGTTCTTTTCTCCTCCCTGACTCCTTTTCTTTTGCTCTGTTATATACAGCTTCAGTAGCACTGAAGTAATCCAGCTACAGAGCATTTTCTGATCTACAAGACATGAAACATAATGCTGAGATAGAGTCATAATTTCTACTTGTTTTAGGAAATTAATCTGTGCAGAAAAGAGCATGCTCTGAAGAACCACTTACTATCAATGGACTGTATCTTAATATACAATGAAATGCAAGCCTTTGAAATGTTTTACTTTTTCAATAAATTTTATCTCCAACAGTTTTAATAGCAACAAGAACTCAACTCAGTTTTTCCTTCCTCTATTTCTTATCTCTTATAACTATACTCTGCCAGCCATTTTACATGGAGATTGTTCCACAAAGCAACTGAAATTCTCTATCTTTACCATTCAAGTAAACTATTCTGTAGAACCATGTAAAGGGGTAATTTATGCCAAATATTTGCAATTCAGTGAACTCCTGTAGGTAACAATCTTTAAAAATACATCAAACAAAAATGAAAAGGAAAACTAAAAGAGTGTAGTTTATGAATTTATAGCAAGGTTACTTTTCTCAGTCTAGGTGGTGTCAGATCTTTATCCATCTAGATAAGTATTGTTTTGTTGAATTGGCTTTGTTTCTGTAGTTTTGCTTTGTGGGTTTGGGTTGTTGTGTTCGTGTTTTATCAACAGTGAAATTACATTCTTGCCTGAGATTCTGAGCTTTACAAAATGCTCCTTTTTTCTGAGTGTTCCCATCACTGTCAGGTAGTGCTATCGACTGCTTCTATGTAAGGGGTTTAATCTGTAGGAAGAGAAGTGGCAAGAGCACAAAACAAGCAAAGTACTCAGAACTGCAAAAGACATGTTGCAAAGGGGATTACCAATGTAGCACTTGATAAAAGCCTTACAAAATAGCATGACAATGGATACAAATGTAAGAGCAAACCAAAGAAATAAAAGCATACAGTCCTTCATTAGAAAACCTGCCCAGACATCTCAATTTTAATTGTCTGATAAATGTCTCAGAAATTATTTTCACAAAGGAGGAGAGTTTTAAGGCTAGTGTATGCAAAAAATACCACCAGCCTAAAATCAGGCTTGGTTAAACCAGAAGCTAAAATTATTTTGAAACATTTAACTAACTACATTTTATTAATAACACATAGCCTCCTGATAATTCAAATCAAGCCTTGTCCAATAATTAAAAGGTATGCTAATGTAATTTTAAGACAACCAAAGATTAAATATAAACAAATCAATAAAAATACATCAAGTATCCATCCTGAAATATACAGTATTTCAATGCATAGCAGACAGCTGTACTTGCTCACTTGACCATCTTTGCTAAAATTTACGTCTGTGTCCCCAGGCTCCTCTCTTTAGAAGAGTCTGGTTCCAACAGAGCCCTTTGGAGAAGAAGGCTGCTCCTGTCATCAGGGAATTTCTGAGTGTGTGCAGGGTAGGAAAGGTTGCTGAGCTGGCAAGCAAGACCCATCCTGAAGGCTGGAGCTCATGCAGAGGTTAAGAGGCAGCAGAGAGGATGACTCTGGTAACAAGGCCACAAACACAGAGGGAAGGGCTTCTCTAGGACAGAGGGGAAAAGATCAGATTTTGCTGCTGTTCAGAAAGTATCAGGCTAATGGAACTGAAACACAAAAGTTCCAGTCTACAGGGACAAAACGGGCAGCATATAAAACTCCCAATTTTTGTTCTCTTTATTCATTGCTTTGACATTTTTTCATTTGGAAAGTCAATACACTTGGACTTCTATTTTCAAATAAAATTTATTTTTGAATCTAAACCCTTTTGGTCTCTTTGAGGAGTTTCTCCAGGAGGAAGTTTAAGCACATCTGTTCTGCAGCAGTGGCCAAAACATATTCATAGTTAATATGTGCACAGATACAGAGCAAAGCTACAGCTGCAGCAATGTGCTCAAAAAGCATTAAAAAAATAACCTGTCCCTTTTTAAATGATGAAAATGAAGAGAGAATATCAAAATGCTTCTGTAGGTGATGTGATGCTCAGGTGAAATGACAATTGCACCTCACTGCCCCAGAACTAGGAGACAGAGTAAAAATCAACTTACTTCTCACTCTATTCTATTGCTCCCATCACATTTATGTTATTTCCCAGGTAGCTGAAATATAATTTGTTCTGTTTTCCTACTTGTCATACTGGAAATATCACTGTTAACTTTTTCATTGCCCTGCAAATATATTTTTTGCAATGCTCACTCTGACATTGTAAATCCTATAATATTAGTTTCTTTGCTACCTTACTAATTGATTTATACTTTTTAAGCAGATATAGTTCTTCATGTTTTTAGGCCTATTTTTTTCCTAAACTTACTAACCTCACTTTCTTTGGTTTTGTTTAATTTCCATTATTTTCCTTCTTATCCTTTTCCAATAACTTCATTTCACATTCAGTGAAGTTGCTAAGCCTGGATCATACCTGTTTCCTGCCTTTTGTTTTTTGTTCACAGTAAAATTCTTTGTTATCCATCAATTTCCTGCTGTATTTTTCCCAACAAATACAGTGCCACTTTTACCTGTGTTTCTGCTCTGTGCACAAACATAAATAATGCAGAATTTGGTCTAACAACAAAGACATGAATAAAATACATTAAAAGAAAGCCACCAGCTGCTGTGTACATCCGTGTTCTTGATTTCAGTCTGCTTTTATATCTTATCACTCAAAATTCCTTCTTTTTCTCTCCTAAAAGACTGAAATATTAATGTATCAACTGAGCTTCCTGCCATTTCTTTTTAGAGAATTAAGGCAAATCCTATCTCCTTTTTGTTTCTGAAGAGAGATCTTTGGACCGCTGACCTCTGTAGGGAAAAATCTCCCCCTCTGTTCCTTTATTTCTTTTCAAATTTTCAGGAATATTCTACTGAGAACTCAAAACCAAGTCGTCCCAAATTAACTGATATAGCTGACCAATCTTTTAGTATTCAACACTACACCTTCTATATGAAAACAGAGAAACTTTGATGATTTTGCTAATTAAAATTTATCACATTAGGAATCTAAAAAATTACCATGGCATGATTCTCCAATGGTGTGGTTTACTGTTTTCCTGTAGCAAGATTACTTTGACCATTTGTTCCTTCTGTAAAGGTGAGCTCAGGTTATTCCTTGTTGAGGAGTTGTGGGAAGAGTTACCAATTGCCACCACCCCACCATTGCTCTGTCAGATGCAGGACGGGGAAATGCTGGAAGCAGAGTGCATTGCCCATTAGCTTTCCAAAGCACAGTCATGGCACATTACAAAGGAGTACAAACTGCTGTCTTCAACTGAGCCAAAAAATATGTGTATCCTCCTCATACTTCTTATGGTGGCATGCCTTTCTCTAGCTGAGGCTTCTTCCTCTATTATTTTAGTTTGTGTATTAAAATGACATCTGGCAATTGAGAGCTTAGCAAGCTCCTGTTTTACACATGCTTGTACTCTTCTCTTGTTCCCTTATCCTTAGATAATTCATCCCAAATCAAATTTTTCATTCAAATAATGCTTTTTTTCTAAATTATTTTCTTCATTGGTATCCTTACTTCCGTATTTAGAGCTGGGTGTAAATGTATCGGTTTTATTCAATCCAGCTAAATGCTTAATTTCTTGATTGGCTTTTAGGTTTCTACCTTAAATAACAATATCAAGCACTGCTGTATTTACCATTATCTACCTTTCTTTTTCCTTTTGTTAGAGACTATTATTTTATATACTTTTACCATAACATCTCAGGACAACTTCTGTAGTGAGACTTGAACTGAAACTAAACCAACTGTAATTTGGAATTCCACAAACCTCCATATTTTTCTAATAGAGTAACAGCCAAAGAAAGTCATTATTTTAAGTTGCACAACTGACAATTGGAGGGAGAGAAACTGTATTTAGCAATCTTTTCAGTAAAGGCTGTTCAGAGAGGCAATAATTACATAGCAGGTAAGAGGTTGCATGTGCTGAAAAAGAGAAAGGTTCTAAACATAAAAATTAAAAAAAGAAAAAGCAAAAGTACAGCTATTTTTCTACACTCTTCTCCAAAGAAAACATTAACTTGATGCTGTGCACAAAGGCATTGGGTACAAGGTTAAACCTTGGACTCACAGGCAAAAAAATAACTGCAGGTAAACAAGAGTTGCAAAAATTAATTTTAAATGGTTAATTTTAAAATGTTTTGTGAATTTTTCTTATGCTACTCTGACTAATGGACTTGCTAATTAAAATCTACTTTATATTAAAAAATAATGAGAGCACAGATTTAATAGAAATTGGTAGCCAAGAGGTGAGTCTATTAACAGCAACTTGAACAAATTGAAAAAAAAATCAATTGAGCTTAAAAAGAGATTTTAAACTTGTCAGAAATCTGTCTTAGAGAGGAACCCTTCTATTTCAGTGGAGTCTGGCAGAGTTTATAACTCTTTTTTCAATTTAGGATTAAATCTAAATTTCAATCTAAGATTCTTCTATATGATCTAAGATTTTTCTAAATGATCCATGAGGTTAAAAAAAATTAAATTCTAAGTATGCAGAGTTTCCTCTGCAGTGTAAAGCCTACTGCTGGGCCCAGTATAGAACCCTGGGGGACACCATTTGTGACAGACTTCTACCTAGACCCTGTGGGAATAAAACCCTCTGGGATCTTCCATTCAGTCAGTCCTCAATTTCAATTTTCCTCCAAAGTAATAAAAAAATTCTTAAAAACAAGAGGAAATATTTAAAGGGTGTGTGAATACCACAAATATTGGTACAAATACCACTTTCATGTCCCTGAAGGTTTAGAGATACTTGGTTACACCTCTGATCTCCACATTCCTGATTTTTCAGTGTTCTTGTGGTTGCCTTGTGGTATTTTCCATAAAAATCAGATCTTGAATATAATCCCGTGGAAGTGTTTGAGGCATTACTTTTTTCACAGAAGAATATTATTACTTTTTACTCACTTTTTTTCTTTAAACTAGAGAAAGAAAAAGCAATTATAAGATTTTTATGGTAAAGACATAGAGCACACCTAAGCTATTTTAACATTAACATTATGACAATACTGTTTTCTTTTATACTGTATTTAAAAAAAATATACAAGAGAGCACAACACCTCTGTTATTCTTGCACTGACTTTTTTTTTCAAATCTCATCTAATACAGCAGTGAAATGACTTGAACTCAGGTCTGGTGAGTGCAAAATGTGTTGCGGATTTTTTAAAACTATAAATCCCAGAGTATGAAAAATGGGAAGAAGAATTTAAAATGATTGCTTAAAAAATGCTGCCTACCTTTTTTCACTGATCCTCCCTTGTCTCCAGCTTCACTTTGAGTTCCATTTGGGTTTGGAGCTCACAGACTACAGTGATGTCAGAGGTGTTTTGTTTTTTTTCTTCTCAGCTATAAAGAATGGGATTGCTTTTACAGAGAAAAAAAATATATATTTGAGTAAAACGACCCATTACAGAGTGAAGAGATCAGAGATTTTGTTTTGGCAAATGTTACCACATTCTACATTTTATAGCAAATGTATCAACTGGTGAACACTTCCAGTGAACGCTGAATGGAGAGAAGTTGCATATGCTGAGGATATAAAATGCAGAAATAAAGTTCATCTCCTTCTTATCACAAAGGTCAGAGTTTTAAGAAAATAGCAAGCTGATCTGAAGTCATGAGTCAGTGTCCATTCACTCCAGTGCTACTCAGCAAACAGACAGGGGATGTTACATAGAACTACAGTGTCTTGTATCATTTTTGCTGAAACCATATAGCACTAATTATAGAGGTCTTCTTTAGTACAGACTAATTTCCTTTGAGTCTTATGTTTTTTTTATTTACAACTATACCCACCACACAGTGGAAAGAGCCAAATAAAGTAAAGTAAATGACAATATTGTAGTCACTGCTGGTTTCTAGGAAATCTGAGAAGAATTAAAATTGCAATACAAAAATCTAGAAGCAAAGAATATCTAAAGGCCTGGGTGAGCATACAGTGATATCAAAAGAAAAATATAAATTTACATTAATGACCCTTAATCAGACTCTATATCTGACTTCAAGCCTTCAGAAAAAAATTGAAAAGAACATTTGATGCTATTTATGTGGATGTAAACTGACCTGGAAAAACCCAGATTCTGTGCCAAACAGCAATTCAAACTGCAAACTAATTGAAAAATACTTGTATAAAAGGATTTCAAAGAGTAAATGCCAAGATTAAGAAAAGTGTTCTATTATTTTTATGAGCAGATTTGGGGTACTAAGAACCAAGCCCATGAGAGGGAAAAAACACAGAAAACCCTTTCAGGAATGGATTAGTAGTTCAGAAATAGGTCTTTGAAAACTCCAAATCCTGCAGGATGATTAATTATTCTGTGGTTCACCATGAAGTACTTTTAGCTACTTTAACAAAGACAATTGCTGCCTTGTCTACTGAGTGCTGCAAGAAAATGAAGATTATGAAATGTTTCTGAAGTAACAGAAATGCTTGAAGTAACCAGCCATTGCTTTTACTATGCTGCTTGGATTTCTGGACCAAGATTAACCTTTTATATATATTACTCCATGGCATTAGATGTCTCCCTTCTTGTCATTATAAATTTAAAAGCAGCTCATCTTCTCTTTCACTTTAATACCCATGGGTATATGAAGAGGAAGAGAATCATTAGGAGAGAGTTTTTAATTTTTACTCACAGACTACCATGG
The DNA here is from genome assembly GCF_037042795.1 of Molothrus aeneus. Classification (NCBI taxonomy): domain Eukaryota; kingdom Metazoa; phylum Chordata; class Aves; order Passeriformes; family Icteridae; genus Molothrus; species Molothrus aeneus. Next base: position 33,025,508 of record NC_089649.1, read on the forward strand.
TTATCATGAAAGGTCTCTTCCAAAAAGTGTAGGGCCATCCAAAGCATAGGGCTTAAACTCACAGAAAACCCACAAGAGATGTTTTTCAAACTCTCAGCCTGAGTCTTGGCCTAAGGACCTTATTTCTTTCAAATGGTCTTAAAAAATAGATTTTTCCAGGAGCTAGTATTGAACCAGACATAAGTATTTCTGAAAAATTCCAAGGAACCAGTTTATTTATTTACAAAAAATAGAATCATTCAGTTGGAAGGGATCTACAATTATCTTGTCAAAACACATTCATTTAATTATTTTTAAAATGCAATTAAACTCATCCCATTAAGAACATAATTCTTGCCTAATATGAGGAAAATGCAACAAAATCAGTGGAACTGAATAGTACTTGAAGCAAGGAAGGAGCAGAGGTCCACACTACTTATCTTGTATCAAAAAGAGGAAAAAAAACCCTGTAATTAAAAGATAATTTTCATGTAATGTAAAACTGTCATTAAGTGATCTGATAAAGCTTTGAATACGTATGCAATACCAGGTTATAAATGGTAGAAGTATTCATCAGGGTTTTGAATACCCTGTAAGAAATAATAATTAGGTAAACAAGGTTATAGAGAATAATAAGCTTAAAATAAATACTTGATTCTAACCTCCAACAATCATACTCAGAAATTGCAGTTCCAGTGTCTTTAGTGAAAGAAAGGTTTTGCGATTACATCACCAGAAAAATGTAATGAGCCCTGAAAATATTCTGTGCTAACTTCCTAATATTTATTGTTGCTTTCATTTTACAATATCTCAAATACCAAGAAACATAGTACACTCCCTCTAAAACCTGAATAAAATATCTTTTCAGAAGGCCTACTCCATTAGTCATGAATTCTACAATGCTCTAAGAATTGATCCACTATACAGAACTAATATAAATAGCTATTTAACAGAAAGAAGACACTTAGAGAGACTTGTAATGGATCTGGCAATGAGCTTCTTTTGTTGAATAGAAAATCTCTTAGATTTTTATATAAGGTGAATATTATGACAGTAATTGCATATGTGGCATGGCAGGGATCCCATGTATAGTCCTATTATTGCTTTGACAAAAAGTCATTAGCAGTTCAAAGTGAATTCTAAAAATAACATTAAATCAACATATGGTAGCTACTTTAGACAGTGAAAAAGGAAGATATATACCTCAGATAAAATAGAAATTAGAAAATAACTTCTTCAAAAAATAAACTGTTACTGAAGGAAATGAATGTGTTACTGCTTAAGGGAAAAGAACAGATTAAGGGGTCCGTGGTGTAGGAAGACTGACAAGGTCTTAGGAGAGGAGAAAAGGAAGAAATAAAAATTAAAGAAAGAAAAAAAGCAACACAATAGTACAAAATACTTAACCTTGAAACAATCTCTTAAGGAAACCAGAAGAAATAATATAATTTGCAATACTTAATTAACACGCTTCAATGAAAGCACTATGAAAAGTACTGCTCATCCCTCCCTCCCCTTGAATGCAAATAGAAGCAAGCCAACCTGCTTTCCTGTCTCCAGCAGCTATTATTTTGCTCTGGTAAAATGTCCCAAAGCCTAGTAGTAATATGAGAAACTAGTAGACTGGAGAAATTAGATGGGAAAAAAAAAAAAGAGAGAGAATAATAAATTATAAGGAAATGTTGCTACTATATGTTAGCTACCCATTACATCCATCAGCAACGTTTCAGGCAATAATAAATCCTTCCAATATTTCAGACATACAAATTTCCTGTATAAAACTTGTTGGTAATTATCAGAGACACTGAAAAGAGAGAGAATTCCTGCAGTATACTGTTATTTTGGAGTGCCTGAAGCATGGAGGGCAAAGCACAATGAATACATGCTGATTACTTAACTACCTTTTTCTTGCTTTTGTAAGTAAAGTCTCTACTGACACATTATAATGCAGCTTATTCACTAACAATTCATAGAAATGAGTCAAAGGTGATTATTCTCACAAAGTCCAAAGGACAAAAAAAACCACACATGAAGCAGAACTTGGCTTCTCAAGCCTTTCAAGATGAACCTGCAATCAGCATACCACCAAGAAAACGAATGTAGAGCAGCAAGAACAGGTGCATTTAGCACCAACATAGAATAAATGGCAAATAGAAAACTTCTTATGGATGCTCCCAACTCGCTATCCATTAAAGCACCTGCTTACATAAAAAAGTGATAACAGGAAAGCATTTTTAGCTGCCTTAGGGAATAGAGCAATGAGAAACAGCAGAACCAAGGCTATAGGGCACGTCAAGACTGCCTGGTGTATCAGCTTGCACGGTGTTAAACTGCCACCACACATGTTTGAGAACCATTGCTGTAGAAAAGAATTTTTTACTCTAGGCAAAATTTCTTCTTAGCTTTTTTCTTTTATCACTGATTTTAAATTACACTTACTGCTACTATTTCAGTAGCATCTTGGTTTAGTTGAACCTCAACCCATCACAGCACCAGTGAGATATGACTGTTGGTTTCAGACCTCTTACAGCTCCTTAGTTCTTCCCTATTCTAAAGTACTTTCATTTATGAAAAAAAAAAAAATTTCAGGTAATATTAATTCTCCTAAGTGTTCTTATTTACCCTAAAATATACTGGCTGCACTGTCTGTGATTGCAGAGATGATCTCTCTTTACTAAACTTCGGGGTGACAAAAGTCCTTCCTGATTTTTGAGGGTTGAGTACGCAAAAACTTTTTCACCCTCTGTTACATGGCATTGTGCCCCAGGCAACAGTAATGAAGGCAGTGAAGAAATAATAGAAGACTCCATAAACTTACACTGATATCTGATTATTACTGACATTTTTACATGATTTTTTTGGTCACTTGTTCATCTATGATATTCCCTTTAATTGTCTAATTATTCCTATACAGACGCTCTTCTATGTTCTTTTTAATTGCCTCCACTAAAATTCAATTTTCATTTTGTGATCAATTTCCATTTTGACTCAACATCTTCAATAATTAAAAAACCCCGCAGTTCAGGAAGTACTTATAAAGCTCCATATACAAATATAAGCCCTGAGAAAGATCACCACTGACAGGAGTTAAACTTCACTTATTTTAAAAGTCACACAAACTGAGATGTTAAAACAGTTAACATCCTTTAAGACAGTTCTTTCCAAGTAAAAGGGATATGCTGCAAGATAGTGTGGTAACCCATACTGTATTATAATTTTGATTAAAACAAGGCATAGCAGGAGGTAAAAAAAAGGTTTTCAGCCTAATTTTTCTTAAATATTAAGGTGGAAATCTCTGAAATCAATGATAATTTTCCATGTGTCAAATGCTATTGTCATATCTGCATAGAGCATTCTTTGAATGAAGAAGGGATTACATGACCATGAGAAAGAATTGCTTAGGACTGCACACTTTCATACGCAACAATATTTGAATATCCTGAATTTGGAAAATTATGAAATACAAAAAATTCTGGACTTCTGAGGGATATTAGATATAAACTCTTTGAGATGTACAAGAAACCTTGTTGTTGAAAAGTGAATTGATGTACCAGACATGAAGGCAGGGAAAAGTATTAAGTAAAGCTTAATACTGCAAGATCAGATGACAGTACATCTTGTTAGGTCAACAAGATCATATGACAGTACATCTTTTTTGGGTCAACATTTTGTACCTGGAGTGCTGCTTGATATATTTCTGGACTTGAGAATTAATATCTATAGGAAATTGGAATGCTTTCACTTTGCAAATCTCTTGAAAAAGAAATGTTTAACAAAAAAAATAGTGTAAACCACACTTTGTTTAGCTAGCCAAATACTAAGAAAAGTAACAATGTTATAAAAAGGTAAAAACAGCAAATGAAAATATCAGTGTAATACAAAATATTTCTCCTGACAAATTTTTTGGTAGTAACAGTTACAATAAATTGATATAAAGTATTTTTAAGTGTTATGCCTCCCTTTAAATCTAAATCAATAATATTTTGTTCTCTATTGTTTTGTCCCAGTAAGGTTCTATGATAGCCTCAAGAGACTTAGAAATGAATGTGCTCTCTTTTAGGTGATACAACTTGTTAGTCCCTTTTTCTTCACAAAAGTGTTTTCCTGCACAGAGTAAAGCCCTGAAGATATTTCTAACCTCATTTAATCCTTTCAATAGCTTGATAACCCACCCTGCAGTATTTTATCTTTATAACGGTCATGGAAGAAAGTGCTTTGGTCTGCAGCTTTTCATGGGAACAAAATTGCACCTCAGACTTGTGGTATAAGACATGACACAGTAATGTGTGAACCATGAATTATTGAAGAAGTAAAGGAATCCTGAAAGAGAATAGCTTCTCTGAAGGCAAAAGTTCAGTCCAGGTTTGCAGGCTAGATACTCTAAACATCAAAGCCAGCCAAAACATGACCGACAGGGAGATGAGTCAAGATATCTCAGGTCACTTCCTGACAATCAAGATTTGTACTGAGTCTAACTGTAACATGATTTTTTCACTGAGATAACCAAACAGATAGTTGCACCTCCATGTTTAACACCTTTAAATAACTTTCCCTTTCTTACCACCACTCCAAATATGATCCAAGCCAATGATAAAAAAGTGAGAAAAAAACAGAAAAAAAATGCCCCCCTGCTCAGAGTACACAAAACTCCACATCCTTACCTACACACACCCTCTGTAAAAAAAAAAAAGACTGAGAATTGATCCTGTGAGAAAATGATTGCAGACCTTGCATTTTTAAATATTTAGATTAATAGGTAAACTTAGATTATTTAATATACATATATTATACAACCAAACAGAGTGGATTAATCCATCCCCTCTAGAGTTGACTGAGAGGATCTGCTCCAGTCCCATTTCCAGGCCTCACCAGAAATGAAGCTGAACACTATTCCCTTATGGGCACACACAAGGTCTCTGCAGACAAAGTTGCTTGTAAACAGACAGACAGGATTGGCACAGGCACACACCTACAACAGGAGCTGCCTGAGTAATCACCCAGGTTTGGGACTCTCTGGGGAAAAACCCTTCCCAGATGTCTCCAGTTTGACTCCCAGGTGCTCCATTTCTCTGAGGTCCTGCTGTCTGATCAGAAGTCTCCAGATCAGCAGCTCCAAGACTCCTGGTATCGCCATTAACCAAGACTTCTCTCTTGCCAGGTAGTCGGCCTTGAAGTTTGCTCCTGGGTCATGTGCAGACCGCACATTATTGCTTCTCTGGTCACTGGTTGCTCTTTTTGCCCATTTTGAAGAGCAATTAGTCAGATATCTTATCTTTTGTCAACCTTTCTCCACTGAACAGTAGAGTGCAGGCAGCCTAATTTCATGGGTTTCTCTCTTACTAAATTCCTTTATGTTTTATATAGTGAGGCTTAAAACCAAACACCATCAAACTGCACTATTCATTCAGGGTTTCTATAAGCTACACAACAGATAACAAACAGTAGCAAATTAGTGAAAGAAATAAATACATAATTCAAATATCTCATAAATAGTATTAGGGACTTCAAAGCCTAAAAATCTATCCATTTAAGTAGAAACAAGCTGACACAAACAATTCTAAGACTTACCAAAATAATGGTTATTTAATGAACTCAAAACCAGCAAAACTTTCTTGAGTCAATTGTAATTTTAAATTGTTATAGTAACTAAAAAAGTTTGATACAAATACTATATCACACATATCACAGTGAGCAAACAACTAATGTAAAAGAATTTTTCCTCCTTTTTATAATTTTAAACATCTTTTTTTACTGATATCATCCTTCTGACCCAGAGATTATGAGCTTACTTCAGATTTATTATCCCAGATTCGTGTATGTGAGTAATACAAGAAAGCAATCTGTTGTTAAGTGCTTTAATTTGCATGGAACATACGAAAGGGATTTCTACATTTGATCAAAACCCTGAAGTTCAGAACAAGAATGATAAAGAAATTGAGGCTAAAATAAAATCAAAGGTAGCCTTTAAAGCCTTTTTGCTATAACTTCTTTCTTACTTTTAGCTTGAGGAGCATTTTTTTATATATTCCTTCACCTAACCATAAGGATAACTGTTCTTAATACTTTTCAAGAACAAAGTGAGCAGTCTCTTTTAGAAAAAAGGAAAAAAGGAACCATCTTATAAATGCCATATAAATTATAGTTTCTCCTTTTTTCCCCCTAAAATTATAATCTTTAATGTTTGCTGTATTTTCCTGAAAGGAAAAAAAAAATCATATTCTTTTTTAAACATAATGAAACAACAGGCTGTTTGGGTTTTTTTTTTTAGCACAACAGTACTTTTCTCAAATGTTTAATACTGATTCTTCTATATCAGGCTCATAACCTCAAATGCTTTTGGGATTTTCTAAAGTGAGCCTTGGAAATGCTGAGTGAGTGCCCATACATAACTTGAAGAGAAGACTTCAATTACTATTAAGACTGGCTTCCAGCTCCAAAATGATAGAAAATGTGGGGGCTTAGGCAATGTCTTAAAAATTGAAATTTTCTCTATTATCTTTATGAAGTAACATTATAAGATAGGACCAGATAGAAAAATACATACCAATTCCAAACACCCATGCATATCCTGTACATATATTGCACTTTAACCTCAGTGTTCCTGTTGGGCTTCTATGGAATTCTAATCATGTGGCTACAGGGAAAGTGTTTCATTTAATTATGTGCTTATAAAAAGTTACCAATTACCTTATGCTTTTCAAAACAAGTATTTCTGATGTGTTTTGGCTTTGTTTACAATTCTAGTTTGCAGTGGGTCATCTTTGTTTCTTTCATGAATACATATTACACTCTTAAATGTGTAATGTGAACACTAAAATTGAAAGCTATAGAGAATTGGAATTTGTAAGTCACCAACAAAAAGTGTAACCATTTTTATGGAGACTACAGCCATGAAATCAGTATAATCTCTTTTCCTACTGTCTTTCTTTCTAGATCTTAATTGCTGAGACTAGAGGTGCCATTCAGTGAATTCCAGCTCATCCATGTAAGAAGGGATGAAAAATGTAACTTTAAAAATTTCTATATATTTATGGAAGAGTCAAGAATATGAAAATAAAATAAAAGGTCAGAAAATTCCCAGACAGCTGTATTTCTGAAGGAGATGCAAATATTCCTGGTCTGCATTGTGAACTCTTTTAGTACAGTATTGCCTTCTACTAATAAAGCATTTTAAGATTTTTTTTAAGAACTCCATCAAAAGATGTGGAAAGGAAAGAAAACACTCTCTTTAATAAAGGTGTATGCTTTTCTCCAGTAACTACTTACAAACTGCATAAAAATTCAGAATTTTTATCCTCAAATTCCATCTCTAAATTTAATTTTTTTTTTTCCTTAAATGGGACTATAGGTTCTGCCATGCTGAAGAGATCTCTCATGAAGGTACCACACTGTGGTTTGTGTGAACCCAGCATGGACAGTGCCTTCTGATGCTGTGAAATTCTGGCAGCATTTGTTGGCCCAAGTGTTCAGGACAATTTCCACCCATGAAGCACAGTTTGCTACCTTGGCTTCAATGCTGCTGCCTACAGAAGGTACTTTAAAGAAGATAAAAAAGAAAGGTTGGCTCAGAACAAGCCTGCCTTCCTCTCTGTACCACCACAGACTTCAACTCAATTAAAAGGTGTCAGGTACACCTGGAGTAACACAGAACTATTGCTCAGTCCCTCAAAAAATCTTCTGCTTTGAAGCTGATCCCAGCTCACACAGGAAGAGGGGTAAGGAAGAGAAACCAGAGGGGGAAAAAAATCCAGTATTATTAAAAACTTTGCAGAAGAGGGGTTGAAAATTATTTCAGGGAGACTTGATCAGTGTTGAGTCCTTATTTCAAAATGTTAAGTATTTTAAAATAGTACAACATAACATTATGGAGAATATGATGTACACAAATAGTATGAATATAGATGTATAAAAGTAAATACTAACTTGGTCTTTGGCAGATTATTCTATTCAAATAAATATTTGAAGAAATTTTTTAAGAAGTTCCTCAGAATACCTATCTATCACCACATATTTTCTCACATCAAAATTGAGTTGAACACCTACAATAGCCTCTATATCAATTATTAGTAGTGGTTATGGATTTTTCATGTGGAGTACTGCACACTGTTTTTAAAAATCAGATCTCGAGTCAAGCAAGTAACAGCTTGCTCACATGTAGGGACAAGAAGGACACAAAATTTGTGTTACTGCTAATGCATAAAGTTACTAACAAGGAATTCAGAAAGTCTGCAAATTTTTTATGAAATGAGATCACCTATGAGATTAGATTATGACATATGTCCTTTTAATGCATTTAAAAAAAATCTGCCCTCAAACTGTAAAAAATTAAATAAAGTGCAGAAAATAGTTTTAAGACATTAATTAATAAATATTAAAAAAGGAGACAATATTTGCACTGGTTTTCTTCAGCAGTGCATGTTAGTGACTGTGTATTAAATATATAAATTTAATCCTTGGCTGCTTTTTTTTCTAGTTTGCAATTTTTTGGGTTTTTTTCCCTTCCCATTCTTTTTAAAGATCCTCATTTAAATCATGTGTCCATTGACAACAAGAAAAGCATAAATGCAATCCTCTTGTGCTCAAGTGTTAAACCAATCCTATGATCTTACAGAATCTTTTCACGATCTGCACTTCTCTTGTAATGCCTTAGTTCTCAGGGGACATTTGTAAAAAAAAAAAAAAACAACAACAGAAAAAAGTGACTGATTTTTTTTTCCTTAAGTCTTATCTTAGCTGCAAGAAACCTGGTGTACTGCTAATAATGCTAACAAGTAGTCTGTTACCAGAATGTTCTACTTGCATTAGCACTTTGCAGGCTTTGTAGCACTGATCTAAACAAAGAAGAATATAGTTCAAATACTGATTATAATGCAATTTGTCATACCTTAATATATCCTTCATCTGAATGCCATGAAATTTTACCAAACACAATTATGATGGTGATATTTCAGGCCTTCAAACTTTCCCCATTTTTTTTTCCTTTCTGAAGGTAAATAAATAATTAAACTAAATGCTTTGTTCAACCCATAAATGAAGGTTTGGGGTCCCCAAAACCACTTAGAGAAGTGAAAAATCTTATGTAAAAAAGAGAAAATCACTACCAAATCTCAATTGAGTGATTTAGATTATATCAGCTGGTTAGAGTGTGGTGCTAATAATGCCAATGTTGTTGGTTTGATCCCATTCATTTAAGAGTTGGACTGGATAATCCTTGTGGGTTCCTTCCAATTCAGAGTATTCTGTATTCTAAGGGTGCTTATTTCGGTGCGGTTTTGAGTGTTATATCTAAGAGAAGCATCAAACTCACCTGAAATAGTCAGAGGGCATAATAAGAACTTGCTAATGATTACTATTGCAGTAACATCCAGGATATGAAAACAATGACTGCACAACTCTAAGCTAACTACACCCATGACAACAGTGGGCTTATTTTCCATTTCAAAACCCGGCTTTCTTGAAGACCACAGGGCTACTACCTATGCAAGGAAAAACATAACTGTCACATAAGATACTGTGTATAATTTCATTGTCAAGAGAGACACTGCTTACACTAATTCTGTCCCTTTCAGTTGTGAGTAATCATTTGACAGACAGATTGCCTAAATATGAGACAGCATTAACAGTTGACTTTCCTGGTGTGACAGGATTCATGCTGCACAGACCTAATTACTTTGGACTTGTTAAAAGGAGAGACAACTGTGGACGATAGAGAATGTACTGCTAATGAGCATGTCATGTGAATGAATCGACAGGTTAAGCTACATGTGCTTGCCAAATTTCTATTCCTTCAGACAATTAATACAAGATGTTCAGGAAACAGATGGCCAGGTATCTAAAAGTCAAATCAGAATATCTTTTATGGCCTGTGGGGAACAGTTACTGGCAGGAGAATTGAAGGTGATTAGCATGTTGTTGACAGTCTATTCAATCTTCTGTATCATTTATTTAAAAGAAGCAATTCTTCTCTGCAAGAGAACAGACTTACCTTTCCATCCTATAGTACAGCTGTGCCTGAGAGAAGACCAAGTATTTTCTGTCACACTGCGTTTACACCTCTCTGAAACAGAAAAAGCTACAATACTAATGGTTTCAGTCTCAGAATCGAAATAATATGAATCCAAAGCCCTTCTCAGGAGTTGGGATTGTTTCATCTGGCTATTCAGCTTAACTTTAATGTTTATGTGGAGAACACCATCATATTCCATGTAATTATAAGCTAGGTAACTCAATGGAAAGTTATCCTGGTTATGGGTTTAGTCACTTATTTAAAGTAACCTTCAACTTTCATCTATCTTTGCAACTCTCAGATTTTTCTGTTCCCTTTCTCTGGAAGCCTTTCAGTTTGGCAGTAGGGCAAAACATAGTGTAGTGTAGGGCAGGTGTAGTTCTATCTGAATGCTTTATTAGAACTATTAACATTTGTCATGTGATGCACCACAAAAAACCCACTGTTTTCTTTACTGATCCTCTTTTACTTTGCCCCAAAAATGGCCTTCAAGAGATGCTGTTGAGCTCATGAGAAATTTGGATGGGTAAATAAAGTCTTTATTTTTTTTTTCTTACTGTATTTCAATAGCAGACCATTGCTTTGTATGTATGCAGTACATATTTCAGAATGATCTTTGATTTTTCCTGCCACACAAATTTACAAGAATTAGCCTGGACATGCACTCACCTCTTCTTGATTACCCAATATTGGTTCATCAACAAAACAATTCTCTTATATATCAAAGCTCTTGGCAAATTCAATACAGCATGAAAAGCTCAGACCGCAACAATTTTGTGCCCCATTATGTTCAATTTTTTTGCCATTTTATTTTGAGAAAGCATAATCAAATAGTGCAATGAAATGCACATAAATAGAAATCACAGTGAATGCTCCTCCTACCTTTAACTACAATTGCTCTTTTACTCATAATAAAGACATTATTTTTTAGCTTTATTCTACATTATATGATTGCACAATCACACATATTATATGGTAGTCAGTCCACTACACCTCCTGGTAAAGTGGCAATTTTAAAGGAGTTATGATCTATAGAATAAGATTTGATTCTAATGACTTTTGAGGAAGGACAGTTTTGTATGTTGTTGAACAGTAGACAGCTGTAAAGCAATGTCAGAAATATATCTGTACTTCATTGAGAGACAAGTCTTTCCATTGGCTCTAGGGATTTTGAAAAGTCAACATTTTTTGCTTATTAGTAATAGAATAGTAGACTAGAATTAGAATTAAGCCTAGTCCTGAAACAGTTCTAACCAAGAACACTGCAGAATTTGGTGAATAGGCAGAATTTCTTTCTAGGTGAAGTTTCATCTATATATTCATCAATACTCATTCCATGAATGAGTAACTTTTGAATAATATTAGACCACAGAGAAAATCACCTGACAATACAAATGTGATGAGTATTATCAATGAGAAAGCATATGTTTAGCCCAATCGATATCATCATTCTATACAAATAATTCAATCTTCCATTCCTAATTTACTCACACTGACACTAATACATTCCAATCAGGTAACAGCTGAGGAAAGTTAAACTAAATTGCTCATATGGACCAATCTTGTAAAAATCTAATTTTTGTAGAACTGATTTTAATGACTGTACCAGTTATTGTCATAAAGCAATTTTAAAATATTTATATGGAAAAAAGGTAGGTATGGAATGGACTTTTTTCTCCTTTGATATCTGCAGTAGAGTGAGACAGAAGTAAATGGAGAATTTAAGGTTTTTTTTCTTTTTCATTTGAATGTTGATATCTTCTTGAGCATATTGCACAAGAAACCAATTATAAACGAGAGCTACTAATGGTAGGCTAATCTTGTATATCTGAAGTGTTGAAACAGAAATGCAGAAAGCCCACAGTCTATAGACATCTTGAGAAAAAATTGTAAATTATTGCACAAGTCTGTGGAGAAGTCTGGGGCTCTCAATTTGATATCTAGTAGTTATACACAGGAGTCTTATAATGTAAAAAATAGTTTCTAATCACATTGAGTTTGACACAGATTTTTTATTTTCATATTTGAAATAAATGTCCATTCTTTTCTCCTGTTCCCAGCTGACAGTCCTGATAGCTTGATGACAATTTACAGTATGATTTTAAAAGTTTTTCCCAACCTAAATGATTCTGTAATTCTATTAATTATTTTTTAAACTTTATTCTACAACATGAAAAACTTTAAAGTCTCACATAACCATATGAAATCTGCTTTTGTATGACTATGACTAAATTCCAGTGATGCACTGACATGAGACATAAGCAACAAAACTGACAGAAAACTTGTGTATGCTCATTGCTTTTTCTGTTCCTTCAGTAATTATGAATATTCTGACAATTCCTACCATCGATCACACATTGACAGACAGCAATTCTTACTTTTGACATATGCAAAACTGAAGACATAATTACAGTCCCAAATTAGCTTTTGAAAACAGTTGAAAGATAGCCAAGTTAGTAGGATATGTTATCCAAATGTTTGCTCTTGTGCTCACTATTTTCTCAAACATTCAAAAAAATCTCTTCGACACCAAGCTGGTGATATCTAGATTATTTATTTCACATTTTTATGAAGTGAATGTATTTTAACCCTTTTCCACTATCATTTCCTTCATTACTTCTCATTCCTACACCCTCCATATTTGATAATGTATTTAATATGTATGCCTAGATAGATAGATACCTTCAGATAGATATCCGTAGATACCTATAGATATCTATAGATACCCACAGAAATCTTGTATGATTCTATAATCTGCATTAGATTTAACAGATTTTTCCTTTATTTGTTATAAGAAATTTTTATGCTCTTAGAGCAGAAGATTTAGATTGGTCAGCACTGTAATGGAATGATTAAAAAAAAAAATTGAACAAAGCTTAAATTTGCAAAGTCTAAGAAGAACACACAATTCAATTAGGCTTGCTATTCTAGTTTAGTTTCTTATTTTACATGGTGTACCCACTTTGACTGCAGACTAATTTCTATCTCAGAATATCAAAAAACTGTAAATTACATGACTCACAAAAAAGTTTCAAAGTAAGTATTCTTATTGAGAACCACATGCTGATTATAATGATTGACACTAAGGAAGGTCTCAAATCAGCGTGGCATCCTGCAGACTTTTTCACAGGTATAGCCATCTTTACTGTGCACTCCTCAAGTGACTTCAAAGTTGCTTCTAAGTAAGCCTTCACAAATCTTATCCCTGCTTGCCAGAATATTCATTTTAATCTCCTTAATGTTTTATTTATCAGTAAAACATATGGAACTAATTTGACACTAAATAGAGAATATGTAAAGGCAATAATTCCCATCATTTTGAAAGGCTGAAGATAAAACAGGAAGACAGAAAATTATCCTGAAGGAATGTACTAAATTTTATGCTCAATTCATTTCAATACTGGTCCTTAACCTTGTTTTTGCTTCTTTCTATATGCAGGTCTACATAAGGGATTTCTGAGTTTAGACCAAAATAAAATTAATAAATAAAATTAATAGCAATGATTTATCTATTTAACAAACATCATGACTATTCAAGAAGCACAGACCTGAAGGAACCATTTGAATCTGTCACTAATGTTACATAATCTTTTCTAAAACAATCATAACCTGTTTTAAAATTAGGCAATATCATTGCCCCATTCCTTCTATTGTGGTGAGAAACTATCTTCCCTTTTTCAGACTATCTTAATTAGTAAAAAGTTTACACCCTTGTGTTCTGATATCTATATACTTTTACATGATTTTCACCAAGCTGTTGTTAACGACCATATTTTCTTACTATATTTATATATCACTCCAAGTTTTTATTACCCTATTTCAGCCAAACTTATCTATTTTACTTTTATTAAATATATTTCCCATTCCCCTGTTTATCCTGGAAATAAAGATTTTTCTTTCTTGTACATAACATTCCAGAGGAAGTCTCATGAGTGTTTTATGCAAGAGCAGTAACTCCATCTTAAAAATGCTTGACTGATGTATTCTAAGGCTGAATAACCATTTTTTAAAACTGTTTTGCTTTTGTGACTTCAAGTAATCATAGAATGTGTTGGGCTGGGAGGTACCTTTAAAATCATCTAAGTCCAACACTTCTGCCTGGATCAGGGAGGGATACCATCCACTATAGCAAGCTGCTCAAAGCCGTATTGAACCTGACCAGTCCATAACTAACCTGGGCATTCCAAAAGTCTTCTTTGTTCCTACCACTAGTGTTTTCATTATATAGCCTAAGCCATTGATATATCCTTTTCAAATTAGTGAATTTCAATTAGTGAATTTTGCTCTACTTCTATTAATTAAGACATCTAATTCTTACTCTATCTTCATCATTTTCTGTACTGATTGCCAGCTTTATTGCATCAGCAAACTTCCACTGTCCAGGTGAATACATTGGTGAAAAGTATTAAACACGATTTTCCCCATTACTTATGTTTGAGTTTCACTACCAAACATCAACAACTTCAACAATTGTCTCACTAATAAAAGTTCCTTAAGCATCTGGCATCTCTTTCCTTGTATAGTATTATATAAAATGTTTACAGAAATCAGATTAAAACTGAATTTCCCTGTCTAGACAATCAATCTGTTGTCTTATCAAAGACAGATACAAGGTTAGTCTGCCACAATCTACTTTTGATGAACTGATGCATTATTTTCCAACATTTATTAATTTACAGTCATGACTTGAATACTTTCAGTATTTATTCATAAATTGTATGCTACTGAGGATAGACTAATCAGCTTGCAGCTGCATGTTTTTCTCTCCTATAAGCTAGATATTATATTTTCCTGTCATATGGTGCCACTCCAAATTGGCAATTTCATTAGAAATTCCTCCTAATAACTGCCAATTTCACAGGCCAGATGTTTTGAATTTCTGTGAATGAAGAACATACATTTCATACAACATTCAAGCAGAACATTTTTTATTACCTTTCTCTAAAACATTTTTTTGAGTCAAACTGCTCCTTTTTATCCACCCCTTACTCATTGTCCATTACTATTAATACCCAAACAGTAATACTCTTTTAGAGTCATTCTCTTCTCCATTAGAATTTATTTCTTTGCTGACTGGAGAATTTGCTTCATCAGTGATGGGCACAAGCTTTAAGCACTTATATTTTATCGGTTACTGGAAAAACAAATTTCATACTTTCCTCACTGTTTAAGTACCACACTCACATAGACTCTAGTGCTGACAGGTAGATGAAAAAGGAAAATTTATTAAACTAACATATACCTCCAGAATTTTAGAAAATAAACCCAAAACAATAAAATTTGCAAACAATTTTTTTTTCAGGCAATAGAATTAATCTTTCTCCCTTTAAAATGTGGTGGTGTTTAATCACCTTCACAGACCTTCAATATGGTTACTTTATTTTTTAAAAAAAGTATCATCCTTACAAACAGAAATACATACATTTTAATTTTATTGCATAGTAATGGGTTTAATAACATTACTTCTCTACTATAAGGCCAAGCTACAATGAGCATATTTCACCTCCTAGAGCTCAAAAAAATTTTCCTCTGGGTAGTTCAATTGTTTGCTGCATGGTAAAGTGCAACTATGTTTTGTTATTTTCCTCTCCTTCTCCCTTCCTTCTCCTATAGCTTTTCACAGTGGGTAGATACACCGAAAATAATTTTATCAGTTTTGTAACTTCAATAGTCGTTAATTTTGTATAATTCCAATGTAATCATAGTTTATATTTTTATTTCAGGTTAAGCTGTGCTTTGGCAATCTGAGGAATGAATACAAATTGTGTGATACAAGAATCTCAAAAAAATTCCTTTTTTTTTGTTGTTATTCAAGACCCTACAGCAAATAAATTTCTTTTGGCAGACCATGCTGACTGTTCCAACTTTTGCAATTCCATTTTTACATTTAAAACTAAAGCATATCAGCCTGTAAATGTGATTTTTGTACATTTTTCATTTATGATTTTAACTTCATGAACATTGTTTTAAGCTCCATATTTATTGCCAGCAATTTCTTGTCATATAATGTCCTGAATATACCTGAACTTCAATACTGTCAAAGATAACACATGTGATCTAGTTTCAAGTGACTTTACCTCAATAAATATGTCAAAAATGTTTTCTTCTGAAGTTGGAATTACTTTAATTGACTTGGCATTTGACTCTGTTAATCAACATTCATCTTATCTCAGTTGAAGTAATTTAACCTGAGTTCAATTAAATTAATTCTCAGTCTCATTCTTAGAAAATTGCATCCACAATTATAGTCTGTACAAGACTATCTAAACTGCCCAGAATGAGAAGTGGGATATTTCAATATCTGCATATGGCCCTAAATAAAAGTTACATCTGATTTCCTTAACAATTTCTTTAAAATTGATATTTTCGACCCACGTATTCAACGTTCTTGACAATTTTGCTCTATTGTGTGAATTCCCTTTGTTCTGATTTCCTTAGTAGTGACTGAAGGAATAAATGCTCACTCTCTTTTCTCTTGGAAAAAGAGGAAGCAACAGGTGAAACCATCAGTCAGAAGGTGCAAAACAAGCAAAGAGAAGGCAAGTGTCTAGGTTATCTATTGCCTCTATAGGTTGATGCTTGCTACAGGGTGTTTTGGATGGCCTGAAAAAGTAATTTGACAAATACCAGGAGAAAAGACACATTAAAGACTGTTAAATACAGAAATGCCAGATCTGTCTGAAAAAGATTCTGAACTTGAAACAGTAGGTATTCCTTGGAAGTATCACTCCCCATTTTGACTGTTTATACTCCCTCCCCTGGATATCTATAATTGGATGGTAAGTGCTGCTACATATCATTACAGATCAATATGATCTAAGTATTCAGAAATTCTGCGTTATAATGATGGGTCTGTTTAATGACATGCAATAAAGATATTCACCACTTGCACAAGATTGCTTAAAAGAACATAATATTTTTTTTTCCTCATAAGAAAATTGGTATGAGGTCATGGTGTGACTACAAAATATCCTCAATCAGTTATGCAGTCACATGTTTTGCTAAATGCTACCTCCAGTGATGCTTTATTTGGGTCATTTTTGTTTCTGTCTTTTGATTTTTGGGGGGGGGGGTATTGGTTTGGGTTTTTTAAAAAAATTGATCCAAAAGTATACTGAAGCTGTCAACTTGTTATTACTAAATGTTCTAGACTTTTAGTAAAATATATGAAACTGTGACCATACTGTCTGTATTTACATATTTGTGCAAATGTTTCATAGAATTTTTGGCAACAGGACAGATACGTGCTTGGTTTAATTTTCTATCTCTTATTCAATGGGAATTTTACTTTCTTTACCATGATTTATAATATTATAATATTTAATTTAGCTTCAGATTGCTGCTTTGTGACAACATTTACTGATGTATACTCATTCACTATGCTCTATATGTTATGTTATATGTTTTATATATAAATATATATATATATATAATATTCTGTTTGCTTTAGAGATGGGACATTATTTTATATTCAGTTCAATTCTTGCTGTCATAGAAGCAACACAGAGTAGTCCTTGGGTTTTCTATAATTTTAACTCTCTTTTCAACAGAAATCACTTATGTTCATTCCCCACATTTGAAAGCAAACCAAAACCTGTTTATACTTTATATAAACAATAACCTTAAGATAAAAGAAAAGCCTAGCTCACATTGGTTGTTAAGAAAATATGTGGGTTTGCTACTTGCTTTATTTTTAATACCCCAGGAAAGATATATAAGAGAATAAACAATCTTAAATATTAAGATATCTTTAGAATTAAAAAAACAACCTTAATTGTTTTATGAAAAATATAATTAATTATTAATTTCACAGGCCACAAACTAAGCTGGGTAAAACCTCTCATCCCACTAACTGCTCCATTCGAGAATTTTTTCTCTTAAGATGTGAAATGTTTAAAAGAACATTAAAAGCAATTCAATAAGCACATTTTACTAAAATCAATCTGTTCATTGCTTGAGTTCCTTTGATAATCTGGTCTTTGGGTTGTGATGGGTTATTAACAAAGACTAATTTTAAGTTCGTTTCCAAAGGCTCTCTCCACTAGTAGCAAAAAGAGACATTAGTTTAGAGGACAAATTGGAGCACAAATCACCCTCTAGTAAGTGCTTTCTGCTTCTTGATGTATAGGGCAAATATGGGGAGACAAATCTCCTGGGCAGATATGGAGACCACTAAAATCAGAGGGGTTTGGAAATCTGAACATTTTTTGAATTGAGCAATTTTCTTTCCTGGCAGTTTAAGCAAGGTAACATGCTATAGTAGAAAAAATGAACATCACTAAATCATATTAATGCAGAACAAAAGATGTTGAGAACCATCACTTCAAATTTAATATCTCTTTTTAAATTAGGTCTATCATCTTCTGGAGGAAAGTAAGAAGATGTTTTAATAATTCAAGAACCCAGTTATTCAGGGAAGCTTGATCTATTTGACTACTAACACACTGATGACAAGGGTGTCTATACTTGTCTTTTTCATCTCCTGCTTTTTACCCCTGGCTTGACAAGTCCATACATGACTTAGTTCAAAGTGATACTGTGAATTTGAAAACTACTGTTCTGATCATGAACTCTTTCCTACTGCTGGACATAAGTTTGGTTCACATTTGGTGGACAATTTACTCAAAAAAAATTACCACCTATTTCAGCTGGTTTATATTGCTAATTGTTACTGCACATACAGACAGTGGTTACTGTTCTCAATTGGGCAGGGCAAGGAGGGGGGAAGAGGGAGGCAGAATTTAAAAAAGTATAGTTGCAAATACTTAAATGGCATAGATAGGAATTCAACTCAGTGAATCCACCACACTGCTACTAAAGCAACCACCAAATTTCTCAAAAAAACTCCAACCTAAAATTCTATACTTAGAGCAGTCGTTTAGATGTGTATTTATATAGTTTTAAAGTGCCCCAAATCAGAATCTCCAAACATAAGAATACTTCTATGGCATTACTGCAACTGATTAGTTCAGGAAACAATGACATTAATGATTCAGACTTCTACAACACATTCAATATTATTCTTGTAAATGGCTTTATTTTGTGGAAAATCTGAGAAAACTAATGATTAGGAATGGAATGTCTTTTCTGGCATGTGTAAAAACAGATTTCTCTCAAGTACATCACTCCAACAGATACTAATTGTGAAAATGACATTATGATAAAAAAAATTAAGATGTTTAAATTTGAATTAGTAACTATTGTTCTATAAGAAAAATACTGTGTATTCATGTTCAGTTCTACTTTTGTGCTGTTATCAGATGTCAACATGTTGCAGTGAAAATAATTTTCTCAGGATTGAGGTATTTGGCCAACTTACTATTCACATAACATAATTATGTTAATGGTGTATCTTGAAGAAGAGTAATAAATTTTAGACTGCTTGGAAAATCTCCCCTCTGTTAGTTAACAACACTGAAGCTCTTAGCTAGACTTTCCCACAGTAAAGCAGATCCACCTTTAACAGTCAATGGCACCAATTGCGATGCAAATTTTGGTCCTGTCTTCCATACTTTCTGTGTTGATATATGACATTACAGTATGTAAAAGCAAAATATAACACTAAGTATACCACAGCTTTTAGAGTAGAGTAAGATTAAAAATTCTATAGGATTTCAAGTGAGAACAAAAGCTATTTCAGTTTTAGTTAGTGTGGTCCACTCTTGCAATAAGTCTGTATATCTAAAATAGAACACATATTGAAAAATATATTTATGATCCCTCATCCATCTATTGAGAATCTCAATTGTCTTTTAAAATTATTCTCACTTATTAAAATGATACATTAATATCACTTTTTTTTTTTTTTTAATGTATCCAGCAATAGCTTCTGAGGAACAGATTCATGCATCTTTCTCTGGATAGACACTTCTGTCTGGCACAGACTGTGTTCGAATGTAAAAGACAAGTCATGCTAACATTGCCTCTTAAACTTTGCCTTAAAATCAGCCAAAACTTTCTACTAGTTTTTCTAATATTTTCCTCTTTTTTCCAATATTTTTTTGAGTGTGGGCATTAAAACTTGTTATGCCATCATATGAATCTCAACAGCATTGCAAATATTGACCATAGTAGCACTATTTTCTCTAAGAATTCAAGAATCATATAACCTAATTTTTAGCCACTGCATTTGTCACATGTTCTTGATTAATTTTTCATCCACTGGAGATTAATTAACTCTTCTTAATTAATGATTAATTTTTCATCCACCAATAATTATTTTCAAAAATTTGATATTTAACATGAAAATATGAATTACAATCTGCAGATACATTTGTGATCCTGATTTTTTAGATGATATTGGTTCATAATGTAGAGTAAGCTGTCTGAAACCAGATAACTCTGTAGAACTCATTCTTCTAATGAACATGTACTCCAATACTTATAAGCATAAGTTTTATGGCTTTTCATTTATTACAGCATGGACTAAGTCACTTTGCCTGATTCTCAATTTACCCTGGGTGAAATGTAGTTCTCTGAAATATTTCCCGTCTTTGTACTGCTTCC
This sequence comes from Molothrus aeneus, assembly GCF_037042795.1. Lineage (NCBI taxonomy): Eukaryota > Metazoa > Chordata > Aves > Passeriformes > Icteridae > Molothrus > Molothrus aeneus. The sequence goes on from NC_089649.1 coordinate 33,045,999, forward strand.
TGCAACACACAAGCTATCAAGCCTTGTTTCTATCAAAATTACTGGAATTTCCTGACGACAAAAAGTGTTTAAAAAACCTCAAAAACCAAACAATAGCACCATCTCCCTCACAGGAAAGAAAAAAAAAAAAACAAAACCAAAAAACCAACAAAACAACCTAACCAACCAACACAAAAATAAAAACCCAAAACAACAACAAAAACCGAAAACCAACCCCAAACTCAAACTTATGAGAGGAAAAAGAAAGTGACTCAGGAAGAAGTGAGAGAATACTTATTTTAAAAAGGAATTGTAACCTTTGAATCACTAAGGAGAATTGTGATGTGTGAATGTGAACCAGTATATAAAAAGGACATGTTAATCAAGGGCCAACCAATTGACTTTGAACTTTCAATGTACTACTTGCAATAACTTATTCCAGTAAAAGAATAAAAGAGTTTCAGAAGAGAATGTCAAAACAGATCTTTAAATATAAATTAAGGCAATATTTTCATTGATTATTCATGTCTTCAGAAGTCCAGAAGAAATTTTCCCTATGGTTATTATGACCTCATATGCAAGCAAATTTATGATAGATACATAAGTGAAAAGGGCTTAACTATCCAAATTAACAATAGGGAAAATGTGATTTGGAAACAATTGTAACTCATGTGATATCTTATTAATTATTAGTGTTAAACTGTACTTTAAGGTTGTTTTCTTTATCCTCTGAAATTTATCTGTAATTAGAGCACAAAAAGGAGGGGTTGTGGACTCAGTGATCCTTGTGGGCCCCTTCTGACTCTAAATATTCTGTGATTTTGTGATTTTATCAAAAAATTAGTCAAAATTCCAGCACATGATATATTCTGGCAGGGAATGACATCTTGTTTAATATCTATTTAATATATGTTAATACATGTTAAGAGAGCAGACAGAGTTATCAGTAATGATGGAACAAGGACAACACAGATGTGAATGACCTGAATAAGAGGAAATACTGAAAAAAAAAAAAGAAGCTATGAAGGAAAAGGAGCCAAGTCGGGTGAAGGATGAGGAATAAAGATAGGTAAACTACTAGATAAAGTTTTTGAAGCAATTATCTACAGCAAAATATCTCTACAGCAATTACAGTGCAATTATTCGGAGTAAAATAGTCATCAAGGGTGTAGGTATGTGAAGCTGCACACCTATATAGGTACCTACAGAGATACATTGACATACCAAGGAATGACCAGTTCCAGTTTGATAGTTTGGTCCTTATGGAATACTACTGCCACATTTACAAAGGCTTTTTCATCACCAAGGAAGCCCTGCCTCATTATTCAGATTGCTCCTGCAGGGTTCCCTCCAAGGCTATAAACAGAGCAGCCCACTGCTGAAGGCTTCAATGTCTGGGAACTGGGCACAATCACTGAAAAGCCTTCAGCAATATTTACACAGCTGAGAACACTGAAATAGTCTGTTCGTGCTAGTAGTGTTTGAAAATGCACAACACATTTGTTGAATAAACTCAGACTCCTGTATCATTTAAATCCACAGGTTTACCTGCACAGCATGATAGGTTTGCATGCATTCCTTTGGAACCAATACATCAAAATGCCTGTTTTGAAACAACATCTGAATTTACTGTCCCACAACAACCTGTAGTGAATATTTGGCCGTAGCAGTTCCCTAGGAGATGCCTGCAGTAAATTATTTGACTATTTGAGTAGGACCAAGCTAGCACACTGACATGAGGAGTCACATCAGTGACTTACTGAAGACACACTTCATGTTTCACACTTCACAAAGCCAAAGCAGGGAGAGGAGCTAGTGCTTCTGGAAGTTTCTTACTGCTTCAGAGAATGTCTTATGCTGGTGTCTGTCCTGCTACTATCCCACTTAACTCTCTGCCCTGAGCACAGCTCTTATGTTGGCTCTGTCTTTTATGTTCCACATACCCAGACAGTACTGGGGCCTGTCTAAAGCCAAGGCATTCACATGAATTGCAAGTGGTCTCTGCAGCTGCTGCTTCTTTTGAGCACCCTTGAGACGTAATGTTTTGCTCCTATATTGGTATCATCAAAAGAAAGATTAACTTTTTAAAATACTTATTGAGATAAGCATATATTTCAATATAGAGGTCTCACCAATTCAATAGCATTGATTTCAAAAAAGGACTAAATGCCAAGGGGAAACCTTAAGCCACTTCACTACTTTGAAAACCCAAAAGAAATAAATGCAATATTATGCAAACTTTATGAAGTAAAGAACAATGCCATGACATATCCTATAACATTAACCATTAATGATGTTATGTAAAAGATACTTACATGAGGTCAAATATCTTCACTAGTTCATAATAGGGAATTCTGAGATGGGCTAATGGCTTTCTTGAGGCAAAGGGATGTCAATGTCAGAAGCACAATTAAAATTTTTTCACAGGCTTACAGATCCTACTCCTACACTATTAGCTCACACTTACATCTAAGGTGTCAAGAGCCAAATGACATCCTACTGCCATTCATTAACATAAAAGCCTTCCAACAAAGCAGTGCAGTTGGTTGTAATATCATCTATTTATCAAAGTGACCTAAATCACACTATAATGTTCAGTTTCTACAGAGAATTATTAAAGATATCAAGAGTCAAGGCTTAAACCTTTGCTGCTGCTTGACTAAGAAAAAATGTGATGTAAGGAATTAAATCAAAGATCTATTTACCTCCTGAAATAGAAATCATGGTTTACCACTTCAAAATACTGTAGGGAGCATAGACTAAGATAGCAGAATTAGTGACACAACTACCAAAGTAACTGAAAAGCAGCTTCCCCTGAAATGATGCATATGGAGGACATCCATGCATAATAGCAGGATATAAATACTAAAAAATAATAATAATGCTGTAGACTTAGGGGAAAAAAAAGGCATACTACAGTCTTGTTTTCTCAAGTGTCAAATATGCACCTTGTAAAGATATCAGCAGCATCTTCCCAATTTTTGAGAAGAAAAAGAGTTCTTTAGATGCCTGAAGGAATTCAGGAGTCTATACACTTAGTTCTGACACGAGTGTCAGGATGTACCTTGCTGAGCTCCAATTTAATGTCTGCGTTCAGACCAAGAAATTAACTGATCTGCTTTTAACTTCTACAGATTACATTTATATGCTGCAAATAGGTCATGAAACATGCTCTTGGTTGATTACAATTTGAAAAATTGCTGTGTAAAAGTGACACTTCCTTCTACTATAATTTTCCGTGTATGACATTTCCCAAGTAAACTGACTACTATGCAAATAATAGAGCGTCCTTTGTGTTTGCACTTGAATCTGTAGAGCACAACCCTCTAATAGCTATGCCATTCATAGCAAACAGGAAATACAGAGGGGTGTTAATGTTATGCATAAGCATGCATATATATGCATATAAGCATGTAAATACATATGTGTGTAACACAACTGTTCCCTAGGGATTTATCAGTTTCACAGGCTTTCTCTTATGCTTCCAAGAAACATCAGAAAAGGAGATCCTTCTGTCATTTCCTCTCAACTATATTGCTCCCTCTTTCTATAAATTAGTAATACAGCATAGTTAGTTAAAAAATTACAAAAAAGACTAGAAAAAGAAAAGGGGAAATAATCAGGATCTTTCCCCCTTAATTTAAAAATCTATACAGTAATATAATAAATAAAAACTAAACCCACATATTTTTGGTATAAAAAGTTTAAGGCTAGAAGAAGTTGAAAAAAATCCCACATCCTCAGAACATGTTATCTATTAGTGCATATAATAATATTAATATGAAAACGTTGGCACAAGAATTTCTGTTTTGCTCTGTTTTTTTCAGATAAAAGAGAACACGCTCCATGTGGAAAATCTGACACGATAAAAAAATATATTTTAACTGGATCTGAGTGATGGTGAGGTTGGAACTAGGGTGCAGACATAAATATAGCTTATTAAGAAGCAAAGAACTCTGTTGGTATACTGATGATACAGCTGTTTTCTTTGCCAATAATCTCTTTCCCCTGCTTTATTTATTGAAAGGAACTGGCTTGCCATCAATTTAAAATATATAGAGCATTTGTTCCTACAGTATCTTAAGTGATATAAAGATTCTAAGTCCTTTTCAAATCTCAGATAATGCATATACATTAACTTCCCATAATTAAGGGGAAAAAAAAAAGAAAATGAGCTCAGTACCCTTAACCCAATTAAATAGCTGTCCTTTGTCTGTACCTTGTAGTAATTAGGATTTTGATTCACCTTCAAATAAAATAGCTTTGATAGATAAAACCGGTTAAGCAAACTAAGAGATAACAGAAAACGTGTTTTTTCAAAACAGCACTGTCTGTGAAATGAGTCCTTGTTGGTTATCTCAAGCATTATTTCATTGGCTCATTGATTCTGTTTTCAGCTGTAATAAAATGAGACAAAATCATACACTTTTTTTCTCTTTTGACTTTTCTCCTGGTACAGCTATAGCAGTCAGGGCTCCAGAAATGCTTGTTTGTGTCACTGGTTATGTAGAGGACCCACTTGCAATGAAGAGATTTTGCACTTCTTTTAGTACACTATTAATTAGCTGCTCATGCCTAGAGTCAATTAATGATGAAGTTCCTGAATTCTAAGACATTATAGCAAATTTTAGTCAACTAGGTAAAATACCTATATCTCAGGGAAGTTCCTTGTACTTTTTATGTATCTTTTTTTCTGGAATATAATAAATAATAATAACAATAATAATATTTTTTTCATACACACTGGGTTCTGTTCACCAGTTTCAGGAAGGCATGTTAGCTCAAAAATTTACTGAGTTTGCATCTGCTAAACAGTATAAATATCTAATTAAAAGAGCTAATAAAATAAATAGATCAAAATTAGCAATATCTTCTTGTAATCTTCCATTGCATCTGTCTCAAATAAAATCTCTTTACTCCGTGACTACTTTAACATCCTTGCACTATCCTGAAGACAAGATAATCATGTAAATCTATTATTATCTAACTAGTTAGATATTTATTTTCACTACTGCTTGGCCTAAAGAGCTTTTTGGCAGGTTATTCAGAGATCCCATCTCCTCCTATACAGGTATAACTCACAAATAACTCCATCTCCAAATGGTTCAAATATAGTTTTAGAACCAATGATATTTTTTCTTTGCCCTCAAATGCTGACACCCTAACAGAAGGTCCTCATTATCAGAAGTTTAACACTGGAATGATAATATTTGAGATGAATTCTGTACGTCATTTTGAAAAATGTCAAACTAATTCTAACATTTGTCCACCAATACATTTCCAGAAAATTTTGACTGAATTTCTGTTGAGTCCAAAGCTACAGATTGGTTTCCTTTGCTGCTGAGATGTGAACACAGTTTATACCCCAACACCATTTTGAAGGTTGCTACTCAATAAATTAGTTGCTTCAAATGTCACAAAAACAAACCTAACAAAAAAAAAAAATCTCAAACAACCCACCAACCAATCCACCCACTCACCCAAGATAAGATTAAAAAAAACATAGAAGACTTTTTTCAGCTGAAACTCCTACCTCAGAAAATTCAAACCTGCTCTTCATAGCCCTCTAACCCACTCTGCTCCATGAGTCCACATTGTAAGCTCAATGTAGTCATAATGAGAGAGGAAATATCTTACACAACTTTTCAGCACATGGAAAGAAGTCTCAGTAAGCACATTGCAATGTGAAAGAATGGAAGATATTTTCTAACCCTTAAATGTTTCTTGAATTAAAATCTGACTTCTCTGTGCAAAAGGAAATCAAGTCTCACACACTTTTCCAGGAATTTTTCAAGATCACTGTGTTCTCTAGGTTTCTTGCTACTTACTGCATTTTATTGTGTAAAAACTAAACTTCATGCCTGTGAAATTAACATTGGAACAGTAGATATTTCAACATAAGTTAATCAACTGGCAAGGAGTGTTCTGGTAAAGAATGGACAAAACTACTTATGCTCTCAACCACACAATAATGGATCAATGGATCACCCTTATGAAAGATTACATATTAGAAACATTTGTAGAATGTAGTTTCCTTTTTCTCTTTCATGAAAGAAGTACTTGAGCAAAATAAAATTATGATATAAGGAAAAAAAAAAAGAAAATAATGCAAATTGCATCTCTTCCTGACATTGCAGCCTCTGGGTGTACCTTTACCACTCTTGCAAAAGAGGAAAAAAACCATCAGCTCTCTGAATTGAGGGCTGCTATCAATCTCTCTGCTAGTTAATAGTCACTAGTTCCCTAAGGTCAAATTTATTAATATTTAATACTAAATAGAAGCGCTAATTGTGTTTGAGAAACACAGAATTGGACAAATATATTCTGCACAGCCATTACAGTAACATAAAACATTATTATAATTGGGGAGTTTTAAGTGCTTGAAAGGAGAAAAACCATAAAAAGGGCCAATTAATTTTATCCAGTGCAGGAGAAATACAAACACGAATGGTGACTGACTGGGGTCTTGTTGCACAAACTACTATCTTTTTTTCATGTGCCCAGGAGAAAAGGGCAGCTCCAGGACAGGAAGAGCTTTCATCATCCAGGCCTGGCAGGCACATATTCTGAAAATGGTCCCCAGCTTCACTGAACCACTTAGGTATCCAGCCCTTGTCAATAAGGATAAAAAGCCATTGAATCCTTGCTAGCCTTCTTTATGCTCATGGGAAAATGCAGGAGTGAGATGCCTGTGACAGAATAGCAATCATTTATAAATACTGAAGGACTGACTTTTGACATCATACCCATTTTGCTTCAAAGTAACTGGAGAAATGTCATGCTGCACACAGTTTAATTTTGTAATTGTGACACATGATTCGTTGTTTTCTGCTTTATGTTAAAGAATTATTTCAGAAATGCTTTGGCCATAAATTGATCATTTTAATTTGTGCTGAAATGTCAAAATCATCTCAGTAAAATATACTTATTATCACTTCTTTATATTTTGCCTGCGCAATAACAGTAGCAGAAGTACTAATATAATTTTTTAATGTTTTATGTAATAGTATATATATTAATATTTATAAGACAAAAAGCACATGAGCATGCGCACATAACACAAGTCTGGCAAGAAGCACGACAAATAGTAAGATTGAGTACTGCTGTGATTTAAGACAATTTGGGAGTGACATCAATGGGTATTAACTTTTAGAAATTTTCAGTTGGAAGTTTATTTCTTTATGATTATTATTAAAAATAAGACTATTATTATTAAAAACAATAATACTGTCTTCAGTCATACAGGTGTGCAACCCAAATATTGGCTGAAGTCATCATTGCATTTGAGTGCTTTAACTGACTTTACATGACCCCAGCTCTGAATATGCCTCACTATTTTAGAGGAGTTTAGCAATGTTCTGCTCTCAGATAAGCCCTTTCCTCCCACTAATGCAAATCTATAATTAATTTGATGGGTGCCCCTATACAGTTGAAGAAACTTTGAGATCCCCTATTGTGTTATACAACATTTTACATAGCTCTGGAAACTTGAGCACCTATGGCATTAACTCAGAAAATGAAAACAGTAACCAGAAACAGTCTCACTGCAAGCACACTAAGAGAAAATCTGCAGCTAACACATTAGCCCATAAAAATTACTGAATTTAGAAATGTCAAGTGATATTTGAAATTTTACATTTGAACTGGTTTTCTCAAAACTCCTAGTTTTTCACATTGATACTGTCCTTTTACACTATTTTCTGTAAGTTTAAGCCTTACAGAAAAAAATCTAATTTTTTCATTTTTTAAAAAACTATTTCATGAGACCTATATAATAAATATATTTTTATTAGCCATATTTAGTTGAGGAAGAGAAAATGGATGCATTGCATATGAATTTTCTCAAAATGGCTTGCTTATATTTTAATTTACCTTGTCAGATTTTAATTGTTTACCCACATTCTATTATGTAAATTTATGAAATTTTATCTTTAAAAAATTCACTGATTATGAAGAAAAAATTTCTTTTAATTTAGCAAATCAGCAGAATAGAGCCTTGCTCCAAAATAGACAAAATAATGAATTAAGTCCGGCCCTTATAAAAGTCACCAAAGTACTTGCCACATAGATTATAGCACCGTAAACACATTGAAAAGTTAAATAAATAAATAGGTACATTTGAGGTAATAAGGCAATGTCATATTTTCCTCATTTATGCCATCATAGTTGCTGCCAGGCAACTTCACCTTTGAATCAGTTGGCAAAGTCATCCATTGCTCATGCAGCCAGCGTTCAGTGTCTTGTACCAAATTGAAAAAAACCAGGTACATGTCATGAAAAGTTATAAAATAACACTCAAAAAACCCATTTGAAACCCTGGTCCATATAAACAAGACCATCGAGCAAATACTAATATGAGCAAGAGTAGTTAACTCTATATGCAATGGCAGTGAGCATCAGAAAGAAATAGAGTAGTAGCTAAATTCTTTGTTCATGATTGATTGAAAATGCCAAGCTATTAAAACAGTAATTCCAGGGCAAATGTAGTTTATTCAGGGGATTACTTTTCTTTTGTACTTTTATTCTTCATCATGTGTGACAAGAGTACCAATGCTGTTTCCCCAGGCTTGAATAAGATGAAGGCATTAGTCTTTAATCTTTTTAAAAGTAATCTGTAGAGATGAATAAGGCTTTTATGTAGAGATAATCATAACCTTTATGGCTATACAGGTGCAATCTGTTATGAAGAGATGTCCCAAAGTGGGGCAAAACAGCTACATGGTTTCTCTGAATTAAATGGTTCTGCTGAAGAAGGCAAACAACATGGTTTTTAGTTCTTCACTGAGTTATGGACATAATTACTGCTGCTTTTATAAATAGTTTGAAAGTACGTCTCACAATGGAACATGGTAGTTGGCTATTTCTGTGACTAAATCATCACAAATTCTTCTTCCACTGAATTGACCATAACAGTACTTCAGGAGAAACAAGATCTGTACTAGATGTTCAAACAGATGTAATTAGACACTTTAATGCAAATGCATGGTTGCTTCATTTTTTAAAAAGTGACCACATGCAGATACATGGTAAAGTACATCAAATTTAATCCCTGTGAAGATTAACACAGGATTAACAAGATTAACAGAAATCTTGAGTTTTGCCCTCGAAGAAAAGGACAAAACTCTCAGATGCTGTTTATAGAGGGAAACTAGAGCACAGTGAGACTGTGCAGACTCATTTCAGCATAGATTACTACACCTGAAGTGTTTCATGAGCTGCATTCCCACAATATAAACCCAAAAGTCTCGTTCCACAGGGAAGACAGTCAAGTCTTGAAAAGGCCCCTTCATGGGAAGGAGCCACCAATGCAAAGCAATTTTTGATGTACTCCTTGCCACATAATCACAGTGAATCTTTCAACTGTTCCTTTTTGAAAAGTTCCTTAAAATTTACTATGTCTGCAAAAATTCTTTGTAGTAGAAATGTGTATAGTAGCCTATGGTACGAATGAAAGGCATGCTTTAGAAGTTTTCAGACGGCTACATGATACATAATGCAATTTTCTAAGATGTGCTTTGGGATGTTTATTGTATCCACAAGTGCTTTTTTTTCCCTAGAAATGAATAGATTTTAAGGATTATGCTCTCAGCAGCAAGTATGGCAAAAAAAATATCCCATTAGTATAAGTGGGAGCTGCATGACTGATTCTCAGCACATGCTCATGGGAGATGCTGCTCCCACAGCAGCTTGCTCAAGGGAGATGTTGGTCTACAATAACCTTTATAACCATCCAGAAGAGATCTTCTGTAAAGACAAAATCTCCACTGAAAAGATTTAACTCCTTCTTCCATAGCTGCAAATGGTGCAGAACAGCTGGGGCCAATATCACTGATAAATTATGCAGAATGTTTAAAGTAGTATCAAACAAGTCAACTCTGAAGTGGCTACAAAGGCAGCTATGGAAGTAAAATAGAAACTAATCCACTGAAAAAGCAGGTAAAACTAGCAAAGAAAGAAATATTATAGAAGGCTGAAATGAGCTAATGTGAAGAAAATGCCCGAGAAATAGTAAATTGAAACAATTTGTTTGCATCTGTATGTGGAAGCACAGTGTGTACTCAGCATGTGAATACATGAGCTACATGTACCATAGAGCAGTAGACCTGGCACAATTTTATAGGACTACAGAGATACATTTCTATTGGGTTTAGCACTTGCAAATAATCTATTGCATAATTTCACTGTTTATTGCCATTTAGAAAAGCCACAAAAATTCTTATATGGAGAATATTTTTGAAACAACTTTCAACTTTTTTTTTCTCATTCTATCTACCATGTACATGGCAAACCAAGTTCAGCTGTTGGGGCTTTGTACAGTAACACAATTGTGATTTGTGCCAGCATTATTAAAATATTTACTTAAATAGACTCCTACTGCAGTTTAATTTGTCTTTTGTTATCTCGGTGAATTAATGATAACTTGAGGTGGAAGAACAGCGACCTACTAAAATATTTCCAATTTATCATGTACAACAGAAGTTAAGAAAAGTCTGTGTGGAAAAACTGGGAAGAATTTCTTGTTTAATTGCTGCATCATAACTAGCAAAATCTGAATAGAGTATTAGTTTAACATATCAGTACAAATGCCTTTAATGGGCAACAAGGGGAGAAAAAGGAGAACACTGGAAAAGCTGTCATTTAGTACATAAAGTAGATATAGAGCTGACAATAAAGCTATTCACATTCAGATAAGGGGTTCACTGCAGCAGTAATTCTCTATTACAGAGATACTGAAGAAGAGACTCAAAGCCAGATTCTACTGTTGATGTCCTCTTTTGTTCTGACTGATGCTTTATTTTCAGCTTCAGTAAGGAAAACTGATGCTTTGTAAAGGAAATGGCTTTTGGGAAGCAGAGGGAAATTGTTTTTTTAAATAGCAGCAAATGAGGAAAAAACTCCCCAAATCAACTCCCTTCCAACCCAAACCATTCTATGATTTTATGCTTGTTTGCTACAATTGTTATTGGAAGAAATAGTATAAATGGAGCTGCTGATTTCCTTAAAAGAAAAGAAGGGTTTCTCAGCAGGTTTTATCCTTCCTTTTTATCCTTCTCAGAGGGAGGATAAAGTGACAGAAATTTCTGCTCCATAAATTAGCCTTGAAACAGCCAGAACACCTCTTAAAGTTCCTCCTCTTTTAGGAATATCTCAAAAGTGGAAAGATGGGTGAAATAGCTCTGTCACCATCAAGCCTTCTCACAGTCATTTGTATTAGAGGAAAGGGCAGACACTGAGGCAGAGCCAAAAAAACTGTCTCTCCTTATTTTGTGGATGGACAGTAAAAGTAACCAAAGTGTCTGGATTTAATAAAAGTTCAATTGAGAAAAATTGTAATCTCCTTGCTCTAATAATTTCAAGCATTTGGGTAACCCTTAAATCTTTCTCTGCTTTGAAAAGGCTGAGTTTAGCATGAACAATAAGGGTGCTATGGTCCCTCTTGTAACAACAGTTCAAAGTTGCACTTCAATAGAAACTAAACTTTAATTGCAAAAATAATAAAAGACCATATCCTCCTCCTTTCAGTTAGACAAAATACCAAAATCTTCTTCAGCTGAAAACAGACGGGACTGTTCTAAAAGTGTTTGATAGTAGGAATTTTGACATTATATTTGGAAACATAAATTTGTATAACTTCTCTATTATTATCATACACATATGGATTCAAAGGCATAGAGAACAGAAATTATTGAAAAAATTAGGAAAAATATTTAGATTTCAAGTATAAAATTTACTCCCATATGAACAGGATTAGAACTCTTTTTCTCAAGGCAGCCCTTTCCTATCTATTATACAAGATCCTATGTCATTCTTTGTACTGTCTTGTTTAAACAAGTTAAAATGCTTTTTTCTTTTTTTTTTGAGTAACATTCATTTTTTTACTACAAATTGATAAAAAAGAAATGAATGCAAGTGGGTTAGAATCCAGCACTATGCAAATGCAGAATTTTACCATTGCAGATTTATTATAGTTAGCTATCTTTGTTACATTTAGCTCCTGGAGTCTGCTAATATCTCAAAGGACTTTATCACATCATGTCTTGCAATATATAGATCTAGCAATACTTCCCTTTAGCTTGCCTAACATTAAATAGTAGCTATATTTTAGTTAATTTATTGCTTCAATCAGTACTGAAAATCACTTTTATGAGCGCAGTAGGAGCTCCTGCAACTTTTCAAAGCTTTTTTTTTCCTATGGATGTTCTGCTTGAGATTGTTGCTGTGACACTGTACAAAATCACGTAAATTGAAATGTTTATCCATGCATTGTTCTCCTACCAGTTTTACAGATTTCTCTATTTGCCCTACCAGGGAAAATGATTTGCCTTACAATTCTACAGGGAAAGACTAGCATTCAGCTAGCATACAATTCACCAAATGTCCACTAATTACAGCATATATACTTACTTGTTTGTGACAGCAGAAACTTCAGATTTTTAGAAAAAATGAATTATGATATCATTCTTATGTTTTTGACAGCATTACTATTTATGAATATAGTTTTATTATTTAACAGAGACTTATATCCTGTTACCTGAATTGGTTTAGGCAGGAAATGAATATGTCAACATAAAAAAGAGAAAGTTGGTAACAGCACTGTATAAGACAATGTTGCTAACCATGCCTGTGAACCAGACCACTACAGAAGAAAAATGGACACATCACATCAAATAAGTTATCAGTGTAGTTCAATATATTGCACTTTTCAGCAGCAATTTGGAGGAAAGTTAAATAATTTTCTGAAAGCTCTATTTCTTACCATATTTTTAGTTCCTATCACTTTGTACCCGATATCATGGCACATACCAAAGTAAGCCTCCGCTGTTTAATTTAATCAGTTGGTAACATCAGAATAATCATTATGCTTGATGCAATGGCCTTGTCATGAAAAAAAACCACTTGTTTCTTATAACAGGGTCTCAAATCCAAACCTATTATCCTCCCAGGGTACACATTCACCATTAAAGTAACACATTTGTAGCAAATGTCTATTCTGTGTAGCTAACACAGAAACCTTATTTTCCCACAGAAGTAGAAGCACACTCTGCAGGCTTTGACAGCACTGATTTCTGAACACAAACATAAGCACACGGACATAGCAAAACTTTTTTATACTTCTGTCTGTGTGTGTGTGTGTTTGAAAGCATCACAGAAACTGTCACTACGAGGTCACTGGCATGTTGGCAGCTCACAGGGCAAGGTGCCAATGCTGACATGCAGTTTCTCATCAGCTGATTACAAGACCTGGCTGTGTGAGCCCAAACCTGACACCGGGTGTCTCCTGTTGTGATGCACACTTTAACTGCAGGATAACAGCACAGGATTTGGCAATGTGGGCACAGCTTGGAAGCGGAGGCCTCAACACAAATAGTCTGTTGTGGGTCATTGAAGAAGGCCAGCCTTGAGACCTGGGGCAGGACTGGTGTTGGTTAGAATAGCAGAAGATCAGCAAGGGAAGATAACAGTCGACAAACAGCATAAAAGAACTGCCCTAACAAAGTAATATCCCTGAAAATATCTAGCCCAGGGACACAGACCAAGAGCTGCGATCTGCAGTGAAACTCAGCTGTCTTTCAAATGGCTAGATGTCAGATGTTAGGGAGAAAAAGCAGATGCCTGATTTGGCTTCTGATCATCTGAGTGAAAGCTCTGAAATCTGACTGCCTTGATGGTTGCAATCAGCAAGGACCATTGCCATCAGAACCAATCAAATATCAGTTCTGTGGTATCATACACTAATTTAGGTCCATTTCCCAAATGTTCTTGTCACAGCAATCTCTAATTTCTTCTTCTTCATCATCATCTCCTTCTTATTCTACCTCCTCCTCTTCTCTCTCTTCTTCCTCTTCCTGTAGTTCTACTTCCTCTTCTTCTTTGGGGAGATGGCAGGGAGCTGAGCTATCAGTGAGAAACATCTATCAGAATCTTCTTTTCTTTAATGAGCAATCCTAATGATAGATACAGTGATACTCAAGAACAATTAGAAAATTTCCAGTACCGTTGCCAGCACTGTTCTGCCATGACCAGCTTTACATTATATCCAGGATCACACTGATGACTTCATTCTGCTAAATCCTCCTGCTACTTCTCAAATTATTTTTTTTAGTTCTACTATACATAATCAAAAATTAATTCATTTAATGTCTTTCTCAGATCATTATTGCAAACAGTCCTTTAAACCCGGGTAGTTCTCTTTCAATACTCAAACATATCACTACATTATACACTTTCCAAAACAGAGGAATTATTCAGACTCTTTGTTTTCCAGGTCTCATCTGGCTTTTGACCTGTGAGACAAAATTGGTTCTCCCCTTAAGACTGATCATTTTTTATGGCTTCTTTTGAAAGACTTCAAAAAGTTTTTTTTTAATTGAGATGAACATGTGTATCTATTTCCCTCACCATTTCATTGACATATTTAAGGAATTATTCTATATAAAATTAGAGGCCCATATTTTCCCCTTATGAAGGTCAATCCCCTTGTAAATTTTTGATCCATTAAGTGATTATTTATTTTACTTTTAATTGATACTTCAACTAAATTATTTACTGAAGATCTGAGTTCTGGGATCTCATTTGCTCCTCTCATGAAGGTAGTTAAAATATTTTCTGCTTCAGAAGCTCATTGTAATGAATAGCTGAGTTTGGGAGCCTTTGTTTGTCTGCTTGTTTGTTTTATAGGATTTCAGCCACTTTAACTATGTTCCTTCAGAACTTTTTGGTGTCTCCTGATATTTAACTTGTAGCTTGTTAACAGTTTTTAAGCTTGAAATTTAAAAGCACTGCTTTTGATACTTTAATCTCTAATAGTGTCCATCTTTAACAAATGAGAAATGGATGTAAATTGTCTCAAAAATAAAGGTGAATACTTAGAGAGGATGCATTTATCAGAAATTCACTAACAAGTGGTGTTATTCTCTCAGATTATGTAAAGACATTTCAATTTGCTGGAGAAAAAAAAAGTGACAGCATTTCCTTTTAACCTTTTCCAATTCACTGACAATAGACCCTCAATTTCCTTTTAAAAGGGTTTAACATAAATGGAGACAAGCATTGTTGTGGGATTTCTCTCGGAAAACATTGGTATTATACCTCTGGGGACTGCAGGTATTGTTAGGTTAACTGTAAAAACCACAC
This sequence comes from Molothrus aeneus, assembly GCF_037042795.1. Classification (NCBI taxonomy): domain Eukaryota; kingdom Metazoa; phylum Chordata; class Aves; order Passeriformes; family Icteridae; genus Molothrus; species Molothrus aeneus. The sequence continues at coordinate 33,061,113 of NC_089649.1, forward strand.
GTGTACTAAATGCCTGGATCACGGGGGGGAAAAAGGCCAGTATTCAGTATTTCAACTGTGTAAGCAGATTGATTTTCTTAAACTATCTTTAAAAATTGCTTTTATTTTTTTGTTTCCATGAGCACTAGTGACATTACTTGGAAAGAGGAAAAGCAACTTCCATATTCCTATTGAAAGCAATTAATGAACCCAATTACTGGAGCGCCAGAACATATCTACCTTTTCAAGTATTTCTTGTCACATGCTGAATATTTCATAACATCCAGACCACCACATCCATATTTAGTTCAAGATGGTCTAGGAATATTATGTCCTGTTAAAACTGTATAATTCCAACAATAATTATGTTACATATCAGCAAGAAAAATATCATATTTTCAGAACAGGAATAGAAGAAAGTTTTAAACATGAAAAATTCTTGTTAAGGATTTGCACTTATCCAATACTAACTTGCAAATTATTTAATAATGAATGAACAATTCATCACTTCTGCTATCTTGAATGTACTGGAACACAGATCTCACCTATGAGCCTTATAGATTAGTTTAATGACTACTGTGGAAATGACAAAGCTGAAGGGTTCTTTTAGAATTTTCATTTCTGAAATAAGTTTAAAATTTTTTGCAACGTTCAGGAGCCAGAGATACAATATCTTACTTTGCTGAAACAAAACACCACCATGAAACAAGTAATTTTGCAGTAAAATGCTGCAGATTATGATGAAAGCATATTTTAAAATGAAAAAAAAGTGTTTCTTTTTCTTTGGACATGCAGAAAGTGTTGCTAGAAGAAAAAGAGATTTATAAGGACATTTAAAGTAAACATACACAAATGCGCTTCTTAGAAGAGAAAATCCGTCATTGTGATTTGCATTTCCATGCATTTACTTTATGAGTATTTTGTACAATTTAGTGCCTATTATTGAAAACTATTCTGCTTCTTAAAGCAGGATTTTCGATTAAATATTTTTGCTATGTTGTAGAGAATTTCAATGAGGTTATTATTAAAATTCTGGTAGACTTTAATTTTTTATAAATCAGAATTTAGAATACTGCAGGAAAAGTAGCACAGCTAAGATGAAGGGAAATCAGATGGAAGCACATATTTGTAGATTTGTACAAAATAATCTGTCAGCTCTTGCAGAGTAATGGAAAACATCTTACCAGTCACTTAAAAAGGGAAGAAATTTTAAAGGAAGAAAAATCTTCTGTGTATAAGAGATACATGCACACAATCTCATCTCTCTAAAACCTTTCAGTCATACTTAGAGTGGAATACTGTTGTTTTTTTTTTTTTTTGACAGGTGTTCGAGTTTCCTCTGTTGCTTTTTAAGATTGTCAAAGATTCAATTTTTAAAGCTTCTACTCAAGCTCCTTTGTTTCTGTTCACATTCCTTTCTTTAACAAGAAAATTGCAGTTATACCTCATATGTTTTTAAATACTGCTAGTTTTTTTAGAATTTTTTTTCAAGGAACACTAATTTGCCATGTTTTTAATTTTAGTGAAGCAGACAGGTTTCTACATGTTTCTTTACAACTTAAATGAAAGATAGTTCATACTCAGACTATGGTAGGCCATATGGCCATAAAAAATTATAATATAGATGAATAAAATAAAAATCACTGAAACGCAACTAAAAGCTACATTTTTTTCTCAGATGAGGAGACACTGAGCTGTTGTGCAGCTCATTTGGACTGTGTCAGTAGGCAGGAAGGTGAATCAGTTCATCAAGGAGTTCTCTGGAGTTCTTGGGATGTGAGGTGAGCTAAACAACAAAGTTCAAATCCTATTTCTGTTTTGAATTCTCCCCAGACTTCCTGATAATTGAAATGCAAATTTCAGTCTTGTATAAGCCCAAGTTACCAAAATAAACTGGAGCAAGGACTTGTGTCAACAGTCTGAGAGAGCTGTTTCATTGGAGAGTCACGAGTGAAAGAACAACCAAGTGCCCTGGCACATGTCCAAAAAAGCACTTACATGAATGTTTCAATGAAAACTCCTGAATCATCTCAATCAAGACCTTAACATTTTTTTTCACTTTTCTATGACTTTGTACAGGTTCATAAAACTGTGAAGGCTTTAGTTTTAACTAGTCTTTATTATCTGTTTGAATTCTGAAAAGCCCAAAACCACTACACAAAAACTACAAAAGTTTCTGTGACCTGATAACTAAACCAGCTATTTACACTATAGATGAGGAAAATGCAAAAAGGAAAAATAATGTAGCTTCAGTAGTTTTAAAATGAAAATATATACATCTACACATTTGTTCCTTGAAGGACAGTTCCCTCAACAGTAACTTCAGTGTTTTCATGACTATTACATTTTACTTGCATTTGATTTTTAACCCCTTAGATATGCACTCATTCTTCAAGTCATTTCATCCACCAATCATTCCTAGAAATGATGGCTACAAAGATAATTGTTATATGCTTCTGTTGAAATTATATAGGATATTTTTAATAACTGCAAAAAATTCTGAAAGCTAGCAGACGAACAGTTTTTCACATCTTGGTTCTGCACAAATACAAGAACAGACAACCACAGCAAAAATAGTAGCATTCTGTTTCCCCTCTGCATTTGTTTATATTGAACACACAGCACTTCACAAGAAAATTAACTAAAAAAGCAAACTGACAGGAGGCAAATAGTAATTTGGATATTATTCAAATGCATGTTTTCTTTACTTTTTTCATTTCTTGAAGAACTTCCTTTCTCCTTAATCTTCCAAACAACAGTTTTAACACATCAGTGAGTCAATTAAAGAACAAAAACTCATACTTCTTTTGTTATTCCATGCACTTAATAAAATGCAGTACTTGCTAGACTGCCAATCACATAAAGTCTGTTCAGCAAGTGGAAACTGATCCAAGTCATAAAAATCAGATATCTGGCAAAAAAGGTTTTTGCTTGAGCCTACCTGAGGTTCAAGCAGAATTCAAACCCTCAATGGGTAATGAACAAAAGCCACAAGAACTCAAAAGCTCACAGAAATGTGTCATCCCGATTCAATGGTCCAAACTGTCTTCAAATGTACACTTTGGATGAGTTTGGGCAGAGTCTGCCCCAACTATTTTCATGCATAAGTAATACATACTGTTACTTAACATTATTTTAAACCCTACTTTTGCCATGAGTCTGTCTATCTTCAGAAATTCAGGTTTACATTTCATGTATGGTCCTCAAGGAACCACTAGTTGGAACCTGCTTGACTTCTCTGGGCTGCCTGAGTTGGGATCTGGTTGTGCTATCAAATGAGGCAAGCAAAGACAATGAATTTTCTTGTACCCTCTCTCATATACCATCTCTACTGAGCTAGTTGTAAGAAATAACTGATAAAAGACAGATACAGCAACTCACAAGTGGGTAATAATATTTCCTGGGCTTCCTTTGATGTACATGACAGGCTTTTAAAGGGAATGACTGTCAGAGGCAAGAGTGCATTCCTTTTCAGTTGAGAGTAGCAGTTCATAGCACCTCTGTGCCTCTTACTGAGGCATCTGTTCAACACCTTCTGGAAATTCTGGGCATGCTGGAGAAGAATGTAATTTAGAATAATAAGGATTTGAAGCAACTGCATGAAATATCTTGGCAAAATAAATATGTTTCTCTGTTCTTATGGATCAAAAATATTTGTACTTTTCATTTTCCAGAGCTACTTTCAAAAGTGGCTACTTTGCTTGAAATGCCGAAACATCTCATTATATGAGTATGACTAAGACATTTCAAAGCTATCAATGTGAGAAAAATTGCTGGATGTCTGTCTACTTCCCAAGTACACTGCCTTTCCAATATATTCAATGAGAAACAAGGCAAAAATAGAGACGTGTATTGTCTCAGTTTGGCAGAGGGATATTCAGAGCTGCCCGATTTCCAGCCCTGTATCTATCATTTGTGAATTCATTGCCTTTGTCCATATGCAGGGGTGTTTGCTCCACAGGTTTTGGATTTTTAACAATTCCTAAAATACCAAATGAGAAATTTAAATCAATATTTAGAAATACTTCATTAATTTTGCATTAATTTGGACTCCCGGTTTTTAAAACTACAGTTGCAAATAAATTCTTATAGCTAGTAACTAGTAATGTTCCTCAAGTTTTCATATTGGAGTTGATACAGTTTAAAAATCTTCATTAATAGCCTGGTTAGCATAACAAAAGGGTCCTGCATCATGTTTGCAATTGACATCATGCTGGGTGGATAGGTCTACATTGGAGACATGCTGAATAGATAAAAAAAGTGGACTGAATATAAAAAGACTCTTATGAAGTTCAACAAAGGCAAATGAAAAGCCTTGCATCTGTGATTATATAAACCCTTAATATTTTACAGGATGAGAATCACATGGTTAGAAAAGTGGCTTTGCACAGAACAGTCTGAAAGCTTTCTGTAGGCAACAAGCTGAGCCCAACCACCCACACACCCTTTCAACATTGGAGACTGATCACAGCCTGGACTGCACCAGCCATCAGCTGCAGGGGAGTGACCACTGGAACTGACTGTCATGGAGCATCAAGACCATGGCTCCTACACATTGGAGGATGAGCTACAGGTAACCTTGGCACAGACTGGGGTAGGGACTTCAGCACGGGTGCAGTTCCACAGAACCAAGCAGGATTGGTGGCAGTAACAAGCTCTGCCCAGTGATCATCAGGCACATGTGATGTGACAGTCAGGACAGAGGTTAAATTGTACATCCAACAAAAACATCAGGACCCAGAGAAAATCAGTTTAGTGCAGGAATACATATTTCATAGGTCAGACAAGAACTAGGGACACAACCTGAGCTTAAGAAAAGCTTCTGGACCAAAAGGGAGAGGATAAGTTGGTGCACTATGACTGGTCAGGACAATTAGTGCTTGTAGGGCCTTGACACTCTGAGAGCTGAGTTCTGCATAGTAGCTGAGTCTTTCCAGATGTAATCAGTTCTTCCCTAATGCATTTCTGGTCATGTCTCTATCAGTGTGTCTAGTCATGTTCTCAGATCAGATTAGAACATTTCTTATGTCATGGAAAGTAATTTATTTTATTGTACTTTTCAGTTGTATGCTGCTGTTGGAAAACTTTTATGTCTTGGTTTATTCTGCAATAGCTGATCATAAGATCATTTAAAAATACTTAGGTGTTTATTTATAAAGCATAGTTATCTATTTGGATTTTACCTAATTTAGCTAGTAATATTTTCGTAATTAAGTCAATGCCCTATTTGAAAAGCTGCACCTGACAGCATAACAAATGCAAAGTGTAGTAGTTTTGATTCATGACAGAAAAAGGAGTATTCTACTAGTTTAACTTCAGAAAGAAAATGGTGTCTTTGTGATGTGTTAAACAATAGCTAACAATTGATTTTCAACTTTATAGTCTTTTTCTTTAAAATAATAATCATCCTGTTACAGTTTTGGAAACAACAGAAAAATGAATTAATGTCAAAAAAAATACTGGTTTTTACATATGAGCTTGAGAGAGGAGTAAACATGAGACAAAGTAATTTAGGACAAATTAGGACAAGCCACTCTGCATTAATGTCAGGGATCAATGCCCTGTCTGAACAAGATATACAAAATATTTTTAACTTCTCAGAATAAAGCCACTTTCTCAGACTCAACAACAAAAGACTTCTTCAAAACAGTCAATCAAGTTTTGGACATATCCATCCATCAACATATTCCACATTTTGTGTACCATAAGTCTTGGGTTCTTATTTCATCCCTCAACTTTCTTAACCCCTTCTCCCTCTTCATTAGAGTACTTATCCTACCACCTTTGCTCTGCTTTTTTTTTGCATCATTGCAGTCTTAGTAGTAACTAAATATAGACCCAGAAACAAATTTATGCATCACAGTAAGAAATGTGACACAGCAGCATTAATTTCTAGAGGACTTGCTCTCCAGTACATAACACAGTCCCCCAAACCCCAATGCCAGGTTTCTAGACTCTGTTTATATTTTAAAAAATAAAGAAGAAATTAGCAGCCAGTCACCAAAGTTAACCAATGCAGAACACCAAGTTCTCATGGAAAAGGCCACCATTAAAAGGGATGCCTTCTAATACAGTGTTCCAGCAATTATCATCTTAAATATTTAAGATCCAGGTAGCATTCATTACTCTGCCCAAACACCATGTGAGCTCTTTAGTTTCTGTGGCAGTGAAAGCCCTGTAGCCTCTGGCAGGCAGCCAGAGGAGCCCAGGCAGCTCCTCCTCCTCAAGCTGTTCCAATGTTAATGGCCAGTCTAGCAATCTTCAGTATCAACATGAGCCATAATTTAGCAGTAGGGCACTGCTTCTCTACTAAATATGTATGAAGATCAATTAGTTCCCTGGATATTGTTATATTTTTATTTCATAATATTTTGTGTTGGGTCTAGAACCCACTTCTCCCCTGTTTGCCAGATGATTTAAATCTATAACCAACTCAGATCTAATCACTGTTTAAGAATATCCTATGAAATAAAAAAAGCTGCAACAGGCTTAATATCTGTATGTCCACCACACAATATGCTGGTTCCTCAGTATCTCCAACAGTCATTATGCATGAAAAAATCTAGAAGTAACTAATTTGGGAAGCAGGAGGAGATGTGGGTGAGTAGCTTAAAATGGGGAATAAAGGGAATTAAAGGGGCTAGGGGAATAACAGAGAAAAAAAAATCCTGAAAGATAATGGCCAGATAATGAACATATCATCTCAGAGAAACAGCAGAAAAAGAGAAAAATTCAACAACTAGCAGTCAGAAAATATCTAAGACTTTGGGGATAGAAAATTGACAGTACATGAACAAAATTACTTGCGTGAGAAGGGGCAAAGAAATAAAAAGCTCAGGGATGTCTATGGAATAGATAGGAGAGACATCTTCACTATTAGGTTTGACATTCTTACTAAACAGCAAGAAAGAAAATGAACATTTCTGTCTGTGAAAGAAAGAGATAAGCTACAAGAGCTTTCAGAGGCAACAGCAGAGCCAAAAAAAGCACCAGAAGGTAAAACTTTGTACTGGGCATGAGAAAGAGCTGGATATGCTGAGTGTCTGAGAGGGTGGGGCTGAACTTTCACTGCAGCTCTGCTGGATCAGAAAAAGCTGCATTACTCCTAAAGCTGTAGTTCCCATTTCCTTGTAGGCTGTCAGAAAAAAAGCAGCAATAAAGGTCCTTTATTAAACTTCCTACTGTTTTTGCAAAACATCAGACCTACATCAATTAAAGTATGAAAAAGAAAATAAAGACTATGTCTGAGAAATATCCTGAGGGCCAGAAAATCCTAATCCTTTCTAAGGAGTAGAAGCCCTGTTGTTTTTGACTTTAAAAACAATTCTGGACAAAATACTTGAAAATACACAATAAAGAACATTTGTGCTGTGGCAGGAGATTAACTCAATGATCTAATAGGTGTCTTTCCCCTCTAGCTTCTATCGTTCTGGTTTAAATTGCTCTTTAAATTTAGAGAGTTAAAATTAAATAAAGACAAGCTGTCGCACCAGTATAAGCCTTTGAAAAATCTATTAAATGCATTCATCTGTGTTACAGCTCTTCCTTCACTTGTATTAGTGTAGTGCTGTTGAAATCAACATGAGAAATCTGAGTAACTATTTATTCCCATTCAGCAGATGTAGCTTCTTCTACAGTCAAGTATACTAAGTGTTTTAAACTCCAAAAACATCTGAGGGCTTACTGTTGAATATTCTGTATTTTGGTGCCTAGTAACATAAAATAATGCAGCTTAAAATTTATTTTAAATCTGCGTGGGCCAAATACTGCTTTCAAATTCAGTGGCACAAAATGATAACTGAATTTATTTTGAACTGTCATTGGCACCTAATGGTAAAAGCAATGAAAGACAACAGTTACCAGAGTCCCCCTGAAAAAAAAACCAAAAACAAACAAGATATCATTACTTCTGTGATGCCTCTCTGATCCCAAAGAATGCTATTGGAGCAATGGCTGGTTTCTTGATGTCATTATAGTGCAAGAGGTCTATTGTCATTACATTGCAAGGGTTCTATATTGCTAGAGTTTCATACCTCCTTGATATTTCTTGTAGGCAGCTCCTCTTTTGTAACCCTCTTCTTACTGGCTACAGCTGTGGCCTGTTAACATCAGGCCTGCTCCTAATCTCTAGTAATTGGCTCAGCTGCAGCTCTTTAGGTGGTAGGATTACATTCTATACCATCTTCATTTACCCATACTGTATCCCCCTACAGTTTCTCAAATGGCTCTGTCAGCTGATCTCACCTCTGAGTTTCATTTAATGTGTGTCTTAATCACAGATCAAGTAAGGTTGGGAGAGACCTTTGGAGATAAGCTGGTCCAACTGCTCTTCTAAAGCAGGGCTACTTAAAGCCAATTGACCAAAACCAATTTTGATATATCCCTAAGGAGGAAGACTCCACAACCCCCCTAGGAAACAGGTGCCAGTGCTCACAATTTAAAAACAACAGTGTTTCCTGAAGTTCAGATGGAACTGTGTTTTCTCCTGTGTTTTCTCTTTGTGCCCATTTTTCCTTGTGTCCTGAAACTGAGCCTTACAGAAGACCCTTGCTCCATCCTCTTTGCATCTTCCAGTGAGGAGTACACTGAGCCTTCTCTCTTCCAGTACCAACTCCCTCAGTGTTTGTCCACAGGAGAGATGGTCCAGGCCCCATAGTCATCAGCCCTTTGCTGGATTCTGTACAGTATGCCCATGTCTCACTTGTGCTGAGGAACTGTGAATCATTCTCATTTATAGTTATTTTCCCACCTGTGTTAACAGGCTAAATGTGCATGGACTACATGCATAGCAGTAATAGCTTTGTGAGTCTCCTGACAAGTTCAAATGAGTTTAGAAAAGGACTCTTCTCTAAATAAATGAGGCTTTGATTATCTGAGCAAACTAAAAAATTAGCCCTATTATCCCTTTATTTATCTATATAGAACATTTTTTTTTTTACTAGAACTTATATTTGTTGTTACAAGCTTCATGGTTTCCTTTATTAGTTGTATAATTTTTAAAGATTTTATTGGAAAAAAGCTTATGAAATAATCACTTAGAACAGATAAAAGCTTTTTATTCCTTGGCTTGCAACTGCAGTGATGTCAATTATGTCCCAGAGAGGGGCATATTATCAACCATAAAGCTGTAAGTGACCTCTGTATCCCACTCATGAACTAAGCAACAGTAAGAATGTTAGACAAAAAAATCTTTGGCAGAAGATTAAACCATTTTAGCTAGCAGCATGGTTACTCAGTATGGGGACCATTTCTAGTGCAGGACTAACTGTTGTCAATTTCTAATGCATTCACAAAAATTAGAATACATAATAGCAGTCACAGCAAGACTTCTTTAATAATTATTTTAGTGGTAGGGAAATAGAGTTCTTTTTGTCGCAAGCTAGAAACCACTGCTTGCCCTCAAGAAAGGTCCACATCTGAATCCAGCATGTTTCTTAGTCACATATCTAATTATAAATACATAAGTGACCTCATTGTACTAAAAAATAAGTCTGTAGAAAATTTTATAAGATTAGAAAGGCTCTGGCTAATTCTGTGTACCCACAAATCAACTCAAACCATATTGTCTTTATCTTGACTAGTGTAAAGAATTAATGATTATATATAAAATAATATGGTAAGATCCTGGCAGCAAATCATGCTTTCTTCTTTAACAGTCAAAGGACATGCTATTCCCTGCCTTCTTTCATTCAGGCATTAGCAATTTGTCTGTCAGCATGTGCTGATACACAGCCTGGTCCTAGAGGAATGGATTAACAGATTTTGCCTGAGTCCTTAAATACATGGCTTCCCATGGGGCAAAAAATATGTCATATTTATTTAGAAGTACAGTAAGTTCCACTGATTCTTTTTTTGCTCTTCTTGGCGGTAAGTCTGCAGCTACAGGTGAGTGGGACACTGTCCTGTCTAACAAGTGGTCTTCCATATCCACAAATATAGCTGCTGTGCCTCTTCCAGTCATAACTCACCTCCTGCCACAACAGTGGGCACTGGGTATGGAGTTAACATTAGCTACAACATAAACATATCAAGATTGATTTTGTAATGTGCAGAACAGGTATGACTGGATTTGCATGTGTGTGGAGAGATATATGCTAAACAGGAAGCTTTTATATCAAACCTATACATCCCAAACACTGCTCTCCTTCTCACAACCAGACACAATTTCTTTGTGGAAACACACAAGTGTGAGGCAACTATTACTAATTTCAAATCCCACACTTTTCTGTAGGAAAGAAATTGCCGTGATTTAAAGGAGTTGTCATAGCCTACAGAACAGAGTATCATGAACAATCTGTCTGAGTCTGGACCACAAAGGGAAGACACATGCCTTGGTGGAACTCAAGACCTTCCTTTGAGGCCATTAAGTAGTCAGGGAAGAGGGATAATAAAGCAATTTCAAAGGCAAAAAGAGCAATAAAGGTGTATCTATGATTAGATTGCTTGTGTTCAGCCTTTAATGGAGTAGTCAAATATTAGTTTGACTCCAAAAAACCATTGTTGGATGTTTTTTCTTGCTTTACTCATGTTTTACTCATTCTGTATTTCAGCCTTGTTTTCATACACTTTGATAATCATTAAATATTCTGCTATATCATCCACCTTCTAAAAATGAAATTACAAGAAATGATGATGAGCACTGAAACATAGTAGACATGAAAAATCTATAGCAAAACAGTCCAGTTAATCAGTACTGCATAAGGGAGTTATATCAGGATGCTTTTTTTTTCACATTACTGCATTAGTAGAATGATGAAAATAAAATTAAAATGAACCTATTACTATGGTCATTGGAGGTCCAAGACAACATGTTCAACAGCTAATCTCACTGGATTAATAGGATATCCAAAGTATATTTTCTGGTTTTGTATGAGCTTCTCTTCTCAGCATTATCATGGCACAGTTAATTTTCAGTGGGATTTTCAATTTAATGAGGTTCTTTAATAAGGAAGCCTATTAACATTCACACTTGGGAATTAAAAGGGCAACCCAGTCTATGAGCAAATTAATCTTTTTCCATTTGGAAACTATTACACAACCTGTATATGCCTTTTATTGGTGATCATTGCACCTGCACTACCAGAGGTTCATAAAATTCAGTGTTTCTGCAAACAAGATTTGCCACACCACTCAATTTTCTCCTTTGTTTTACAACTAGGAGCTGTTCTATCATCATCTGTATTGGATAGCCTCTGATCCAATGTCTCTAGCTTTACCCTTGAAACTGGTGGGACATCAACAACAACTAAAGAAAAAGTACTAGGTATGGGTGAATGGGTGAATATGTTAAAGAACACACCTGCATATGATATGAGAGGTTTAAAACAAACTTACCAGATAAAATACAATCTGCCTCAGTTATTAATTATCATGACTGTTCTAACAAGATAAGAATTCTTAGCTTCTACATGTTGGAAATCAAAAGTGACAATCATTATTTTGTAAAAGGCCTTCTAAATTTCCTTCTCATGCCTTCATTCACGTTCAGTTCTCTGAGCTTGGGAATAACCAGCAAAATTCCCACTGAGGAGTACTGTGCACTATAAGTGTGTATTGTAAACTCTTTAATGCATTGATTGAACTTGTTTTTCAATTAAAAAACACACAAACCCCAATATTTTGCTCATGCTTGTTCAAAAAACGAAGTTGAAAGCATGAAGCTATTAGAAAAAGTCTCACCATTCTGTGAAAAAGCCAGTAAAGGCAGGGGGTGTTGGGACCTTCTAATCTTTTGCACCTGACAATTGTGCAGTCTGCCACAGTTGCTGTATGCCAGTCCCTGTGATCTTGGGCAGAGCTGGAGAACTCTTGCTAAGGGCAACTGGACAAGCACAATGTACATCCTGCTTGAACACATTACTCTTGTTTTGGTTATACTGCCATAGAAACAGTGTTTTTAAGGTTGGAGAAGACCTTTCAGATCATCAAGTCTAACCATCAACCAATCATGGCCACCACACCCACCACTAAACCATTTCCTCAAGTGCCGTATCGACGTTTTTTTTTAAAAACTTCCGGGAATGGTGACTCTACCACTTCCCTGGACAGCATGTTCCAATGCTTTACAACCCTGTCCATGAAGAAATTTTACTAAATATCTAATCTAAACATCCCCTTGCACAACTTGAGGCCATTTCCTCTTGTCCTATCACTTTCTAACTGGTAGAATAGGCTGACTCCCACCTGGCTACACCCTCCTTTCAGATAGTAGAGTGATAAGGTCTCCCCTGAGTCTTCATTTCTCCAGGCTAAATAACCCTAGCTCCCCCATCCATTCCTCATAATAATTTGAAAAATAATTTCCCAGTGGAAGAAAAGCTAATGGGACAAGAGGTACAGCTGGAGAAACAAAAGAAGCAGCAAGATCTGGGAATAGAACTGGAGAACAGATTGCCTGTAGTTTGCTCATCAGAGAGGTATGACGGATTTCTCTGGAGTTTGCTGCCTACAGTCCTGATTAGTGGTTCTTTACTGTAAACATCAAGGTCCTGCAGGCTTAAGTCACAGAATCACAGAACATTCTGAGTTAGAAGGGACCCAGAAGGATCAGCAAGTCCAACTCTTATGTGATTGACCCATAGAGGGATTGAACACTCAACCTCAGTGTTTCAGGCTCAAACATTTCAGTGTGGGTGAAACCATACCAAAGTCCTTAAGAATAAAATAGTTTTTAAATTCAAAGATACAGCTGGATGTGAGGAGGAAAAAATAGAGATAATTGATTTTGCTAACTTTCTGAAAAATCCCAAGCAATATGAGAATCTGGGAGCAAAAATTACAAAGAAGGCAATTCTGACAGGTCTTTCAGGTATTGGGGAAATACTTCTAGCTAAAGCTACAGGTACTCACATGCCAGACATATTTGAGACCAGAACACTTTGGCAGGCAGATTTAAAAAAATTCCCAGATATAGAAGGAAGTGCTTCTATTTTCAAAGTTCACCTTAAACATCTGAAATTAAACATTATTCCAAGAAAATATAACCTAGGAAGAAAATTCACATCATTAACACCTGGCTTTTCTGGTGCTGATACTGCCATGTAAATGTTGGGGTAAGCAATTGTGTTGTCTGCAATTAGAAGTGGAAGAAAATGCGATACAAAGGTTTTAAAAATGTTTCGAAATTTCTGGTGAGGGAATACTCTGATAAACCCAAAGTAAGACCTTATGCTCTAACTGATCCTTTTTCCCTCCTAAGAATTTTCTTTGTTGTTAGATTGTACATTTTTGTTTTGATATGGCTAATGTTTTGTTTGTATGTTTGGGAGTTTAAATGAGGGTTTTTTTTCCTTGTGTTGGGAAGTTATGTGATGCCCTTAAGCTTTCCAAAATCCCATCAGTAATTTTGGCTAAGAAAACAGTGGTTGCACTTAGGAATAATAGTTTTCCTTTTTTTCCTTGGATTTTTACTGCTCAATACCAATGACTTGTCACAATATCTTGCATAATCTTTGCATACAACCTTAGAGAATCATAGAATCACAGAATTGTTATGGTTTGAAGGGACATTAAAGATCATCTAGTTCCAACCTTTCTAACATGGGCAGGAATCCTTCTCATTTAAAAACATCAGACATGTTCAGCAGTCCAGAGAGCATTCATGGGTAAAAAAACAGCTGAAAAGATTATATAAAAAATTCAAGGAATAAACACAGAAAGGGCAGGACAAAAAGAGAATGAAAGCAAAGTTGGCAGAGGAAAAAAGGGAAAAGAAAAAATAAGCAGTACTTAGTCTGAATATTTAAGGAAGGTCTGGAGGAAAATAATCAGGATGTCAGTACACTAGGCACATTTTTCTGCCTTCCAAAGCTCAGTTTAGAGTAAATTCCATGATCCCTAAACTCTTTGTAACACTCCTCCCTGTGGACTGTATCCTGTCTCTCTGAGGACATTTGTTGTTTGGTTTTTTTTTTTTCCATAATCCCTACCACTTTCTCTCTCCCTTATTTCATCTGACAAGTTTCTCTTTTCAGTGATCCAGTTTTGCTTTTCTCTCTCTCCTAACTTGGTGCTTTGACTGTAATAACTTCCCTTTTTTGTATGTGGCAGTCAACACACTCCTGCTCTAAGAGGACTTGTCATATTAATTTACGCTTTACCTTGACAAACACATAAATACAGGCTTAATTTAGGTTTGAACTTAATGGGATAAAACACATTTAATGATTTGCTTAAAGCAGGACCTTGGTTTCATAATTCTAATCTATGTTCTTTCAAGATGTGCACATAGTCATCAATATATTTATAAGTTATTATTCATGCTGAAATTTTTATTTGCAATGCACAAAAGCAATAGTTCTGTAAAATGTAATGAGTTGAAAATTTCCAGCCTCTGTCATAATACTGCTCTGTTTGAAAATGACTGTGAGCTATTTCTCTGTGGGTGTGTACTCACTGTCTACAAGCAAATTGTTGAATTGCATTGGGTATTACAATTTATGTTCTTTTCAAAAGAATCCTGAATATATTTACATAGCAAAATATTTATTGAACCTTTGCTTGCACTACCACAACTAACCAATGTTTCCATTAAGAAGAGCAGTCCATGGAAGATGAAAGATAATTTTAGTAGCAGTTCATGTTGTGTGTTACTTCTGCTTCCATTATTCAGTGTATACACATTCCTTAATATGTTTTCAGATGCCTTCTTTCCCACTTCAAGCCTTTTGCTATCAAAATTCATGCACAAACTTATGTAAATAAAATAATACGGGGCACTGGTCCAGAGTCTGAGCATCATTCCATTGGCTTGTATCTAGAATAGCTATTATTTTCAGTAGGACTGTGTGTATTAGTGTAAGGAAATTTTGGTAAGGTGTTTCCTAAGAGGAACAGCTATTTTTATTCTTTTCATAAATGGGGTTTTTTGCTCATACCTTAAACAGTAAAATTGAGCCTGTGTACAAGAAGAAAGCACTAGAATTCTAAATCACTAATGATTCAATCAATATACTAAAATTATGAAATTATAGCCTTTTCTGATTTTGAGTATTACAACCTTTCTTTCTCTACCTCAGTAAAACACCTAACTTAAAAGAAACTATCACAATGCTGTGGATTCAACTCTCATTTAGCATCTTTTCAGGCATGGAATCTACAGGCACTCTCAGGAGAAAGAAAATCAAAGCTTTTGCATTTTATCACTAAACCAGTCTACCTATTTACCATGCCCCATCTCTAAGACCAAACATATTTCTGAAACATGTAGGATTTTGCTCACTGCACAGAAGAATGCATTTGCTTATGGAGCTCTTTGTTACTGGCCTTTGGTAGGTTAGGTTCTAGTCATGGAGCAGAAATTCATGCCATCATATATTAGGGCAAATAATGCAAGATATTTACTTAATACATCCATTCCCTGTCACTTGCCCCAGCTCTGACTCCTCCAAAGATGGAAAAAGCTACTTAAGGATTCTTTCTGAAGATATATACTATGTGTGTGAGAGAATGATAATCATGGGGTTTTTTGCTAATATTTTATTAAGTAGAAAAGATAAACTAGTAGCAGTAAATCTTTATAAGACCTCCTTAACTTGACTAAGGAGTGTAATACTGGGAGGTATTTTCTGCAGTTTGTACTGTGTAGCTTTCTAGGTTGTTAAAATATTCACAAATTAAAACATACATTTGTTTTTACCTATTTTATGTAGTGAATAAACATATTAATTATATAACAGAGCATGCATCAAAAATAATAAAGAACCCAAATGAAAACAAAACAAATTGAGCCACAAAAATATCAAATTATAAATGTTAGTCTCATTAGAATCACAGAATATATATTTTTTACTATTAAGCTTATGCAGAATATTTTAATGAGGAAAAGTATAAATGTAATTTTTATTACTACATCAATGATTTTTGCAGTACCTGGAAGATAGCATAATACAATTTAGTCAGGCTTTTTTATGCCATGCATGAAAATCCTTTATATGAGTTTTCACCAATGAAAAGGAAAAAAAAATGTATAATTCAATTTCAAGATGTACAGAAAAAATGCTACAATCTCAGAAAAAGTTTTGAATCCAATTAATAAAAAAGTGCCTCATAAAATCAAAAACATATGTGAAACATTCTAAACTATAAACTGTATTTATAAATGTATTACAGGTGTAAATCTGTGTGACGCGATTCATGTGCAATACATGTATAAACCAATATATTTTAAATATAACTTATGTACATGCAAGGCATTCTATTTCCTCTAAATCCTGGAAGTAAAAATTAATAAAAGGTCAAATCAAACAGAGTCCAGTGGAAAAAAAAAACATTAATATTTAGGGAAGATTATAAATTACAGTAATTCCACAGACACAATTTCAGCTTTGAAAACATCAACATCTAAAACAGTGTGAATAATTAACACAGCAGTGGTAGCAAAAATTTCAATGTCAGACATTTCTCTTTAGTAGACACCACTCAGAATAACTCAGAAACAGGATAGCAAAATACATTTAATTGATCTGTTGTACAAACCTAATCTCCAAATGTATTTTACTGTATGATTTGTAGTAATACTAGAATATAATAGATGGTATGGGACTGAATTCAAGGAACAATCCACTGTAACATTCTGGCATAGTTATAAACTTCATCAATAGAATCAAATACGGAGCAGAAAATAAGTGAGAATTTTTTTGCAAACAAAAGATTTCTGCAGTGAAATTATATACTTAATTAGTATTATCATTGTATTTCATTTCATGAATAATCTGACAAGTATATCATAAATATAACTGCTTTTTCCATAATGTTGGGGCAAAACTTTAAAACTTTAAAGCTCATATACTTTTTTACTCTTGATTAAAAATGTGACAATTATTACATTGACATTGAACAAACTGTAGGACTAACACTGCAAGACAACATTTGTACCAATTTCCAGGATTAATTTCTAAACTCAGATCTCATTATAAAATCTTAGTGTACTAAACCCAAGGAACAACACACTGGGAAGAAGTAGTTGACTTTTACATTGTTGTGATGCTGGAGGTTAAGAGTGCAAAAAGGCCCCAAGTAAAGCAAAAGAGTTTTTGGTACCCCGGTTTTGTTCACAACTCCCAAAACACAGTTGATGTATTGTTAAACATGTCTACATCTAGTTGTTTGGGTTTTTTTAGCCAGAAAATATGGTAAGTCTTGAATGAAAACTATCCAAGATATTTTCATTCCTCTAACTTAATAAACAAACACATGATGACAACATAAAATATTTACTACTAATTCTTAACTTGAGAACAGAATGTTTTAAAATACTCATTAATTGCTAATACTACACAGTCACTTACAGGAGTTTCTCTTGACTCTATTTCCTAGGTTAACTCTCTTCTCTGCTAATGATGAAGAGCAGCCTAAGGAAGGATCTGTTAGAGAAAATTCTCATGAGCAGGAATTACCAGGAATGTTTCTGAAAATAGAATCTCCAGTGATACTTCTCCCTTTTTTTTTTAAGCAAAGCACAATAAACAGGATTTTCATTCAGGACACAGGGGAAACTTCTGAACTCAGTAGCTTTGGGTCAATATATGCAACATTAGAACTTGGAATATTCCCTTCACTGTGGCAATAGTAAGTAAGCCACACTGTGTGTATATCTCATTGTCACAAAAAAACCACCTAGAACAATGAACCTGGTTTGTATTTTTTCCCCATTTCATATCTGAAATAGCTCCATCAGGACTAATGATGCATTGCCAAAAACTCCAAAAAGCAATAAATGAAGAAGTTATTCGTCAAGGCTGTTAACAAAGAAGGCAATTTAGAAAACACATATAGACATACAGTTTAGTATTTTGGATTTGTTTGGTTTTGTTGTTTTGGTTTTGTTTTTTTTTTGGGGGGCGGGTGTTTTTTGTTTTGTTTTAAGATGAAATGAAATATCAGAAACCTTGCCATACTATAAAAAGTGTCTGTGGGGAAATTCAATTTTCACTTAATTTTTCCCTGGAAACTTTTCAAAGCTAGCCACAGATTTCAATACCCTTCACCTGACATCTGAGACTGCCAGTCAACTAAAGATTACCTTCACTAAGCGTTTATTAATTTCTGTCAATTCTGGTAGTTTCAATTGAATTTTCCAGTATATTCTTAAGAACTAAAAAACCTCCTAAACTCACCACCCCAAAAACAGGCACACTGAGAAACCCATTGTCACAGAAGCCTTTGTCAAGCTCTGAGAAAAAATAAGTAACAGAGATAATATCTGCTTCTTTTAGAGTCCTAAGAACACTGAGCTCTTGCACTAATACCCCAAGCATGAAAACTTCAGTATTTAGCAACAAATTAGAACAGTCGGAATACATCAGTATTGCACACTGACTTCCCTTATGTATAAAAACCCTTATAATTTCACTTACATAAGAAAAATAGAACTTTGACAAATTTCATTTCACTTAATTTTGTACTAGGAAGGGGGAAGAAGTGACCTTTGGTGGAAAAGTTAGAAATGCAGTACCTGCAGTGATCATTCTGACAAGAAACACAAGCTAGTAAGTAGGAGAAACTCACTCCAAACACATATCTCCAAAAATGTGACCTAAGGGCTTGTTTTCACTGATTTCATTTCTATGCTAAAAACAAAAAACCCAACAAATCCCAAACTCTCATATTGCAAAAAGGTCCCACTTTATATTTGATGTGAAATTTTTTTATTCTCTAAATACACTTGAATTCTGTCATTCCAGAATTATTCACAGAATTACATGGAAAAATCTGTATAAAATCAGTGACACAAAACTACCAAAAATTAAGCTATTCCTCAGAAATTGAATGTTCTTAATATTTCAACCCCCCACAACTGAGATCAACTCCTCCTTAACAGTCTATTAAGAGGTTGTGGCAATATACTTTTATGTGGCGAAATGCCTTTCTCCTTCCTATAAATTTCCACTGAAGTCATTATGAAGAAGGAATGTATAAAGCAGAACAGGTTATGGCAGCCCTCTGAAAGATGAGAAACAGAGTTCTAATTTTTTCCCCCTGATCTCTGTTTTTTGCATTTGTCATTATGGCCTTTACTCCCTTGGAAAAGCCTGAAATAATCTGGATATAACCCATTGAACCTTCTGTTCCATACAATCACTGGTTGGTCTCAGTGAAAAAATAACAAAAAAACCCCTCTCAAATTCCATCCTGTATTTCTTTGGTTTCTCAAGCTTACAGTAATCAGCAAGGCCTGATCTGATGTGTTTTAAAAACCTTGCTGGGTTGTGAAGGTATTGTGTAAATTATTATCTGGTGGTACTTAACAGTGATTTAAGATCACAGAGCTTGTGACAGAGGCCTACACAATACTACTGGTTTGTATTTGGGCTGTTCTTTCTACTATTTATCTTTTCAACAGAGGGTGACCTGATAGCTTTCTGTTAAAGAAGTGCATAGGGAGATGGGTTCCAGCTACAGAAGATTCTTTATCTGGTACAGAGTGATATGAGGAGATTTCAAGTGTAAATATTAGGAGCTATTAATGAAGAGAATGCCTTTTAGTATGGGTTCTGATGTTTGGGGGTTTTTCACCTGTAAGGTTTCACCTGATAAAGGCCTTCTATTACAATAGATTTAGAATAGCAAATCTGAGTTTTCGCCTAGCTGTAAATGTTTAAAACATAGAATCCAATTTCCATGTGAAATATTCCATTTGAAAAAATATCAAATGCTTGAAAAATAAATGTTGTGTTTGATTGTTTGTTTTGTTAAAACCAGATAAAAGAAAGACAGCAAAGTGTTGAATCCTGGCTAGAACTGGCAACCAGGGATAAAGGCAGAATTTGATCCTGTGAATTTGCAATTGTCCAATGTACACATACAGGTTAACAAAGTGAAAACTGGTTGTGGTTGCCATTTACTTTTGAAACTTAGTCTTTTACCCAAACCTGAATGAGTTGCTTAGAGACACAGAAGTTAAGATTTAGTATTCTCAATAACATGAACTACATAAGGCACACACTGTTCATGCAATTCTAGTCTCACAGCCAAGGGAACATAACATTAGCCACAAATATAAAAATATGACTTAAACAGAACCTCTCTGTCTTAAGTCTTTCCCCTCAAATACCATTCTGATCATCCATTTAATTGAGATCTACAGTAAATATTGTGAATATCAAACTCTTAAAGGTCATTATGACCTATGAAAAACAAGTGCATTTCTCCAGTGGATGAGTAAACACTGATGAAGTTTATGCCATCAGCAGTGGAATAAAAGGAAAGCAGTACACTGCAGTCCCAACAGAGACAGACACTGTCTGCTATGCCCTTATCTGCATTTACTAATGATTAATTGTTGATCCTGACTTTTTCCCTTCACCAGCTTCTTTTATAACTCATACTAAATTATACAGGATATGAGGCAGACTATTCAAGTCACAAGTTTATTATCAGTTTCTTCTGTCTGATTAGTCAAAACCTTCCTTGTAATACACAGGGGGATTCATTATGCCTCTGCTGGATTTTAAGTCTTAGGTAAAATGTTCTGAATAATCTCTTCAACTTGAAATTTGACTGCCTTGCTTTCCCTTAACAGATCAATTTTATTTCCAGGTCAGTATAATTAAGAATAGTTTCAGCTACAGATAAATCTATTATTTTACTTTTTAGACACATTTTCAAGGTTAAAAAAAAAAAAAGAGTAAGTAAAAGATGTACTAAGTAAAAAATCGTGGAACCATCATCCTGCTTTTAATCTTTTTCATCTCTAAGATCTATAAAGAGGACAGGAGAATTCAGGAAAGGGTTATACTGATATGATCCACTTTCTAAGAATTGATAGCTTTCGTGCATCCTTAGCTCAGAAAAGCCTATTCTTAAATGAAACACTCTGCTCCCATTACTGGAGGCAGAAAAATACAATTTTTGCACCAACATATCTCACAAGATACATTCATTGCTATTAACACCATATCCCAATGAGAGACAATATTAACTGTACTTACATAAAACCAATTAGGAATGCTGAGAAGTTTACAAGTGTATTTATTATATTTTCAAATGCTTGCTTAACACTAATGAATTCAAGCTACTACTGTAAAGCATAATTTTGAAGCTTTATATATTGAATTCAGCATTTATTATGCATAGCCACACAAGACTGCAGAAGACAGAAATTTTTGATTAGAAGCTATAAAAATCTAGATTCTATCTGCTATGAAGTCCTAGTAATTCATATCTCTGAAGCAGCAACAATATGTAGAAAGCAGCAAAATTAATCAGGAGAGCCAGAGTTTTGGGGAAAAGTGGCTATTATTTCTAAGGAACTCTCTTTACCAGCTAAGAGATTCGAGTGCAATTGCTTTTCTGTGCAGACATAATATATTTTATGACGTCATACTTTCTAGACAATTATGGCTACTGAACTGTTTAAATCAATAAACTACTCCTAAAGAGTCATTTCTGTTTCACTATGGCAACATAAATTCTCTTATGTGTTTTAAACATCTTCTTTGACAGGTAAATAATCTCTAATAAGGTAAAACGTTTTCTTATTTTGGATGAATGTGTAAGTTAATCCTGAGAAAATACATTTTATAAAACAATAAAATCTATTTGGTTTTTGTTTTGGTTTTTTTGGTTTTGTTTTGGGGGGTTTTCTTTGTTTATTTTAGTTTTGGCGTGGTTTTTTTGTTTTGTTTTTGGGGTTTTTTTATTCTAGACTTGCTTTGATATTGAAAAATATCAAAATGCCAGGAGAGGTTTGAAAGACAACATGTTGCTAGCTAGAATTAGGACTAAATGAAAGGCAAAGTAATTCTAGCCTAGTGATAAATATCAACCAGACACCTGAAAAAATCATAGCTACAAATATCTAAAGCCACTTTTGTGTTTCATGCACCAGACTGCTGCATGCCTCAGGGATATTTGCTGATTCTCACAGGTTTTACATGATTTATACCTGATGCATAGAATAGAAGAGCTACTGCTCCTGATAAAATTTGGTTCCTAAACAGAAGGGATACACGCAATAGCTGTGAGCAAAAGTATGCCTTAATTTAGTGTAGCAAAGGCAGCCCTAGAAATTTCCTGGTGTTCTAATAAGAGACATTGCACATTTGGAGGGATCCCTGTAGTGGCTGTCAAAAGAAATCTTGCATGTAACAGGTTTTAAGGAGAAAGATTACCCTTACAGAATACTGTTAAGGAAGCACAAATTTCAACAACAAAAAAACCAAACATCTATCTGTACTGCTACACTCAAACTGAAATCATGGGTTAATCAATGTTTTTTTACCAAGCAGTCTAATGGGAAAAATCCTTCATGTCAGTAAAGAAACACATACTTTTTTTGGACCCCTTAAAACAAGAGGTTAAGTTTGCCACATGTACAACTAATTTACAAATCAGTTACCTCACATAATGCATTCATAAAGAGAAAGTCAATAATTTTGTCTTGAACGAGCTTACTTTGCCTGAAATACTTGATTTTTCAGGAGATTTCCTCCTACCTCTTTCGGGGGCTAACACTGTGTAACACCCTATCACATGAATATCTATGAATAATATTAGCATACTCCATTAGTACAGTAATACTGATATACATTCACCAGCTTCATTTTCGGAGTTTCACATTACACTGTTCTCTTTTTCTCAGGCCAGAAATTACATCCAAGCTATTGGGAATAACTGCTATTCTCCATCCAATATTGTTGTAAAAGGTCTTTGAGCTCCTTTACAGAAACAAGTGGCTGTTGAATGATAGTCTGCAAGTCACAGAAAAGGGAACATACATCTGCCTAAACCAGTAGCTTAAGAGCCTGCTGAAATGATCTTTGGCTGTTGCTTTGAGAGAGAAGTGTAGTAATATATTTAATGGAGGAAAGTACAATTACAGGAGCTTCAAAATACAGGTAGATGAAAGAGGAAGGTTTATGTGTTCAAACACACACTGTTTCAGTCAAAATCGAGTCAAAGGTGTTTAACTACTGAATTTGAGCAATCCAATTATTTCAAATTACACCTTGCAAAACAGCAAGGGCATCCATTTGTTAAAGAAATTTACTGCTACCTTACAGATAACAGGGAAAAATATCAGTTGTAACTGCTACATCAGATGGTTCTGATCTGTGGTTCTTCCTTCATTCTAGACTCAAACATTTGCAATTGAGCAGAGTTATTGTTAGGGTTCCAGATATCATGACAGGTTCCTGCTAAAATTTTGACTCAAGATATATTGACATAACAGTAATAATACTCTTTTACATCTAATGGTAGCTGTGACAGATAACATTAATTTTTCATTTTTAAGACATTAATTTCTCATTTTTAAATAATGAGAGTAAATAGTTTTAAATCCTAGAAACAGTTCTCTGTCTTTTAAGTCCTAAAAACAGTTCTCTTGGAATGACTTTGAAAATATGGAGTGTCTAATAACCCAGAATTATAAAATCACTGAGAATGGAAATTCTAGTTTGGAATCCCCAATGCATTTCCAAAGTTTGTATTACACTAGGGAGAATTCTTTGCCTTTTTTTTTTTTTTAAGTGGGAAAATGACAATTTCTTCCCTTCACTAGGGTTCAAGTGCTTCATTGAGAATGTTGTGAAAAGCACCATAAAAGCATTACTAGTACATGTACAAGAAAGAAACTTGATGAAGAAGTGAAGGAGTACCATACAAGTCCAGGACAAGTCCTTGGTTGTCTGTCACCCTTAAGGAGTCTGCCCTCCTGGATCAGAGCAGTGACCTTGCCTTGCACCTCTCACACTGCATGCCAAGTCCATTTTCCTAGGCTGTGAATAAATAGTGTGGGAAGAAGTCCCACAGAAAACTCAAATTTTCATTCAAGGAAAAAATTCCCTTTAAACTGAGGCACTCACCACAAAAAATTTTTATTTCAATTAGCCACATCTTTAGAAACTATTGCGCAAAACTAATAATGATAAGCAACACAAACTATGTTCATAGTCTTTCTTCAGGGCAGGGTAACCTAATGTTACAATATATTTGGATCTCCAAGGTCTTTTGAGAAAACAACATAAACTCCATTTTTCATGTGCCACTGCACGACCTAGGGACCCAAAATATCACCATGGAAATGATTTGAATCATAAAAATACTGAGATACTGGCTTGCCTTCTCTGAGAGCTGTCTCCTGTACAGCCCTAGCCACAGCACAGCTGGAGAATGTGAGTGGTGGGTCAGGGGAAGGAAGCTTGGAGGTAAAAGAGCTTCCCATCCTGATTTCTGTTAGTTTGAAGGATGTAGAACTTCAGTCAAAATACAGTTTATACCCCTATATTATGATTCCTCCATTTGATTTTATTTTTTTCTTACTTCTCACTGCTTTAAAAGAGGGGGATGACCCTCTTTTTATTATTCTTATCTTCTTATTTTTTTCTTACTTCTCACTGCTTTAAAAGAGGGGGAAGTTCATGTATATTCATAGATTTATATATCTATGAAGTTGTTTAGTATATTTTTATATATACATATATATATACACTCACACTCCTATATATGTAGGTGTAAAATAGTTGTTGCTTGTGAAGAGCATTTATCCACTGTCAGTTGTAGGCATACTAAGCTAGAGGAGGTTGACACTGCATTCAGACAATATGTACAGAAAGAAATTAGATAAACAGGGATGCCTCATAATGAAATCTGCTTTGTTGATAAGAGAACAAGCTATCTGATTGCTGAATTCAGCTTGCTTCCTGTTGTTGCAGAAGTGTTCTGTGTAGAGAGATAGCAATGCAACAGCCATTTCAAAATTGAAATTGAAGATGTAGTCATCGTGAAACCAGGAACTGATTTGAAAAACCTACAAATGCCTCCTTCACCTCCCACTTGGATTTAAACCAGAAACACTTTTATTGCAGACTTACAGAAGGCATGTGTCATTTGGGATTTATCATTTTGACACATAATTCTATGAATATGCATTTTATGATATAAAAATGAATCTTATACTTAGGATTTATAGTTTGTGGCTTGATAGTGATTACACCTTGAAAATTGCTAGTTTGCTTTTTGGAAAACACATGTGCAAAGGAAGTGTTTTTTTAACATTGATGTCACACAAGCCTCTGCCATTTTACAGATTCATTGAACCCCATGGAGGAAAAAACAAAAAAACAAATGAGGTAAATATTTTTCCACTTTCAGCACCAAAATAAGAGAAAATCCACTAAAGTGTCTTGTAACTCTCTAGAATGTGTGGTTGCTTAAAATATAGTATAATAAAGAAGTACATAAAATAATAAGATCTATAGCATAGATTTGCATAATTTCCTGTTTAACAGGTTACTTGCAATGAAAGTTTTGTAATTATTTTGAATCAATGTGTTATGGTATGCCACAACTTCTAAATGTCACCCTATATGAGCATTATTCTTCTTGAGAGAGTGGAAGAAACCAGTCTAAATAAATTTTACTCTACAGTTAAAGCAAATGTACATAAGCAAGAGCCAAAGAGTAAATCACTCCCTTTCCTGTGGCATTTGTTTAAAGAACTTGAGCTCATTTCTCCTTTGACATGTCAAAGAAATCTTTAGACATAGCCAGCAGAGATATGAAAGTATGCTAACAAATGAAAAAAATTGACAAATGAACAGAAAGTAAGGAGGGAGGGAGGGAAGAAGGAAGGAAAGAATGAAAGAGGGAGTAATTTAGGAAATTAGCTACCCAAAAGCAGAATTGCATACATATTGAATCCTTAGGGGAATTTCTGAGCCTGTTAAATTGACACAGTCATTCTTAAAGAATTTAAGAATTTATTCACAAAAGAATGATTTTTTTTTACCTCTTGCTACCACAGTGAGTCTCCTCATATCAAGAATTTCACTTTTACCTTCTTTTAATAAAACTATCAACAAGATAAAGATTGTATTTCTATATTTTTTGCTATGCTATGACATTCTGAGACTTTTTTTACCTCTATACCTCCAGATTTCCAATGCAGTAACATAAGTAACATTAGTTGTAGTTTCACACTTCAATTATTTTTTTAAATCATCAAGAAGGCAGGACTCATTTTTGTGTCTTTAGATCTCTCAGAAGCCTTTGATATACAAGATGTCTGAGGGTACAGACATGAGAGACAAAGCTTAACTTACTGCATTATTATCTTTCCTCTGAGTGCAACGAAGTCTAGAGTTATGCATCATGTGTTCTCAGTCATATAAAAAAAAATGAAGTGTTTTAATTTGCTCTTATTCTGGGGAACATAGAAATGTTTGAGATACTGTAGAAAATTGACATCTTAAGATTTATCTGAGAAAATGTAGCCTTTTTGGTCTATATATTTAGATGCAGGCAGTATAATCATTCATGTTGGTAAGACTAGATTCATTCTCTGCTTTCCCCACACAGACTCCCTATACACATATGAGAACAGAGCTATTTTTTTTCCATAAAAATATTGAGTGCATACCTGAAATCCCTTTAGGGATTTAGTCTTTCAGAACTCAAAACATTAAAACTGGGAATCAACTTTTATATTTTCTCTTTCTTTCAAAGAAGAAGCCCTACGAAATGGGAAGAACTGCTGAAAAGTGCTTGCTCACTAACTGTAGGTGGTGTAAAGCTACTGGGGAGTGGTGGAAACAATGAATTCTCATCTGAAGGAATAGGTACATCAATAGTGATCCAGGCTTTTGCTGTGAGCATCATTAGACCACCAACTATTTCGCATACAAGGCTTCAAGCTGCTGTTGAGAAATATGGTTCCTCTGCTCCAGGAATGATTTACTGCATTACACATGCATTACTTAGAGCTGTCTCTATCCACCTTGCACAAAATATTCAATCATTTTTTGCTTGAGCTTTCTTCTTATTCAATTATTAGAATAAATTCTGACAGCTTCTCACACCAAGAGATACCTACTTATAAAAATTCTTCTGCTAATTTTTAGTTTGAAGAACATACATGATCACAGAAGGCTAAAGTGATCTTCCAAAGCATATATGTTTTCCATGTCATATTAATTGCCATATATCTTGCTATATATAGCTGAGCATCCTGGAATTTTTGCTCAATGAGATATAAAAAACTATTTTGAAATAACTCTGGAAATAAGCATACTCTAGCATAAGCACAGTACACAAGAACTAACAGTCCATCACATTTGACTGAACTGATCCCCATCCCATAGTGATTTCTGAACTTTGAATCTGTGCTGTCTTACACACAGGACTTGCTATGCAACAGTATTTTGTTATATATAATCAGACAGTATTTCTGTGTAGTTTCAGTAGTTGTCCTCTCAGCTAGGTCCCTCTCTAATTTGTCTCCCAGGCTCCAAGCATCTTTTCCATAGAAAACAATGCTAATCTTTGCCATTCCTTTGCCATCCTTTATACTTCACTTCAACCCTTTGGGCCTAGTGCAAGTCTCATGGAAAATGTAGATTGTTTAATCATTCTTGGCTAAAAATAGATGGTAGTAAATTATTTTTCCTTTCATCTGTAAGATAAACTCTATCATTTGTACTTCAAAATGGATTATATTATGAGACAAAGCAAAAGCAAATTTCAAATAAAAATTATTGTACTCAATAAGTAACTGCCTGAAATAAAGCCAAAAAAGTCCTCACTGAATTAAAGATATACAAAGTTGTCATGGGACAACTACTTAACTAATATGACTTAACCAATTGCACAGCCAATTGTAGTGAGCAGGCTTTTGATTCATATTTTTGGAATGTCACAATATAAAATATCTTTAAATATAAGTGAGTGGGATTTTTTTCATGATTTTTTTTCCCAGAATGAAATTCTTTTCCTAACAGGTTTGTTTAAGGCTACTGCCATTTCATAAGATCTGTCATAATAGCATAACTTAAGCAATTAAATAAATGCCAAACCAATCAATTAATGCCAGTGTGTACAGAATAAGAGCAGATTGATTTGTATCAGTACAATGTCACAGTCCTAAATTTTCATTATGATAAGATAAATGAGTGAGAACTTGATGCACGTTAGACAGTAAAAGTGCAACAGTGATTCAGCAAGGCACATGAAGAACATTAATGACTAAACATAACAGTCTGAAAATGAAGCACTTAAGAATGCAGAACAGTTCTCTGTAAAAATAAAACCAGGAAAATGTAACCGTTTAAAACACAGGCATTCCCAAAAGATGCATGCAATGCAACTGAAAGCAGAAACTCTTCAAATAGAGTTGTCAATTTAGAGTATAACTGAGTCCTGCACAAAGAAACTAGCAAGAGCATATTGTTAATTGAAGTCAAAGCTGTGAATTAGTCTCAAAACTAACATTTGATGCTGTCAAATTCCATGGAATATACATGAAATTAGTCTAGTTGTGCATAAGAGAGATGCTGCATTCATCCTCTCACAGCTGGAAAAGTTTCTCATGGTGGAAATATTTTCTGAACCAAATTAGTTTCATCAGCAATAGTCACACATTTTTTGGTTACTCCTGTTCCCAACATTTCCTTCAACACCAGCAAGCTTGCTTGGCATTTTGTCCCCTACAAAAGATTTAAAGGTGACTGTGTGTGCCTACACTCTGAGGCCATACTGTGACTGCTGTGAGCAGCAAACATTCATTACTTTTAAGTGGTAAACTGGACAGCAGATGGTGGATGCCTGACTGGTATTTTTTATCACTTTATACCATGTATGACCATCTGAAGGATTTCCACATTAAGGGATAATCATAATGATTTCGGAAAATGTTTAAAATAGCTAACAGCTTTATAGTTGAAGCTCTGTAGTGCTTTTTCCTCAAAGAATCTCTGGAGAATATTTGTTTGCATATCTCTTTTCAGATAATCAGAAGTACACTCTTTTGGATGCTTCAATAATCACTGCTCTTATTCAGAATCTAAGCCATAAGTGATATCACAGGCTCAGTTGAAAGAATACTGCTAAAGCCAATTGCTTTTCTTAGAAGTAAAAATGAGGGCTACGTTTCCCACAGAATGTCTTTATATAAAATGAATTCTTACTTTACTGAAAAGGAGAAAAAAAATGTGATTCTGTAACACAACTTGAGCCATTAAATAAACATTTCATGGAGTTCCTAATGCTTTCTTTAATTCGCACCTTATTTTTTTAACTTCATCCTCTTTTTTTAACTTTAATAAAGCTCAAACATAATCTGACAAAAATAAATTGGTAGAGGTCTAAGATTAATAGTGGTTGAAGAGGTACGTGGGCAATTAACTTTCTATAATTAGCCTTGTGGTTAACTAGAAACACTTAAAACAATAGGAAAAAAACCCAGCAACCAAATTTTAAAGCAATATCTGATGAAGGCTACCACAAGAGGAAGAAGAGATGGAAATTGATTCTTTCTGCCAGTTGCTCCTTCACACCATTTTTTAATTGATTCTTGCCACCAGTTGCTCTTTTATGCCATTTTTAAACTGGCAGAAGAATCTTGGCCTAGGAGGTCTGCCAGTCTAACAGATGGCTGTAAGTGCTGCTAGTCAGGAGAAATCAAAATGTGCATCAATTCTGAGGATTGGGATTATATTCTTTTCCAAGGAATATCAAAGCAAAAGCCTGAGCCAGATTTCCTTCTCAACTATAAAGGTGTAAAGGTATACAAGTGAAAAACTCAATTCCTTTTTTTCGTCTTAATATCAGAGAATAGAAACTTTTGGTCTTTAATAAATGACCATCAGGAATAAATCCTGTTTTAGATCTATTTAGATCTGCATCTTTAGAGATTGCTTCTCAAGTCTGATTTTGTTAGTCAGTCTTAAGAGAATGACTGTGCACTTCTCTTGGCCCTGGTTTCTATGAGTAGATCTATATTGGCATTTAACTTGGAGCCTGGTACTCTATTCAGGTTCAAAATCCTACGTTTTCCACATACCCTTTACAGTGGCTCACTTTTCTTCTCAGGCCTTAATCCTATGAGGAAAACAGAAGGAAATTAAATGGATTGACAATAACCCAAACTGTTTCTTACAAGCAATCTGGTTACAACCCACTTAATAGTTACTTTGAGTATAGTTAATAAAAGACAAGAAGTCACTATGAACACAGGGTTTGGGTTTTGTTTATCTGCTCTGACCATTTCAGATATTGGTCTAGTACACTGTGTCTTATTGTATATTATACCAGTAAAATCAGATTTGGAATGTCTTACATTCTTTTCCCTTAAAGCCTCTACAAAAGTAACTGTCTCAAAGCAACATCTTTTATTTGATATTATAATACCTGTATAATATCATCTGTCTCACTTGATCTAGTGAGACAGCTTGGTGAGACAGTCTTTTCTCCAGCCACAAAACTGAACAAATATAATTTTCCAAATTCAGTTTTTCTGTTTTCTGCTGGATTAATGTGTTTTCCTTGCTCTGAGAAAACTGGAGTTATTGCTGCTACTTAGACATTGTATCTTAATGGCTTTAGGTCCTACCACTCATTGGAGAACACACATATTTTGCTGTCACCTGTGAAAATTTAGAAGGAATGGGGTTTTTTTAATTTCTACTGTACAGAACTCACACTATTAGAGATAGACCTGAAAAGAACAAAATGAACAAATGAACAATGAACAAAAAACACTAAACCCCCCTGCATCTTAAGAGACTACACATTTTTTGCATAGACAACTTAGAAAATTATGTATTGATAAGATTAGAATTGTTACGTGAGTGTCAATTAATCACAAAGTAGGGACAATATATAGATCATGATCTCAAAACTTGCTAACTTTTTTAATTCTATGGAAATTGCAATTTTTCTTTTGAACCAGTTTTTCCAAACATCTTATTTTTGTAATATTAGACCTAATGCTTTATTGGCACATTTAAATGTCAAGAAAAAGAAAAAATCTAGTAAAATTATTTTCAAATAGCAGTTGTTTGAAATACACAATTTGCTTTCTTTTTGTTTTAAAATATCTACAACTATTCCCATAGAGCTTTATAAATTCCTGTGGTATTACTGCTGAAACTTTGCATTATCTTCTAATCAAAATAAATAAAAACGGGGGAAAAAAATCCAGTGCAAGCGGATGTGATTTATATCTAGGAAAGCTGAGCTAGAGGTCAGATCAAACAAGTTAGACACCTGTAAGCAATGTTAGAGAAAGAAAATAATTTGATAGGGAACCATAACCCATATTTATAGCTTGGACACGAGCATACTTCTGTCAACTGCCTCCAGCCTGAGCCCAGCTGATTCCTATCACTCTTACACCAGGAGCTATTGCTTCGGGTGGCTTTGCTAGTTATGGGTCTCATATTAAATCAAAATGATTTAACTCAGCCAAGATCTGATGCTGGCTTTGTTTAAGCTAGTATTTTCTGCTTTGTCAAAATAAATTAGGAATTCTTTCCAGAGAGGGTAGAAAGCTGGTTAAAGAATGTTACACTCTTTGATCTTCGTATTGGTTGTGATCAGCAAATAATCTGTATGAAGGATACTGTTCTTTCTATTTTAATACAGCTCTTTGTACCTTGTACATACAGTTTCTTAATTTACATGTAGCTAAGCAGCTTGGACTGATGCATTAGTGTTATTTGCTTATGGTTGTACTTTTCCAAAATATATAGACACAGTTTATGTAGGTTATTTCATGAAACTTCACCACCCACTAAGTACAGTGTTAATTAAAAATGTCTAATACTTTAAAATTCTGAGTTACCTGCATTTACTCAGGCTTCAGGACTGATAGTGTTTATAACTGATAACAATAACTGAAAATTTTAGTTCTAGCATCAAGCTTTCAAAGTAAGACCTAACTCTGTCAATGGGTCTCATTATCCCTTTCTACGACCTTTGGTGCTCTTAAAGATGTCAGCTGCTGCACAGAGGGAAAGTATCTGAGAAAAGATGTAGATCTGTCTGTTACCCCCCAAAGGGTGATAACATTTGCCTGCAACTCTGACAGAAGAGACATATTGACGCTCCTTGCTGCAGAAAAGCTACTAAACTCTAGTTAATCTTTAGTTAAAGCTAAAGAAACAATCCTGCAGGATATTTTAATCCTAAATTTTGATCACTTTATGTTGAAAAATATACATAAAGCACATTTCTATGTCAAAGAATTCAAAAGAAAATCACAATGAAGTATGCTATTCACTTTGTCACTGGTTCTGACAGTAATTTACAGGTAATATTTATAATGAAGGACAAAAATTTAATTAGGATCTTAATATAACTTATTGCTTCACAAATATTAATGGAACATTCCCTACCAATTTAGAGAAAAAACTGTCTTATTATGATAACATATATACAAATCCTTCAATTTTAAATTTAAATAGCATTTCATATGCATATTGTTATTGGTTTATATGAACCTAATAATAAAAAACTTCTTTAATTTTAATAGGTAATTATGTAGACATGTAATCAATATTCTCTTTTTAGTCTATATTTCCCATGTTAAGCTCGAGGAATTGTTGAGAATTGGATAGTGATTTCACCTTGCATGCTGCTTGTAATTATCAAAGATACTTTTATACATGTTTAACATATGAAAGGAACACTTTTTTCCTGCAATTGACTATTGATATAAAGGGAACCAGGCAGTCAAATAACTACATAAGATGTCTTCAAATATAACCTCTGGACTGCAGAAACAATGAAATGTAAATGCACTAATGTTTAATTAACACTATTTTACTATTGTTATTCTGAAGTATGGACTATATCAGGGCTTAGTAATTGCTGTGCTTATCTTACCATTAAATTCCTGACAAAGCAGAAGTACATCTATGATTCCACCAGGGATTCTAATTTAATTAACTCTGTGGTGAATGGGATTCTGTCCACTTTTTCTTGAATTTCCAGTGAAGTTTCCACTACTTCTCTCTCCACCCCCCCACGTCTTAAAAATAATTTCAGACTCATGAACTATATTTTTTCATCAGTGCTGTTTTTAAATGTAGAGGACTACTCTTTATGTCTGATTTGGATTCAGAATCACAGAATTCTGGCCAGGATAATTGGGCTGCCCTGTGTTTAATACCTCATATACCCACTGATCTCTTCAAAGGGGAATGTCAAAGCAAAGGCAACTCAAAACTGTGCTACCCCATCATGCCATTTAGGTAAATCAAACATAATGATGGATTAATAAAAATCAAAACCATGTCTCTGGCTTTTGACCACTCCTACATTTTATTCACTGCCTAAAATAGAAGCAGATGAGTAATGACCCCACTAATATTGTCAATAATCAATTGTCAATTGTCACCTCTTTTTACTAATGACAGTTTTTACCTATAAATTAAATTTACCATTCCTTTCATGGTATTTTAATTCAAATGCCCAAAACTACAAACCATTGTGCAAGATACACATTTATTCAATTTTTTTGTAATCTTTACAGAAGATACAGCTTTGGAAAAAGTTTGCGATAGAATCAGTTTATGAAGTGGCATTAGTGAAGAGGTTGTAGAGGTAGGGTTTTTTTAAATTTGGAAATTTTCTTTATGCGCCCAAGCTTCCAAAAACAAAACATGCAAAACCAAAACTTGAATGAAAGAATATGGACAGTCAAAAAATATCTGAAAACTGTTCCAAGCTGTCAGCAACATTTTAAGTATATTTATAATTCATATGCTACCTGATAATCACATGTAACAACCTATTCACAACATTTGATGCCTTTTATATCTACCTATATACTTTATGTGCAGGGGTGTCCAGAAGAAAAATAAAACTGTATAAAAGCACATATTTAGCTAGGCTATCTTCTTAACAACTGTTCAGAGTGAAAGTGAACATAACCTGGAAATTAAAGATTTCAGTTGCTGCTGTAGATTTTCCCTGCTTTGTTAATGAAATATTAGTGAATGAGTTCACTACAATTCTGATCTACATTACCAATAAAGCCCTCATTTTGAAGAGTCTGAAAAATCAATTAATTGTAAAACTAAATCTGAAACATGGTCTACATTGCATGCTCAATTATATATTTTTGTCAGGTCAATAAGCAAGTAACATGAATTTCTGCTGCTCATATCTGACCTGTCCCTACACTAAAATGCACAATACATTTCCAGTTTGGAAAATAACAAAAGAAGACAGTCCTTTTTAAGTGGATACACTGGTCTATTAAACATAATGATTGATTTGCTCTCCTGTACCAGCCCAATAACAAGAAAACTTTCCTCTCACACAAACAAACCATTTATGAAAGCTGTGTTAAATGTTCACCACTGTATTTCTAAGGATTGCAAAACATTGGACCTCACAAAACTTTCCCCAGAGGAATGAGGAACCAGCACAAAAATAAGGACAACAAAAATAATTACCTCTATTTTCCCCAATCCTGTCTTTTAGTGAATGTAATTCAAAAGCCATTTTTTTCAGCCATAGGACAGAAACAAAGGTTGTTGCTGCATTGCATGATGAAATGCCATGCATCTAAGCAGATATGACAGATTATCCCAAACAGCAGGCTGATAGCACAGCTGTGCTCCACTCCTTCTGGTTGTTTCTGTGACAATACAAATATTCCTGCACACCATAACACATTATGGGCATGTCAAATGTCCTCTCTGTATAATATATACTGCATGTGATTTCACTTTTAAAATGAAGACAAATACAAAACTCCATTCAGTTACTTGCTAATACCATTGAAAGTACCCCAACTAACGCAAACATTAGTAATCAAACTGAAATTATTTTTCCTGACAGCTACCTAGCATGATTTGGTTGAAAGCAACCAATTGTTAAAGAATATGTATTTTTACCCATAGTATTTAGTACATATGAACAAGATGTCATATTAGACAACACAAAACAAAATAAAAAAGCAACCTCTAAAACCTCTTTAAATGCTCTGATGTCCAGACAGCAAGATTTTCTTTCGAATGACAAGGAAAAGAACTCCACCCAAATCTTCTAATTTGGAGATGTGGGGAAGCATCCAAATAAAAGTTATGTTTATTGCTTGATGCATTAATTTTTCTGTATAAATTCTATATTATCGGTAGTGTGACATGAATCATCCTCAATTTACCTATGGAGGAATAATGTCATGCAGCAGTAAACGCTGGCTTCCCAGAGAAGTTGTGCTGTCTCCATCTGTGGGTTTAATCAACACCCAGCAGGTCATTATCCTGGACAACCAGCTGTAGCTGATCCTGTTTGATCAGGGTAGCTGGACCAGATGATCTCAAGAGATCCCTTCTAACCCAAATCTGTGATGTCAGAAGATGTCAGCATGTCAGAATAGCTCACTGCATGCAGAATGTAACATTTAATTTACTTAGCTGTGTCTTAATAGGTTTATGTGCCTTGACTGACATTTTTAGAATAAGACCAACAGCTGAACACTATTTTTTGATACCGTTGTCTTTACCGTGCATTTAAACGAAACCACAGGCTTTTCTTAGTTTAAGTTTGTGCAAGGGAAAAATGGCTCAAACAAAGCAAAATGAGAGAAGTGTTTTTCTTTTTCAGGGTTTACCAACTCTCAGTGGACAGAGGAAAACCTTTTGCAATGTCAAAAGTTGCAGTTCGCTTGTTTCCTGTTAATTGACATTATGCCACAAGAATCTAACTTGCAGCACTGAGTAATTAAAAATTAGTTGCCTGCTATTTAAAGCTCCCAGTAGGAAACACATAGACATGCCTATACAATGCACTAAGAAAGGTCAAGCCTTTGGGCTGCATTCAGTCCTTGCATTGTATTTCAGTGGTTTAAAACACAAAAGAGCTTTAATGGAGTTAAATTTGCCATTGACATAAAAGAGGGTTATTGGGACTTCAAAAAACAGACATCATAAT
The DNA here is from genome assembly GCF_037042795.1 of Molothrus aeneus. Lineage (NCBI taxonomy): Eukaryota > Metazoa > Chordata > Aves > Passeriformes > Icteridae > Molothrus > Molothrus aeneus. The sequence goes on from NC_089649.1 coordinate 33,096,756, forward strand.
TTTCCCCTTCTTACAAGTGGACTAAGGGTGAGCAGAAAATTAAAGTCTTATGCAGAAATAAAGTCAATCTGTCCTCCTTTCTATGAGAAGAATTTTGGTAAGTGTAGAAATGCTACTGAGAAATCACTCCTAGCGCTCAAGTTGACACTCTTTCTAAATGTCATGAAGCATATGATATCTAAAGGCAGTTCTGATTTATTGATTAGGAACTTAAGGTCATGTTATCTCATGGGCTTGTGCAGAAAGAAGGAGTTAGAAATACCATTATATACAGGAGCTATTTGTCATAGAAAAAGATTACCTCTTTTACCATAATCTAAAGGAAAAATGTATCATTTGAGTTTCCAAATCAGTTTGCAAAAATGATTGAAGGCTGGAAGCCTAACTGCAGAAATTTTCCTTTGGAATATTCTTTTGGAATGTTAATTTAGATTATTTGAAACCTGCTCTCAGATATTTTAAGCATGTTCATTTAGACTATATATATGCAGATAAGTCCCATTCAGGAGTGGTCAGGTGGTCAAGAGATTTCTGAAGTACATAAAATCCATGGGAATTGATATGATACAAATTCAGTTGCATTTTGTTCCAAACAGGTTTTTTAAAGCTATTTAGAATCACAGAATATCCCGATTTAGGAGCACAGAATCATGTGTCTCCTTATTTTGCACATGTGAAAAAGTTGAAAGAATTTTGATCTTTACACTAAATCAAGAAATCAACTTTTAAGAAAGCTAAGTTTTAAAAACAGGTGGATATCTTCAATTTTACTAAGTGCCTGTTACTTCCTCAAAACCATACATTATCAAATCAAGCTTTTGATTATACGTTTCTCACAGAAGTAATTATAGTTTAGGTCCAGAAGGTTACATTTAAAGTCTTTTTCCATGTTATATCAGATATTTCATACAACAGATTTTTCTTTGTTTTGAAACAGCTTTTAGGAGTCTTTATTAATTTCTTTCTGAATTCTGAAAATTAGGCATTCATTTCTATCTTTTGACCTGAACTCATCTTGATGTTAGAAGACAAAAAAATGGCAGATTAGAACAGATTGGGTATGAATAGATTTTTTCCAAGTCATGAAGGCAGGTTATGAATTAATTAACATTGCAGCTGAGCAGCAAGTGGCTATGATAGTGCATTTTGACATAATGCAATAATAGGAAAAGGTTGAAATTATGTTTCCTCAGAAAGCCAAAATCGAAGTGAGACATATGACTCGCAAGTTATGTGACAAATTCATATCATCAGAAGTAGGGCCACATTCAGGACTCATGTAAAAGCCACATACATAAATGTGTATAAACAGAGAGACAGTTCTTGGATATGAATACATTCACTATTAGGATGACTGCAGTTTGGAGTCTACACATGTACTAGATGTCTAATTTCTACTATTGCCATAAAAATCAAATGCTAGTAAGCTCCAGATGCCAGACTTAAGTTCCAGCCAAAAAATGAGATTCCCATCCCTTGCTACATGCCCTGTCAAGGGGCTCTACCAAACCACTTTAGTGCCCCAGTAGGTCATTGTATGTATGCAAAGAAACACAGGGTGTTCAAGGTTTCAGAGAATTAAACCCATTGCTGTCTTCAAGGTTTTTCTTCAAGTTGTACTGCTAACCCTAGATAATGTCTAGAGTGGGTCTGAGTGTTTAGAAAAGCTCACCATTGGCTCATACTTACTCCCTTAGAAATCAGTTGAAAAACCTTGCTCTGACAAAAGGAGAAGCAGAGATTTTTACCAGAATATACCTTAACTACAGCAATAGGCCTGGGACAGTATTGTTGAATTCGGCATAAATCAATACCTGCTAACTGCCAAGTCTCTTAGTTTGTCCATCTGTGCTATATGGCTAGATAAATATCCTAAGTCACTCAATATTTTAGGCTGCACAATGATTTATGACAAAGAAGATTAAGGACCAACAGGTGAGGGAAGAGCTAGAAAAAGATATGGATTGCCTTTGTGGGGATCTCAACTTGAAACAAAAATTCAAGTATACAAAAATGGATATATTATCCTTTTCTTATTTTATAACAGTTTTGTTTTCCTTTAAATGCTAAGATTTTAAATCATTGCCTGAAGACATTGAATCTACTTGGTTTATGCATTGTTAGAAGCTCTCAGAGAATGTCTGTAATTTTGGAGAGATTTTTATACTGTTGTTCTTCAACTAGAAGCTTTACACATTTTTGGAATTCCTCTCCTTCAGAGAGAAGTCAGTGAACGGATGCATGAAACCATTGGTGAAACCATTGGTACCTGTTGTGAGAGCTAATCTACTGAAATACCTCTATTTTTAGCACAGCTTTATTTTCTTGTATGGATAATACTCTAATGTAATTTACTAGGAATTAATTCTAATCTCAGTTTCTCTCTGCCTCCAGATTTACTGGCTAAAAGGACTTGGTGGAAAGTAAAAGAAATTCCACACCATCTATGAGCCTAGAGGAAATGTCAAATGAATATTGTCAGTATCTTTACATTTTTTCCTTGCATTTAGTTTGTGCCTGAGCTTCCAGTAACATCCTCATTGGATAGTGGAATTGGTCAATGGACACAAATTAAAAAATATGAAATTATATGTCAACATGAGAAAAAACATTTTTACTATGAGGATGGTCAAAGACAAAAACATGTTTGCCCAGAGAAGTTGTGGATTATCCTGTTTTGGAGATATTGAAAGACTGCCTGGATAAATCCAAGACAATCTCATCCTCTGACCCTACCTGAGAAGTGGAAGACATAGTGATCTCCAGAGGTCCCTTCCAAACCTCAAAAACTCTGTAATTCTGTGAATTTCACTTGTGTTAGTATGAGAGATTTAAAATGCTGAGAATACATGCTCATGTTTGAATAAAGACAATTGTATATTTTTCTATGGCACATAGCATTTGAATTTCAATACAGAAAGTCAGAGGTTAAGTAGATCTCAAATTAAATGAGAGGGGAAAAGTGTTAAATGTTAAAAAAAACCCAAGCCACAAAAAAACCTAATGAAGAATACAAGAATGAGGAACTCTGAACTCCTGAGCTCCTATGAACTCCTGCTTCCTTCGCAACTTGGCTGCGCATAACTTCTGTAAAAAAGCCAAAACTTAGGAGACACAAATTTAGTTTTTCTGATTTGAGTGAGTGGCATTTGAGCTTCCACTGTGAGCAGTCTTTAAAAAACCATAAGAAATACTCTCTATGTGTGTATGGCTATGACCTAAAAAGGAAGTGTCTCTTCTAAATCAGCCAAGGCCAGATTACTAGTTTGGTGCTCTATTTAATTCTTGGCAATGAATTTTTCTTATGACAAAAATTTTGGTTTTCTTCTTCTGTAAAGACATCCTAAACAAGTGAAATACCAGAAATTATTTAGGTATCTTGAAATAATTTTACTGATTTTTATAAAACAAAGAAGCTGCATTCTAACTGCTTAGGACTAACCATATTTTGGGGACACAGAAATGCCTAGGCAGATTTTTCCTTTACCCACTGAGGCTAGGAAGTGAACCATGAATGTTGGGATCCTGCCTATTTTTCAGTATTTAGGATCAGAATAAATTGTTTTAAGAATAGAGGTTTTTCAAACTTTTCTATCCAACATGGTCTGTCACACAGCACATCATTTAATAGAAAAAACCCCAAACCCATTTTTTCCTATGTGGAGAGAGGGAGACATGGATGGATTCTTGTACATTTTTAATAAGAATTGGTTAAATTAACACATTCTGTGCTACTTTCAAAACTATAAATAACTTTTTAAAACCAACCTTAACTCTTCATTGCAAAAAACTTAGAGAAAATGCAATAATAAACCATGAATCATCAGCTAAACTATCACCTAAATATCAGCTGAGAATATTAGTTACTGATAGGTATTTAACATTGTGGACCAACATTTTACCTTACATGCACAAAATCATCAAATTCAGAAATGTCATGGAGGTGTCAGAGTCTAACAACACAGGGGCCAAATGAAATTAATAACACCTACATTTAATACTTTTCCATATTTCAGAAGCTGTTGAAGGTGGAAAGGTTAAAATAGATTTACAACTGCATATCAGGAAACACAGATGATGTACATACAGACCTACAGTTTTCTTCAAATTTTGCCTTAAAGTTTTTGATCACTTCTGTGATTTGACAAAATAATGCTAAATAATAGAACAGGAGAAGAGAAGTATGGATAGCAGTAAATAGGGAACAGTGTAGTAAGGAGTCGGCTCTAAGAAGAGTAAAACCCCTGGAAAATAAAAGGAATTGATGATAACTAATATATTATATAAAATTGGAAGACACTCTCTCTATCAGTATACTACACATGAATAATATGTACATACTTTAGACCTAGTCCCATCTTCTATATATCATCCAGCTAAAGTAATAATTAAAAATGCTAAGAACAAAAGGGGAATGATTTTTCAACACCCTGCTGCATATAGTATGTATTTTTGTTTTAAACAAAGAAGAAAAGAAAAACAAACATTATTTCAACTGGAAAGATGAAAATTAGAAAAAATGCACTTTTAAAAATCTTCATACAAAGACAGAAACCTGTTGGGCAACAGTAAAAAAGATTCACATGCATGAAATGTGTCAGAAGCTAAGTAAGTAAAAATTTGGTAACAGTTACTCCAATTGGGGATCATGAATAAGACAGTAGTAGTCAAGGCCCAGAGAAACAAACTGCACAGATGGAACATAAAACCCAACAAATTAGGCACCTAGGAGTAAGCTTAAAAAAAAGTGACTGAAGGAAGATGAGATGTGACAGATATAGATGTGGGTAAAAGAAACAATATCATTAAGAGAAATAATGTGAAAGTAATCCCAATGTGAAACTGAAATTGTACTTGAAAACTGAAGTAAAATCATAAAAGAGGTGTAGAAAAGCATTTTCTGCAATATGCCATTTAAATAACTGAAAAGAAAGCAATAGAAGTTGTATTAAAAATAAGTAAATCAGTAATTTCAGTTTCAAGAAGCAATGGAAATTGGGAATATGAACATTTTTAATCATCTCTGTAGGCTGTCTCTTAGGTTTGACCTGTAAATCAATAGATGGCAGTCTGATTCATCACTATAAACTGGAACTAATCAGATATTTTCTACATTTCTTTCAGTTGAACCAGTGGCATTCCTACACCTGCAGATGGGAATGAAGATCTATCAGGCTAGAGAGAAAGCAAAGAAATGAATGTCATTTCAGGCTTTCAGCTAAGGTACCTCCAACCTAAGTAAGCCAAAGATACATGTTGTGGCCCCTGCCACAAGCAATGTTTGACCTTTGAAAAAAGATTACATTCTACCAGATGAACAAGAGATCATAGAGATTCACTTAAATGACTACAGCTATTCTATCCTCCAAGATGCACTGTCTAAAGTTTCCCTTGACTATTTTTTCTGCCTTGGACTTCAAAGTCTGAGAGAGAAAAGTTAAATAAGACACTGACGTGATTTAACCACATCCAGCAATTAAGATCCATGCAGTGGACCCCCCCATTCCCCTCCTTTGTCCCACTGGGATGGGGAGCAGAATTGTAAAAAGGGAAAGTTCATGTGTTGTGTTAAGAGCAGTTAAATAATTGGAATAGGGTAATATTATGATGATGAGAGCAGGAGGGGTGGAGGAGGAAGGAATAACATTCCATAACAATACAAGCGCTCACCACCCTCTGACCAATGCCCATCCCATCCCCAAGCAATAGCTGACTGCTCCTGGCCAACTCCTCCAGTTTATACACTGAGCATATGGAATATCCCTTTGGCCAATGCAAGTCAGTTGTCTCAGATATGCTCCCTCACAACTTCTTGTGCACCTCCTCATTGGCAGAGCATGAGTCAGTGAAAAGTCATTGGCTTAAGGTAAGAACTGCTGAGCAACAACCAGAATATCATTATCAACAATACTCCCGCGATAAATCAAGAAAAACATGGCATTGTTCCAGTTGGAAGAAAATTAACTCTATCCCAGCCAAAACCAGAACAGAAGCCATATAAACATGAAACATTTATTCCATTCTGATTATCAAAATAATCAGAGTGTAAAGAAGAAGAAGTGCATTAATTAATAAGCAGGAAATTGCTTCTTGATCACTTTTCTGAAAATCATGTTAACAGTTTTAAATAATTTTATGTTTTATCAACCAGTGGCTTTTATGACTGGCTCAGCATCTATAAGTCACAACTATAATAATCATTCTCTATGTCTGATGAACCAAACCCTTTGGAAACTTCAGTCCCACTTTTTTAAAGTAGATTGATTTATCAAAGAGGACAAAGAGAAAGATGATCCCATCTAATCTCTGTACATGTGCATTCTTCTTATCCTTCTTGATCAGACCTGGAAAATTAGCCTTGAGTTCATTGGTATGTCCCTTACAGTGTGACAATTATACTATTTTTAACAGTTGCCTCATTTTGATAACCCACAAGGCTTGAAAAGCATGAGGTGGCCCTGAGAAAACAATGTTTTCCATCAGACTAGCTATGTTTTGGAATCTAATAGTGAGAAAATAATGATGTAAGAAAGAAAAATTCTATTTACTTATTTGTATCCTTTTTACTTATTACTTTCTTTACTTCCTTGCTATGTAGATATGTCTCCTTGTCCCCACTTGAGAGATTTTTGAGAAGGGATTATCACTTTGTCCTGTGATCCAGAACACTCAGAATAGGATATTGTTTTCATTCTGTGAAACTATTTTTAATACAAAGGCACATTATTAAAACAGAAATACAACAGCAAACAAGGAAACAAACAAACAAACCCACAAAACTTCAACCCATTCTCAACACTAATATTAGTGTGGTGCTCCAAAGCACAGTCCCTAAATTACTCAGAATTACTCTCAGATTAAGAAAGTACATACTATAAAAATTTATTTAGGAATTTCTGATATAGTCTTTGCTCTCTATAAACTTTTAGTTTTTTTTTTTAATCATTCTCATATGATTACATGAATACTATTTTATTTCCAATACTTAAAGGGATTTTATTCTTCTCTATTCAACCAACCATTCTTCGAATGATTTTTTTTAGTGTGTTTTTCTCTGTACACTTCCAGAAATTACTATAATCTTTTATTTCCTGTATTTTTTATTTATAACCCAAACAGTTTTCTGAGTGTGAAAAACATTTGTTTCATTTTTTGAGGAAAGACTTTTTTTTTATTCATACATTTCAGACTGCAATCATTGCTGTCTTCAGCTGCAGAGAATCTTGCTGACAATGGACTAACATTTGACCCAGACATATGCTCCCACTTTGCAATGAGAGTTATTTTAAATGCTATTTCTGCTCTTCTGAAAAAGGTCACTCAATCCAAAAAGCTGGATTGAGCAGTTTGCATGTGAAAAAGGTCACTCAATCCAAAAAGCTGGATTGAGCAGTTTGCATGTGGCTAAAAGAGAAATATGGTTTGATTCACCTGGGAATAAAAAGTCTTCTCTTGCAGGCTCTCTTGAGCTGGAGGACTGAATCCAATTTTGTTTTTACATTGCCATAAATAAATGTGGTTTGATAGCCACTTAAGTTTAAGAAAAGTAGTTGGTTTTTTTTTTTCCTGTAAAAAGGCTGTGCTTTTCATCTGGCAGCAACTCATTTTCTTAAGAGCTCTCACTTCTCAGAATAAGCATGTAATAAAGTTTCCTCTGTGTTGATAATATTACTGTAAGCACATTTGAAACACAATGCAAATTCTTTTTAAGCTTTTTTTTTTGCTCTTAATTTAATAAACTGTTCTTGGCTTATAAAAAAAAATCTGTTTCTTTTCGCATTGTTTTTTCTTTGTTTTTTACTCATTTTGCCATCCTGGAACAGTGAATTTTCTGCAACAAAAAGTAACTATTTCCTAATAAAAGAAAACAGCTTCCTCTCATTTTGACGCACAAAATAAACAATTTTTGTACAAATAGAGACTTAGAATTTGTTCTGTGCTGTTGAGCAAGAGCCTTATTCTGTCTTGAAGAGCAAATGCATTTCATAGAGGCAAGTTTAACATCTGAGATATTATCAACTGAATTTTTTGGGAATACTAGCATTTAAGGAGCTGATTCATTTCACCATGAGTATTCCACAAGTTTTTCCTTTCCTTAAACTCAGTACTATAAGTACAGGTTTTTTCCATTACTATAACTTCAATTGTCTCGTTTCAAAAATAATTTTGCCATTCCATCTGCCAGGTATTAATATAGAAGGCAAGTAGTGACAGGTGAAGAATCAAAAGGGTAAAAGTGACAAAACTTGTGGGTTGAGACCAAGACAGTACAATAATAATACCTATTATTGTTATAGCAACTTCCAATGAAAGAAGAAAATAACAAAACCATCTCTGTACTACCAACAGTTTCCCTCATATTAGATACTGTGAATAAAATAAACTCTATCCTAGCCAAAACTAGCACAATACCATTATTTGTACATAGCCTTAACAAGCCAGGCTTCCACATGGATACACTGAAATTCTTTATACTATTTGACTGAATTGCAGTAAGTAATTTCACTGAAGTAAATAAGTCATACCAACCAAATCTGACCCCTAATATTTCCAGTTTTTATCCATTCTTTGTGCCTCTTGCTCCTCCACTTCATAAGTGACTGTTCTGAGACCACCACGACCAAATAAGAATTGCAAGGTTACATTTTCTTGTGAAGCACCTTACTGGGTCAGGGTCAAGATCAAGAAGCTAGCATGAAAAGCAAAGAGCACAACAACCCATACCCACTTCAAAGTTTAGTGAATGCCTTTTAACTCTTACTAGTTCTCAGACAACACAAAGAAAATTAGGTGACAAAGCTGCATGCTGCAAATTGCTCCAGGCACTTCAAGTCCCAAGTGTCACACTGAGGCCAAACTTCAGTACAGTGGCGTGCACATCCTATCTCATCTCTGCATCATATGTATCTTTTTTTATACCTTTAAAATTGGTTTTATGCAACCAAACATCTACTTTCTGGCACCTTATCAAATCTGTTTGCAGGCAAAAGTAATTTAGAATGCTGTTCACTTCACATTACAAGCTTAAAAATTTATCTGAGTTTAAGATCCCCAACATAAATTTTTTTAGGGCTTCATGACAAATATATTTCCCTTCTGTGAGACTCTCTGTTTAGTAAAAAGCTCAGAATTATATGAAGAGAGAGAGATTGCTGTCCAGCAGAAATGTTACTCTGGTTTTGTAATTGAATGGTGCAATTTGATCAAGAAATTATCATTGCACAGTGACTTTTTGAGGTATACATAGATGTAGGGGTTTTTTTGTGCCTAAAGATTGAAGTTCCCTCTCTGCTCCTCTGTCACCTGTTTAGCACCTGACTGTTAAGATCAGTTGTCCCACAGCTCATTACCTGTTATTGCGACCTACCTCTGATTGATTGCAGGTGCAGGGTCTACAATTTTGCAAAGCACCCCACCTACCTACAACAGTCCCTCTTGGAAGGAAAATCAATCATTCACATTCTGCTCATTTATTATCTGCAGCTTCACCTGACAGAAGCTTCAACTGCACATCTCTTCTAGGACTCCCATACATTTCTTTCTATAAGGTTATTTAGACATATTTTTTTTGTCATTCCAAGAGCTGGTTTAGCTTTGCAAAATACATTTGGCAAAACACTCAGCATGTAAAAATGCATAGTAAAGGTTCGATATAATATCAGACACAGTCATTTTACTGTTGCAAAACTTGCTCACCCAGATGTAGAATTTAAAGTTTGTAATTCCAAAATTCATGCTCCATGTCCAGTTTTTTAGAATTAAGTCTGAAAGATCTGTTTTTCTCAAACATTTTAAGGACATGGAGTTAGATTTTTTTACTTCTTACCCACAGACCTTCCTAGTTACAATGTGTGTACAAAATCTATGTAAACTTCAAAAGGAAGAAATCTAAAAGATTTGTTCCATTAGTAAAGCTTAAAATTCCTACCAAACAACAATGAAACCAATGACTGAATCACTCAGGCATTGGGAATACTTCAATCATATTAGACAAAAGTTTTAACTGACTTCTTTGTCTAATGCTTCAAAACTAATTCTCCTCTATCTGTGCATTGTCACAGTTAAAATTTCAAGGAGAAAATCAAACAAGCAAGCAATCCATTCTATTTCAGTGCACAAGATTCAATAACAGAAGATTTATTTGTATGTTTCCCAGAATTAGATCATCTTTGAGCGTACTGCACATGTAACAAAGTTATCTGTGTATTACTTCTATGACATGAAAATATTGTAGCAGCCTACCCAAGTCTTGGTGGGGAAGGTTTTACCCTGCTTACCAAGACAACAATAATTGTCCCCACTACACTGAGGAAACTGTAGAGCCCAGAGAATAATTGGAGACATGGATGGGCAGCTCTGAGGACTGAGACGCCTACATAAGATGTCCACAGTGACCAAGGGGACCAAAACCAGAGATGAACGAAAGAGTAGCTGTCTCACAGTTGTGTGTCCTGGCATAAGCAAATAAACAGTAACCACTCCAGATTTTATTTTAATATGTTTCTGTTATTTTAGCTGGGGAGGGCAAGTATTTAATGGTATGATTTCAAACACTTAATATTTTTCTTTTATTCCCAAGAAGCATTTTGCTTAATATAAAAATCAAACCATAAGTTCACAACAGGGCTACTCATAGACATTAACTCCCAAACCTCCCTGCAGTTCCATTCAGAATGGCTGAAAATGATAACAATCATAGCCTGTGTGAAATTCACGAGCCTATACTGCAAGCAGCTTATTCTTTCCAAATTTTTTCCCCTAACATCATGTTATCAGTCCTCTACACCATATAAGAGTTCAAATTTCTAAGAGAAAATACTAACTCTTGATTCCATAAATGAGTTAATTTTCTTATAGATGTGATCAGGAAGATGACAAAGACTAGCTACGGCCTTTTCTGTGTTTACAGAATGACAGTGGCATAAGAAATCAGACAAGATATACTTTTCATATTTCACACTGATTATAAGGATCATTCCTTCAACTTCAAAATGTTTTCTGATAGAGTCAGTTGTTAGCAAAAAATAAGGAAAATGAAAATTTTAGTACCAATGTAGCAGCAATAAGTAGATATCAGCACACTACAACGTGTTTCTCTTCAACAGCAGTGTGTTAAAACTTGCCTATGGAAAGAGATCTAGCTGCTTTGCAAGTTCCTCTATAGAGTAGAGTAGAGTAGAGTAGAGTAGAGTAGAATAGAATAGAATAGAATAGAATAGAATAGAATAGAATAGAATAGAATAGAATAGAATAGAATAGAATAGAATATTTCAGTTGGAAGGGAAAACTAAAGCATGTTTTAAGAACATTATCCAATAAAAAACAACATTCAAAGCTTGCATTCCCTTTTCTGGTTATCCAAAATATGATTCATAGGGATTTCTAGATAGGTATTTCTACTCATAGCTACCATACCTTTCCATGAATCAGCAAACCATCTCTCTACATATGAAAACAACCCTTTTCTTCAAAGCTATTCTCCTTGCAACTGTTTTTTGAAAGCTAGTGTAACTGTCCTCCAACCTTCCTGAAACTGGTCATGGAACATCTCTAACGTATATTTCTTACAGATATTGCAGATCGTGTTTGCCTTTACAAAGAATAGGATACACAAAGTAGTTTTAAGGATTCTAAGCCTAAAAATATTTGTTCCATTTCATAGCTGCTTTGACTGATCTGTATGCAGTTTTAATTTCAAAAGGAGTAACAAGGTGTGAAGTGTTTGTAACTGCAATAAAAACCAGCAAAGACTCAGTGTGCTCATGACTGAAGCAATTGCTGCTTGACTGCTCTAAGATTTTTAGTTCCCAAAGTACTTGTAAAATCATTCAATAGCGTTGTTATCCTTTTTTTTCATTATTTTTGTTCTTAAATAGCAAGCTAGTATTAATGCTGTCCTTTTTAAGATTAATGTGAAAACACTCCAAGTTTTGTCCTTAGTGGAGAAAAGAGTCTGTCCCACACAGTACAGGAAGCATGTCAGAAGAGGACAAGAAAAGTGAGGAGTTTTTTTAGGTATTAGAAATAAAATGACTATTAACTCATACTGACTTAATATATAACTGATAACAATTTCTGAGTGAAAGATATTAGTTGTTTTCCCCCATTTCATTATTTCCTTGCTTTTTGTCCGTTTTATTTAACATACTGATGAGCATCTCTTCCGTATGGCCTCTATCCCCCAAACACAGCTTAATCTGGTGCTTCTAAAATCTAAATAGATTTATGGAGAGTCACTAAAAACTGGGACAACTTCCACTCAACAAACTTAATGGATGAAAGATAACACACATACAAAAATATACTCCAGTTCTATTGAACTATTTGTATTTGTGAGTTTGCTCACAAGTAGAGAGAGTACTTTGAAAGCTAAGTTTACCTCTCTTCTGAATGCATAAATTTGTTCACAAGAACTTCACCTGCGAACTGGTGATAAAATCTCTTATTCTTCCTTGGCAGTAGCCTGTCAGTTTGGGAACTGCACAGGACAGCCTGCACAGCCTTTACAAGGTTACTAGAAGGAGCTGTGAAGAGACAGACACACAAACAGTGAAAGTTTTTCACTTCAGAGAAGGTGTTTAACTGTAGATCAATTAAATATGCAGCTGTAAGCTTTGCACAGATGTGACAAAAAGTGTGACAGGAAAGCTTTATTCCAAACAGTATTATAGACCCTAAACAAAGTAGAAATGGGATCAATAAGTGCATTCTCTTGACTGCAGTCAGTAGACTTGAAGAGGAACTTACAAAAGTATTATTTTCATATTAGACAATCACTGTTTCTGAAGCTGACTGCAGTTTAGTGCATAGTTCTCGTTTTCTCCCCATTATCCACTTCATCACATAAAATAGGTGAAGCCCTCTCAAAGCTTTCCTAGTATTATCTATACATACATTTTAAAGTACCAATTTGATGCACTATGTTATTTTATGGCAAGCCATGCCTTCAGCTGGATGAAAAATCCAAATTTTGCCAGGAGACAAATAGTTCAGAACTGCTAAAGCATTTTCCGCAACACAGGCTTTTCAAACGCAGGAGCCAAGTTACTTTAGCTGACTGTATTTAATTACATCACTTTTGAAGCTGATCACCAGCATTTCAAACATAAAGGAGCACCTAAGTCTGCCTCTTCCTTAAGAACAGGCCTAAGTAACTAGTTGAGTTGCATGGCACAGAATTAAGATGCAGTCTTTAAAAGAAAGAGTCTTAATACTCCAGGACAGCTGTACTGTGTGAACTAGAGATATCACAGTTTGCTGCTCAGAGCAGGGCTCAGATGCTGCCTGGTTAAGTAAAAGTCTTAGCTGCACATTCGGCTGCAAATCAACCAAATGCTGCTTGTACTGCAGCAGGCATATAATCTTGCAAATGAGGATGGGATGCCAGTTTTGGTGCACTGTTTATGGGTCTTTTTGCAATAGATGGAGATCATACATAATTTTCTACATGTCACTCAGATTCCGTTAAACATAAATTACTACTTATCCGTAAAACAAAAGAAGGAAATCTATTTTATTATTCCCCTGGAAAATATAAACAAATTATGCAACATCACACTTCCACCTAGTAGAAAAGCAATAAATTATGTATGCAGACAAGGAAATAAGAGTGGAAGTATCAAAGGAGGACAGAATATATCATAAAAATGCTGTTCACACTACAAGATATAAGGCTTTATCAGTTTTTCTATTCTGATCCATTATGCTCTGGGGATCATCTCAGCCACAGAGCAATTCTTTTCAGTTAATGTATAACTCCAAAGTGGATATGCTGTGGGGTTTCTTTTATTTTGTCCGTCCTGGACAAAAAAATTGGACAAAAAGGAAATTATAAATGTCACTGAAAAGGCACCTGCATTGGTGAGATACAATGGTAAATTACTTCACATAAAATATCCAGCACGGAAATGTATTTAAACTAATCCATAAAGGGTAGCATCACCAGATACTTAGGGTTTGAATAGAACTACTAAGCAGAGACTGGGAATTACTTCAAGATGCCCAGTACAGAATATCAACAGAAGAATTGAAAATTTCCAAGCAAGGGAGTGACAAAATTAATTGACTAAATTACTTTTTCAGGGAAAGAAGTAGCTAGTCACGGGTTTCCCATTAATTTTTGATACCCAAGCAGCTCAAATTCCTCAGTTAGATATATCAGGAATACAAGCCTCTAGGATTGGAGGGGTTGTATTTTCTGAAAGGGGGAATATATAAAGGATATCTCACAACATTGGCCAAAGTCAGTAGTGCCTGTCTTTATTTTTCTCTTTTGTCTAAAACTGCTTGAGTTGAACCCAGTTTTTCACAGGGTACAAGGAATCTTCATTCTTCATATTCTTGAGAGGAATTTCATAGTGCCAGCCTCTATAGCTTTGTGGCTGATCTGAAATCATTTGTTAATGGACATTCAAAGCTGGTCCTCATTTTTCAGAAACATTCCTTGGCTGCATCAGTCACCCCAACAAGGGTATAGCTATCAGTTCAGAACTGTACAGCAGCTTATTGCAGTGGTGGACTACAATGGCACTGTTGTGCCAAATGACAGAGTATGAAGTAGATCTGAGTCATTTGGCTCATGCCTACTGATGCAGTTGCTTTCGTCTGCCTATACTCATCTGTTTCTTGCACAATATTCTGAAACTCTTCAAGCTTAATTCTATTTACTATTAATTGCATTACGAGAAAGCTGCAAAAACACCACATTCACTTTTCAATCCTGGATAATTTGCTATAACAGGAAGGCAGAAAGGAGGATGTTAATCATGCTAAAACACCTCTAAACTAAGACAGCTTTGGCTAATGCAGGCCATGCAATTTTCTACCTAATAAGGAGCTACACTTTGCAACAAAGAAGGATACAGGAGAATTCTCAGGTTTTAGCATTTAAGGCAATAAAGTCTGTTAACAAAGGACATTTTTTTCTTGGTTACCTTTATGTTTGTGAGGCTTTTTTTCACAGAACATCCAATCCCACTTTCCTATAGATTGCACATTTTCCTCTATACCATTTCAAAAAACAAATTAACATAAAAAAGTATGATTGGTTGATTATTTCCCTTTGATTCACACATCCTTCAATTTTTAATTTATTTACAGAAATTTCTCAATTGAAAACCATGTTGTCTCATCTAGATTTCCTTATAATTTATCATAAACCAGTTATTAAAGGCATTAAAAATTAGAATCATAAATGCATATCACCATCTGTCTGAGTTCTCTACTTCTGTAATCCCCCTTTCCTATCTTGTTCCATCTACCAAGAGGAAATTATATGATAGACATAGTCTATCTGCTCTCAATTTGTCCTTTTAGTTTCTCTGAAAAGAGTGAACGGGTTAAAAGAATTTCCTTGAGGCTTGGTCTTGCTTTAGGTAGGAGCTAAGAGCTTGGGAATAGAAGATTCAGAGGTTACAGAGTGTAGTAAGAGAACAGGAAGCTTGCAGGGGAGGAAAAAAAAATAAAAAGGAAGAAAAAAGGACTTACAGCCCACTGTTAGAACAGGACAGAAGGAACCTTCCTATGGGCTGGTGTGAGGACTGAGTGTGCTGTAATACAGAAAATCAGGGAACTGGTTGAAATCAACCCCTGAAACAAGTTGCACTTCTGCTAGCAAAGTGTGGGCACACCATCCTGTATGTAATTCTTACAGTTACTTAATACTGAACATGCATGGCAAAGCAGTCCTCACAACATGTGGAAATATCTGCAAAGAGAGTGATACCAACTAAATAACTGTTAAATTAACTGTCATGCAAAGTACCTATAATAATTCCCCATTCCATTTACTCCAAACTCATACAATCAGATGGCATTTTTTTTTAAATTTCTTTTGTTTCCTCCTAATCTAGTAAAATTAGCTTTGTTGGTTAGAGCATGGTGCTAATAATACCAAGCCTGGGGGTACAATCCCTGTATGGGCCATTCTCTTAAGAATTGCACTTGGTGAACATTGTAGGTCCCTTCTAATTCAGAATATTCTGTGATTTGGAAATAAATTCCTAACTGCCACTATTCTGGAGACAGAGAGGAAGGCATACATTTTTTTAAGCAATTAATGGAAAAGGTTATCAGTCTTTCCTTTAATAATTTATTCCTTACCATGAATCAAAGAAGAACCATTAAGAAAAAGATGAGAAGTCTTAAGGTGTTATGAACTTCTGTTAATCCTTGCATCAATATAAGATAAACAGAGAAGATAAAGAAAGAAATCTTGGAAGAGGAGAACTGCTGTTCTCATACTACAAAACATTAATGGCATCACTAGCTACACTAGCTGACAAACTATATTTCTGTTGGGTTTTGCAAGAGCTGAAGAAAATAGAAAGAGGATTTGTGGAGAAATATGTCCAAAATTAATTGTGTTTGCACTGGGATAAAAATTCATAGCTTAAAGCATACAAAAAATAAACAGTCCAGCAGAACTAATATTAAATCTAATATCAGGACAGGCTCCTGTGAGCTATTTGCTACTCTGTTGACATGTAATAGTCTGTTCAGCATTGTAACTTACATTTCTGTACTACAAATATGAACAAAACAACTGAGTTAGGTAAGAAAAATAATTTATAAATAATTCAAAAAATATTGTTTCTTTTCTTTAAACAATGTGGTGACTTGTAGCAGAAACCAGCAAATCTTGATTGTCATATTATCAAAAAAATTTCTACCTTTTTGAGTGGTTGATTGTCATTTAGGCTCCTGAACTCCTTGTACCTGGAAAACGTTTTGTTAGAGGGAAAAAATTCAGCATATATTTCTTTTCTTTAGATTTGCAGAATCCACAGCAAAGGAAGATTACAGGAGCATCTGAAGGTTAGTTACAAAAAAGCCCCATAACAAAACCTTCAGAACAATCCAACAATTACTATTTGACATACATTTATGCATGCTCCAATGCACTCAAATCAACTTTTCCATCTTTTACTAAGCCTCAAATCAGCTTCTCAAATGTATAAAGTAATAGAGTTTGCAGAACACAGAAGGCAGCACCTCTTTCTAAAAGGCATAAACAGAAGTAATACCATTGGCTTAGCCTAAGAATAATAACTTTGGAAAAATTGATTAATAAACAATAAATTCCTTGTGTGCAGTGCTTCAGTTGCTGGGATTGGCTCATATTTACACATGTTCTTTACAGTTGCTTGAGGCAATCAGTCCATGGCAAAGGAAGTTCTACAATTAAAATAGATTACTGTGTTCAGGACAAAAAGGCATAATGTTTTATATGCACATGGAAAGTGAGGGGACATCAATTGGTATGAACAATGTTGAGGAAAAATAGTGGCTATTGTTCTTGTAACAGGTTTTGAAATAAACTTTGCTTTCAGAAGCTAGCAAGTCTTCCATTTCTTTTTTAATAAGTAATTGGCTTAAGAAAAACAGGTTGGCTTAAGAAAGCAGGTTGGCACAAACTTTGGAAGTTTGCAAGCTTCATGCTGGCACCCAGGGCTCTAAATAAGTGCATGACATCACATTGGAACATATTCTGAAAGGCTTCTTTTTGCTTACCAATAGCCCAGAGAATTAGTCAATATTCAACTTATTCTACATTAATCAATTCTTCCACCTATTTTTACTAGGTAGAGTAGATCTGGTAATGTTTTGGTGCAACAAAATATAATGCCCTCCAATCATTATTAAGCAGGTGTAATATGACATATAACATATACTCCTGAACTGACATTGATGAGGAAGAGGAGAGAGTTATAATCCTGTTTGTAACTTGACTTCACGAATCCTGGAAATTCCTCTGATTCCTGTCACTAACACCTATAAGCTGCCATAAGTAAATCCAAGCTATATAGCATGACAAGAACTCACAGACACTGGTAAATAAATTGTGTCAAAACATCTTCCAGAAACAGCTTCATAAAAATACATAAAATTGTTAGATATGTTGTACTGCTCCTATGAGAGAAAACATCTTCAGTGAGTCTCCTGGATTTGATGACATCTTCTCAAAATTAAGAAACTAAGATGCAATAGTAGTCACCAGATGCCAAATTTGTTACTTTTTAACACTATCTTAGTAATTTTATGTTTTATCCCTCACAGTAATAACATGAATATTTGTAGCTGGGAAAGTTTATACATATTCTTAAGGAAAAGTAATTGAACACTTCATTGGAGTTCATGGTCATCTAGTCACCTTCCATAGTTCACTAAGTCATCTTCTATACTTAGCAGGTGTCATGAGGCATTGTAGAGAGTGTTTAAATTATTTAAGCCGTATTTGGAGCAAGTTGTGTAGATAGGGTGAGAAAGGTTCACCATATGTTTGAGAGACCTGCTTAAATCTCTGCTGAGACCTGCCACATTGATTCACTTTTCACTTAAATGACATTGTCTGTTGAGAAAATCTGTATCCTGATAGGTCAAACACCATGGATGCACTCATTGTGACACAGGAGTAGAGAGCTGCTGCTTTCCTTTGAACAGGTCATTGATGTGAGAACTGGTGACAGACTAAGCTGAGTTCCTGTGCTTTTAACTCTGTACTAACAACATGGCCCAAGCCTCCTCCACAAATTTCTTTTCCAATAGAAGAGCATCAGTAATCTTGACTGTGCAACATCCCCTTTCACTCCAAACTTTCCCATGTATACACATTATTATCATTCATTACAAAGCAGAAAAATGGGATGGGTTTTACTGCCAGGTACTCCAGCATTTTTCTCATAAAAACTTTCAGCTTTGATTTATTTTTTAATCTCAAATATCAATTTCATTTTCTGGAATAAACACTGAAATTAAAAAAATTCCACTGTGGAACAAAACCAAAAGAAGTTGAAATTCATTGGAACCATGGATTAATACTGCTACTTGCAGCTCTAGAGCTTATTGTAATATCTTTCCTATCAGTCCATTTTAAGAGAACTTAGAGAAATAAACAAACAAAAATCCCAAAACAAACAAGAAAAAAAAAAGAAAGTCCACAAATTTTGATTCTAAAAATCTTAATTTAACAGCATCAAAGTTTATTTTCTTTTCAATTCTCTCCATCCTTATATACATACAAAGTCAACCATGCAGCTGTTGTCAACCCCTGGATGAAAGGAACAATATTTTAGACAAAGAGTGGGAGTGGAATTGCTGACAAATAGCTGTTTAGGACCTAAAATTAAACTTCACTGAAGATGCTTAACAGAGGGGAAAAAGCAGACAAAATTTAAGTCTATTTCATACTTACCTCCTCAATCCTACCTCACCCTCCCCCAAAATTACAAAAGAAAAAATATCTAGGGGCATAGCAATTGCTATTATAGGGCACTAAGCGCTATCTTTCACTGGTTAAACAGAACTTGAAAAAGAAACTGCATGGGAGAAACAAACAGCATAAATCTAACAAAATAGCCCCATAAAGCAGTTCAGGAAGATGCTACTTCACCTGAGGAAAAGAAATACAGAACTGGTTTGAGATCAACCTCTTAAAAACAACCTTTAGATAAGCAGTGGACAGGAGAGGCCTTATACAGTGCAGTCAGAGTTAAGACTTATACAGATTCACCTCATCCTGACCACATAAATTTAGGAAGGAGAGAGTGACTGAGAATCTGAAATTGCTAGAATAGCAACATGAAATAATTCAAGCAAGGTTCAACAACCTTTCTTGAGGTTTGAACCATCTTTACATTCTGAATCTTCCCCTCTTCTTTTTGTCTGCTAGCTGAAATTCCTTTCCTTTACTTCTCACACAGTTCTTCTCAGCTTTTGTCTTTTCTGGGATTTTACTTTTTTTTTTTCCCTTTCTCATGTTTTTGCCCTGTAAATGCTATTTTGCTGAGTTTAAGTCAGCTAAACACAAACTTGCTTTTCCTGATTTTTTTAAAACTTTAAACTAGAAGCCTTGGGATGTGATACCAAACAACAAACTGAAAATCACTGATTTCCAAATAAAATTTTTCTAAAATATGCCTCTCAACAAAGCCATGTGGTGGGCCATTCAGAATGCTCTGTCAAGGTCAAACACCAGAGTCTGACAATCCTGTTCAGAGCCTTCTTCCCCATCTCAACCACTCAGGTATTCCCACTGCTTAGTTATTCACATATGCCTCAGCCTGGTTCATTCTCTGGATTTATTTTTCTGCTTATCATAAGGAGTCTAAACATAAGTTAATTTTGAGTCATTCATACTGAAGGCTTAATACCCTCTAAATCTAATTTTATTGGATCTCCAGGCTGTTGCAAAACTCAACCCAAAACATTATAACATAAGTCACAACTTCACATCCTTTATATCCCCAAAACTGTGAGGAAAGCACAGTTTGTTTCCAGCTAGGAGTCAGTCTGTTGTCTTCCCTTTACCTTAACTGGATTCTGTCTTTTATATACCTATGTTGATATATTTTATACCAAGCAGGCTTTGCCATACTTTTCCTCCATTCTCTCACCACCAAAACCTCCTAATGTGAAACACATACGGCTTAACCCACACCTGACATGAACAATCTGTTTACATCTCTATTTCTTACAATTTTTTTCATGTTTTATTATTAACATTTTGAAAGAGGGATTTTTCCTAAACTTGAAAAGTTCCCTACATGGTTAAATTTTAAATAAAATCATGCTAACAGTCTAAATAATAACAGTAATAAAATAGAAAAGTTATATCTTTCTGTCCATATATGAACAGTCCTATAATATGCTGCTGAGGAAAATCTGTGCATGATATATCTTAATCTTTTCGCTTAGCTGTCATGTTACATTAATAAACCTACTGATGTGTGAGATGTGAGATTACAGAAATTACTTAAGCCTCTCATACAATAATTTTAAGTGAATAAAGGAAGTCTCTTTCAACCATTCCTTCCAGCTTTTGTTAACATCATTATGAAATAATAGCTACACACCTTGGATATGTACAGCTTAATAATAATTTTCTATTGGAGAAACAGAAAAACCCTAGTACTACAAGAGTACTGCAAATAAGCAGAAACCTGATGCTTCTACAGGTTTTTCAACAGAGATCTGTACAGAATACAAAGACTAACAGGCTTTGAGCACAGTTTACTTGCTGAATTTCATTTATTCTGAAACTTCCCCATGTTATTTTCTGAAGGAGATTGGAGCAGATTGGTAGTTCCCTTTGCAAAACACTTTTCCCCATTTAATATCTACCATTAGCTCCATTGCTTCCATTTTTAGGGTGGAATATAATTGATAAAAAGGACTGAGTCCAAAAGGAGCCAAAAACCTAGCTGGAAGGTTCTGATGACTTTTATAGAAAAGGACATCTGTAAGCAAGGTATTTTATTCCAATAAAAAGCTTACTCCATAGTCCTGTGCAATATATCTAGTAATAGTAAAAAGTCCTCTTTAATCTATATAGTACAATTAAGGACTATTGAAATTCACTCTCACTTTTCAAAAAGGAGCTTTCTGTCAGGCACCTTAATCTATTTTGAAATTTGAAATTACACAGATTCTTTTCCTAGGCAAAGTGTACTTTGTATTTAAGATTTTCAGTGGCAGTCACATCATGCTGCAAAAAAATGAGCAGAATTGCCAGTAGGAAAACAGATGAAATTCCAGCAATAAAACTAATTCCTAGAATACACCAATATTTTTAATGAATATTTTTATATTATTTTTTCTCTTTTTACAAAGGAAATACTACTTTAAATCTCTTGACAGCTATTGTACTTTGACTGCACATTAGCCAAAAAGCTGTAGGAGTAAATTTGATTCATCATTATATTTTACTGTTTTACAGCCATACATGGTTTTCTTATTTGGAGTCACTAGTAGCCTTTTGCTGTCCATAGTGTGAGTAAAAATAGACAAGAAAAATATTTTGTCTAGAGAAAAAGAAAAATATTAAGCAATTCTCTCTGAATTCTTACGTGTCAACAAAAGTCTAATAAAAAACAGCTTTTAAGTTTTCTCTTGCTAACAATATGTTTGCAAGAGAAAAGTTTTCATTAAAATGCTTACTTTATTTTAGCCTCTCACTTTAAAAGAAAGACATAAGTTTAATAATTTACTACTCATCATTTAGCACTGAAAAATGCACAGTAAAGATGGTTAAAAATAGATCTGCTCAGCTGCTTCTCTTCATAGAGTAGTGAATTAAATTAAGTGAAGTTGCTGGTTGGCTCTTGTGTATTTGGAGTCTCTTCAGCAATATGGGTCATCAAACACTCAATAGGGTTTATCATAGATAGCATGTTGCAAAAACAGTGTAAGGGAAGTTTATATGGAATAAGATGTGGAAAGAATATCCATCTGTTTTCTTTCCACAAGATATACTGGAAGAGTTTTATGAGACAAAAAATTGTATTTTACAGTCAGACATTTCTCCATCCATTAATAAACCCATAACCCCTGTGAAAAATAAAAAGAAATTGAAAACTTTAGAAACGTATCCAATGCACTTAGAGAGCAGTGTTTAAAGGAAATGAATCTTGTAATCAAAGCAATTCAAAATAGCAACATTTCAGCTTTGAACTGCAAGCTTTCTTTACATTTGAAATTCTCAGTCACTGCAGCTGCCATGGGATATCTATGGTCAACCTCAGGAGCAGAGTAGAAGATTTGCAAACAATGTTGAGGCCACATGCAGTCAGTGAAAATCTGGAAACCTGTGTTAGATCCCCAGGAACTCCCAGCAGAAAGTGACACAAATCATCCAGTCAGTAAGGGCCAGAAGCCATACAAGGACAATAAATATCCTTGAGCACAGCATCAGCAGCCAGTCAAAGGGGGTGGCTGTTCTGCTCTGCACTGCTGTGGCCTCACCTCCAGCACTGTGTGCAGCTTTGGGCACTACAATATAAACAAGACACTATTAAAGAGCATCCAAAAGATGGCTATAAAGGTTCTGAAGGCTCTGGAGGGGAAGCTGTATGAGGAATGGTTGAGGTCACTTGGCCTGTACAGTCTGGAGGAGACTGAGGGGAAACATCATTGCTGTCTACATCCTCCTCCTGAGGGGAAGAGGCACTGGCCTCTTTTTGCTCATGACCAGTGACAAGACTCAAAGAAAAATCATGAAAAATTAAACCTCCCCCTGTGTGAGGGGAGGTTTAGGTTGGATATCAGGACAAGGTTCTTCACTCAGAGGATGGTTGGGCACCAGAACAGGCTCCCTAGGGAATTAGTCACAGCTACAAGCCTGAGTTCAAGAAGCATTTGGACAATGTTTTCAGGCACATGGTGTGATTCTGCTCAGGGCCAGGAGTTGGATTTGATAATCCTGATGGGTCCCTTCCAACTCAACATATTCTATGATTCTAAGTGTGCAGCTCCTTAATTATTCAGAGGGCTAATGGAGGAAATACAGAAAATAGCATTTGTCTTAGCTCAAGCAATGTTATCAGACTTATTTTGTGTCTTATCATTTGGTATCTGCATTCAGGAACACTCTCCTAAAAATTAAGATGACAACATAACTTCTTTCTTCCTTCCCAATACTAATGTAAGGTTTTTCAAAATCCAAGAGAAACCACTTTGAAAGTACTGTATATTTTATCCTCTGTTATAATGCATTTGTTTTAAGTATACCAGATCAAATAATTATTAAAATAATTTGGGGAAAATGGATGCTATTCTAACTGAAAACAGATTTATTGTGCAGATTGCTATTTTTTCAGAGAAAGAAGAAGAGGTGAGGGAGAGTAGATGAGACTTATTTTTTGAGCAATTTTCATTTTATTTTGGTTTCCCTAGCTAGACTCACTTGTCTCACTGGAATGAATTGCAACCTATAAAGAGTTGGCTAACAACATGAAAGAGTAAAGAGGGTCAAGCTACTTAAAATTACCAAGTGCAAGATTAAGTAGTGAATCGATCTCAGTTTGTGAGTATCTACAGCAGGACAAAACTTTTATAATGAGTTCTTCGGTCCAGCACACAAAGACACAACAAGGATGTAAGAGCTGGAAAGCAAAGCCACACAAATTCAAAGTAGCAACACAGTGCACACGTTTTATCATAAGAAACTAATCATAGAAACAATTTAGCAGGGTTTGCAATGGATTATCTGTCACTGTCATTGCTAGCATCATCTGATAGGGTAGATTTTCTCATTTCTAAAAACCAATATTGCTGCTCAGGGATGCACAGAAGTCCTATTTCAGTGTGCTATAGAATAGCTAGGATCATATTGTTTCCTCCTTGCTCAATCATATATGAGTTGTTATATCAGATACCAGTAAAATGAACACACATTAAGAATTTCCATCCAAAAAAAAAAATTTTTCACTTGAAGTATAAGTGATGGCTTAGTTGGCCTTGTCTGGAGGACAATAAAATTCCTAGAAATCTTGAAATTAGTCAGGTTATGATTTGGAAAGAAACAGATGTCCCTAAAGAACAATGAAAACTCTGTGTACGTTTGTTTTTATTCTTTCTGTTAAGGGACTATACAGCTGCAATGCTTCCCTAAAGAAATATTCCATGTTTCTGTTTACTTGTCACCCACAGCCACTACTCTTCTGTAAAATGGTTTCTTCAAACAGCAGAATCTGATACTCTCTGCGTCTATAAATCAGCTGCAAGCTATGGGCTTCAGGCTGGAATTGCAAAGTAAAGTTCTGCACTCCCTAATTATTCTGTACGAGCTAGTAATACATCAATAAAAGGGGCAAATATAAAGCCACAAGTATAAAACACCCTTGCTCTCTAAATGTATAGAGTTTATATATTTACTACTTACTTTTCCTCACTGTATATTTTTTCCCCTTCATTTATATACTTAGTTTCTCTTGGGTGTCAAAATACACTGTTATCTAAGGGAAATCAGTGTTTTTGAAATACTATGATGCCAAACTCAGGTGCATTTCAGCAGCAGTTCATCACACTTTCTTATGCAGCATCATTCCAATATGATGGTAATGGCAACTAAATTCCATCAGACTACACAGACTTCATTTTTAACCTCTCTAGGGTAATTTTTCTTTACCTGAGAGCTTTATGACTTTACATTCTTCCTTGCATCCCAGAACTAGCCGCATTTCCTATGAGCATAAATTTGGAAAGAAGTGACTGTAAAATGTGTTAAACAAATGAAAAATTTTAATACTGACTATTTTTCTGTCATATGTTCTGTCATCCAGCAGACTTGTTCAGCTAGTAGCTGCACATTTGCAGAACTGTCTTTTAATATGGTTTTAAAATTGGCATTGACTGCACCTCCTAAAGGTCAGACCTGAAGGTATTGTGCTCTTCCCGTCTGTTTCCCTCCTTCCCTTCTTGATTGTCAAAACCAGTCCATGAATATAAGTGCATGCACCTTGAAAGGAAGGTTGCCCTGACTGGATTGCATTTTGCTAAAAATTATAGTTAACTCTAGTTTTTTGCTAAAAATTATAGTTAACTCTATCTGAACCAAACATGTTTGGTTCAGATAGAGTTAACTATAATTTTTTTTCTTTGGATGAGGGGAGAAATTCCTATTGAGTATTATTTGTGAAAACTGTCTTGTCTTTATCACATGAAGGTCAAGTCAAATAAAGCTAGGTTTTTGTTTATTGGCTTATAAACCAACAAATTCTTCTGGCTAGGAAAATAAACTAGGAAAATAAACAGGAAGAAAATTCCATAGGAAATAGAAAAGGTTAGTTTCTCATCTTAAGGATGGAATGAAGAAAAGAAAAATCCTTTCTGCATAGCAATGTCCCCAAACCATTTTATTTTATTTAAAGCTTGTGATATGGGAGAAGTGAGTCATGTTATCTCTAGTCCATAAAAAATGTTCCATTGAAAGATGAAATTTAGGGCAATTTTTTTTTATGTGGAACACTCCATACACATTTGATGGAAGTGCAAAAAATGGAAATCAATGCTGATCTTAACCCAAGAACTTTGGTTGAAAATAATAGCAGACTGGGACTGGGTAAGAAATGAACAGCAGATCAAGTGTGAAAGATTTCCTGCAGACTGTGCTTGTGCGGAGTTTTACCTTTAGCTCAAGAAACAGACCAGGTTATTGATCAGTCAAGGGTTTCTCTTTAAGTCCCACAGAGGATTTTTTTCTACATAAATTACTTTTAATTGCCCATTTATTTTTGTATAGGACTAGAAGCAGGTATATATGACAGCCTCTAGTCATACTTATATAGCAAAGGTTAAACTACAATTTTTTTATTTCACAAGTTCAGAAAGAGTCAATAATTCATATGTGGTGTAACCACAGGCAAAATTCCCAGGTGCTTCTACACATACCAACTAAAATCTATTCATGGCATACTCTCTACTGTATTTATGTGGGAGCTTCATTTCACAATTCCTAGTTATTCTCTTTTGTACTGAATAAAATTCCTTTGTCCTTTCTGTGGTCCCTAAGGTTTAGTTACTGAGATTCCAATTATATTTGTTGAAAGCCCACTTGCTGCAATTCATTCTTAGAAGTTCATTGACTGAAAACATTGCAATTCAAAAAAAAAAAACAAAAAAACCACAAACCAAAAACAAAAAGCCGAACCCAACAGGTAAGTAGTGAGGCTACTTCGAAATTCCATTCTGATTCAGAAATCCAGCAAAAAATACAGAGGCATCTGGGAAAGGAGTGCTCTAAAATATATAATTTACAACATTGATCCTGCAAACAAATGCATTGTTATGAGCAACCACTGACAAACATCATCATCTTTTCTGGCTTTGATTGGTTGGGCTGCAGATGTGGTAAAACTTCTGATTTATATCTTGTTTTTAATTTCCTGAAGAGTAATTTTACGATGATGCCTAGAGCATGTGAAAGGCCTTTTCCTTAGCTTTGTCATAAAGCTAAACAAATAAATTATAATAGTAATGGTACTTTCCTCATGGCTAAAACTCTTACTTCGTGCTATAAAAAAGGGGGAAAAGGAAGAGGTAATTCCATTTTTCATAGCATCAATTTAGAATCAATTTAACATAGCTACATAATGAAAATTAAATGAGAGAATCATGCACATTTATGTGTCAACAAGATATGTTAATGTTAAAACACTGTTACCTTCAGTTACTATGATGTTTTTCATTTTTATACTGCTAAATTCTTTACTTTTACAATCATCATTTGCATTGGAAAGATAACTGTAGGTATGTTACAGAATACTATCTGCAAACAAACATAGAATAAAACAATGTAAATGTACCCACAGAAAATAGCACCAAAAAAAAAGTGCTTCAGAAGAATGCCCCCAAAATACATTGGAAATTTACACAGCTCATAATTTCCATCCCTATCTAAATCTTTAGTAATATGCTTAACAATATATATACTGAGAAGACTTGGATTTTAGAATGCCACTGAAATTAAGTATTCCAGACATATACTAGATGAAAAAAAGTTGTGTCAGATTTCATAACACAAAATAATAGGTCAAAGGAGCCATATCTGGACAAGAACTTAAGGGTATGGCTCATTATAAAGATAAAAATTGTACCAAGAATGAGATAAATTGAAATAAAAGGAAAAACTCATGCATGATAAAAATCAGCTGGAAGTACAATCCAGAAATAACTCTGTTTAGTGTCCATCTATTTTTAAAATTTGACAAAAATATAGAAGTTCCAATTGTGTATATCTCAGTGACCCATATTAAGATACAGGATTGCTGATTCATGCACATCTCTCACAGATTCTTTGTTGTTAGGTTTCTCCAAATTTCCATTTCACAGATTTTTAGGGTGGCATTATGAAGCTTTCAGATATCTGTTGGGGTGACAATTAAGTGGTGATGATGATACAATGTAATCTTTGAATAAAGATTTTTCCACAATAAAATAATAACCAAAGTAATTTTAAAATCCAGCACATTAAATGAATGGTCAAAAAGGATAAAAATTTTCATTCAATTATAGATGAGAAAAAATAAAACAGATCTAGCAAACTAAATATAAAACTATGGTAAAGAAGGTGATACTTTGAGATGAAACTTGAAGAAGGCATAAAATAAAATGTTTTCAAGCACAGAAATAGGATGACCATAGAGTCAGTGGGGCCAGCAGATTATCAAAGTATAAAAGGTACCCTGAAGAAAGGGAAGACCACTGCAGAAATCACAAGGGAATCCTTTCATCACTGTTCACTATGAGGAAGGTCAGGAAGGTTCCCTTCTTCACAAGGCATGAGACAGAGAAACTATTTTTTATGAAAAGCATCAATAGAAGAGGTTTTAGTACATATTAATAAATTGAACAGTAGCAGTTGTCAGGACCAGGCAATTTGTTCAAGAGTGAAGGAAGTCTAGTATGAAGCTGCTGAGTTACTAACTGCACCATATAAACTATTTCTCTAATAAGACTCTCGGTCAAGAGGAATAAAAAAACAGAATGGAAGAGATAAATCCCTTGAAAAAGGACTCATGCAAAGACTTAGAGAAATACAGAATAGCAAACTGGATTGCCATCAGGAAAGTATTACTATTCTAGAATTAATAGATGATAGATAATTATGAAATATTTGCTAAAGCTCCACATGGCTTTTATAGATTTGTGGGAGGACTCCTGCCTATGAGATTACTTTGAAGGTGTTAACAAGCATAGATTAATTGATATAACTAATCTGGATCATCAAAAAGCTTTCTGAAAAGTTTCCATTCTCCAATATTTCACCCATGTTGTTCTTCCTTTTTCCATTCCTTTTGTTACTTCTGTTTTTATTAAATGCATTCTTTTTAGGTTAACTACGTCAATGTAATTTCATACTCTACTTTTTATTCTTTTTTCCAGCTGCTGTAGTTTCAAGTTACTAAAAGACTGAAAATCAGAAAAAGCTTTGATGCACATTCATAGAAAGCTATCTAGGCTATTGATCAGCCAATTTGCAGAATTTCCTAAGGTCCTTTCATAATGAAATTCTGATACTGCTCCCTCCTAATTTAATGATAAATGCATCTCCTGGGATAATACACAACTCAATTTTTGGCCCAGTGTTTTTTCTCTTCAAAATGTAATTGATATCAAGTTAATGAGAAACACTGTCAGCTCTCAGAGGCAAATGTCCTTTACCATACAGAAAAATGAACTGAAGTCTGTCAATTTTTCTGAAAGGTGGGCAGAACTCTCCTTGTATTGTTCTGAAAAAGCAAGATAAGAAAATATTTTTTTAAGAAATTCAGAGAAGGAAAAGTTTCCAAATACTGTATTTTGATGTCCTACTTCTAATAGCCTTTCAAACAGTCTTTTTTAAAGTGAAGAGGCACTAGGAGCCATATTTGACCATGATGGTGGTCATTGTTTATTTTATTTGATTGCTTTTTCCAGAACTGCAGGTGTATAAATCAAATAAGAATATAGTTGAGCTAAACAATGTAGCTATGATTGCAATTCAGAGTTTAGTCTCAGCTGTGAACTCTGTGTCTTAATCATGCAAAGGATTAAATTCTTTCCTCTTTATAACAAAAGAAACACGCCCCTGTTAGCCCTGTTTCAATCCTCTGTTATTCAATTAGAGTATTTAAATTAAATTTGGTTTATGCAAGCAAACTCAATTAAACCTTACAAGAAAATGTCTCCCAGGTTCATTTACTAGAGCTTTGTTTGTGGAGGACAAAAATTTACCCTTTGAGTGGCATCTACAGCATTCAGCAATATCATAAGTAACATAACTACCCGCTTCATTTTATAAAATATTACCAAAATATGTCCTTTTATAAATCCTATTTCTTTCTCCTTTTTTTTTTCCTTTAATTAAAAGGATGGAAAAGCCACAACAGAGAACACGATGTTTAATAAATACCAAGAGGAAGCTATCCAGCCTTAGGTCAATTTGTTGTTGCTGCTCACTGTTTTGCTTTGGTTATTGCATATTTTATCTGTGTTTAATTCTTTTATTGCCTATTTACCACCAAAGATTGTCATATAAACCAGAGAAAGGGGAAAAAATATGCCTGTCTCCCCCTGCTCCCACAATAAAATAAGTAAATAAAGCCTCCAAGGAAAAAAAAACTACTATATTTCAGTATAGAAAAGATCATATGGGCTAATATCTAAAACCTTAAAATATTGCCAGGTAGTTTATTTACTATAATTAAAAATATCCTTACCAAGCACATAATACAGTTTGCAAAAAAGATTATCTTGGCCTCTGCAGTGTCAGTTTTGTTCATTTGAACTATACCTGATATTAGCACTGGACTACACAGCCCAGCCTTTGAAAGCAAAAGTCAGCACAACAACTTTTTTAAATCATCATTAGTCTGAAAAAGTTAAAACAAAGACTATCCAAAATATTATTAGTGGTAGCCCAATATGGAACAGCAAATAAAGAACAAGTGACTAACTACTTGTCTATAATCAATAAAATTAGCCACAAAATAAAAAAAAGATAATTTTAATTCTTCAATTTACATAAAAAAGTTATGTTATACAAGATGCCATTTGTAGAGTCATTATAGTGCCAAATAATTGTAAATGTCCAATAAAAATTATCAAGTTCATGTAATATACCATATATGAACACCTCCATCCTTACTATAAATCACACAGTTTTCTTGTTCTAAAAGTTCTGAACTGAATGAATTAATTCTTAACAGCACTGTGAAAGAATTCCAGTAAATATTTAAAA
The DNA here is from genome assembly GCF_037042795.1 of Molothrus aeneus. Classification (NCBI taxonomy): domain Eukaryota; kingdom Metazoa; phylum Chordata; class Aves; order Passeriformes; family Icteridae; genus Molothrus; species Molothrus aeneus. The sequence goes on from NC_089649.1 coordinate 33,127,252, forward strand.
CAATTTTCGTGGGAGCTTTGAGGTTGTTCTGGTTGGTTGGTTGTTTTTTCTTAACTTCAGCACTGTTGTCCTATTACCACAGAATTGCAAAGTGGCTTTTGTTCCTGCATGAAGTCACCATTAGATTCCAGCCAGAAGTGGGATCACACAAAATTCCAAGTCACATCAAAAGCAAACAATCAAAAAGCAAGGAATGAGATCCCTTTTTTAGAGTACAGTAAATATTTTCAAAGAACCCTCCCACTGGTTATAACTTTCTGTTAGTGGCTACAAAGACACATTGCTCAGATCACATGAGGCTGACAGATTTTGCATTTCTTCTTTTTCTATAAAAAAGCTTGTCAAGAATTTTTGAAAAACTATTTCTGTTTTGGAGGAAGTTGTTGTCAAACTAGTGGCAAATTTTGCCATTTCATTCATGCTTTTGGCTAGTCCAAATTTAAAAAATCTCCTACTATCCTTCAGAAATGTGGGTCATCACATTAATTTGTATAAGTTACATGCTTATTCAGCATATGTGTATAATCTAAAACAGTACAAGAATTGCTGTTTCTAAACATATTTCAAAATGATGTCATAAACATTTTGAGGATTTTTTTTGTTTTTACAGTAAGATATGTTATGCAGGAAAACAATATTGCTAAATAGAACTGGAGAAAGAATATGGGGAAAAATGGACAGAGAAAAGCAGAGATATATTTTTAAAAGTCAAGGGAGTAGGCAGAAAATTCATACATGTAATTTTAAAAAAAAAATGGGAACACGATAAATGAAAATTCAGAGATAAAAGAACCCAGGAAATGAGATGACATATTTTTAGCAAGTCCAAATATTATCTGCACTAATGAGCACTAGACAGAGAAAAGTTTCCCCATCTTTCTCGAAAATGAGAAAAAACTCAGAGAATGGGACTGCAAGAAAACCAACAGAAAAGTTTGGCAATTGAAGACCGCAGCCAGCCTTAGTGTTTTTATACAATGTTCTGTATCCCCTGCAGTCACAAGAAAAAGGGATGTAGCTGTAGCGAGTGAAGGATATGAATAATACTTTAAATAATTCCTTAAATGATTCTTTTTTACCATGAAAATTTATTTCTGAAGTCAGTATAAGAGTAGTTATAGCTACACTTATCTAAAAGGAAGGAAATATTTGCCCACTTGGCAGTGGAAAAGGTTGAATCATTTTTGGTGTTGCTACTCAACCTGCCTAATAGGACGAAACATGCTTACAAGGAAGAGGGACATACCATCACTACTCCATAAGAAGCCACTAAAAAATTACTCAGTGTTCTGTTAGGATCTGAGATGACCTGAGATTGATCCTTTACCATGAATGGAATTTTAATAAATTAACACTGCTATAACCTCCAAAATTAAATTTTAGGCACTCTGCAATAATACAGAATATCATTTTAATGTCAATTATAACTCTAAATGAGTGGTTTTAATGAGAAGATGGGCAGAAACCATGCATAACCTCTGGCAACATGGAAAGGGATTTCTTAATCCACTTTCTGCTTTCTAGTTGACTGGCAGCCACAATGCAAGACAACAAAAAGTAAATTGCAACCCATTCATGGCAGAGACTTAAAAAGCAACAATTCCCACCTGATCCTGGCCACAACACACTAATCAATTTTTCTAATTATTATAATCATACACAGTTTTAAATATTGGAATTAATTGTGCTCATTATGTGAAAACATTGGGATAGGATCAATTAGACTTCAGCATGCCCTGCACTTGTGTTAGACCTGCGGATTACCTTATAATTATCAGCTCTGATATCTGCTGCTCCCAGACACTGGAAAAAATCACAGTTGCTGATTATAAAACATGTGCTTTGGATCTTTCCTAAGTGGAAGATGTTTCAGAAAAAATAGCATGTCAACGATACTGGTTCGTTTTATAGATTCACTCCACATGATTTCTACAACAGATGAAGGATGTCGAGTCCCCAGATTATACACTTTCCCCTTCCACTAACTTTAACAATAGTTTCTAGTACTGCATGTCTACTTGTTTCCAGTTTTCTCTGGAGAGAACTGTCAAGAGATGGAGATCAATACTTCATGCTTTTCAGTACCCCTCAATTTTAGTTTTCCATCCTCTTCTAACTCATTGTTAGCTTTTCTTCCCCTTGATAACTTTACATTTAATGCACAACTTTTGCAATAGTCAAGACAAACTTCTGTTGTGAGCTACTAAGAAAAACAACTGATGGAAAAAGCACCCTCTCCCTACTTAGCACCAAGACATGCAAAAAGTGACTTCTTTCTTTAAGGTGCTACTCTCACCAACAAAGAGATACCTCTATCATCTCTAATGGCCAGTAATAAGAACTCCAACACTAACCCACATCCCAGGATGTCATGCTGCAATGCAGAAATTTCATTTGTGCTACATTACAAATATATTTTTTGTTTAAACAATGACACTACCAAATGCTTTGCTTGATCTTGACTAGGTTTCATATGATGGGTATAATTTTATGTTTACATTACCTCTACATGTTCTGTGTCACTGTATTACATGTTCTGTGTCACTGTAATACATTTTCTCTTTAATTATATTAGTAGGAGGAATGTGAATTAAAATATTCAAGGTTTTTTATAAACTAAGTAATAAGTAGATTAACGCTTCTAAGTGATTAGAAGGAAAGCTTCTCAGTATATATACTATGTAAAGCATAATAGTACATATCAAATAATTTTCAGTGACTAAGGCAACATTTAGAACTTTTTTTCCTGCACCTGTTACAGTTTTGAGGCTGTTTCTGTCACATAATAAGCTGCCCAGATCCCCAGGAAGCAGCAGACTTCTGCATGGACTTGTTCAAATTCTATACTGGAGCCTCTGTTTCTCTCAGAACAGAGTCATGGATGACAACTTCTCTTTTTCTCTTAACAGAAGTGGAATGGTCTAGAGAAGATGGCAAAATACCAAAAAAGCAGAACAGTCTGGAATTCTCTGTCTATTAAAAAACTGGATCTTCAAATTCACTAATCTGAATTGTATTCTGTGCTTTGTTCCTCCTGAAGAAATGGATATGCTTCTCAAAATTGCTACCCAATTAACATGTAGAAGGGCCCCTGAATATTTAAAAATCTCAGCCAGAGGACTGACAGTCTCTGATGGAAAGGTCAGTTTTCAATTGAGAGATTTTTTTTTCCCATTTCTGTGCAATAGCCCATAATGAATGAGCAAACTGTGTTTCAGGATTGTAGCTCAACTGGAACACAGAAATTAATTGTGCCAATCAGTCAGCAAGTAGCAACCTGTCACAAGTGCCTGCACATATTAACTATGAAATGAGTCAAAAGAATAAATATTCAGCATGAAAACCTTCCGAGAGCATAGGACAGTTATGTTTGCTTCCAGTAAAATTCACAGCACAGCTGTATTTGTTGTGCTAAACAGAGATAGAAATCTAAAGCCAAAATTGGATTAATTAAGCAAGGGTTGTAGGATCACCACAGGCTGATCCCAGCATAACAAATGAGAGGATGCTTCCAGTTCTTCCTGTGTGCTGGCCAAAATAATTGTTCTGTAGCAGGCTGTACTTGGAAAGACAGCTCTGAAGGCAATGCTATTTGGGTAACCTTTTACAATTAAGCCACAAATTAATCTGCTTGTTAATGTTTGTCATCATGGAAAGACACTTTAAAAATCCTAGATACATTATTGCTGCCCACTACAGCCATCTGCAACAATCAGCTCCTTGGAATAAATTTTGAACTAGTGCATTTTGAGCTAAAGCCATGCTGAAAATTAATGGCCTGGAAAGGTTGTGGATTTTATCCATTTTATTATATATGGTGTGTTAACCATGTACATATGGTATTACTCATGTATTAAAATCATTCTAACTAAGTAAAATGACTGAGATATGTATTGAATTCCCTGTTTCTCTTAAGGAAGAATGGCTCAGCTACCACCCCTGTCGACGTACTATTGTTGCTGAGAGGAAACAAACCTAACAAGAAAAATGGAACCACCAGAACTGCATTCCTAGGAACTGAATGTAACAGATGAAAGGCTTGAAATTGAGAGACCCAAAACCCCTCTTTGAAGAAGTGGGGAGACATAACTCAGAATCCATGAGACAGAACCCCAGGCAGAGAATCTCAGTCTCAAAGGGAGCATCTTAACAATTGCACAGCAAAACCTCAGGGCTCACTATTGAAGGGCAGTAAACATCCCCAAGTTTAAAAGTTTATCTAAGCCAGATCTCAATAGCATTGGATGAGACATAACAGGGCAGCCAAGATGAATTCTTCTTGTAAATATTGATAATTTTGCTACTTATTTTTACTCATCATCACACAGTTTGCCACCTCATAATTAAGACCACAATCTTTTGATTTTGATTTGCTAAAATAATTCCAGTTTGATTTTAACCACAGAACATTTTATGACAGAAAAGAAACTAGGTGAAGGCAATAAACCTGCAGCTCATTTCCCCAGAGTCAATAGATAGAAATCAAATGATGTATACCTATCACACGTATGTACAACTTTAAAAGATTTAAAGATCTTAGTGCTGTTTGAGGAATTGCATCATCCTGCAAACTCAAACTGAAATTCAGTATAGGGACTGGAAACATCTCTTATTTTCTGGGGAAGGTTTTCCTTTAGAACCTATAATAGCACTTATTCTGTAAGGAACAGGAAACAATAACACTCCTAAATCTTCATGAAAATTTGGGAAATTGAAAAGGTAAATTGTTAATTTATAATTAAAAGAAACTTGTTTGTGTCTATTAAGAGCGTTTTAATATACCTATAACCCTAATATTTATACATCACTACCTATATGGACATTAAATGAGAGTATTAGAACCAATGCACCTGGTTTAGAATTTTCTTTCCACTCTCTTTTTGTCTCTTATTTTTCTTAAATATTGCTACTTGTACCTAAATAAGAACTCTGATTAAGATCTAATTCTGCAAAAGCCTTACAGCTTCTTTCCACTATGGAAAATCATAGCATCATATATTATCCTAACTTGGAAGGGACCCAAAAATATTATCAAAGTACAGCTCCTGGCCCTGCACAGGATCAACCCAAAAATCACACCATGTGCCTGAGAGCATTTTCAATGCAATGGAGAAATGCAGATGGAGAAGAGGCACCTGGAAAGGAACCTGTATACACACGGTCAGAATGCTAGCTGCACTTCCAGCACCCCTTCCTGGGAGTGTAGGCTTTGTTAAAAGAATCATGCAATATTATAAGCAGCCTTTTCATGCTTTCACTCACTGAATGGTTCATGTAGCCTAACATCTTCCATCAGGGCAGTGACTACAACTACTGCCATATGTTTAGCAGGGGAAAAAAAACCTAGAAAACTTGAGCATAGTACTGTGCAGGGCTGTGTAATTTTTAGAACAAAATATTTTGTGACAGATGTAGAATAAAGCTTCAACCAACAATAAGAGCTGTCAGTGAGACTGAAGGAAAAAAAAAAGTAAGAAAAAGGTGGGGGAGAAAAAAGAGAGCTATTATATTGTTTAACACTAATTAGAAATCAACCAGAAATTCCTTATGTAGAAGTTGCTTGAAGCACTATAATAATGATTAAAAGGCTTAACTGTAATTTTGAATAAAGTGATCTAAAGAGGTAACAAGGATGATTTATTTACTTTTATAAATGAAACCAAGTGTCAAACAAGATTGACTCTAACACCCAGTGTTTGAAACATTAAAAATTATTTAATGGAAGACAGGTGCTGAGGGCTGTACTACATCAGGTTTTCAGAATTAACACCAAAAGATGACTCTAATTGTCAAGGCTAGTATAACTGTTCAGGTACAGGTTTGATATTCTGACATCCACTGGTATAGATGAATTCACAGATTTAAGCTAAAATTTACCAGGGCTCAAGAAAGAAGAAAAGACAAATCAACTTTAGGACTTGTGATATTTCCACATATAGGATAGAAAATAGAAAAGCAAAAAGAATGTCCCACAACCATCAATAAAATGATAGGAGAAAGTTATCTTCTCATTCCATAGCTTCTCCAGTAAAAGAAGACAACTGAATTCAAATCAAAACTCTGAACTTTATAGTGTGGTTTGTAAATAGACAAAGCTTTGCACTGCAGATAAATGACAGTAGCTGCTACGTGCTTGACTACCTTATTTCATCTATGCTAGTAGACAACGTTGTATCTAGATTGTGAATATCAGGCAGGTGGTCAATTTTAATGTCTATTTATTAATGCCTACTATAATCAAGAATACCATAAAACAAGGAGTAGTTGCAATTTAGTTAACACAGAATCCTGCACTTCTAAGAAGCATAGAATGAGTGTTGCGGCTTTTGAGCACAATTATCACCAAGTGAAAGAGCAGGGAGATAAATCCCCAAGAAAATAGTTCAATATTTATCAAGATATACTTTAAGAAACTAAATATGTAGGAAGCTAGTTTGAGCTAGAAACATTTTCCCATGTGGAATTCATTGGGGAATCAAATGCAGAATTCTGTCTCCCAACAGAGAGTCTGCATCATTATAGCATCTGAGACTGCTTCGAGTGCATGTGCAATCGAGTGCGACAACTCTAAAGTAAATTTGTACTCACAAAATTACTAACAAGTTGTTACTTAGGTTTTGCAGGAGGGCAGATGAGAGGAAAATCAAATTTTTCTGATTAAAGCATGAAAGAAATTTTTTATGGGCATGATCAGCTATCTTTTTGAAGTAGGTACATACAGAAGCTTTTGGGCTCATGTGCTGAAGTGTTTGATGAAGAAAACCATAAATAGAACTCCCATCCCTGAACACTAAAATAATGTACTGCCCATGCAGTCATTTTATAAAGCAGCATGAGGATAAATGCTAGTGCATAGCCAACATATCTTTGTAGTGATTACTAGAGACAGGACAGAGATAGATAGTGATAATGATCAGGAAAAAATATACAACTTGATGCACAGATTTTGGAAGTGAAAAATCTAGCTTTCACCTTCAGAGCAAAATTATATTAGGAGTTATATTGCAAGCCATTTCATCACAAAAATACTTAGTTGATCAAAAGCCTTCAATAATTTCCACATGATAAGCTGAGGCTGATAAGGTGGGCAAGAGTACTAGAAGATGGTTCAAACAGAATGTACTTTCCAGTATATTTATGTGCGAAGAATAAATGATCAGCATATTACATTAAAGATGTGTGTCTGACAGAGGACTTGAAGATACCAAATGAATCACTGAATAAGGTGACTTGCCAAAGGCTCTTAAAAATAAGTCTTTTTCCTGGAAAGTGTACTTGTAAGATAGGTTGGAAATGTTTTTTTATTTATCTTAGGAGTTTTAAACATGACATCAGGTTCCTAGTCCTGACTGTAAAAGGCAGATTTCAGAGGTGATATGTAACATTTGTAGCACAGATGTAATGCTTCAGAGATGAAGCAAAAAGGTCATCTCAGCAAAGGAGGCATAACTCAAATCTAGAAAAGTCTGGACAAAGTCTAATCTCCAAGGCTGGCTTAAAGAAGAAGACATAAAATGAGAATGAATAGTATTAACAGTGGTAGAAACCGGAAGGGGGACTGTGTATTGAGGAATCTGAGTTATCATTTTGTCCATAATGAGGTGTCAGAGCAATTTTCCTTTGTGGGGAACAGATCTTTTACTAGAGGGGCACCAGAAAACAAATCCCTATACAAAAGACAAAGAGCTGAAGTGTTAAAAGGAAACAATAGTCAAGGCACAGTACAGGTTAAAAAAATCAAAAATATGCAAGTTGGACCAAAGCTTTCCTCTCTGTATGTTTATTCGAATGCTATACAATACCACCATATCTCAAGAAAATGAAACCAAACCAAAACACACTTTCACAATAAAAAGCCCATCTAGTTTCACAAGGCTTGCATCCCTTTGTATTATTACCCAGCATGCAACACTTAAAATATTTTGAGAACAGCCTGGCCTTACTGAAGTCAGTGGGTAATTTGAAATTGTTTTCAGTGGAGCCAGGATGAAAGTCAGCAGTCCCATTGATTTCAGCAAGACTAAAAATTGTCTGAGGTTATGCACAAACATGAATCTTCAGAGGAGCAGGGCTTTGAACAATTCAGTTGTGTGTATTTACAAACCAACAAAAATGTTTTAAATCTAGCTGCAACACCAGCATGAGCTTCAAATGAAATTAAGTGCACTTTCATTATGTTGAACCTCAGCTATATACAGGACAACTGAGGTGAGCGTTCTGGATCAGCAGGTATCAGTCCCCTGCTGTTAAATAAATTTAGGGAAGTAAAGGCAAGAGCAGCATCCTGCAGCAGAGATGAGGAGCCATGTGTGCTCTAGCTCTGCATTAGGGAGCCCCAGCAGACAGGGAACCATCTTTCAAACCAAGATTCTGGTTTCAAGACCTGTAGTTTTTGGTGTCCTCATTTTTATGGAATAGAAAAGAGAGGACATGTCCAGACTGACAAAAGATCTCAAGGTGTCCAGGCTGTTTGCTTATAGACATGGTATTTCCTTAAATCCTCAGATTCTTTCCACCTTACATGGGACAGCCTAATTCCCTCAGCTGCACAGTTTCTGAAGTCAAAGGCACCACAGGGAGGTTCCAGAACCAGCCCATTGCATGACACTCTCCAAATATGGAAGAACTCTACATGCCAATTTGCTTCCACATAAAAGACAAACAAATACAAAAAACGTAGGGGTGCAACTTCTACCTTATCTTAGTTACAAATTTTATTTTTGTTCTTGTTTGCATGCGTATTAAAAGAGAGAAAATTTACATTCAAAATTGCAACCTGTTGTAACATTGCCAAGATTTGTCTTTGTAAATTTTGTATCTGGTTCACACAAGCAAATTTAATTTCCTGTCAAATAAATTAAAACTGAGAATGAAGAAAGAAACAAACTGTAAAAGTTAGTAGCACCTAAGTGGTGCAGCTTATGCTAGGCAAGTGCATTCCGAGTACAGATGACTCTCAAGTCACAGCAAATGCTCATTTTTGTCTTTCCTAAATAACCATTACTATCTAGAAAAATTGGATCTGCTCTTTTTTTTTTTTTAACCACATTTTGTCATCACTGGCTGAAGAGACTGCAGAAATGTGTTTGTGGGGGGTGTTTGGGGAGGTTTTTGGTTTTGTTTTGTTTGCTTAGTTGCTTTAGCATGTGGTAAGTAAAAGAATTAAATACAAATGATCCTTCTCCACTCTTATTCTGTTTAGTGCCCTACCCCAATCAGTAAATATTGGGCATGACATGCACAGCTGCTTTTTCCAGTGCACAAGGAAAACATAAAATTGCCCTCATACAAATAACACTTCCTTTTAAGGCTGTGTGTTAACCACAGCAATCTGATTTGCAACCACCACTCTATAACTTGTCTAATCAACTCTCAAATGGATATTAGATCCAATTCACTGACTGGCTCTTTTCCCTTCCTATAATTTCTTCTGAAGCTGATCTCTTAGTTCCATAACATTATCCACAGATATAAAGGATATATTTAAAGTCATTACTCTCTCAATTCTACTAGACAGTACCAGTTGTACTGTTACTGTTTAACTTTAGTCTTTTATGATCTTTTTTACTTCAATTATATTTTTTTACATTATTTGTATTTCACATAAATCCTATCATCAATAAAATTAGTGAAACACATAGCTAACGTTTTCTCAAAAATCCATAATAAAATTGAAAGAGTCCATTGCTTTTTATCTCCACTTTATAAGAAAAGCCTTTGTAAAAAAAAAAAAGTCACCTTTAAATCATATACATTTAAATTACTACATTTTAGAAACTTTCACTTTATTTTTAACAACAAAAAAAAGAATTCTGAAATACTTCAGATGTCTGCTACCATTGCCTAGCTTGTAAACTTCATATTTATAAATACTTCTATTTAAATAAAAATATAAAATGTAGCCCATAATGTGCAATCGGGTCAAGTTTTTGATATTATGTAAAAAAATAATTACTTAGAAAATATGTTCTAGTGTTATTTACCACACTTCAATTTTTTTTCCTGCCCAAAACTGATAATAAAGTAAGTCAAGTTCACCATATGGAAAAGTACAAAAGATCTCCATTTGTAATTATTGCTTGGAAAAAATAGATCAATTGAGTCTTTAACATTAAAGTTCAGTTCTTTAATAAAGAGTTTTAGTAATTTTATTAGCACAGTGTTCAATTTGGTTTAAAGGTGTTTGGGTTTTTTTTTATATAGAGGACATTTGAAGGACTGACTCTACTAAAGGAGAGGAAATTTAATGAGAAAAGGGAATTTTAAATTAATTTTGCAGAATACTTATGATAAATGAATCTTACCTTTATAGTGATTAACATCTGAAACATTATTTGGTTCCTAAGATATGTTCAGCTATCCAGGGAACAGGAACTAGGTTTTATTATTTATATCACTGATCAAAACAACAAAGATTCCACATGTCAGGAGGAAAAAACATTGAAGGAGTTCTTTATTGACAACCTACATTCTTATGTCTAATCATTAAGAATTCTGAAAAAGAACCTATTCTGGGGGGATTTTTTTAAAATATATTTTCAGCTGGCTTGCCAGAAAATATACCCAGTATGTCTAATAAATTTTACAATAAAGTTTCTTTTAGTTCTCATTATGGTGTCCAGGTAAAAAAACTGGAATGTGCTCCACTATGTGAACTTATCATCCTACCTAGAGAATCCTCCTCATTTTCCTCTTGAACTTTTCTCCTTACTGAAAACTAAGGTTAAGGAGCAGCAAAGACATCACCTCCTCTCCCAGCAAGAGCTGAGGACAGGTACAGCCAGGGCATCCTGAGAGTCACTGTATTCCTGCAGATAAACAGCCATACATTCTTTGGAAGAAGTGAGTCAAGGCTATCTGCCAGTGCACTGCATCATTTTTGGCCAAACAATTCAACTCAAACAAGTTTATGGCAAAGCACATCAAAAAAGATGCTCAGGGTCTCCATTTTCAGAGTTCATCTTGAGTATTTACTTGATCAGGCATAAAGCAAAGCAGTCCAGAATTACCAAATACACAAACATCCTAATCTTCCAGGGAGCTGAGAGTACCACTGGCGTTGCATGCTTGCCTGGGGTTTATAGCCTTTGTGGGATAGCCAACTTTAACAGCTCCTAGAGACACACAGTGGCCGGAGGAACCTTTCCTCCCTGAAGTGGGTGTGCGCTACTTTCTGTGCCAGCCTACCAGGACATCCAGAGTGAGAACCAAACCAAAACCTGGGATATCTTCTCACCTTTGTATGTTCCAGGACAATTTTGCCTTTGTGCTTGGATTTCCATACAGTGAAAAACAGTGTATAAATAGATAAATAAGAAAGAAATCAATATTAAATAGTTTAATTAAACCCCTATAAATTGTGATTTTTATCTCAGTTATAAAGAGGATATGGTCACTTAATAAAGTGTGCAACTAGTATTGTCAAGCATACAGGAAAAAACTAACCTCCAGAATGGGAACTTCTTAATGAAGTGTAATCTATATAAATATCTATTATTTATAAAGATAAACATACAGACTTTTTTCACAGTAATAATATTGTGGGGGGAAAGACTAGGATAAAGACACCTACTCTTCTCCAGGTCTGAAAAAAATTGAGATGACAGGACAGAGACTGAGTTTACAGCATGTAAGACCAAGTGTTGTAAAATAAGTGAACTATCTCTGAGCAAGCTGGAAGGGGACTGGAAACTGCAATTGCACAAACATGATGTGTCATGTTGCTTGTGACTCTTTTTTCTCTTCATCTAAAGTCATTTGTTTCTATGATACCCTAAAATGCACATTGCATTTGTACACAAGAAATTAACCTGAGAAAACTGTTAGGTTGCACAAGTACAGGAACATACTGGAGGGTGAGGTGGAGAGGGGATGAAGGGGAATGTGTGCACTTGTACCTAAATTATTGGTACATATGGTAATGTGAGGTACACAGTTGTTTTGTATTTTTGAAAATAATTAATATCATATCTTTTTATATACAGCTAAAAAAAGGTGCAAAAACCAGGTGCTACCTATCGTGTGCAAATAAAAATATTCACAAATGTACAAGACTTCTGGTGTATTGAAAAGCCATATACTTGAGTATTTAAAATGCTTTTGCTTTCTTTGAAGTGCATCATTGAAAGTATGAAAAATACAAAACATTAAAATTTTTCAGATGTTGGTGCATGCTGTGTTTGCAGTAACTCCAAGTACTGTTCTCAGAGCTCATGATTTATTTCAGTAGCCAAATGGATTTTTAAGAGCTCATAGGATAGGTACAAACAAGCAACCTGAGGTACAGAACAGAAAAAGGCTTTTGTATATTAAGAAACAGAGGACTTTATAAAGAAGCCTAATTAGTTTGCACCCTGCAAAGAGTAACTAAATGATGTGGAAAATGAGAAATCTTCAAAAGTATTTGTTCCATCCATAGCAGGCATTGGAACACAGGCTGAACTTAACAATATCACTTACAAGCTTCATCGTTGTGATTCATAGGAAGCATCCATTATTGAACAAAAAAAAAATCTTTACCATAATTTCCTTAAACAAAATGTCAATTTAAAGGTACATTTATATATTAAAAAAAAATCAGATACAGTTATCTTTTATTTTTTTCTAAATTTAAGCCTCTCCAGGCTTATTTCTATCTGAAGTGGTTATAAGCCTATGTTGTTAAAAAAGGTTTACAAGGGAGGTAGCCACCCACTTACCTTTGAAATCCTCTGATAGTTTATACAACTCCTTTCCTGCCTCTTTAAGGGATATTATTTTAAATATAGGTCTGTAATCTTAGGATTGTACTACTACATTATACAAGAATCTTTTGCTCTAGGCAGTGTTATGCCCTTTAATTAATTAATTAATATAAAACAATTGCTTGATTCTGAGCCACAGTGAGCAAATAGAATTACATGTATTCCTATTGAAAAATTTTGTTTAGCCTTTTACTATCAAAAAGAAAAAAAGAACAAATTACTCCATAATAAAGGATTTACAGAGCTCTTACATGATATTAGGTGTTTGTTAGGGGAGGGTGAGGCCAGTATTGGTTTGGGGTTTTTTATACACCTGAGAGCAAGATTATGCACCAAAAAAAAAAAATCAATATTAAGGAATAAAGTATTAATATATTTTTGGAACAATTTTACTTATATTTTAAATTTTCCACACACAAGAGGATTTTTGTAGATGGCTGATTCTATCACATATCATATTGGGATCCAGCGTAATAAAAGCTATAATTGTTGGTGAAATACTGTTCTTACAGAAATCAAATGTAGTTTTCCCTTGAGTATTTTTAACTTTTAAAAAAAATTATAATTTACTTACTTTTAAAACGTTTTGAGGACAGAATTTTGTCCTATATTAAAGATTACATACAGCAAAATCATATATATTAATGTATCCTGGCAAAGCAGGTATTTCTGAATTGTACTTTTGATTTGTTTTTTTTAAATTATATTGCATGAGTTCTGATATTTGCAATGCCACCTTGCCAAGGAGTAACTTCCAAGGCCTGGGTTATGCCGCACAGCACTATGCTTGATATTCCTTCATGGCACTCAGCTGCTCTCTAAAATTGGGGTGAGTGGAAGGGCATCTCACTTCTGACTTCTAATTTCTCTAAGCATATAATCTGTTTATCCCTTTCTGACAGAGGGCACATTTTCTCCAGTTCACTTTTGCAGCACCTTTCTGCTTTGGCTCATACCAGACAGTTCAGTATGTGTAAAGGGAGACCCCTAGAATCCTAATTCTCATAAAAGCCATTTTCTCCTGAAAAATTACACCAGCATGCTGTGTAGCTACTGGCTCCAAAATGTCAGTGTTTTTCTAAAACCAGTTAGAATAGTGACCCTGTCTTAATTAATATTAAAAGACTTTATTTTTTTTAGTTCAAAATATCAGTAAAGGAAAAATAGGTCAGAGGGTCAGTGCTGGTTTGTGAGGACTGCCAACACTGAAGGCAGGCCAGATTTGCAGGAAAAAATGTTCCCTAACTTTCTGGGCAGAGTAAAGCAGGCAGGACCTACCACTCAGCACTGTCACTGATAAAGTTTTTATGTAGCAGTGTACCCAGGATGTGATGGATAATGGGCTATGCTGATCAATACAAGCAGAAAAGACGACACCTTTAGCTCTCCAAAAGGACCAAAGCCCATGCCCAGAGCAAGCTCGGCTAGAGTGCTGCATGTCCTGGGCAAGGCACAGATCTCAAGAGCTCTGGTGGCAGCAGGAACTTCCCCTTGGGAGAAGAAGTTTCAGAGGGATATAATTTCAATGTATTAGTAACAAGACAAAGTATTTCATAATCATTTAAGAATGCCCACTTTCGAGCACAAAGCGCACTACGCTCCCCTTCACATTGCAATCATTTATGACAGCTTCCAGATTAATTTCAAGATGAACCAGCTGCCTGCTTGCAAGTAGGTAACTTGAAATAGATTTTCAAGTAGGGGAATAAATATTTACCTGTGTCATGGCATTGCTGATATGTTCTTTACCACTGTTAGCCCTAGCTGAGCTTCACTGGCAACATCTTATTCCCAAGTGATCAGGAAAACTTCTGGAAAAGGTTGCAACCATCATAAATACTGACATGTAGGACTTTTAATCTTGAACTGAACCCTGATTGTCTCTGAGGGGAAGGCAAATTTTCAGACTCAAGGGTGTTTTTCCTCTTATATAAAAAAATTGCCCAAAATGAAGAAATTGAATTAAGTTCAGAATTCTAGCTCAGTGAGAACACAGAAATCAAAGTTGGCTCATGATTAGAGCAATTTATTAGAAAAATATTGGATTAGTCATCCTTTGAAGTCTTGGGCAGCCTTATGGAAATTATGATGCAAAGAGTAATTTACTGAAAGAAAGCTGTATGATCCTGTGTTTCTGTTTAAATATTCATAAGATATTTGACACTACAGGAAAACAGACACTGGTTTCTGATACCCAAACACAGACTTGACAGTCTAATAGAATCTTCTGACCTTAAACTTTAGAAAAGCTTGCTGATACAATATTTTGTGTGGAGTTTGGTTAGGCTTTGTTCTTGTTGGGGTTGGGTTTCTTCTTTTTGGTTTTTTTTTTTTCCAAAAGGAAGACAGAAATCCAAGAAAATATTTATTTGCTGACAGTTATTGTAAGTTGGTTTTAGCTTTACTTTTTTTTTTTACCTTTCAAACAAGCCAAACTGATGTTATTGCAACAAAAGCAGCATACTGAAAATAGAACAATAATTAAGGTTATTTATCTGTACCATAGACTGCTAATTTTTTTATCACCTGTCAGGAAGTATTTATCTCTAGCTGGAAAAAAATTCTATTAATTTTACAAAACTAAAAATAAATTCAAACTAAAACCTACTATGAATGGCAGCAATGCTGTAATACTAATTCCTTATCAGACAAGTTCCAGAGAACATTAAATGCAAGAGGTTTTTTCCCTACAGGATAATATCAACTTTTTCATAAATTTTATACACATAACCTATGCATAGGAAATGCATTACCAAAAATACATTAATAAAGTACTTCACTGAAAGTAAGTTAATTAAACCCCGAACCATCCCATTTAGTGTCCAGGTTGAATTTCTTTGATATACTAATATCAAAGTAAAAAATTAAAATCTGGAAGCAAGTAATCCAAAACTCTGCTGCAGAAACAAAGCAGTCCTAGAGCTGGCAGCAGCTGGGATTTCTTTCTGTGTGCTTGCTCCTATGACTCAAAAGCAGAGCTGAGTGCTTAAAGAGCACATACCCATTCTAGAGTCCTCTAGCAGCAAGAAATTGTAGCAGCAGAACAGTGCTTAGTATTTCCTCCTTCCCATCCCTTCAAAACTGAAATCTGTTTGTGTTTAGTTTGAGGAGTTTGAGGGAAGATTTTTGGTTTAGTGGAGTTTTTTTAGTTGGTATTAATCTGTGTTTAAAACCTGCTCTGATCTTTGTAATGAAATCTCACTTGTTAACAATCATTTTTAATATTTGCGGGTGAGAAAGAAAGCAAATGGATGATATCATGCCCTAATGAGAATGTTTGCTGTCATGAAGATTAATAGGGAAAATGGATTATACCACCAACTGTTGCTGCATTGGATCTGAAATCTCGACTGTGTGAATAAAATAATAATTACTGATGATGGAGTGTATGACAAGAGTGTAAATAGGTTTTTTGGACAGTTCCTAAATAATACAAATTCTAATTATATAGTACATTAAACTTTTTTGATTAAACAGTAAGATATCAACATAGCTAAGTAGTATAGTCATTTATGAGATTATACTCTTGGTAGAAATAAATAGAAAACTAAATTAATACTATAAATAGTTGCAGAACTTTATAGAGACAGTACAATCACTTTGTTCTGTGGCTTCCTTCAGAAGAAAAAATGAAGTTTCTAACTTTAATATCTGATATCAGCAACTCTATGTGCAAAGAGAAGGGAGGATAGATCATATTTTTTCCATTTGTGCCACTGCAAGACTTGGAAGTCACCCTTTTGTGCAGTTATTGCACTGTTTGTGCAAAGATAAATAATGGTTAAGTGGTTATTAACTGTTTTGATTAACTGCTTATTTTCTTTCTACTAAACAAACAAGGAGACCTCAAATAGGAGTACAGAACGGAACTTTAGGACAAAAATCATAACATAGATATAAACGTAAGTTACGAAAATATTTTGTAGAAGCTTTTTTAAGAGGTTTTGTTTTTTTTTAATCTCTGGAGCTTGAGACAGAGCTTGGGAGAGCTTATAAATTAAAAAAAATAAAATCTAGAGACTATTTTCTTAGATATTCCTGAAACAGGGCAAATTTTGCACTTTTTTCTTTTCTCAGCTGAATGCAAGTGTGCTACCAGCCCAGAGTAATTCCTCAAGAGCAATATAAACCATGGTCATGGGATGAAATGATGAGCTGCAGAAGTTGTGCAAGTAATCACGTCAGCCACTTGTCCTAAAACAAATAAGAATAAATTTCTGTCTCTTGCAAGTGCAGTCTCTTTTATCCTGTATTTTTCTTAATTACATTTTTCTCTTACTTTTCCCTGGTTGACACGTTGAATTTTAAAACCATATGCCTTTTGAAAAGCCCATAGCAACCTTTTTGTTTTGCTTCTTCCCCATAGTACAGGTCTTATTATAAATTCAGGGAGGTTACTTAATGTATTTTTACTATTGATGGTTGGGTTTTTTCCTAAAATATCCATAATGCTTTTCCTGACATCATAGTTAAAGGGATATTAAGAATTAAGTAAGAAGGTACTTGTAGAAAGACTAAATTGCCAACACTGGTTTTGTGTGTAAGATTAAAGCTCTACAGACAACAGTTATTTGCTAGCAGTAAATTACACCACTATATACACAGTATGTATATAAAGTGTGAGGATAATGGCAGAATGAATACTACTCTGTCACATAATGAAGAATAAAATGAGCTCTAAGTTATAGAGAGGATGGAATAGTGTGGTAGCTGGTGACAGCCACAGAACATTTTGATAACATATCTAAATATAATTAGTTCTTTTATTATCAAAAGTGCACTACTTCACTAAGAAAAAGGCTCTGAAAAACATAATTTATTTCCAATTGCAAAGACAATGGAAATAACCTATTTCTCTGGAAACTTGAAAGGATTTTCTGTGACATAGATCAGTGTCCTGTTTAGTCAATTTTTAACAGCTTTAAATTCAGTATTTAACTCAAAAATTTATTCTATCATTGATCAAAACCTCTATCTCTAAAATGTGACAGGTATGTAAATGATTAAAAAGATTTTGTTATAGTAAACAAAAGAAAATAAAATTCTAACATCTTCTTTCCAAAAGGAGATACAAGAAACTTCACAGCAAATACTTGGTTATTTTGTGCTAGTTTGCTCTTTTTTCTTTTTAATAAACCAAAGAGTTTTCTTAAAACCCTGAGTTGAGATGAACTACAGGAATGATTCACAATCTGTTATTAGTTAAAATTTTGCTTTTTTGGATGTGAATAAAATTCTTTCTTTATATTCTCCAATATTCGTCTGGGTTTTGGGCTTGCTTTTCTTTTTTTTACTGAAGTTTTGAGCACATTGAAAAATTAAACATTGGGAATTTATCCCATTGCACATTTTGAAGATTGATGAAACTCTATCCACCTTGAATGACATATTGAATGCATGGAACTGTCAAAGTAGGAGCTATGAAGTGAAACAGCAAAGTTATTTGTGATTTATAAGCCCCAAAAGGCTTTACATCAAAACAATGGGAAGGGTTTTCATATGGTCTAGAATGAATTCTGCTTCTTAGCAAACACATAAAAACCCCTTAAGAATGGAAGTGGATTTAAAGGATCTAATCTTCCTGCAGGTGAAAGCACACCCCCTATTGCTACTTATTCTAAATGAGAACCCTCAGTTTTATTCCTAGCACCAAGAATTTCCTGTCTCCTGCAGGATTTATTGCCCTCCAATCTGAGTTTTCAGCAAACAGTTCTCTTCCTCAAAAGATGAGATCAGTGGCCTTAAACTTTTAAAGGTGTAATCTTCATAATGTTGAAATTTTAGGTATTACGGAAAATTACATGAACCATAATGAAAGTTGTCATGAGCTGAGCTGGTATCACAACAGGTTTATGCAGCTACTCAAAAAGCTTTTCTGGATGTAAAGTAGAAAAATTCACTCATGAGTCACCTCGCCATCTATATGCACTCCTATATCTAACTGTAGCCTTTCTTCCTTTTAGCATAAATTGTGTGTATTGAACACAGGTAACACCAGAGCACAAACACAGCAATGTTCCATCACAGTGAAATGAGACATTGGCAGTAAAGCAGCACCACCCTCACTAGCACAAAGGCTTTCACAAAACAAATGGGGGAAAGGCTCCTTCACTCTCCCTCCCCTGCTGGGTGCCCCACAAAGGCCAGTCCCACCCTGACACACTGCAAGCTCCTGCAGTACCCCCCAACCCACACTGCCCAGCTCCTATGGCTACACTGCCTTCCTGGGAGAGCTTGGGGTCTGCCTGATGCACCCTGAGGCAGAATCACCCATCCCAGGCCGTGCTTTAACCACACTAACAGATAAGGACCTATTTTGGAAGGAAGATGTATCAGCACAACAACAAAATGCATCTACATAAGCATATGGAATAAGGTATATGAAGATGCATCTGTGCAAATAAACATAGTCTTTTACTACAGCTTTCTGGAACTCCTTCCAGCTCCTTTCTTCCTTGGGTTGAGAATGACTTCAAAATAATAGATATGTGTTTGTAACAGTTCATCAACTACCCAGAAAGCTTTGTCTTATTTAATTTGAGGCTTTGGTTTTGGGTTTTCTTAAATTTTTTTTGGTTTTGTTTTTGCTGGGGATTTTTTGTTTTGTTTTTTACTACTTCTGCAATCATGTGAACTTTGAGAAGACCATTCACATGGTGCTACTGGAACTTGGGATAAGTCACAGAAAGTTAGGTAACTTGGCAGCTCAATGCTGCATACTCAGTCTGAAGGCTGATTTGAGAGAGATTTCAGGGAAAGCCTGAGGCTGTGTTATGTCTCCAGGGTGCTGACAAGCCAAGACCACTTGGAACATTTGAGCAGAGTCCTGGCACTCAGAAAGGAGGTCATCTCCACAATTTGAAAGCTGGCAGTTACGGCATTTGAAAGCTGGCAGCTTTCTGTTATGGCATATCCAAGAGCAAATATTATTTGACATAGGTAAAAGATAGCTCTATGTCACTACTTTTATTTTTTCACTGATAGGAATAGTGCATTTTCTTTTCTCCCTGTCTGAAGATTTTGGCCAAGTTTTGCATTATGTCTTAACTAAGAGAACTGAACTCTATTTTACAGAAATCTCACCTGCTGAAAATTTAGACCAGTTCATTCAGACACCACAGCCCCTAGGCCTGTATCATCTGCTCCAGTGTAATTGGAGCATTTATTTCATGTTACTGTGTTTCAATTAGATATGGGAATCACTGAAATCTATGAAAATAAAAGGTCAAGATTTGTTTCTCTCAGTTTCTATAAGCAGAATGGTTACATAATTTTCTACTGTTCTGCTTGATTTATGGAGATATATAGCAGGCAAAGATGACCAAGAAAATTTAGTCTCATGGAAGACCTCACCTTATCTTTTTAAATATTTTCCCCTCTTACCCAGAGATGGAAAGTGAAGCTGTCCACACACACGTAAGGCAAGAGAATATTCAAAATATATAAATCTGGATTTTTGTCATTTTTTTCCAGAGGAAACCAAAGCTTTATCAGACAAAAATCCGACTTTCTAAATATAGCCCAAACAGACAAGTATTCTAAACCAATCCTCCAAATTACCATTAAATAAGTACTTCTTCACCCAGGAATGTTTCAGGAAACTGCATGGTGAATAAATAAATTATCACATTGCTGCTTTCAGTAAGAAATGGTTAAAATAACAGACATATAAAGCCTTTAGGTGAAAATGATGGGAAGGGTGAAATTCATAGACAATTTAAGCCTTGCCCACAGAAGTTTGCAACTGAAGGCATTTCAGTACAGGTGCTCAGAGCAGCAGCAAACCTCTTTGCAGATAAAACATCTTGAAAACCAGGATTAAGCATTTCTGAGATTTTGAAAACATAACCACTTTTATATTGTTGCTGAGTGATTGAAACAGACAACTGATGCAAATTCCTTATCATGATGTTTCACAGGCTTCTGACATTACTGCAATAACAACTGTTAATTAAATTCACTCAACTAGAACATATTCTAGTAATCACTGACTTAATTTACTGAGAATTTCACATTTTAAATTATTAAAGATGAAAGGTAGAAAAGAGAACCATTTATCAAACCTGCTGCACTTTTCACAGTATAAATTCTATAGATTTTTTATAAAGAAGCAATCTAAATCAACATGTCCACTATGACATGATTATGTTTCTTTGCCAATGTCAGAGCTATTATTCATGCCAAAGAAGATCCTACTAACTCTTCTTTTTAGTGTCATAAATAAAGGCAGTCATTTGTCAATAGTCTCATCCTCCCCAAGAACATATTTTATGTAAAGGGTTTTATTTTTATTTTATTTTCCTACTTGTGAAGATGTCTCACTTTCCCATGGAAATTTTATTTCTTTATTCTTCCTATACATGAAAACTTAATATTCAGGATGCTAAGTTCCCAGTGTTCACATTATATTCCACTACTTGTAGTCAACAGGATCTATAAAGCTCAAATATATCATATTAACTGTCTATTGCACAATCACCATAAGGACAGGAAAAAAAATTATAATTTCCACTGGTCCTGGGTAAAACTTGAAGGAAACTTTACCCCGGTTATATGTGGCTGACAGCACAATGTCCTGCATAGTGCCCTGGCTGTGTGGTGTTAACTGATAATGTCACATCCCCTGCACGTCAGTGACCATTTTCTGAAAATAGTTGGAAGAAATTGGACTAAGGCTCCTAGAGAAGGAAAAAACCTCAAAACCACAGCCCCAGTAACTTATCCAGAGCAGTCCTGATGAAGCAGGAGACACCTCCAAGCAGCTGTCACCTCCCAAAAGTCTGCCTTGAGAGCAGACACATCAGAGCCCAAGGGAAGTAACCCAGCCAGTTTTCCCAAACTCTGGTTTATACAGTAAGGAAAAAGCAAACCGTGGACTGTTAGACATGTCAGCGACGTCCACCTACGGACTATCAACGTGTCAAACTACACAAGCATTTATGTTGATGACCACAAGAAAACAGGAGGCTCTGAAAATCTGTTTCAGCTATTAGTCTTTGATTTACTCAATCACATAGCTAACCCATGTAGCAGCTAACCTAATAAATTAAAGAATTATATAAGACTAATTTTAAAGAATAATAAAATGGCTGCATAGCTTATCAATGTTGCATTACATTGTTTATCATGACAAGGAACCACTTTTAAAACCACATTATGGTAGTGTCATCAGAACCAGGAGCTCAAGCATGGCAGCACTGCAGTGAAGATAAAATCCAAGGCTTTCTTAGAAACTATATCTTTTGTATTTCTGTTTTAAGCTATCTTAACTGTATAAAGAACTGTAGGAAAACACTATTGCTTTATCTTTGCCTGCTGCCCAACAGTTATTGTATTGAACAATGTAGATAATGCGCATCTAATGAGTATTTCATTCTCTCTGCTTCAGATCAGGCAGAGCACAGTGAGCTTCCTTGAGACTGATTAGTGTTCATGCAGAACATCATAGAGAGCAAAGTGTAAGCAATTACTTTCCTCTATAATAATGCAACTACCTTTAGCACATATATTCAGTGGAGATGAGAGTGGAGTGCTGAAAAATGTTAGACTTTGAAAATTTTAGGCTTTGTGTTTTCTCAGATCACTGCACCTGCGTAAGCAGTATGATAAATGATATAATTGTTAGATGTGATGATTGTTTAGTAACTAAATATAATTATTGTATAATCATAAGAAGAATCATGAGAAACTATGTTAGAAATTTAAGGGGGAACCATGAGAAGCCATGCTTGACTGAAATCTATGTATACAATGGAACAATATAAGTTTAATAATTAACATGAAAGTTATATAACGATAGAATATAAAAACACGATCATCTCGAATGTATGGTCGGAGTCAGATTTGAGTTGAATACTCCTGACACCCAGAGCTCTTAATAAAAGCACCTGCATATAATCGCTTATGTGATTATGTGTTTCTGAACGCTAACAGAGGGGAAAAATAACCCTGCATACTGCTAACACTTTGTGGCTATGCTTCTGCAGTCATTGTTTTGGTTATGCTTATATGGAGATTCAATTCTGCAAATGCATTTTGCTGCTTGTCATGGAATTTATCATGCATCAAAACTAAATGACTGTAAAAGGAGCCTAGTATAACTAAATTTCAAGTTTTCTGAGAGCCATTGTTTGCCTTCTCTCATTAAATGCTGCTGAAAACTGTTCAATAAATTATAACAAAATAATAAAGGAGATCATTGCTTTTAATAATCAAGTTTTGTATTGCTTATCTGTGGAAATGACTAAAGAATGCATTAAACCTAAAGAATAAAGTAAAACCTCTAAGTCATGAACAGACCATATTCCTATTTTGTCTAAAGATGTCTTATACCCCTAGCACTTAAGTGAAGCAATGTATTCATATGTCACAGGTTGTGTTCAATGACAGCAATGCTCTGGGGTTCAGGCAAGTAGCTTGTTGTGGGGAATATCCTTCCTATGACACTCTGCTGACATACTCATTCTAAACCCTTTCTGGAGAGATCCTTAATATGAATTCTTATTGCCAGGATTACTTCAAAAACATTTGATAATGGGGGCAAAAAAAGGAGAGGGGAGGGAAGGGGAAGCAAGAGGGTAATGAAAGGATAAAAAGGACATGGTGTTAATCCTACTGAAAGCAAACACGGGATTCTATTTACTGGGTCTTCAGAATGACAAGAATAATTCTAGTTCAGCAGAAATCCCTAATAATAGAAGGTCAGCATGCTAACAGACCTCTCTGAGTAAAAGCACAGCCCAAGGATGTTAGTTACTGGTGATTAAAGAAATGCAGCCTTTGCTGCTGTGTGGAAGTTGATTTACAGGCTATAAATGAGAACAAGAATATATCCAATAAATTTGAAATGGTCAGGTACAAAGACAATACAAAATTGATAACAAGAAAACATGCAAGACCCACAGTCCTTATGACATTGAGAACCAAAAGACAATTATTTCAGCATTATTCTCTGAAGTTGAGGATGCAACACCTGACCAGTGCCAGTACTTCAACACCCACATGGAGCCACCTATTCTTCAGTAAAAGAAGAATGCCACTTTTTGATTCCCTTCTTCCTATATTTTATACATGTTTTCTGAAATTGCAGAATTCCAAAGAGCCACCTCTGCATGTGTCGCATGTCTAACACAAGGTAACAGGTATCACAGCACCAATTTACAGTAAAGGCAAATGCAACAACAGACATGCAACAAGGAATGACCTGGGATGATTGCAGGGGAAGAAATTTGTGGACAATGGTGAAGAGGGATTAAAGCATAGTTGTAATGCAAGAAGTGGTCAGAGAGTACAATGCATGGGGCAATTGAGAGGGTAAAATCTCCTGTTGCACTTAAAAAAAACCCCAAACTGAATAAAACCCACAACCTCAATAGAGGTACTTGGTTTGAGTTTTCACTCATTCAAGTCATGTCCTTCCCTTTTACATCTGGAACCTGACTGAAAATATAAGACAGTTCTGGGAAGGAAACAATTTCCTGTAGTCAGTGATGCAGAATCCAAGTTCTGAGTTCTGCTACACCAATTATGATGTTACCCAAACAAATGCATAAAAAAGCAGATAGTATATTAATGTACTGTTTAAGATATTCAGTAGAATATCTTAAAACTACAAATTTTTACTCTTTTTTAATGAAGTGTATTTCTTGTTAAATTACACTACATTTTTGATAATTAGGCATTAAAATTTCTTAGGCTCTTCACCCAAGAAAAAAAAACCCACCTTACACACACAAGCAAACTCCTGTGTGTCAGCTAAACCTCTAGCAATCTGATTATCTCCTACCTCTAAGTTTTCAAAGCCATGTCAATATCAACATAGCCTCAAAAATTATGTTTGTATCATGAGATTTCCCTTCTCAATTTTAAGTATTTTCACCAAAAAGAAATGGTCTATTTACATACAGATTGGCCAAAACCTATGCTACATAAATGCAAACATTATTTTATATTTTGCATTAGATTCTTAAAATTAACTTGTAATTATTCTGACCCAGTATTGATGCTTATTTTTCATCTGATACCATTTCAAAATATTTTCCCATCTTCATGCTATAAGCAGCTTGAGTGTTTTCTAATTTTAATGTCTTCTGAATTCATGGTTGGCTTAAAAAATACTTTATTTGTTTTCTTCTTCCCAAAAGATATCAAATGCATAGAAATATTACAGTATATGAATATGAAGAACTTCTGTTGAAGGAAAAAAATTACTTCACAGTTTGTGTTCTTTAGCCACCTATTTTTCATTGGTGTTTTTTTTTGGTCAAAACTGAAAATAAATAACAAAATTAATAAGATACCTATGGACATTGGTGTTATTTCATAATAACCAAACTGACTCCTATAACATGAAAAAGCAACTAATAAAGTGTCACTTAAAGCAGACAAATATAAGCCAAAGGCTAAGCCTAGAAACAGCATACTAGTAATATAATAATATATTGTTCCCATCAGGCTTCGTTACACTTCCTGGATTTATTTAATTCTATTCATGCCTAGCACAGCTCCCAGAAAGAGCTATTAGAGTATATCACCTAGCTTGTCACAAAAAGAAATACAAGTCATCCATTTCAATCTAAAAGTAAACTGGGAAAAAAAAAAAGAACCTAAATCACCTTTACCTTCTATTTCCATGTGTTCATTCTTTGTTACTGGTAAAGTTTCTGTGACATCCATAAAATGATAATGTATAGCAAAACTGAAGCCTTGGGAATGACCATAATGCCTCTTGAGATATAAGCTTTGATTTCTGCCCCAAATACAAGGAGGAAGAATGCAAGTTCAGGAAAACAAAAAGTTTGAAAACAGGAAACAATTTCTACAGTTTGAACATTTAAAATATATGTCTGGATTGCTTTCTTTTCTTCTGAAGGGTCTCAAAATGTGGGAACTTCAAAATGCTGCAGCAAAGAAGGACTTAAGTCCAAGCCCTTGTTTCTTCCATTCATGAGACAGGAGAAGGGAAGGTTCCAAGTAGCTGTCACTATAGGGAATTGAAATTCCATTGGTTTCTTTGGTTTATTGGGTTTTCTTCTGTGCACCCTGTCCCCACACCCCTAAAAAGAAAAGAATAATTCTACCTATTATTTTAATCCAAAATGCTTTGCAACAAACTCAAGTTTGAACTTTATCTTCATAGACTAAATGAACAGGCATCTGTTTCAAGCATCACATTAAAGAATACAATAAAAACGCCATTGCACTCTTCTCTCCCCCTTTATAGCATACTTTGGCTCAACTGATTAAATGTATCTAGAGTGAAACTGAGTGAAAACAACACATGAATACATCATTTTTAAAATAAAAACTAGAGGAAAAAAGGAGCTGTGTATAAGAGATTTTTTTCCCTACTAAATTACAGAAAAAAATTAAAAGGTTGTGTTGTATGTTTTCAACAAAGCTAGTCTTTAAAGTACCTTTGTACTTTAAAATTATTATTCTGGGATCATAGCTGTGGCACTTCTTCAAATTAGTTTATAAATGAAAACAAATATATTAACACATTAAAATTTGAACATAACACTAATTTAATTTTGTTGATTGTAACTGCCTTTAATCTCAAACCTGGGTACCAGAAAACAGAAAAATTCCAAAACCAAAATTTTACTGACTGCACAGCATAACTGAGGACTGATTTGGTCAGCTTACATTGCAGCTAAGAATTTGAGATATACAACCAGGCATTTTAGCTGACACTTTTTTTTGCAAGACACAGCATTGAGCACTAAAAACTTTTTCTAAGTTATATGTATAAGGAATTCACAACCTAAATTTGCTTATCACTGGTGTATTTAGATGTTCTTTATCATAGTAATGAGAGAAAAAATGGAGGGTTTTTTTTTTAATCTACTTGCACCATTCTCATCACTTTCCTATTTTCAGAAATAAAGTACTCCATTGTCAATTTTTCAAAGGGACAAATTTTTAATCAATTGTAGTAACCTTCTTCATTACATGCAAATTTTCAACATGCAAGTCTGTAAACCTGTCAACATATTTTACAACTGATCAGAAGTAATTTATTCTAAATCACTTCAGAAAAATCAAGTATAAGAACACTTAAAAAGAACTATCCACAAATACATTATAATCCTCTTAAATAGTCAGCAGCTTAGTGCTGCAAAATAGTCACTTAGGAGGGATTCAGCTGATTAAAAGATAACTGCACCAGACTAGAGAAGCCTAAACCTTGCTTTCAGAAGAAAATTACTGTCACTGAACTTACTTAGATGGGATGGATTGCTTCTGGCTTGGACCACACTCTCACAACTGCTTATAGAGATTTAGATGACAAGGCTAATCTAGGTACCTGAATTTCACATGCACAAGCTTAGGCAAAAGGAAACATATCACTAGATTTCAGTTATTAATTTTAATCATAGCACATTTAGGAAATGCAAAAAAAAAAAAAAGCTTCAGCTAGGTGTCTCATCTTTTATTAATTGCCTCTAGATTCTCTAGGCAAATCACCCAGATCCTCTATAAATCTCTCTTCTCTTGATAAAGTGGAATCAAAGCCTTTAATAATCTGAAACTATTTGCTCATGGGGCCTTCAGAAATGGAAAACTTCTGGAGTAACCTAATCAGAACTTACCACTTTTCAATTATACTAAGTAATTGCCTGTGTTTTCAACTCTGCAACTACAAGGCCCTTAAGCCTTTTTTAAATTTTACCCTTATTATTTGAAGTCAAATAGTATTTCCTGTATTTTGTGTTTTATATTCACTCAGTTTCAATAGTTAACCGATAGCTGCAATGTTTTTTTTCCTGAACCACATCAGCAAGCAAAGCCCCAGACCCCAGGAGTACTACGAAATTTCAACCACAAGAAAGACATCCTAAAGGAGCAGTTCCACTATCTGCCTGGGAGCAACAACCTTTTTGAAATATGAGGCCTCAGAAATCTCTCCTGTTTCCTGAATATAATCCATTTTAGTATTTGAAGGTATTAGTCGTGATGTTATCATTTATTTCACTTTTTTTTTATATTCCCTTTCCCTTGTGCTCTGCAAATAGCAGTTTCCAGTAAAAATAACAGGTGTACAAAGAGTTACATTTTCTGCTGTTGATTATTCTCTAGTTACAGGCATTTCATTTTTGCTCTGGGAAATGTAGAAGTTATTTTTTTATTATCTGAGTGAAATGAGGAGGAAGAACATCCAGATTTCAGCTTGGATTTCAGTCCTAGATCTGGTTTCCACCAAGTATTTACAGTATTTCACTTGTTGTTATCTCTCTCTCTCTCTCTCTCTCCTTTCACTCACAGCTGAAGAAACATTTTGGTCTATAGAAGACAAGTTTTACTGGGGTAAAACTGAAACTTCCTCTCAGCCAAAACTCTTCTATCTCTGACCATCAGTTTTCATTTAACTGAGACCTTTTACTTTACTAACTGTAGCCTGAGGCAATAATGAATCATTTTCAAACAGTGCAGTGAACAAAAGTTAAGTACAAATATCACCAGAATCAATAGTTGGGGGATTTTATCATTGTGCTATCATTATGACCATAAATTAGTTTTAACATTATCTAAAAACAAGTTTAATGACTTAAAAGCACCAGAAAAATCAAACAGAGTATATAAACAAACAAACAAAAATAATTACTATTTTTCCCCTAAAAAAGGCAAATAATAAAAAAGAAGAAACCACATCAGAAAAGTTCAGACCTTCACCTGAAATATGGCAATCATGAGACATTGAAACCTGTAGCTGAACCAGTACCTGCAGTTTTGAGACATAAAAGTCAAAGCCTAGGAAAATTAGTTCCTTACATACTAAATATTTGCTAGAAAGCATTTTGTTTGAATTCCTTATTTCTCCATTTACCTCTATATTTGATGCTGAGACTTCAAGAATTCCATAATTATCCTTTTCTTACTAATGAAATTCCAGAGACAAAAACCTTTTATTATTCTGTTAACTCTGCCTTGTGCTGCACCACTGCACCTCAATACTGACCTTGTCCAGAAATAAGAGTAACTGGGTTTGCATCCTCAGTGAATAAAAACTGATGGTCATTCCAAAATTTTTATTTATATTATTAACTAAGCAGATCTCTACTAGAAACTCTATTTGCTTGAAATATATGTCCTTTTGCATAAATTATTACAAGAAAATGCTGACATTTTCTCTGGTTAAGATATTTGGAAAGTAAACAGCATAAGTGGTCAAGGTACACTGTCAACTTACATTTTCAGTAATACAATTAAATTCTTTGTTGGTGATTCAAAGCACATCGAAGTTGTTATTCATCATTTAGAATAATCTTCACAATGAATTATATCACTCCTATCCCCACTTGAATAAATACTTGTTTTGCAACAGTGCCAACTTCAGAAAACAGATTTGTATAAAACAAAACATTCAAAGCAATTAGGGAACAAAGAAAGACCTGTAGTTCTCATGTAAACAAAACCTGGCTATGAGAACAATTTATTGACTGCACTTCTTGCATGGGAAAAAGAGTGATGGTTGTTAATAAGCAAGGCTAATATTCAATATAGAGATAAACAAATCTTTGGCAAATTCCTTACAGACGTACTGATCTGACTGTAACCATTAACAAAAAAAACCCCATAACTTCAATTTAAGGAAGAGACCTCCACAAGAGGTCGCTCCAAAATAAATTCAATTCAAAATTACAGTAATATAAATAGGTGAAAAGAAACATAAAACACAAGCTGATTAAGTAAAGTTAATATGAAACAAAGTTAGGAAGATTGTGGGAGTTAAAGTGCTACATTATTTTATAGTTTAAGAAAGTGAAATTCTGAATGTTTTAAAATACAGGAACCACTTGAATGATAGACTGAAAGCAGTTTCTGGTATCTCCTTTAGTTTTCCCTTCCCTGTGTTACATGAAAGGGAACCAAATCCCGAATGATCTACTAAAATTCAACCAATCCTTCCACAGGTAGGAAAACACACTGCTTTACCTTCCATTCTAGAGTGCTGCAGCATCAGTGTGGGTAGTTCCTAACTATGATCCCCTGTTTCAGACATGTTTCCTTTCACCATTTGTGATTGAAATAGCTGTGAGAAGGTGAATTAAAAGGATTTCGTTTAAATGGCAAGGGTGTGAAGCTGTGATACAACTTGAAGCTGCCTATTACTTTGTCTCACAACGACTTTCAAAGAAGTAGTTAGTTACCTGTAGTTTTTCAGTATCTGGTGATCTACAGCAAATTTGTTTTTCCATCCTTTTCCCATTTTAGTCCTAGATTTCTTTCTGCAGTTTGGAAGTCAGACTGATCTCTTACAATAATTTGTTTACTTTTCTGTAATAGTTGATAGATGTCCATATTAAAAACTGAACTGGACCCTTGACCACAGTAGCTTCTTTTTTTTTTTTTTTGACATTATTAGAACAGATTATAAACTCCAGTGGCCTAGAGCTGGGAGGAAGAGAGCCATCAAGATATAGTGGGTAGTAAGTAGGGAGGTGCAAACGTTAGTAAATTACAATTTTTGTTCATTCATAAAGGCTGCAGTGGGAGAATAAGGGAAGAATTTTTGGGGAATAGGGAGGAGAGCTTGTAGCTGCAGTGATCCTTCTGCCTGCAGATGGTGGAGGATACAGTGCACAGGGCAGGACAGAGAGAAAGCCAAAGCTCCCAGAGCTACTGAGTATTTCTGTATTTATGATCTCTGAGACACATAAATTATTTTTTTCACTACTATAGAAAGCACACAGAATTAATTTATAAAGAGCTTTCAATGCACTGCATTATTATCTTGTTTGTAAATACCAAGTTTTTGCAACACATGTTAAAAAAGATTTCAGATTTTGTCAACCTTCTATGCAATCTTCTTTCCAAGAAAGTACTGATGAAATAGAAAGCTTAAAAAAAAATTAAAAGCATTTCTATTAACAGCATGAAATCCAAAATTCAATTGATCTTTGAAATTAAAAGCTTAACATTTTTACAGTTGTTTTTTCAGTTCTTAACAATACAATCCCCACAAATTAGAGCTATCATCAGTTAGTTAGACAAAGAAATGTGTAATACCAACAAATCCCATTATCTTCAACTTTCTTCAGAAATCAAAATTGAAAAATAAAAAAGAAATTCTTGCTCTAGAACAATTAAAATCTCTCATGGCAAAAGCTTTTAATTTTTTTAATGAAACACCTAATATTTAATTGCTCATGGAAATATTAATTTAATTAACATGATTTTGAAGGTACTAATGAATATTTCACACATCCCAAATGGCAGTTTCAGCTATCACTCATGTGTATCTAGCTAATTTATCTGAATGGAAGTAGTACATTATGTATAGTAAAAAAGGTAGAGCTCATAAAAAAAAAAGTGTGAAGAAAGAGTTCTACACTGGACTGGATCCTAAGAGAGCCTATGGCTTTAAATTTTTTGGGTTTTTTTCACTTACTTACTGGAAAAGATAAACCAATACTTTCCAGAGATGTCAGTCTATTCACACAGTCCCTCGTGACAAACACTCATTTATTTTACAAGTCATGGCTGAGGAGATGATTGCTGAGGTTGAAAGCTATTGGAATATCAGTGAAGTCTGCCAAATGATCTGTATAGAAGATTTGAAGTTGTCACATGTTTTGCTTTATAGGTCTTTCTGGTTTTGAAAATTTCTATTTTCGGATCTTTTCATAGCAGCAACACACCAGCTCACACAGTTTGTAGGAGCCTTGTGTCCTTTATACCACCCCCAATGATTTTCTTTCTCTTAGCAGGCTGCAAGAAGCATACTGATGGGAGAAAACCATTGTTATTACCTGATTTTGCAAAGTTATTCTTGATTACTGAGATTTATTAAAGTCATCAATGCAGTCCAGTTTGAGACTGCTAAACCACCAAAGGTACAAAATTTCTGAATCACTGTGTTTTTACATTAGCCAGAAGTGATAAATCCTAGTTGTTTCAGACACTAGGTATCTGACTCCAGCATAGCCCCCATTCTGACTTTTTTGGTTTCGTTTTCTTTTTGATCATTGTAAGGTCTTTGCTAGATAGATTTTTTTAAGCACTGCCTGGTCAAAGTATGCCTTCTCTATGAAAGATCTGCCAGAAATACAAAAGCCAAGTTCCCACTTATTTTTGCACATTGTCCCTTTCTTAAATACTTATATGTAAGAGAATAAAAATATGCACAGGGTGTCTAAAGGTCATAATCTCCATTTGACCCCTACACTGATATTTTATTTCTTAATCCTGCTCTGTGAAATTTAAAGTTTATTTCTTACCTTAATTTTTCAAGAAATTCTGTTAAAAGTATTTCACTGCAAACATAGTTATGTTTTTGTAGCTATATCTGAAGTAATTTAGGATCATACATTAGAGATTATATGGAACATCTACACAAGAGGCTGGGAGCAGAGTTATGTGCAGGACTATTCTCCACTCCCATATTGTTCTAAAGGATTGTATCAGTAAGTTTTGTTCCTAAAATAATATTCTATCATCTCTATTAGGAAATTTATTTCAGTATTTTTCTTGGTTTTAAAGGAAGTGTCACAATATAACGATACAGAAAACAGCACAAGAATACCAATATATTTTCCAACAGACAGTAGTATCAGAAATTGTATAAAAAATATAAAAATATGATAAAAAATATATTTGTATACCACTACTCTGGAAATTCATGCAGTAAAAAAAGATACAGTTTTAATTAATTCACCATTTAAAGGCTGCATAAAATTTAGCTATGTAGGACTGGGAAATAAAAACTAAACTGAGAACCAGAGAGAATTAATTTTATGTTAATCCATTTCCTCTGATTTTGAAACGAAAATAATTTAATTGGATACAAAAATTTCTGACGAGTTTTTTCCAAGAGTACCTTTGGGCAACTTATCTCAAAAACAAGTTGAGTGCTTCTATTATATTATCCACCTGTATTCAGTAAAGGTCCATTAACACCATCCACATTTTATTACTTTCATTTGTTTTTTCCTCCAGTCCAAAACACTTAAAGGACCAGTTAACATGTGGAAGGTACTGCTATATTCTGCATTTTTCTTCTTACAAAATACTGGCTTTGTACAGGTTGTCAGCAAACATGTAGATACAGTACTTCCACAAAATCAAGTCAAACAAACAAACCAAAACACCCTTTCCTGCCCCCCCCCAAAAAAAAATCCCAAACCAAAAGCAAAAAAATAATGAAATCATACACAAAAAACACCACCCCAACAACAATAAAAAAAACACCAAAACCAAGTAGATTTTTTTTTCATTGAAGTTACAAAATTCACCTCTATGGAATTCATAGGGCTTGAAAGACCTTGTTATGATACAGTATACTTCTAGATTATATAGTTGTTGTGCTTCATTCATTAAGCAGACAGGAATAGAGGTACATGACAGACTTCATACTGTTAAACTGAAGCAAATTATTTACTCAATACGACAAAACCTTAATTGAAAATAAAAAGATCTTTAAAAATAAGGATATAGCTTCTACTCTCTTCACAACCCATATTTTATTATATTTTATTGTTACTCAGTATTTTTTCCTACACAAGCAATTGAAAGGTTTATATCATAAATTTTTATGATTACATGGAGAAGTAGGTAATAGTCCAAGAAGGTAATAATTTTATAAATTGTAGGAAAATGAATGACAAATAGATTACTGGTGCTGCTGCCTTTTAGATAAACCCTCCAATAACATTAATCATTCTAAAGGACTTTTATTCAAATGGTTATGTTCAGAATTCCTCTTCCATAGAGAGCATTCATTGCTCCATGCCAAATACTGCAGTCTGTTTACTGCTGTTGGACATTTTCCATTTCTTACCTCTATAATTTTTGGGCAGCTTGTCTTAATACTGAGGAACTTAGAAGAAATATCATGTGAATTTCAATCAACAAAGACAGAAATTTCCACGATACAGATGATAACATGTAGAAACTTACTTGAAGGTACACTCCTAAGATCTGGCCATGAAACGCCTTCTTTGTGAAAGTTTGCTATGTTTTGTGTTCATTTTAGTGTGACTTTCTGGATGAAGAAGTTACAAATCTGTTCTGCCATGATAACATTCAGCCAGCACTTCTGTGACATCCTGTGTGTAGCCATAAATAGGTACCACACATTCAAGCGGCCTACAACGGTATCATGACTAAAAGGAAAATCAGCCATGACACGTGCTGACATTTCTTCTGAGACATCTTCACACCATACTTAGCTTCCTGATAATGAGTGGAAGCAGATTTTAACACCTATTTGAAAAAATTATGTCCTCCTCTGTTTATGCAGTGGTAAGAATTGCTGTGCCCCTTTAGTCACGTATGATGCTAACCAGACAATATCACAATCCTGTGATTTGTATGATAGAGAGATATTGCAACAATGAGAGAGACAATTGGGCAGCAGCAACTGACAAAGAGTACTTACTTAAATAGGTGGAAAACAGAGAAAACCCCTTATTTATTAAGTCTTTAAAGCTTGATCTAGGCTTTTTTTTTTTAGGCCAAGGAAATCAGCACATTTCTTTCATCAATAAACCCATATACTTACATCAAGAAGTATCAGAATTTTTCTAATGGAGAAATATTAAGAAACCAAGTTATTTCTTCTATATAATAGGTTGCTAATCCTGATACAGCCTCACTTTTACCAGGTTCTTATTCCATTTCCCTCCTTTGTCTTCAGAACACTTCTGTACTGATGTCATTTTTTGCTATCTAAACTTCATCTGTTTAATCATTTTTGTTTTCTTATACACCAAAAATGAAAATGTTAGTTTCTTTGTCTCCCTTCTCTTTACTCCATACTCAAATGTGTCTTTGAATTCTGCTTCCTGATCCTAAGGTTAAGCTACACATACTAATGCATGTAAGGTTACCATCAGTAGTATCCATATATGCATTTAACAAATACTTCACCTCTCTTTCTTTTCTCCTTCTCAATCTTCTCTTTTCTGTTCCTGCTTCAGCATTTTTTGCATTTACTGTCTGCATTATCTTATCACTTTGCAAAACTGGGAAGTGTCATTCCTATTCTTTTCTGAGATAGAAATAGCAGGGGGTGGTGATATGTTTATTTGATTGCAATTAGATTCATTACAACTCCATACTAACACTACTGAACCTCATGCTTCTACTTCTGCAAATATTGTGAAATAGCAGAAAATCTTCATCTGCTGTTTTCCTCCCCATCCCCCCACAGGAGCTGCAAGTGAAATGCCTGTGTGACCCTCCCTTCCAGCCCTCAGTTCTCTCTAGTGCAAGATCTAATTTTGAGGGAATACAGCTATGCAATTTTTTTCATGTTGTCAAAACTAGGCTAAGCTGTGAGAAAACACATAGACTAGAGCAAAACTATGTGGAAAAGACAAAATTTCTGTCAAAGCTAAGCTTAGACATTAGAGGAAAATAAATGATATTAAAGAGGAAAATACAAATATGCAAAGTCATATAATTCATCCAAGGATGACTAGAGACTGACCCTTCTGCACATGACCAATGAAATCTAAGGCAGCAAAGACACTTGTGATATCACAGGAATTACAAATATATTAATGCTTAGGCAGTAGCTAGCTCAGTCTCATCAGCTGTGCACATTTGCCAAAAACCAAGTGCTTTGTAAGTCTGTTGTTTAGAAACTGCTTGTATTCTTTGCATGTACATGGTAAAAAAGTATAACAAGTGACCTGCACTGCAAAGGATATCAAGACCAAGACTGACCATTATAAGTAATCAAACCCCACATCCCTGATGACCTCTGCTCCCTCACAGTTTGCTATGTTCAGCAAAGCTAATATCAGAGAGAGGCCACCACTACTAACTTGCAGGAAATTGCTGAAAGACTTTTGTTTAGACTTTGTGTTAAAATTCAAAAATATATCATCTTTCCATCTGAATTTTTTTGTCTATTCTGTTGACATTGATTGCACTTCCTGCATCTGTGATATGTTGAAACAATATAATGGTTGCCATGGTGCCACAGAATCATAGAAAACTCAAGGCTGGAAGAGACTTTTAAGATTATTGAGTCCAACCTGGCACTGCCAAGTCCACTCCTGACCATGTCCTGAGATGCCATATCCACAACTTTTTGAACATTTCCAGGGATGGTGATTTCAGCACTTCTCTGGACAACATTTTCTGAGGCTTGACAGCCTTTTTCAGTGAATCATGTTTTTCATAATATCCAGCCCAAACTTCCCCTGGTGCAACCTGAGGCCCATTCCTCTTACTCCATCCCTTGATATCTGGGAGACGAGTCTGCTCCCCACCTGGAGCTACACCCTCCTTTCAGGCAGTTGTGGACAGCAACAAGATCAGCCTGAGCCTCCTTTTCTCCAGGCTAAGCACCCCTGGCTCCCTCAGCTGCTCCTCACAGGACTTGTGCTCCAGACCCTTCCTCAGCTCCATTGCCTTTCTCTGGACTCTCTCCAGCATTTTAATTTCCTTCTTGTAGTGAGGGGCCCAGAACTGAACACAGGGGGTAAAGGTGCAGCCTCACCAGTGCCAAGCACATGGGGCCCATCACAGCCCTGGTCCTGCTGGCCACACTATTGCTGATCCAAGACAGATGCCATGGATGCCATTGGCCTCCTTGGCTTCCTGGGTACAGGCTGGCTGATGCTCAGCTGGCTATCAACCAGCAGTCCCAGACCCTTTTCACCAGGCAGCTTTCCAGGCACTCTTCCCCCATGCTGTAGCATTGCACAGGGCTGTTGTGACCCAAGAGAAGAGCCCAGAATATGGCCTTTTGAGGCCTTATTCAGCCTCATGAAACTGGGCTCAGCCCCTTGGTCCAGCCTATCTAGATCCCTCTGTAGAGCCTTCCTACCTTCCAGAAGATCATAACTGTATCAAAGGCTTTAATAAAGTCCAGGTAGCCAGTTTTTTCTCATCCACTGAGCAGGTTCCCTTGTCATAGGAGATTGGGTTGGTCAAGCAAGACCTCCCTTTGATCAACCACTTCTGTCTGAGCCTGATCCCTGGGTTGTGATAGCCCTCAAGATGATCTCTTCCATGACCTTCCCTGCCACAGAGATCAGACTGACAGACTTGTAGTTCACCAGATCCTCCTTCCAGTCTCTCTTCCCAGGTGGAAATCACATTTGATGACTTTCAGTCAACTGGATCCTCCCAGGTTAGCCAGGATGGCTGATACAAAATGAAGAGTTTCCTTACATCTCCTTTTATTTCTGATGTATTTATAGAATGATCTTTTGTTGTCTTTTATGGCAGTAGCCAGACTAAATTCTAATAGGGCTTTGATTGTTCTAATTTTTCTCCCTATGTAGCTTCACAATAAGCTGCCTGTAGTGAGAGATAGAAAAACATTGTGACCCTTCCTGTCACCCAGACCACCACTTTTCATACTTTAGTTTGCATAACATCAATCTCCTGTCAGTGGGTAATGTGCAGGTGTTTAAATACACAAGTGAAAGAAAAATGTGCTGTTCTGATAGAAACTGCATTTGCTGAAGAAACAGCAATATCAAACAATAAGTTCAGAATTGTTTTGACTCACTAGTCATTCAAAGATCAGCTTTCAAAAGGAGTGAAGAAAGGGAAGGATGGTAGGTATTTTTGTATGTCACAATGTGAACTAGATAGCTGAAGGGCATTACAGCTATTTTACTAACCAGGATATATGTAGAAAATGAAGAATCCTCAGATAATCTAATACAGAAATAGTTTTTAGCTCTGGGAATTTTAGAGAAAGTCAGCAAGCCGGAGGATGAAAGAACTCTGCTAGTGGACACTAGAATGCTCCAGGCAGAGAAAAAACATTTGCAGTCAAGTAATGATTGCAACTCTCACTTTATGAAAGCACTGAAATACATGTATGAAGCTTCAGTTGCCATTCTGCCTAACCCATGGTCTGTATGGAATAAGAAAAATTCAGCTCTGTGCTTTAGCTGTTTTTCTGCTGGTAAACTAGGTGACAAAATTATGCTTATTGTTCCTGTGGGAAAAAGCAGTTGCTTATGAGAGCTACAAATCCCCCCTTTCCCTCAAAACAACAAACAACCTAAACCAAACCAAAAAACCAAATCAGAAGTAAAAAAACCCCAAATTTTTTAATCCAGTCAGTCCTTGTGTATAACCTGCAAACCTGTGAAGCCAAGCAAAACAAAGTAGAAATTTCAAGCACTTTTTCTTTATGTCTTACCAAAGTCAATTAAAAATAACTGATGGGAAAATTATTTTCAGTTTGAATTTGATGAAATCTGTGTCTTTAGACATTCATTTAAACTCCAATGAGGTCAGCAAAGTGATTGCACTGTGCTTTAGACCTAGCTCCTATGTGCTTGTGTGAAAGACAGAAACACAGTCATGAATCTCAAGTATTTACAAGTCACTAGCAAAGCAAATTATGCAGAAATTAAAACCTCCACCCATACTTACAAAGAATTAAAATGCAAATAAACAGTACCTTAAGGTATGAACTGTTCATGAATTAAAATTTCCAATTCATTTCAATTAATAACATCCTGTCTTGTTTTGTTTCGATTTTTTTTTTTGTATTGTTAATGCTGTGTCTGTCTGAGTTTATAGTCAGTTATCTGACTGGCTTTGTGCATGCACATGTCTGATGCATCACGGGACAGGAGATTGGTAGAACTGAAAGCAAAGAAACTCAGATCATTAAAAAAAACCCCACCAAACAAACAGATGGTGCTGTTCTTAAATATATTACCCTAAAAGACATAATTAGTAAACAACAAATACAATTGGTCTGTGAAAGATGTTTTGGGTTTGCGTGGTCAAGCTTTGGTAGCTGTGAGAGCTACAGGGGTTGCTTCTGTGAAAAGCTGCCAGAAGCTTCCCCCATGTCTGGCAGAGCCAATGCCACTGGCCAGTTAGAAGCGGGGTTAATGCCTGAGCGATAACATATTTAAGAAGAAAGGAAAATAAGATATTGCACAGATGTGTTTAAGGCCAGGAAAGAGCAGAGTGAGAATATGTGAGTGGAAGAACTCTGCAGATACCAAAGGTCAGTGTAGAAGGAGGGGCCTGAGGTGCTCCAGATGCCAGAATTGAGATTCTCCCGCAGACCACTGTGCAGACCATGACTGAGGCAGCTGTCCTGCAACCCATGGAGGACCACAGAGATGCAGAAGTCAACCCACAGCCTGCTGGGGAGACCCACACTGGAGCAGGTGGATGCTTGAGAGGAGGCTGTGACCCCAGGGGTGGCCTGGGCTGGGGCAGGCTCCTGACAGGGACCTGCAGACCCATGGAGAGAGGAGCCCATGCTGGAGCAGGTTTCCTGATGGGACGTGTGACCCCACGGGGACCCATGCTGGGTCAGGCTGTGCCTGAAGGACTGCACCCTGTGGAAAAGTGACCTGTTTTACAGCAGTTTATGTAGGACTGTTGTCCATGCAATGTCACACTGGAGCAGTTCATGGAGAGCTCTTTCCATGGGAGGGACCCTCTGCTGGAACAGGGGAAGGACTCCTGCCCCTGAGCAGTGGGAGAAACAACATGTGATGAACTGACCATAACCCCCATTCCCTTCCTCCCTGAGCCTTTGGGGGGAGGAGGTAGAGGTGGGAAGATGGGAAAGGTGGGGAGAAGGTGTTTTTAAGGTCTTATTTTACTTCTCATGATCCTGATTTTGCTAGTAATAAATTCAATTAAAATCTCCAATCTGAATCTGTTTTGTCCATGACAGTATTTGCTGAGTGATATCTTCTGGACTCATGAATGTTTGTTGTATTTTCTGAACACATAAACCTTTGTTATATTTTCTCTCCCCTGTTCAGCTGAAAGGGGGCGGGGGGTGACAGAATGGCTTTTGTGGGTGTCTGGCATTCATCCACTACAGGTGTTTAATAGAAGCCTTAAAACAACTTGAGGTTTACTTGGATAGAATAATACTTGGCACTGTGGGAATTGTCACTCAAAGGAAAGTGTCTGTCTCTTTCCTTCCCTAGCTGGCAAGAAGAAAGCAAATACCTTGCAAAAAACAAATAACACCAGACACTATTTATGACAAAATATTGTGGTAACAGTATTTATGTTCAGGAAACTGCAAGTCACATTAGATATGTCCTAACTACTTGATCTCATGGGGAAATTCTGAGAAACCCTCTGAAGACTCAAGTCACTGCCCATTACCAAAAACTTTTTTCAGCATCTAGATGGTTGCTTATATTCTTTCCAGATAATTAAACTAATTATGTAGGTGTACATAACTAGAAAGAGTAAATATTTGATCTTAACAGAGGATTTCAATCTTCAAGTGTAACTAAGCTATCTATGAAAGATCATTTACTATTAAAGTTTTATCCCCATATGAATTTCAAGTAATTTAAGCACAAATTTCTTCTTATGAAAAGAGACATTTAAAATGTTCACACTGCCCTTGGGAGCTCTGGGGGGTTGACCCTGCCTGGACACCAGGTGCCCACAAAAGCTTTTCTATCCCTACCCTCTTGAACTGGAAACAGGAGAGAAAATAAAATTCAAGGCTTGTGGGTTGGGATAAGGACAAGGAGAGATCACTCAGCAATTGCCATCACAGGCAAAACAGACTTGACTCAAGGGAAATTCGTTTAATCATGGTAGGATAACGAGAAATGAAA
This sequence comes from Molothrus aeneus, assembly GCF_037042795.1. NCBI lineage: Eukaryota > Metazoa > Chordata > Aves > Passeriformes > Icteridae > Molothrus > Molothrus aeneus. Next base: position 33,167,537 of record NC_089649.1, read on the forward strand.
CTAAATCTTAGATCACCTTCCCCCCACCCCTCTGTTCTTCGCAGGCTTAACTTCATGCCCTATTTTCTCTCCCTCCCCCAATAGCAATGAAGGGGGATGGGGAATGGGGATTACGGTCAGTTCTTAAAACACTGCTGCTGCTACTCCTTCCTCCTGAGGGGGAGGATTCCTCACACTCTTCCCCTCATGTGAGACAGTAGTCCAGGAACTTCTCCAATGTGCATCCTCCCTAGGAGCTTTAGTCCTTCACACACTGCTCCAGCACGGGTCTCTTCTAAAAGGTAAAGTCCTTCAGAAACACACTGCTCCTGTGTGGTTTCCCCCATGGGATCACAAGTGATTTCAGCAAACCAGTTCCAGGGTGAGCTCCTCTCTCCATTGGGTTGCAGGCCCCTACCAGAAGCCTGCTCCAGCATGGCCTTCTGACAGGGTCACAGCCTGCTGTGGGCATCTACCTGCTCCAATGTGAGGTCCTCCATGAGCTGGAGGTGGATATTTGCTCCACAATGGTTCTCCTTGGGCTGCAGGGCCACATCCTGCCTCACCATGGTCTTCGCCACAGTCTGCAGGGGAATCTCAGCTCCAGAGCCTGGACCATCTCCTGCCTCTTCTTCTGCACTGACCTTTGTGTTTGCAGGGCTGTTTTTGTCACATGCTCTCTACTCTTTCCAGCTGCTCTTCTGCAGCAGTTTTTTCCCTGCTACCATCTCCTCTGGCTGGCTTGGCCTTGGCCAGTGGCAGGTCTATCTTGGGCCAGCTGGCATTGACATAACTGGACGTGAGAAAGTTTTCTGGCAGCTTCTCACAGAAGCCACCCACATATCCCTCCAGCCACCCAGCCTTGACCATGCAAACTCAATACAGGAACAGAGAATTTCCTTAATGGCCAGGCATAATTTTATGCTCCTTTACCAGGAAAATGTCAATTAAAACCATCAACATTTAATTTCAGACAACTATGAACATGAATAGCTGGAGAGCCAACATAAATATTGATTAGGAAGAATTGATTAGATATGGTTTTAAAAAACCAGTTTAACAGTTTTAAATGTCCAAGTATTATGTTTCATAAATTTCTGCATCACTGTTTTTCCATTAGACAAGCAACATTTTCCCATCCACTGAGGACTGTATCAAATACATTGATAATTTGTTTTTCAGCCCAGGAAAAGTTCTTTATAAACACCTTTGCTTCGCCCCTCAACTTTGTTTGAAATCTTTTATAAAAAAATCAATTCACAAAGAATCGACAGCAACAGCTAGCAGACACTCTTATAAACTCCCTATTCATTACTGTTTACGGAATTAATTGAAAGAAGAGCGTTTATGATCACTTTAGAGTATACTTCATTCAATTCTTAATGACGTTTAACATTTGACAGATGTTTTTCAGCTCAGTCAATGCATACAGAGATTTACAAATGGTGTGTCAGAAAATAAATTTAAATTCAATTTCTCCCTATTTTGAAAACTGAATTTTTTCCTAAATGTAATTTTTTAAAGCAAATTTTTCAGAATCTTTCTTTTAATATGAGATATTTACCATGAAACAGCTAGATTTTAAATGTGCAAACAAACAAAATCGTAGAAGCTTCCAAAGCCAACTTGTTGGAAAATCTATAATAACACACCTGGGTCTTTTTGACCTACTACATAGTTTTCAATCCTGAGAATATTTTTAGTTGAAAAAAAATATATTAATTTAAATCTGAAGCATCCTTTTACCTTGCCATATGTTGACAGCCAAGGTGAAACAAATATTCATTATATCTCAGATTTAGTACTTGCAATATGTGAACCATGTGTACCTTTTCCACAACTTATTCTGTTATTAGGACAGCATTTTAACTCTTAAGGTGACACAGAGTTCATTTTCACTCACTGAAAACATAATTGTTCAATGCTTTATATAGTACTCTATAAATATAGCACCTTTACAGACCCCTTCCCCTTAATGCCACCCTGAATGTCTGAATAAGGCAGGGAAGACCTTACAGTAAACAGTTATTGGGAACTACATGCTATATTAGTCAACTTTGCAAGCTTTAGATATTTTTAAGCATTTAGTATTAGTTTATCTCCACATACCAGCATCAATGTAAATGCATTAATAGGCTAAATTAATCTCAATTAATTAATCTCTTAATCTAGTCATAAAATTGTGAACTTCTACTGTTTCTGAGAAATAATGAGAAAAAAAACCCTTACTATTTAGGTACTTAAATTCTCCTTTACCTGTCCCCTAATGAGGTATGTCACAATAATCTTGCATTATTCTGAAAACCGTAAATTTTTTTGAGTATATGCCTTTAAAATATTGCAATCTATACAGTATCTCTAAGTAATCTCAAATGGCCTAAAATGTTTAGTAGTCAATTCCTGTAAAGTCCTACTTGCAGTTTTTACTATTAATATCCAGGAAGAAAGGAGGTGTTTAAACTACTGTCAGAATTCAACATTCAGCTGCTTTTTGGTCAATTTGCATCACACCAGGGTCCTCTCCAGCAGTCTCTGCAATCTGAGATAGTTTTTTTCTTCACAAGAGCAATGAGATCTAATCACTAACAGACAGAAGAAAACTAATTTGTTGCTTTTGTTTAAAATATTAGTTTTTCTTAAACAACTTCAATAGTTTATCCAGTTACCATAATATGCTTAAAACCCTATTTTGAGAGAAACAAGCTAATTAATTTTATGATCAAAATAAAAAAACTCCAAAATGAAATAAATTTTAGAAGATAAATTCAAAAAAATACTAAAAATGGTTGAAAAATAAATCTAGTTAAAAGTAATAATTCATTAAAAAAAAAAAACAAAAGTAAAAAGTTTTGACACTCAAAATATCCACCTAGAGAAATAGAAACATGTTGCTCGGATATTTATTAAAAAAATTGCAAAACACTGAATGTATTGGTTTATAAAATTCAAAGGCAATGCCTACTAACTAAAACATTTCTGCATGTTAGTAATGCATTTTGGGTGCTTTCATGCCACATGAAAGAACAACAAAATTCCTTTTCTCCCCCTCTCTCAACAGTGTTTACCAAACTCTTAGCCAAAGTTTAAATTTAAAGTTTTATAGATTTTTTTTGGTAGCTGAAACTATACAACAAACTTAAAACTGCCGAATCTTAATCATTGCAAAATTTTGGCCCTCCATGGATAATGGCCTTTTGTGGAGGGATTTATTTATGTGGTAGTTGGGTTTTGACTCCTGGAACAGCCTAGAACAGACTTACTAAAGGGGCCTGCACCTTACCTGCTCCTGTTAATGTAATTTTTTTTTTGCTGGTATAATTAAGTGCTGTAAAACTTCCCATAATTGTACTTCTGGTTATCCCCTTGTCCAAGAGTACTATATTTCATTAGCTGAATCCTGTCCTGCTGTGGCTATCCCAGTGAAAAAATAGGATGAAGGGACACCAGGCAGAGCACCAGTAAAACTTACAGGGAAAGATCAGAACTAACCTGCTCCTGTGGAACCACCAGTTATCCACATCCTTTCCATCAACCACAACAGGAAAGTGAGTATATTATAGAAAATTACTGGAGAAAGCCATTCCATTCTATTGGAGCCCTCCTTTGAAGGGGCAAAGAAAATAATTTCCACTGCAAACTGAAAGTAAATAAGTAGAGAGATCCTGCCACTAAGTCCACTGCAAATGAGCACTGAAATCTCAGCCATTGCCATTGGAATGGCATAAATCTTTGCATCATGAAGAAATTTTGCATATCCCCACAATGAGTGAGGCCCTTTGTCATTGACAACATGGAGGGTTTGAACCAATAATATTCTTCAGACATCAATGAATTTCTCACCAGGAAGACAGGTTTTTGATTCCAAACAGCTTCCCAGCATAGCATACAGAAAAACGTGTAAACCACCAGTGGTGGAACAGGAAACAACTCAACCAATATAGAAATAGAAATATTAGTTAATACTATTTTCCCTCAGAACTGTGAGCATTGTGTCTTTTTTGTGCCCTCCCTTCTTTTTAAACTATCAATATATTTTACACCATAAATAAGTTTTTTTTTTTTCTTCAAATAGAGGATCATATAAGGACCATACAAGCAGTTATCCTAAAACAAAACACCACAAAAAATTACAACCACTACCAATAATCCCCCACCACATGTGCCAAAACACTTGTTTCCACATTTTCAATTTCCATCTGAAACCACAATTTCCCCTCTCAAACCTATGTCAAGAAGACAGATTGCCACAAGAAAGTTATGGAAGTTTAGTTAACCCTTAAATATTTGTAATCCTCAATATCAAAATACATAATCAATTTTTGTGGTTTCTTTTTTGCTATTTCAACCACAAGTACTGAAATGTGCATACATAATCAGAAAATGATTATATGAGAGATCAAAAGGAAGTTATCTGCTACACATTTTTAATAATTTTGAGAAACGTTCTTGATGGCACGAAGACATAATTAAAACCTCAAAGTTCTGAACAACAAGATTTGTTACAGATATTTCTTTCTTTCAATCTTCTTTAAATCTTTGCAATCAATTCCTTTCCATTAGCACTTATGTGGTTCCATTACATCACTTTTAAATTATTCCCACTTTTCAAGATTCTAAATGTAGAAAGAAAAGGATTCTATATTTTTCCTTAGAAAAATAAATTCAATTACTTTTTAAAATTTCACATAACTCTTCTATTGTCCTTTGGTCAATTCCTCAAAGAACAAGAGAAACAGCTTAATTTTTCTTATTGAAAACTACAGTATATTTTATTATCAATGCACCAAAGATCCTTTGAATGCATCTGGTAACTTTTACATCACGAAATTCATCATATTGAAAACATAAAGCCAAACACGAAAACCCACAAACAAAGTCTTAAAGGGAAGATTAAGCAGTTCCTGTCTATGCTTTAACGTCCAGTAAATATTATATTACTTTATATTATGGCTTGCACTAGAAGAATAATTCATGCATCAAGCATGTAAACTGACTTTGACAATTAAATATGCAGGAATGAAGGAAACAATGTTTTACGCAAAATTTAAACATTCTATTGATATAATATAGTCCAAAATGGCAATTCATTTACAAATGCTTGAGATTATTTAAATTCTAACTAGTTGTAATCTATGAAGGTTCATTAAATCATGCTTCAACATATAGGTCATAACTTAGTTGCACCACCGTCTTGTCACTAAATTTTCACTACCTTGAAAATTTAAAGGGATTTCAAGATGTACGTAATAACAGTAATCAATTCCTTTAATCTCCCTTATAAAATGAAGGGGATTATTGAACTTTTATTTATCATTTTCTCATTCGAACCAAATAATTTTATTACTGATGAATGGAGATACTAATTTCTTTAGCTGGACCAAATAAAGGTTCAGTATGAATGTTTGTCTTTTTGTATAGCTGGCTATATACACCCACAGTTTGACTGCTAATGTTAGAAAATACTGTAGGAACAAATAAATATTTTATGTGTAAAACCTACCAAGATTTCATTATTAAGCATCATCTCAGATTTGTGTTGTTAAAGTACTGGTTTTTGATCTCATCTGTGGAATAACCCTGGATTACCAAAGGTAATATATAGTGGCAATAAAACTTGCTGCTCATTTTAGATTTTTTGGAGTATTGTATATTTTATGGGGTCAATTTTTTGAAATTTATCATTTCCCCAGAGCTTGCAATTTCATGGTATTAGAATGTTAACACCAGGCTACACAAAGGAGTTCTACTATACTGTATTTCTTCCTTTAAATCTGCTGTACTGCAACAGAATCAAGTAGATATAAGCCTGTATTTTTCTATTGGTTATATAATAGTAGTGATATCCTGTTGAAGCTTCTAGAGGAGTCATAAATTTTCTTTCCATAGCTGACACATGTCACAGGAGGCCTGCTTAAGTGCATCTATCCATTTCTCAGAGATATGGAAAGATTTTATTTCAGCATATATTTTCTTTCTTAAGGATATCACAACAGTTTGTTCTCCTTTTAAGGAAAATTGCAGCTTTACTTCCTTTAGAAATGCATTCTTACTGAATTCAGAACTATGTGCAATGTAATGCTAATACCAGTGTTAATGGCAGAATGCCATTCCCCTTCTCTAGGTGCTTTAAAAAAACACCCCCACAGAAGAAAAACTCCCCACCAACGCACAGCTGTTTAACATCAGGAGATATTTCTGAATCAATGTTTTTGAGCACAGAAAGCCACATCCTTGTGCTACTTATGGATACACGCAGGATAACATCTTTGTAAATACAGAAGGGGTTTTGTGCTCACCCGCCCATCCAAAATAACTTCAGTAAAGAACATGTCAGTGACAAACAGCATAATTTTTTCCAAGTAACACTTCCAGGTTTGCAGGGGAAAACCCACGCAATGCTAACTTCATTCTTTTTAAAATCAGTGCTTTTCGGAGCAAGTTGCACAAGGCATGATCATTTCTGTATTTAAATCTCACCAGGAAAAGACCAGAATTACATCTAGATAATTCTAACAGGCCTGTTTGGCTCTGGAAGAGGTTATACGGATGGACTTGCATTATACATCACAGGGGTTAGAGAAGAATTTTAAGACTGTATTTTTATTGAAATATTTACTTGGCTGAATGCACACTAATAGGTTGCTTGCACAAACAGAGTACTATGATATTTAATAAGGTAGGTCATCACTTCCCTCTGATCTGACTGTCAACAGCTATTTTTCATTTTATGTGTCAGTGGCAATCTCTTTGGAGCAGCAACTGCATGTGGCATGTCAGCCAGTGAGAGCTGAATTCAGAAATAAAACACCTATGGTTACAGCAGCAAAGGGAACACTACAGAACAGACAACAGCACGAGGATGGGCTTCTCTGAATAGTTGAGGACACTTGAGTAAAAAACTTCTAATGTTAGTCTTTTTTTTTAATATATTGCTCATATATTATGTATCTATATGCTATTATGATTATCTTTTAAAATTTAAACAATTCCTTAAAGAAATAGAATCAAACAATCAAACACACGGAAATTATTTCTGTAAAATAGAGGCAGTTCCTATTTATAAACAGAATTACTACATTTTGCTCTTGTCTGTCCAAAATCCTTCAGTTTCTACTGATTTCATTGTATTTAAATGTTTTATTCCCCCCTCCCCACACTCACAATTTTGTTGATCAGATACTGATGGGTAGAGCACCTATATCAAAATTTTAGTAACAACTCAAACGGTGCACTGGCATTAGATAAGATGATTTAGGTGTAAAAAACTGCACAATATCTAAGCAAAATTATTTTTTCATTACATGGACAAGATATAAAGTAATCTGAAAAGCTTATAATACTGTGTTTATTCAAAGAAGCTTGCTGACTGCAAGTGAAAAACTGAACTTCTAAAATGAAAACCAGATAATAACTAAAGGTGTACAAAATGTATTAGATAACCCAGTCTTTTACACTTTAAAAATGTGAGGGACTAGGTCAAAAAAATGGGAATGATAAGAGTAAGTCCCTGCTCAGGATATTTATCAAGCTTTGCTAGGAGTGATTTTGCTGCTTTTTACTTTGCAATGATATGGGTGATATGAAACAGTACTCCTCCTTACATCTCCAAACTTCATTGTAATTTCTGAAATACTCTTAGGCATTTCGAGTAGTTCTTCACTTCAGTAGTCTGTTCCTTGAAGCACTGACTGAAGTCAATCTCACAGGAGTCAGCCGAGCCAGGGGTTTACAGTTCACTTGTCTGGCACAGACCTTCAAGAGCAAGTTAGCCAACTCCAGGAACAAATTCAGCAACTAAGAAATAAGTAATCTATACTTAACATTGTAAAGGTTATTTTATTGCAAATATTTCTTAATATATTTTTTGACTTCCAAAGGTAACTTGAAGCTTTTTGCACACACTCATGTATTAATTTAGAGGTAGCACGTAAAGGTAGCATGTTGCATTTTACCTTCACAGTCCTGATCTCTTCAGCAACGTAAAAGAGTTTAACTTCTTGCAATATGACTTTGAACTAATATGTGATGCAATGAAAATCCAGGAAATTATCAGCTCTAGTGTGGATTGTAATGCAATGCATAAAAATGGGGTGTTTCTTTTGTATTTAATACAAATAATAAAAACTGAGTTAATAAAACTTTCATACTTAGTGTTACCAGATACAGAAAAAAATCTTTTGTCTGCTTAACTAAGCAATTAAGAGCAGAATTGAGCTTTTAATTGTATTTTAAATTTCATACAAGCTTTACTACATCTATCTTATTAGTTTTGCATTATGTGCAATAAGGCATACTTTCTATGAATACATTAAGTTATCATATTACTAGAATTTATTCTATTTCTCTGACTACTTTGTATACAAATCTTACCAAACTTACAGCTATTCAGACATAATCTGGTTCTGTTCTATAATTTAAATTTTCTATTTCTTTTGTCACTAGTAAGAGCAGACAGAAACTTAATCTGGCATTACTTTACAGGGCATTACTTTTAGTTTCCACATATAGTCCCTGTCCCTTTTAGCCTATGTTAATGGTGACCTATATTTTCCATTAAACATTGAAAATAATATTTTCAGTGTAAAGCTATTTTTAAATAATCATAATTCACAGTTAATTGTTAAGTCATTTTCCTACTAGTTCACTTGTTACAATCAGATTACATAAGAAAAATAAAGTAAAAAATAATCATTGCACACTATTTAGAGGTAAGGATTCAAGGATTCATCTGTGCCTGAGATTTGCTTACTAAAGAATTAATTACAGGATTCTGAAAACAACTAAAGCCTTTCTAGATTTTTGTATATAGACCAGCAACTGAAAACAGATGGAAAAATAATCCCACGGAGTAAGATTCAGTTTAAAAGGTAAAAAATAAATAAAAGATTCAGACCCAAACATTCACCAAATGTCAATCACAGGACCTATCTGAAGAAACAACAGTGACACATGGTAAAGAACATGACAATATCTCCATGTTTCATTAATATAAATAAATGTTAAATTATAAGTTGCTTCTTTTATAGTTTTAAAAAAACTCACATAAAATTATTAAACATCAAGCTGATGGGATCATAAGTCAAGTGATATAAAAAAAATTATGTATTATTGCTCTTATTGCCTAATTATGTAATATTAATTATTTATTGCTTATTATGTAATATTGCTTATAAAAGTAAGCACACACACAAGCTTTAGCTGCAAATAAAATCGCCAAATAAATTATCTTCCTCTTTCTTTGTGACTTAAGGCCTTCAGTAGGAAAAAAAAAAGCCCTTGAAGTCTTTTATGTGATGTTAGGAAGTATTTGATGACTTTCAATTTTCAGGTTATAAAGAGACATTTTTTATAGACAACCAGGACCACCAGGAGACCCATTGGGTACAATGTATTTTTAGTGTTATATCAAGTGACAAGATATAATCCATAGTTCTAGACTCTGTTGTTATTAGTAAATTATTTTCTTTTATAAAAACACTGTTTCAGGGTGATTTTTTTTTAAATACATCACTTTCAAAATTAGGCAGAATAAGATATTTACCCAAAGGTTCCCTCAAAAGTTAAAGCCCTACAAGGGACTCAAGTATCTTTATAACCAGCCTAAATTTTAATGCAACTGAGGTAAGTGGCAAATAAAGAAACAGAGAAGGCTGCTGTAATATGATCCCATGTTTCTAAACATTGGGCCCATCTTTGGGCCCTTTCTGAGAGGTTTGTCTATCTAATGCGATTTTTCTCAGTTTCTTTAAATTCTACATTTGTTTCTTCATTCTTTCTCTCTTTCATCCTCCAGATGTTTGATGATTTAACATTCCTCTTCTTAGTCTGAATTTTTTGTTTGACATATAAGTTTTTAAAATTGTTTAAAAAAGTGTTGGACTTCATATAGAATCAGGCTTTGGCTTGATGTTCTTTTAAAATTGAATTTTTTTCCTGTTATTAATATGTATAAGCAATGCAAGTACTTTCCAGCACTAAAATATAGCATGCTTCAAAATGAAAAGAAACTTAATTTACTGAATTCATCAGGTGAGAAAATTAAGACATTGAAGGACAAATTGTCTTACTCAAGTTGTCATACTTGAAATCGATACTTCAGCAGCTTTTTATAAATCAAAATACAAAACAGTCTTTTAATCAGTTCAGTTACCTCCCCCAAACTTCTTCAGTCTTTGTTCTCTGCTAACAAAGCGCTTTTCAAATTATAGAAAAAATGTAAAGGTTTCCTCCTCCCGACTTTCTTCCCTACAACTTGCATATAATTGCTCTATAATCTTTGTCCTTTGGATGCAAGGTGCCTTTTCAAGTGAGATCTTGTTAGTATTGCCTGAGGCTATTATGATGTAGGCATCTTCTTGGCCTCCAAGCATTTTGCAGAGTAGTAGAGAAGCATTACAACCCCACAAGCACATAAGTAGCTACACCACATTTCTAAGGAAGACTTATTCCACTGAAGCATGGAAATGCCTTCATATAGAACAACTCTTGGGCTTCATCTGAGTATTTTAATTAAGTGCAATACCAAAACCAAAGTTCTATTAAAATTCTAGTTTTGGTCTTGAATTTCCCCAGGCAGTTAATGTGATATGATAAAGTGTCTCAATAGAAGAAAAAAACCAGGATTCTCAAAGCACCATTGAGCAGAAATACTCAAGAGTGCACACACTACTTATCACATAACTTAAGCAGGACTGTTTAATTAGAAAGTGTATAATGCGTTTTGATCTGCCAAGCATTCTTCAACGTTTTAGTGATAAAATTCTTTGGAGATATCTTATCCTTAATAGCTTGGTGTTTGCATCACAGGCTGAACAAAGCAGCATTGCTGAATCCCTGTTTTTACTCTTAATATCTCCATATGATCACCTATAAAAGTTCACAAAGTCTCTTCAGGGAGTGGAAGTCTGTCAAAAACAAAAAGATGGTAGAGGTCCAGAGGGGTTTTTATCACTACATATGAGAGAAATCTTACCTCACAGAGGACAAAATGATAATTTAGAGATAAATAAAAGAGAACATGCCTTGTGTCCATATGGAATTACATTTAATGATCTAAGAAGGTATTTCAAGTCCTATTTGACGCAGAGAGATAAAAACCTTCACTCCAGATTTTTCAGCCTGTTAACATCACCGTCCATGACCATAGTTTAAAGCAAACAAAAAAATAGTCAAAACCACAATAGTGTGATCAACTGGAGTTGCAAATATTAAAATAAAATAAAATTAAGTCTGCTGCCAGAGAAATTAGAACATGTGTGACCAAAATTCTGGACATGTATACGTTCAAATGGTTTGGATGAGGTCTGTCTACAAGATCATCAAGGTGTCAAATATTTCTATATCTTACAGACAACTTCTAGTATAGTTGTTGAATTAATTACTGTTAAAAATATTTAAAATAATATGAAATTAATAAATTTTAAAAATTTGTTTTCACTTCAGACACCATCAAGTTTATATTCTGTTTAAGGTTCTTGAACCCTAACTTAAAATGCACTTTTCTGCTTGGTAGCTTGGTAACTAATGCAAATATGAAGAAGAAAAACCTTGAGTGTTTTCCCCCAAAACACTCCAGCCACTGAAGTACGTTATTTTTGGACAGAGGCAGAAAGGGATATATGACTCACTAATGGCACTTCTCTCAAAAAAAAAGTATATTGTGATAGAGGATTCTCTACTAGGACTAGAAATAATCCTATTTACAATAAAAACTCCAGCACATTTATATCTTCTTTCCCTACAACATAAGTATTTGCACTGTTTTTCAAGACTCTGCACACAGAGCAGATTCTTAAAGCTGCAAACCATACCCTCTACATTTTTTTCCTCAAGTTGCTTAAATTGTGACAGTATATCCACAAGAGGTGTGATCATGAGTCTATCTTTACCTCATGCAAAGTATATACAAAAATAGAATCAATAACTACGCTTCACTAAATTGAATTATTGCTTAAATCAAATCCGAATCCCAAATTTCCTGAGTTTAGCTTTGGTATTTACTGCTGGACTAGAACTGCTGCCTGAGATCAATGGGTAGTAAAGTGAGTAATAAGATAAAAGGAAGGCATATTAAAAGTTGAAAATCACTGAAAATCATTGACAAAGAAAGGTACAAAAGCAGAGCTGCAGAAAACAGTAAAAGAAAGTATAATTAGCAACTAGAAGTTAAGAAAAAACCCCTAGCTATATTGCTAATATTAAAATATTCAGCCTAAGATTTTCACTTTACCATGTAAAAACTGCATTTTCTTCCCACAGGAGATACTGACCTGCTCTAGTTCTAAGTACAGAACTATGCTGTACACCTCTTCCTCAATATTCTCATTTAAATCAAAAAGAAAGAAAATCGGTTAGGTAAGTCTTGTTCTTCTATGAGCTTCAATTTTTAGCCCTTTTTTCCACCTTGATGCACTTTCATATCTTTATTCTAAGTGAATAAGCTCTCAGCATAAAAAATTCTTTACTTATCCACTATATCTGTAACACAACAGCTAATACATATTTATAGATTTTTAAGCCAGTAAACTGAAATAGAGATCACTGTGTCTTTAATTCATCTCTTGGTTTTAACCAATGCAGAAACTGCAGAGATTATTCATAGTGTACTTTTTATCTCCTTGGATGCAAGATCAGAGATGACTCACAAAAAGTTTAAAAGTTTCTTAGCTCAAGTGACTATACAGCCACATAAATATTTTAACCAAGGACCTAAATTGAGTTATATACTGCTTAGAAGATTCTACTTGCACTGTTTTCTTTGTTTCCTCCTCTTTACAGTTTTTTGTCACTGCCTGCCTTAACCTCACAATTACTCTACTCGGAGACCACTTCGGGTGATGTACACTCAGAGCAGAGGAGTTCTACTGCATGGAGCTGATAAATCAAAGGCAGCACAGATTTGTTCAAAACAGAAACTTGTTTTGGATTCTCCTCAACAGCTCTGAAGGGCTGACACACCACATATGCACAACTCCAGCCAGCCAGGGAAGGTAGTCTTATAATCAGTTCTAGATAGTGATTCTCTGATGGATTCCTGCTGTTTTACAAGTCCTTCTCTGTTAATCCCTACATCTTTATTTCTCATGGTAAATAAACTAAAAAAAAAAAAAAGAAGTAAAAAAATCTGTGCAGTAAACCATGGCGTAAGAAGACTGGATATCTATAAATTCCAGCACAGAGGTACAAGTGCATCATTCAGCAGTTGCCTAATGCTGCAGTTAAGCCCCTGTGCTCAGGATTCTGCTGTTGAAGTCTGCCTGTGCTTTATGATGTTTGTGGTGTGTCACCAATGAAATCGTCATCCCACCAAGTACTTGGCACTTAGAAAGGGATTTTCAATAAGTCAGCCTGCTCACCAGCTGAACACTTTTTACATTGGGTCCCAGCATAACGTGAAATATAGATCTTCTTTTGCTTAGGGAAAAACCACTGTAAAAGAAAACCCAAAACAAACAGTGCAATTACAGAAGACAGAGTATTGACAAATGTAGATACTTCACTTCCCTGATGTAGTATCAAAGAAAAATACATTTATTTTAATTTTTAAAATTTATTTACTAGTTTCTTCAAGAAATGTAGGGGCAGTAGTATGTTTAAAATTAGTTTGTGGCTCAAGCTTGTATTTCCTTTGTGGCTCTGCAAGTGATGTTAGTGATTCAGCCCTGCTGGCTGTAACATCAAACATCAGTCTCCTCCCAAAACACTTTTCCCTTTCCTTTGGCAGAAGAGCTTCTTACAGTAGCATGAACTTGGTAGGTTTGAGGGAGAGGAACTGTAGAGTGGTGAGTGAAGGATTTGGCAGAGCTGGGGAGGTGGTGGAATACAAAGCAATCTAATACTCTCAACAGAGCATTAAAGATTTTCAGTCTCCACAAACACCTTAGAGTAATTTTGAAGCTCCTTTCCAACTTCCTCTGACTCATCTCAGAACCATATGTATTAGCAACCCCAAAAGCACTTCTGCTGCAGAAATTGCTCTCCCTCAATGTCCCTAAAATAAATAAGTTATTTTCTCTTTATCTTTAGGCCAGTGGATTTCAAATATGGCTTACATTATTGAAAAGGCTAAAACAGCTCTTCAGGAAAGATGAGTGTTAAATTTCATTTTGCTCTAGTGCCTAGGCTTCTTAATGTTGGTTATTTAGTTGGGGATTACATCCCTGAATCCTTTTCTGGATGGACTTCAGTGTCTAAGTCTCTTCTTTCAAAACGTTTTCTTTTCAAAAAAGCTTCCAGGAAACAAAATGAGACAGGTCTTTCAGCTAATAAACAGAAAGATAATTAAAGTCAAGATGCTATTTCATTTTTCTTCTCTACTTGAAAACATTCAAGCTACACAGATAACTCCTCATATTGTAATGCTTTCATTTCAGGTCATAAGTGAAGAGCAAGGGAGATCATGACACTATAACCTACTAGCACAGATGCTCAAAGGGTGCATTAAACAGCAGGAGGTTTGCTAATGACTCTTGAACTTCACTAACTCTATTTAAAATTAGCAGCCAAAACCTGATTCTACAATTTTAGCCAAAGCATTGTCCTAGGGTAAAACCATGTTTGAATTTCCAGTCCCAAAAGACTTGATGGATCAAATTCCACACATAACATGCATCACACCTTAGAAAGATCTTTGGTCTGTGCAATAAGCACAAAGCCAATTTTGTTCACTTATTTCAGAAGATAAAACTTTACATGGTGACCATGCTGGTGGTTATACCTTTATTTTTGGATTGCTGTTTTCAAGCCTTTGGATGGTAAAAGGTCCCAGTCAACAAAACTTGTATTTTTACTGGCCCATGATAGCATGATAAAAGTATTACATTGCCTCTCAGTGTGAAAAGAAGTGAAGAAGATAACTTTACTGATAATCAGTTTATACAAAATTTTTACTCTGTTTAGCATCTTCACCAAGTTTTTCCATTTATTTGGAAGAAAATCCAATTGTTTCCCTGTATTTGCTAAGGGCATTCTGTCTCCTGAATAAAATATAAAGGTCAATTTCTTCCACACTGACATTCAAAACAGTATGTGGTACTTCACATAACTATATTTTGTTCATTGAAAACCCATGGGATTGTTAGGGTTGGAAAAGTCCTCTAAGATTTTTGAGTCCAGTTATGAACTGAGCACTGCTAGATTTACATTTACTATGCAATGTCTTCTAGTGTCACACACATATTGTTTGAAAACTTCCAAGAATGGTGATTCCACCACTTTTCTGGACAGCCAGTACAGCCAGTTCCAAGGCCTGTTCGCCCTTACAGTGAAGAATTTTTTCCTAATATTCAATCCAAACTCCCCCTGGTGCAACTTGAGGCTGTGTCCTCTTGTCCTGTCACTGGTTGCCTGGGAGAAGAGATTGACCCTCACCTGGCTATACCCTCCTTTCAGGGGGCTGTAGAGAGCAATAAGTTCCCCTCTGAGCCTTCTTTTCTCCAGGCTAAACAACCCCAGCTCCCTCAGCTGCTCCTCATCAGATTTATCTTCCAGATCTTTCATCAGCTCAGTGCCCTTCCCTGGATATGTATTTTGAGCCTTTCTTCTCAGCTTCCCTAGATCTCTACTTTGCCATCCAAATGAAGACTCACAGCATAAATAATTGCCATTGAGGCTACTGAGAAACTAGCTATGACCACCAAACAGGAGCAAAAATCTAGTGTACTTCATGTGAGCATGTTCTTAATTTTGTTTGATGAAATACCAACCAAACAAATACCTGAATAAGCCTTGTTTGGCATCTATGTAACGTCCTTTTATACAGGAAGTGGGGATTTTGAGTGTATTTTCATAACACTCTTCAAAGGTTAAAAGCATATTCCCACTTGTAAAGAAATCTAAGATCTTAGCCCACAAAGTGTACCATGTAAACAAATAACAAAACATTTGGAACTGATGCCTACTACTGAAAGAACAACTGCTTTGTTGCTCTAGTTGCTATTAATGTCCCTCAGAAGGTAAAATAGTTCTCTACAGAGTTGAAAGTGAGGTTCAAATCTCCTCAGGGAAGCTCTCAGGTATTTTTTCTCTACGAGATGAAGCTGCAACCAGAGCTCACTCAATTTCAAAAGCACAAAGGTGATTCCTGTATCACAGTAACTGCACCAGTACTTATCCCAGTACCACCACTGCTCAACTGCTGAGCTACATGCTACCAAAACAGCCCTGACAGTACCCATGTAACCAGATAGACATAACAAAAAGCGTCACAGGAAAAAAGTGGCATTAATTTGTAAAGCAAATTCTTTTAAGCTTGCCGTCTGCAATGGAAAAAGCAGCAGAAGCTAACAGAAGAGGGGGGAAAAAATGCAACACCAACCACAAAACACATCTAAAAAGAAACATTGCTTAGTATGATACTGGATAAAGTCAGAATGGCTCCTCAAAAATAAAGAACTATTAGACTTGGGAATTGGCATTTAAAATGAATAAGTTCATGGATAAGGAATATCTGGCCAGTACTACAAGGCTTTCAAGAAGATAAACTGCCAAAGCATCTTAAAGAAGCTAAGTAGCCATGGCATAAAAGGATGGTCCTGAACAATTTTTTGAAAGACTGGATAAGGTGAATTTTCATAGTGGAAACAATCTGTTGAGGGTTTCACATGTGCTGGGTTACATGATAATCAACACTACAAACATATAAACTACTCATTAAAGAGAAAAAAAAGAATGAAGTGAAAAAGGTTGTTTATGAAACTGCTTTGTTTAAAATAGATTTTATGAAACTTACAGGACTATAAATTGACAAATGAACTTTAACATGAAGTGATAAAAGTAACAACAAAAAATAATTCCAGCACCTACAGATAGTTAAGGAGATTACCTGTGTTAAAAGAAGGCAAAATCTGGGGCTGCAATAGTTAATTCTAAGAAAAGAAAAAAAACCAAACAAACAAAGAAAAGAAAAAAACAACTGAAAAAGGACAGCTTAAAGTGTAATAGCAGTCAAAATAAACTTTGTAATTGTTAGGAAAGCTGTTGTGCTTGACAAAGCATGTAGTGAAACTATTTAGAGCCAAATACAGCTCTTAAAAACTTAGAAGCTGAAGAAGCGTAAATTAGGTGCTCAGAAAAATTCATGACCAAATATCAGCTGTTTTCAGAACATAATAGAGGCCAGTTGTGTGAAATGATTTCTCAGTAACCACAGTATTAACATCCGCACCAAAAGAAATAGGTTGGTAAAGAAGAAAGTCTCTTTCAACAAACATAGTGCAATAAAAATCTTTCCATGAGCACTGAAGTTTACACGTACCCCCCTGACCTCTGCTTACACAGGGGTCAGCAGAAAAACCCATAAGAGCAACATTTTATTCCTTCACAAGAGTTTAAAAGATGTATTTTCTGTACTGTACCTGGTACTGATTACCTTAATGCCTTGAATTAACAGGACGATTTGCCCTTAAGTAATAGAAAGTGTGTGACAGTCTTGTAAAGGCTTTTCTTCCGAGAAAATGCAGAGTTTTATTTCTGGTATTAAATTTGTCACATTCCTAAATATTCTCAAAAATACTTGCAGTTGAGTCAAAAAAATCAAATTAGTCTGTCCTTTTCAATTTATTTCAAAGTAGGATAGAATTATTTTTATTTTAAGAATTTTTTGCTACTTTATTAGTCAAAGTAATTTACCCAGCAAATCTCTCATTGCTCAACTGTGCTCCCTACTTTGATGTTACAGAAATAGTTAAAAGGAATAGAATGCTTCTTCATCTCCAAAATTACTCTATGCATTCAGAAGTAATACAACCCCTTGATTATTTGAAGTGAAACACTTAACTTTAGGCAGATCCCGTAAAATGTAGAGCTAGAGTGTTGTGGGCTAGAGGAATGATCACTAATAAGGAGTCTCAGGCACGTGGTGTCCACCATCTTACACTGAGAAGCGTACTGAGCAGCTTGGAGTGTAGCTTGGAAACTCTTAGAAACTCTTTAGCTTTCCACCAGCTATATACTACTGTTTTATTCTCTATTCTGGTAAAGTAACAAGTTCTGGTACACTTTTACTGAATAAAAGCCCAAACAAACAATCCTAGAATATGACCTGCAGTTAGAGCACAAGTCACACATGCATCTCAGTATTTGCAAAGTATTGAGAACTATAAAGATTTTTCAAACAGAAAAAAGTCTGTAAGATGTTTTGTTGAACATGAAAGGAAGTATGCAGAAGAGGAAAAGCTTACTAGAATGGAGTATTACAGTGTATTAACTATAAAAGTTTATTCTGCCATTCTAGGTACTGTAACCTCTGCAAGCACTCTGGGAGAATTTGGATTACACAGCAGCAACTACAATCAAACCCACAAAATGTGCAAACCTGAAAATTTATTTGATCAGTCACACTTTATAACTAGTAAAAGCAGTTTTCCAAAGCTTACATTACATTGTGACATCTGATGGGGAGGATTTTTTTATATAGTTGCTTCTTGAAAACTATGCTTTGGTATGTGTTAGTCATTAAATACAGTGTTTCATAAAGAATCTCATAGCTTCAAAGACTGACATTTTTCTCAAGTTGAATTCTCTTTATATTGAGGAAGAATACATTTTCATTTCAAGTATACTGGCTTTGTGGAGGTGTGAAAAAATATCTGAAGGTGTTGCCTTTGTACAGTTAAAAAAACATCACCTATTCATGTAGATATATGTCTTTCATAAACTTCTTATCTCAGGAATTGGCAAATTCCATGGATGTGTTACTAAAGCTACCTAATGCAGAGGTATGTGCCCATTGCTGATGTTCTTCTGCCCAGCAACAGCAAAACTATCAATAAGTAAGGAATCAGTGAGGTGTGGTACCTGACACCAGTGACATAAGATGACCAATTAGTATATCTGACTTCACGAGTCTGTATTTATTTCTCAAGCTCTCAGCTTCATTTTTAGATGTAAATTCTGTTCTGCATGCTCATCTGCAGGACAGGATAAAACTCCCAAGAATGTTGTCTCTTTAGCCCATCTGAACACTAAAAGAAGTGGAGTTTTCACTTAAAGTAAGGGGAGAATTCTAATTAAAAAGATAGAATAAGTATTACATTTTCCTTCTCATGGAAAGCTGATGTAAAGTAAGCGCTGTTGAGTTCTGGGAAATCTTAATTTCAATTAGTCTTGAATCTTTTGTTGTTGCTGTCATCATTGATGATAAGTTATGGTACGCTTAGAAGTTCTGTGGAGAATATGTTTACTGTCATTCATCACTGAGATTTACGGAGATCCCACAACAGCAATTAAATGTCGTTGTTTACTCAATGCTGTCACCAGAAGAGGATATAGCCTGTAGAGTGGAACTATTCAGAGGCCTGGAAATGTTTTGTTTGTCAGTCACATCTAAAACATGAGCCAACAAGCATCTCTTTTAGGGTCCTCTACACACTTCAAGAAAATCAAAATTCTTGTCCAATAAAGAGTTTTGGCTTAAATGCTTGTTTTGTCTCTAAAGCCAAATGAAATGCTTCATTAAGTCATTCTTAGTCAAAATCATAAAAGGATGACTGGCTTTCTTCGTAAGCACTTATGTGCTGTTACTTGTAACCCTCACTTGGTGACAAAGAGGAGAACCCAATGTAAAAGCCATTCCTATTGTTTATCCCTTGGTCAAACAGAAGTTGCATGATGCATAAAACAGTGCATAATGTGCAAAAACATTCATGGAAATATTTATACAAAAAAGGGATGAAACAAAAATAGGAAGCATTTCTTTTGCTCCACAGCTCAAAGCTGATCCTCACATCAGGGTTTCAGAGAGACATAGAAAAACATAAGGCTTTGTATCATAGAGATCCTCTGGTGATATATACAAAGGAGACTTCAAGTTTTTGCATTCATAAAGTGAAAATAAAGATGTGGTTTCATGAAGCAATAAGATGTTACCATGTCTCCCATGGTAGATGCTGAAAATCTCTAGTAAGTACAAGATATGATGCCATATCCAAGGGAAAAGCACAAAGCTGTGCTTTGTGCAGGGGAGGTTTAGGTATTCCTTAGATATAAGGAATCTTTCCCACAGAGGATGGCTGGGCACTGGAACAGGCTCCCCAGAGAAGTGGTCACAGCACCAAGCCTGAGAGAGTTTAAAAACCATTTTCACAGTGCTCTCAGGCACATGGTGTGACACTTGAGGTGTTCTGTGCAGAGCCAGGAATTGGAACCTATGATCCTAGTCAGACCTTTCCAACTCTGGTTGGTCTATGATATTGTCTTCAGTTGACTTCTTTCTTCAATTCCCTCCTGTCAGGGTTCACTTGAGAGATTTATAAATTACTGCTCAGCAAACTCATTGGAGTGCTGAAATAAATACATGAAATGAAATAGGACTAATCAGCAAAAGGGAGCACATGCAGAGTGTCATGGTATGAGTTTTCTGCAGCACTGCTAAGGACTGCTTCATGCAGCAGTGCAGCTGCATGGGCATTCCATGCCAATATTCAGTGAAATAGTATAGCTACTCTAGCAGACTCAACTAACCAAATAAAGGTTATCACTCCTAAATGGAGAAAGAAGTGAGGCATATCCTATAAAAACATAATTTTATAGAAGCAGGTCTATTTAAAGCTTTAGAAGTACCACTGAAATAGCTGGTGTGACCTTCAGTTTTCAATGTGCAAGTATTTTTAGCAATCCATAACTGTCATACCTGATGAAACTTTCTACTACCATACCTAAAAGCTTTGTTAAAACTTTCATTTTTTATGAGAATCAGTAATAAAATATGGTTGTTCTAATGGGTGCTTATGTGTAATTGCAATATTAAGAACACACTCGTTGATTTAAATTACTTTGTTTTTAACAGGAAATGGTATAGTAATTTTCAAAATTTCAGAGTTGGTTTAATTTAATAACATTTATAAACTACAAGTAATTTCTTCTACTTCTATAGAACATTTTTAATAAATACAATATAATTTCAACCATTTTCAGTGTCTTAGCTATAAAATTAATTTATTCAATGAAATCCACAAATTGGAAGAAAACTCATGTTGCAAGAAGCTGTTATGTGTATATATATGTATGTATAATTACTATACCAAGTCAGGAAATTTAATTGTTATAAGCTCTTCCATCAAACTTAAGTTGAACACAGTCACATTTCCTAAAAGTGCCTTATTCTAACCAGAGGAAAGCCTCTAACTTTAGTTTACCTGGGAATATCTTAGCAAGGTTACAGGAGATATTGTGTAATCCCTACAGTACTCTTTCTTCACATATTCTTGTGACACTTAAATCTCATTTACAGAAAGTACTAAACAGTTGCTTCATGAACTGGGAAAATGCAAGAAAAACATCTTTTGAAAAGTTTTCTGCTTTAAGTGTTGATATCAAACATCAAGTCACACAGGTATTTGCCAGTTCACTTTTACTGCTCTACAGGGAAAGTGTCACAGCAGAAAGCAGATAAAGAAAAGCCTTATACTACTCAGTAGAAGTTATTAGTGGATTAGGTGACAAGTTTGTGACTGTGGGGACCTGCCAGGGTGTCTTGTGTGACAAGAGAATGGGAGCCACCCCCATAAACAGAACCAGTCCCAGCCAGCTTCACTGCTGTTCAGAGCTGAGCCCATCAACAATACATTATCAAGGGATAATGCATTTCTTAAACACATTATCCCTTGTGATAATGTATTTAAGAAAGGGCAAAAAGTGCTGCATGCCAATTATGAGATGGAGAGTGAAAAAAATGTGAGCAAAAAAGCCCTGCAGGCACCAATGTCAGTATAAGAGTAGAAAGGAGTTCTCCAGGCACCAGAACAGAGATCAACCTGCAGCCCATGTAGACAGCATGGAGGTGCTTATCCAAGTGCAACCCATGGACAGGAACACAGAGCAGATATCCACACTGATGCTTGGTGGGAGAGCATGCAAAAGCACCATGAGTGAATTTGATCCTGAGAAGAACGGAGGGATGAGGGCTAAGTGGATTTACTTTTGTCTTTCTCGCGTTCCTATTTTTAATTGGCCATTAATCTTTCTTAGTCAAGTTTATTTTGCCCATAATGGCAATTAGCATGTGATTTCCTTGTCTTTATCCTGACCCCTGAGCTTTTTGACCTTGTTTTCTTATCTTGTCTTGCTGAGGAGAGTGAGCAAGAGGGCACTCTGGTTGGGGGTCTGACAGTCAGCCAAGTTTAACCCACCACAATTTTGTAGATCTAGGACAGAATTATTTAGCCACCAAGAACTCTGGAGAGCCTTCCAGAGTAATCTGAAAATAGAAGTTATTGTTTTATTAGAAGGCTAATAGAATATCATTTCCTGCAGCAATGACACAGGACATCAATAAGGTCCTGTGCTATGCATAAGACCTTTAAATCAGGCCAATTGCACCTCTTTAGATATATGCCTTCAGAAATTTATTCAATGACAACTGTTATCAGCATTGTGGAAAACAGCACCAAGTGAAGGTCAGTGACTAGCTCCTGATAGCATTCAGACCTGAATGAAAGTAAACATCCTTTTAACCTGCCTACAATTTCACTACTAGTGATTTTGGATTTCCAATCTGAGTGTGATTTCTGGAAGACAGGTACTCAGCATTATCTGAAAGTACCATTCACCCAACAACATATTTGATAAAAAAATCACTTTCAGAATTCTCACTCCACTTCTTACTTAGAGGCAATTCTCAGCACAAAGATGTAGTTACTTTAGTTTAAGCAAGCAGGAATCAACAGATTAGAAAAAGGCTCTGAGATTACTAACTCCTGAATTTAACAGCTTTTTTTTGTTCAAGAGCACAAAAGGCCCTGCCATACCGAGCAGTAATTTAACTCTGTTTGCTTACCCTGTTATAGGTCTGAATTGACAACATGAAAAGTTATCAGTCTTAAAAAAGTCACTTGAATATAATCTGTGTTTCAAATGAACACTGGAGTAAGTGCAAATTAAAAGAAATCATGTGAAGTTAAGTTTTATCATGTCTACAGAAAATTCTAGAAGTTCTCTAAAAATAGCTATGTGAAATCAGAATGTAAATAAAACCTGCCAATATTCACAAATATCTCAAGTTGTATCAGCCTAAGGGAAGAACTCTGATTTCTACAACAATTTGTTCTCATAGTATATGACATCCAGTGTCTTCCAGATAAAAAAGCAATAAAAATGTCTATCCTGGTTGTAAGCCCTAAAGTAAAGGATTACTGTGATAAAGTCAAGCAGTTGCCTCTGTAGAGCATTTTAGATTGTCTGCAATAGAAAAGCTGAGAGTGAGACATAAGTACAGGAAGAGAATCTGTTAGTGTTTGACATTAACTAGCAAAAAGCTCTCAAACTGTTCAACTGGTGATTCTCCTTCCTAGGGTTCTTACCACATTCCTTCCGGCTGCAAGA